>NC_067403.1:11485750-12685750 GCF_016432865.1 Antechinus flavipes | reverse complement strand
TCTTTAACATTATTCCATCACAATCAACTCACTCCTGCATCATTTTTTAATGTAAAATCCTAACTGCTCTAAAAATGACAAAGTTCACAGGAGAAGAATCTTCCCATATAGAAAAATAGTTTAACTTTGTCTTTTATCATTTCTCTTCCATGTTTACCTCTTTTGAATCTATTTGAAAATCAAATTTTTTGTTCAGCTCTAGTCTTTTTAGAGGGTTTCACTCTTTTAATGTGTCAGCTGCTAAATCTTGTATGATCCTGACTGGCTCGAAAATGCTTAAATGGTTTATTTCTGGTTGCTGCACCCAGGAGCTCTGAAATATACTTATAATATTTCTTAGAATATTGATTTTGGAATCTTGGTATATCCTTTTATTTTCTACTTCAACTTCTACATCTAGGATATCAAGGCAGTTTTCCTTGATAATTTCTTGAAATATGATGCCTTGACATTTATCCTTTTGGTTTTCAGTTAGTTCAATAATTTTTAAGTTATTTAGCTTCAATTGACTTTTTAAATCAATTGCTTTTCCAATGAGATAGCTCATACTTTCTTCTATTTTTTTTCATTCCTTTAACTTTGTTTTATTGATTCTTGATGTCTCATGGAATTATTAACTTCCAGTTGCCTCATTCTTATTTTTAAGGGATTTCTTCAATGAACATTTTCCACTTAGTTAATTCTACTTTTGAAGGAATTCTTCATTTCAATATATTTTTTGTCTCTTTTGCTAAGCTGTCTCCTTTAATAATTTCTTACATTACTCATATTTCTTTTCTCAAATTTACTTCTATCTTTCTTATTTAATTTGAAAATAGTTTAAGCTGTTCCTGAAATTCTTGTTGTGATTGTATCTAATTTACATTTTGGGGAGGGGGCTTTGCTTGTAGCTATTTTGACATTTTTGTTTGTTTACTTTAATCTTCCCAGTTACTATATTACATAGGTTTTCATGCTCATTTCCCACACTATTTCTTGACTTTTAAGTTTATGTTAAAGTTGGATTCTGTTCTTAGGTTATGTGTCCCAGGCATTAGGCATTTTGTTCTGCTGCTTTCACAGCTCCTACTGGAGTCTGTAAGTTTGTAATACTTCCAAAGCGATATGATCCAAGAAGAGATATAGGCAGTACTCTCCTGGAATGTGTTAACAGTCTTTTTCTGGGAAGTGACTTGTCCTCTGCAGCTTCATGTGCTGGCCCTGACACTGTGACTAAGTCCTCTACTCTCCTGAACTCCTAAGTACTAGTGCTCCTCTTCACTCTAAAGTTAACTAGAACTGCTTATCCCCTCTGGCCACAAGCACTAGTATTTCCCTTTGTAACTGGGCCTTAGACCTGTGACCTGGAATTGTGCATGAGTAATACAACAGGGTCCTGAACTCATCCCTGGCAAAGGGTTCCCTCTCATCCCTTTCTGACCAGTTGTTTGAGCCTCTTGCCATCTCTGGACCATGAGCTCCTGGAGCAAGGAAATATGTCACTATGGCCGATGTCAGTTGTTTCTGCCACTCTACAATTCCATTTGAGGCACTATTTAAAGTTCTTGGGGGAAGGGGGAGGTGCTAAAAGAATTCAGCAGAACTCCCGTTTCTTCTCCAGCATCTTGGCTCCCAACTTCTATGGTTCTTTAAAAAAAATCCAAGTTGGATTTTCTGTGCATTTTGTAACTTTGAGAGAACTTTTCACAGAGTGTTGGAGTCCAGATTGCAAGTAGATGAGAAATGAGGGGGTGACGAGTAAACAAAGACATTGAGTGCAGATGATGTTTTCTAGTTTTGAAATTAAAGGGCAGAGAAAAGCAGGGTTGCTTTAATGGTCTTCAGGGACAACAAAAATGATGTATAGGGAGGGTGATGTTTTTAGGCAGTCACAAAGGAATCCTTATGTAGGGTTGTGGTTGTCTGTGTGTGAGTATATGTGTGTGCACACACACTTGTATATGTAGATGTGTGTGTATGACTCTCACATTCAGACTCAAAAATAGCCAATTTCCCTGCCCCTAGAATTATCACTAAAAGAGGAATTACTCAGGGATGACACAGAGTTAACTCCTCTCTCCATTAACTTCATCTTCCCAGAGACTCATACTGCTATCTTCAGCCATATGGTAGCTTCTTCGCCTCAGTTCCCTCATGAGGGAGAAGTGATTTACCTAAGACCATCCCAGTCTCCATAATTCAAAGTCGAAATCCAGGGCGTGATTAAACTCTGCTCTTCCAGATTATGGCTATGTTCCTTTCTGTCTCTAGTTTCTAGTTTCTCCTTTGTCTCAAGCTTTCCCTCAGTGACACAGGATGTCAGCATAATCTGAACAGTTCTGCCATCCTTTTTTGGTTCAAGAACATACCATTAGCTGTAGACTACTCCTCTGGGTCTGAACCACCTGGTCCTGGGATTTCCCCATTTTCCCAGGAGCCCTTCCATGCCTCCATCACTGACACTTCTTCTTCCTGCCCTTCGTGAACCCAGCTAACATTTGCTGCTCTACCAGTGTGTTTGTTCCTACTTATCTTTGAATAGACATGGTCCCTGCCTCACATGGGCTACTAAACCCTCCTGCAAAATTAGAGGGCTGTACCAGAAGACCTGCATCTCCCAATTTGATAGCCTTGGTTCCATTCCTCTTACTTTATGGTGACTATTTGATCAAGATTACATCGATAATTATTGTTAGAGCTCAGACTAGAACTTGTATCCTGATTCCCAATCCTACCATACTGAGAGAAACACGGAACATCTGAAACTTGACTTTCCCATTTCTTCAAGTTCTCCTCCCGTAAATAACACCACCAAAAACTAGTGAAATGCAATGTTCCTTCAAAATGCGGCTTAATAAATACTAATGCCAGAGACTTATAACCAGTGAAAGGTAAAAGCTCTCCACTGCATGTATTTTATACCAGTCATAATAATGAGAAAGTTTGTCTATTTCAGAGGATCTCTGATCTCACTGGTGGAGATCATAATGATCCTTATCTCATAATCTTGCAAGATTCTCTTCTAGGACCTCACCTAAAGCCTCCGACACTGATTAAAGCTAAATCTTCCAACACTGATTCATGCTAAAGTCCTCTGACACTGATTAATGCTAAAGCCTCCAACTCTGATTAATACTAAATCCTCAGACACTGATTAATGCTAAGGCCTTGGACACTGATTAATGCTAAATGCTGGGGATATCCTCTGGGTTCAATTGAAATGGTCAGCTACCCATCGGTCATCCTTTCCCGGTGCTATATGACTGGCCCAATCAGAGGCACTCTTAAGGATATTTGAGCCCTCTTTGGGGGTAAAAGATCTGAGAAAAGAGTAGATCTAGAACCTCTGCTTTTCAGACTAAGCTGCATTGGTAGAGGCAAGCTTTCTTTTGTGTATGTTCCCATTAGGTGCATCTCAGGGATATGGATGGAGATCAGTGAATAGGAGATGAAGTGAAGGTGGATCATATTTGAAAAAATGCTTTCCATGTTTCCAAGCTGTTTATGAGTGAATGAATGAAGCATTTATTCAGGGCATACCATGGAAAGTATTATGCTGAGTATTGGGGTATACATAGAAAAGTAAGACTGTTCTGGCTTCTTTCAAGGGGCTCCCCTTATAATGGGGGTAGAAAGCATTCATGAAGGGTTGCAGTCTCCAGTCAGATGGCAGGATCTTATGGTCCTTAGTGTGCAAAGCATATGGCGGTACCTCTTCTTCAATGCCATCTGCACTGATAAAGTCCTATCCATTTCTGGTACTGGATGAGCCCCAAACTTTGGAGGCAAGAGCTTTATTTTCTGGGTGCTCAGTGGCTGGTGCTCCTGCAGGAGCCAGTCTGTATCTCCCCAGGGGTTGCTTGCCATCTCCACAGAGGTTGCTTTGCAGGATGACAATCAAAAGTACCTGACTGGAAGCAGTGCTGTTCTCTTTTGACTTCAAGGTCCAGAGCTGACATCATCAGCATCAGGGAAGATGGCGGTCATGGTGGGAAGAGTGTTTTGCCAATTCTTGTCTCTCCCTTAGGGTGTTTTCTGCTTGAGCTAGGATGGGCTTCTTCATGTGACAGTGGAAATGGTCCTCTTCTGCACAGGGATATTATCCCCCCAGACAGTGGCTACCTGCCTGTGTGTCATAGCCAGGCAAGAGTTGCTGCTGGCAGTGGTGAGAGATTTGGGCTGCCTCTCAGAAATGATTTCTCTACCCAATAATGTCTATGGGGATGGGGACAGAAATAGGTCTGGTGGTTTGCAGGGCACACTCAAGGCTCTTGGCTCAGGGTCCTGGCCTGTGTCCATCAGTCTCTGAGGTGAGTTGATTGGAAAAGGGGTGGCAAAGGTGGTTTTACTTTCCATTAACTTTTCAACATCAAACATTTTTATAGTAATACTAAATTGCTGGAAATCAAAGAACACCATTATCTCAAAAGTTCCAATAATCATGGAAAGATATATATGTGGTGGCTGTAAATAGATTACAACATCATCATTCAATCAAGCAGTGAGTATTTATTAAGTGTCTACTATGTGCAAGTTACTGGGGAATCAAATCCAAAGGATGAAAAAGAATCAAATAATCCCTACTTGCATTAATCTTATATTCCAATTAAGGAAAAAGAAATTTAGAAAAGTCTCTGTCCCATATAATCAATTCATTATATACAAATATATGCAACTTTGTTAAATACAAAAATATTTTTAAAGAAGGGACATTCGCAGTTGGGGAGCTCAAGAAGGTTTCATACACACAAGAGGAAGAGAAGAAAAAGGAGAGCGAGAGAGAGAGCGAGAGAGCGAGAGCGAGAGAGAGAGAGAGAGAAGAGAGAGAGAGAGAGAGAGAGAAAGAGAGAGATGGCAAAAGAGAGAGATGGCAAAAGAAAGAGAGAGAGAAAACAAAGAAAGAAAGGAAAAGAAAGAGAAAGAAAGAAACAAAGGAAGGAAGGAAGGGAAAGAAGGAAGGAAGGAAGGAAGGAGAGAGGGAGGGAGGGAAGAAAGAAAAAGAAAAACAAGGAAAAGAGGGAGAGAGGGAGGAAGGGAGGAATAAAAGGAAAAAAAAGGAAGGAAGAAGGAAAGGAGGAAAGGACTTTGAGATATATCTTAAAGTAAGAAAAACAATTCTTAAAAGAGAGAGAGGTAAGGAGGGACTACAGTCTAGATCAAGAGGATGGCCTATATAAAGGCATAGAGATGAGAGAGTATTGTGTGTTAACAACAGAAAGAAGCTCATTTTTGTTGGATTACAGAAAAAGAAACAGCAGGGAATGGTTAATAGGGTTCAAAAGATAGGTTAGGACCATGTTGGATAGTGCTCTAAGAGCTAACTGGAAAGGTGTATGCTTTGTCCTAGAGGCAACAGAAAAACACTAGAATTGGTGAAATCGGAAGTCACATGAATACTACGTTTCTGTAGTACTCAACAATTTCAAAAAGCTTTTTGAAAATAATCTTATTTGTCTTTTTATAGTAACCTTGTGAGGCAGCGGAGCAGACATGTTGCCTTCATTCATTGCCTTCAGGTGAGGAAACTTAATTCAGGTAGAAAAGCAATGATAGCAAATGGGCAGAGGACTGCAACTCGACAGACTTGGGTTCTATTTTTATTACTATTTCTTGCTTTTAGAGCTTTTATTTTCCACTGAGTGATGTTTCTCTTTAACTATCCTAGACAGGCCCCAGATTCTATTTCTAATGTTTCATATGTTCAAGAGAATATTTTCTTTAATTTACTATGAAAGTGATTCATTATAAAGAATCTCTAAATATAACCAATAATACCGAAAATATTATGACTGGCATTTATAATCTTGATCAGAATTCTTTATTGTATAAGTATTTCTTTATCATGCTATGAATAGTAAATAATAAACTAGTAAAACAAACAAGAATCTAACTTGCTTAGAGGTGAGCATACAGAATGATGAACTGAGAAGTCTGGTTAACTAGTATTTTTTTCTCCATGTACAAGACACAACAATTTAAAACAAAATCGGAAGTACGTAGGTTAATAAATCATCTTCATGTATATAACATTTTTTTCCTACAAGGTTGAACATGTAAAAATAGTTAATATGGCTGAAATTATACTTTTAATTATATTTTTATATACAACTTCAGATAGATATATTATCTTCTAATTATAATTTCATATTCAAATGAGGCTGACAAAATTTTTCAAGCAGAACACAGTGAATAAAGAATATCTAACCTCATCTATGTTGAAATTAAAAATTTGCTTCCCAGAAAATTTTTTAAAAAATCATTCATTTTAATCATAGAAAAACACAACTTGTTAACATGAATATTATTAATGAATTGTGTAATTCTTGTGAAGTGGACAAAATAATTCTGGTCAAAAGATTTAAATTGGAATCCTGCTTTTATCTTTTAGAGAATATTGATAGAACTTAAGTTTCTATAAAATGGGAGAGATTTCCATTTTTCTCCTTTATACCCCAATTTCCTAGAACCATACTTGGCATATAGCAGCTGCTTAATAAACATTGTTGCTTGATTAGTAGATTGAGATATTTCAGAAAAATCTGTCATGCAAAGGATGTGGGTCTAGATTGTTTTTCACATACTGGATTCATTTTAATTTGGTCAACAAAAGTTTTGTCTGTGCTCCCCCAGTGAGATACAGCAACAAAAATGGCGGACAATGTGAAAAATCAACTTCAGATGGGAGAATAAGAAATCAGCAGCTTGGTGTTTTTTTTTCTTTTAAATGATCACTTACATTTTCTGCTTATGGTGAGTCATCTTTCTTTGTCTTTTATAATTCTCCAAATCACAAGTACCCTTATGGCTTAGTTCTGACTTATTATAGTTTGGTAGTCTTATGATTTCTCCAATTTAAGCAAATTAGTGTAGCTTTCAGAACTTTCTATACACAGAACAAAAGAGGCATTCTGATGGTAGAACACTAATTGAATTAGAGAGGCAGAAGATCTATTCTTGGCAGGGTGACCTTGGATAAGTCAATGAACCTCTCTCCATGGTAATTTTCCATCTCTAGAGAATAGGATATTCATTATGTAACATCATGTCCTTTTTAGATGATTCCTGAACCTGTGCATTGCCAGGAATTCAGCTACTATCTGAAGAGGAGCTAAACAGATTGTTTTTTATCTCATTTGCATCTCTCAGCTCTTGTAAACACACATTCAAGATCCATATTCTCCGTTTCTATCCTCTGGCACTGAACAAGAAAGTCTCTGTGACTGTCCTCTCTTCTAATCTAAGTATAGACTTCATTGTTTTTCTTCAATTTTAAAGAAAAAGACCGTTAAAATGGCAGCCTCTAAAATTGGCCCCAAGCAAAGAATCAGAAAAAATTTGGTTTCCATGTTTTGAGATATTAAAAAAAATATCTCTTTAATGGAAAAGCTCTAAGTGAATTTTATATCCACTAAACCCCATTTGAATTCTATAACTTATTCAGCATTATTGAGGAGGAAAAGTGCTTTATTAATATGAATTGTCCATGTACCAGGAAAAAAAAATCTATCCCATTTAAGCTTATCTTTGAGGTATAGAGGTGACTTTGGGTTCTTGAAGCTTAAATCAATGAAATATAATCTTTCCCAGGTCTTCCTAAGGTAAAAAGATGTTCAGGGTGGACCTGGTAATAGACTATATCTGCCCTAAAAGGAATAATCTGGCTAAGACTGTAGAGTCATCACTGAATTGGCTCCAGAATCAGGGAGGGCTAGGTGTATGTGGGAGTTTATAAGGCAGCCTGGGTAGGCAGCTGCTTCTTTACCTTCTTAATGTCCAGTTCAAAGACTATTTTATAGTGTTAGTTATCTTTTTATGTGTCTACATTATACTTCCAAATTAAGCCATAAACTCGATTAGCACAAAGGCAGTCAATTTGGTGCCTTTGGTAAAACTGAATACAGTGCCTTAAGTTAGTCATTTTACTGAAAAGGATTAGAGGAGATGCAATTTGAGAAGCCTTAAAGATCTCCTGGTCCCAGAGCTCAGCCTATTTTGTGCCTCTTATCCACCCTTTGGCAGTCTGTGAAGCCCACATCCCTTTGCAGAATCCTGTTTTTGGATGGATAAAATAAAATAAAGAGGATTACAAAAGAAACCAATTATATTGAAATATCAAAGTTGTCAAAGTATTAAAAATCAAGTCCATAGATCCTCCGGTTGTAAAACCTGATCAAATTCAAATCCATGATCCCATTGAGACCCGGGGGATTCAAGGTCACATAGTTAATAAACAGCATTGCCCTTTAACGGGACCTTTTCCTACTTTTCCAAGCTTCCATAGAACACTCTGAGACTCAGTGGAACTACTCTCTTTGTTGTTCTTTACAAATGAACTCATTTCCAGACTTTTGGTTGTTTTCATTGGAATGCTCTTTCTCCTCATCTCTGCCTCCTGGCTTTTCCTTTAAGTTGCAGCTAAGTCTCCCCTTTGGTACCAAGATGTTCCCATCTCCCTTCATCTTAGTGTCTTCCTGACCAGCAGCCTCCATCTCTTTATCCTGTAAACTTCTCTTTGTTGATTGTCTTCTCTATTAGGTCTTGGATTATTACCTTTTTTTTGGGGGGGGGGGTTATCCCCAGTGCTTAGCATAGTGACTGGCACATAGTAGTCATTGAATAAACACTCCTGGAAGGCCTACCTAGAATCAAAGCTCAATGAAAAGTGAGCTCACTGAAAAAGCCTTTGAACAGCATTACCCTGTGTCTACAATAAACAGCTTCCTCAGAACCCCCTCTTCCTCAAGACCTAGAAGCCTCATCCTTGCTAGTTTGTTGTTCTCCTTGAAATTACTTACCTAAGTTTATGCAAGAAAATGGGAGTTCCTTAAGAGCAGGAATGATTTGGGAAGAGTGGGTTTCTTTACATTTCCAGTGTCTAAGTGCTTTATACATTGTAAATATTTATTAAGTACTTGTTGAATACATGTATGTTAATGTTAATATTACATAATTCAGAACCATTTTTAATATAAAAATCACTTTGTAAAGCTAAACCATGAAAGGTCCCAGAAGATATCAGCAGTATTTTGAATAGTTTTAATAAAATGAAAGTGGGAGAAAAGCCAAAATAAACTTTTTTTGTAATTTCAGTTTTCTGCAAATATGGATAATTTTATTGGCCCTCACCTGGCTACCATTAGGCAGGTGGGATTGAGAATTCAGAGGATGCCCCGGGACTGAGTGCCATGATGCATGATGGATAACTTGCTGAATGGGTTATCTCCTGACTAGCTTACTAAATCTTCATTTGGAATCTTCTTTAAATCCATTGCTTCTCCCAGGGCTTTTTCACTAAAAGGGATCTTTGAGGAGGCTTGATGCAATTTACAGATGAGTGAACTGTGATGCAGAGAATAAATGATAGTGAGGATGAGAACTCAACTCTCTAGATTTTTGGACCATTTGTCTTTCCATTCTACCTATTGGAAGCATTCTCTTAGGGTTTGGTCCTAGATCTGTGTACTAGGATTCCCTACAATTTGGTTCGATGTTTTATGAGTTTTACTTAGTAACCAACAAGTTACGAGGGCCAGGCAAAGGCTGTATTCTTTCTGGTGCACTGAGAAAGTTTTTTTTTCTTATTTTGGGAGGGAGTCCAGAACCCCCAGAATATGCTTTGGAACAAAAATATTAGATAGCAGAAGGAACATAGTCAAGGTCTAATGAACAATTCTCATAACTGCGGCCAATATTCTCTGTCAGAATGCCAAGAAAACAAGCCTACTCAGCTCGGCAGGATGCTGCCAAATGCAACAACTGTTCTCAGACTCTCTGCTCTTGATCATCTCTGCTTCCCATACATTAGATGATTTTATCCTCCTGTTCCCTCACTTTGAAATCTAGTGGAGGGGTCATGTGGTTCAGTGGTTATGAAATTAGTAGATGAGATCATGGCTTCGTAGGATCATAGATTCTAGAAGCGGCAGGGAAATTAGAACCTTTGGGTTCACGACTTTCCCCTTTTTAATGGAAATATTGATGTCTAGAAACATTAAAAATATTTTTCAGTGTCACAGATGTAATAAATAATATAGTTGAAATTTGGGTCCTATGACTACAAAACCTATGAAACTTAGTCCAACTCTTTTCCTTTCTAGATGGGGAGATTGAGATCCACAAAGGCTCAGTGTCATAAGATAGTAGTAGCATTTAAATTTAAACTCAGATACTGTGAATTTAATACTTATGATTCAGAAACATATAACATCCCTATACCATGATGCATTCAAGTTCCTGCTCTAATACTTACTCCCTATATCACCCGAGCAAATCATTTCATGATTCTTTGCTCCAGTTTTTTTTCATCTGTTAAAGGGGATGAATATTAGACCATGTATCTTATAGAGTCATTGTGAACAAAGCGTTTCACAAACCTTCAAGTTTTAGGTAATTGTGACTTGTTATTGCAGACACACTCTGGCTCACAATCTTTTAGGCTATATCACATCAAAATTTTTATTTTTTTAATTTTATTTTTTATTATAACTTTTTATATACAAAACATATGCATGGGTAATTTTTCAACATTGACCCTTGAAAACCTTCTATTCCAACTTTTTCCCTCCTTCCCCCCACCCTCTTCCCTATATGGCAGGTAGTCCCATACCTATTAAATATGTTAAATTATATGTTAAATCCAATATATGTATACATATTTATACAGTTATCTGGTTGCATAGGAAAGATCGAATTTAGAAAGAAGGTAAAAATAACCTGAGAAGAAAAAAACAAAAATAAAAGCAAACAGTTACAGAAAGAGTGGAAATGTTCACATCACAATTTTTAGATGGAAATGTACCTGCTATAGACAACCGTATTGCTTTGGTGTAGTGTTAATAAAACATCTGAAAGACTTGCCAATTATTTAACTGTTTATCCAAATGCTTTGATATAGTATAGACCAAGCCAGAGTCATAACTGCATAATACAGGGGAGATGAAAGCCCATTTTCTCTTTATTTCTTCTGATATGAACATGGTTGTTGTAAAGGTAATTTTTAATAATAGTATTCTAGTATCGCTTGTTAACCAAAAGAAAAAAACAAAAAAAGAAATATTTTCATCAGGCACAGAAAAAAGTGCCTTTTTAAAATAAAGTTTTGGGTTAAAAGAAGAAACTCTGGTACCCAAGTCCCTCTTGTTTCTGAATGCTAACATATCTGGATGTATTTGAATTCTAAATTGCTTTGATTATAAAGCAAATAAATTCATTTTCAAAATAAGCCAGAACTTTTTATATCTAAATGAATGTTACCATTAAATTCATCTAGGAGGTAAAATATTTATTTCAATGATAATGCTCTCATTCAATACATTTGGATTGGGAAGTGTCTTTTCATTGCTTTAAAACAATATTAGAAAACAAAAAGAACAAAAGCAGATATTTGGGATTATAAAGTTTTTAAAACAGTTTACATACTTTGTCTCATGTGATTCTCAAATGTAGATTGGATTGGGAAGCTGAGAGTGTAGGTTCAAATGACTCTCCTACTTGCCAATGATGTGATCTTGGCTAACTCATTGAGCTTCTCTGCATCTGTTTCCTCATAAGAGAAGGAAGGGGCTGAATATAGTGACCAGGACAATCTATTCCAATAGAAGACCCAAAGGCCTGGACCGAAATCCAAACTGTGGCTATTTCCCAGCTTCATGTATGTGGACTATTCATTTGAGCTTCTGGTTGTTGCTGTGTGGAATATAGAGAATATTTCCTGCATTTCTTAATTCTTTGGCTTGTTGGGAGAATCAAGTGAAATAATATGTGGAGTATATTGTGTTCATAAAGTGTTTTATAAATGTGAGCTGATATTATGAGTTGTCATGGATGAAAGCAGACTTACCACATTATATCTGCCTAATTTTTGGTCTAACCATAACTTGTTTGAATGGATTTTCATCTACTTTCAAAGAGCAAATCTGTGTTCAAGGGATGACTTGTCCGCAAAGAAGTGCAATGAGAAGAAATTTGGATTTGTGGTCAGAGATCCCAGGTCCAAATTCTGCCTCTCCCCTTCCTTCCTATGTGACTTCTCTTCCACAAACCTCAGTTTTCTTATCTATAAAATGGTGGCATTGGACTTTATGGTCTTTCGCTTTTAATCTAAGACCAAGGCATTTAGTACTTAAGGAGAAGTTCTCCCAAAATGTTTTGATCAGACCAATGAATGGGGCCTCCCAAGGGTACTTCTTTCAGAAGAAAAACTAGTATCCTGGGGTTTAACTGGGGAATTGCAGCTAATGAATGCCTTCTTGACCCTCAAGTCAAAGCTCCTGCTTCCACCAAGCCATGGAGGTATCAGTAGAACAAGGAAGGCTCACATGATGCATTTTACACCTTTACCAAAGAACAGATTGTTGGAAAGGGACTGTTTCTGTGACAATAGCTTTGATTAACACCTATCAAAATAGAATCATCACTTGCTCACTTAAGCATTTGCTAATTAACCCAATCTGCTACCAAATTTAAAGCCAGCTGAGAGGGAGGTTTTGCTGCCTCCTCCAGCCATAAAACCTCCTCCCATATGAGAACCTTCTAGGGGAGTAACTTCAGTAATGTCACATGTTATTTTACTTTCAGGGACAGCTCTCCTTGCCTCATGTCAAGACACCACTGAGAAATCCTCCATTTGGGAACAATCTCTTTCAGTGCTGTGTATCCCCAAGCTGATTAGACTTTGAATTAATTACAAAATATAGAGTTCATCTGAATTTTACAATCACAGGACGTTAGAATCAGAATAGAATTTTGAGTCTATCTAGTCCACTAAGCAGGAATCACCTCTACAACTTCTTCTAAAAATCATAATTCATCCTCTGCTTGATTACTTCTAGTAATGAAGAAACTCATTCCCTTAAAAGGGAGCCAAATGAATAAACTGTTGTAAGTCTTTTTAGCCTTTTTCCCCACCTCATATTGAACTAAAGTCCATTTTCTTTTCATTTCTAACTATTGGTCCCACCTAGTTTTCTTATTTAACAGTTTAACAGGAAATCTCTCTCTCTATCTGGTGATAATCTAAAGGAAGGTAACTATCATTGTCCCTTTAAGTTTTTCCTAGGATAAATATTCCCAGTTCCCTCAACATTCATTCCTTCATTCGAGAAGCTTTTATTAAGAACCTACTGTGATAGATGCTGGGAATACAAAAGAATACAACATTATGCATATCTTCAAAAGACTTACAGTCTAAAATGTGTGTGTGTGTGTGTGTGTGTGTGTGTGTGTGAAAGAGAGAGAGAGAGAGAGAAGAGAGAGAGAGAGAGAGAGAGAGAGAGAGAGAGAGAGAGAGAGAGAGAGAGAGAGAGAGAGAGTTTATGGGAGGAGATTTAATATATAGTAAGTACTATATATATATGTAAGTACAAGATATGTGTTTACATTGTATATGAAAGCATGAAAGCAGATTTGGCTTTAGGAAGATTTCAGTTGAAATTTGATTTCAGATACTTATTGATTATGTAATTTAGGGCAAATCATTTAAGCTCTTTTTGCCTCTGTTTCCTCATCTATAAAATGAGTTAATAATAAATACACCTCCAACCGTTTTTGTCGGGATAAAATGCTTTTTATAAAGAACTTTGGAAAATTTAAATTTCATATAAATAATAGCAATATAATATTTCTCAGATGAAGTATTTGAAAAACTGGAGTTTAAATAAAGGAGAAAAACCAAGTTGTTTGGGGAACTCACTATCATCCTGAAAATATGAGGATTCAAGCCAAAAAAAAATTATTGACCAGTTTTGCCACTGTATAACACAAGGACATTCCAGCATCATTCATGTTGAATGGCACATTATTCATCAGACACTTCAAGACTGCTTTAGCTTTTGGGGCAGGAGTTATTACATTATTGGTTGGTGATGAGTTTGTAATAGGATTTGGCATCCATCGAATGGCACAATGGATAGAGTGCTGAGCTAATTAGGAAGACTCATCTGAGTTCAAATCTGACCTTAGTTACTTACTACCTGAGTAAAAATCATTTAACCCTGTTTACCTCAGTTTCCTTACATGTAAAATGAGATGGAGAAGGAAATGACAAACAGCTCCAGTATCTTTGCCCCCAAAAAACCAAATGGGATGAAGGAAGTAAAATTATCTCATCTATAATAAGAGACTGAGGAAGAGCTCTGGGCTAATGGCACTTTATTAAAGAGTCCAAGGTTCTCTCTAATGCTGTGGACCTCCGATCTTCCCCATGATCTAGATACCTCCTCCTTATAGCCCCTATTTGTACAGGACTAGATACCCAGTCATTCAAAAACAGTTATACTAAATAGAGAATAATTCCACTGATTGACATGTGACACATAAGCTAAAATGAGCAAAATAATATGTCAACAAGGACCTCTGTTGGGTGAAGTAAGGAATATCTTATAAAAGTGAATTTGGAAAACTGTCTTCATATGTAAGTGGGAAAAAATACAATAATATTAAATGGAAAGAAAAGAAGAGAAAAGAAAAGATCAGGTGCAGTTGCCTGGAATTGTCTTAAGTTATGAAATAACTCTAAGCATCATGGTTACAGTCAAGTTCGGATGAAGAAGCAGTCAGAAATTTTAGTGGAATTATCTTTTTTTAAAGATTCTATCTAGGGGCATCTAGGTGGCACAGTGAGCACCAACCCTGAAGATAGGAGGACCAGAGTTCAAATCTGACCTCAGACAATTAACACTTCATAGCTGTGTGACCCTGGGCAAGTCACTTAATCCCAATGGCCTTACAACAAAGAAAGAAAGAAAGAAAGAAAGAAACAAAGAAACAAAGAAAAAAATAAAGAAAGAAACAAAGATTCTATCTTTCTTAGGAGCTTAATATTATAATTTGCATACAGTAGATACTTAAGTGTTTTTACTAAAATGTTATCTCTACTAAGGAGGAATCAAGAAGAAACTATCAAATATAATTCCAAGAGTTTAGTTTATCCTAGGGAAGAGCTTTCTAGTGGCCGAAATATTCAGCTTTAGAATTCAGTTTGTTTCAACAAACATTCATTAAATGACTGCTGTATGTAAAGCGCAGTCCTATCTTAAATTCCAGGGACACTAAGAGAAAGAGAAAAAGTCCTTGGTTACATTTTACATTTAATGGGGAGGAATATGATATGTATATGGATCATATAACTGTAAACCAATTAAACACATCTTCTAAGTAAGGCAAAGCAATTTTAATAGCTAGAGAATATGAATAACCAGGAAGAAAAGCCTCATTTAGGAGATGGTAATTCAGGTGCTTTTTAGGAACATAACAATTCTAAGAAACAAGATAAGGAAGGAATTGTATTCTTGATGTGGAAGGACATCCTATCCTAAGATATGGAGAATGGAGGGGGAAGTGAGCTACTAAGAAAAGTATCAGAATTGTTTTCTGGTTTTTAATAAAGTGACTAGTGGTAGACCGTATCAATGAAAACTACTATGGTTTTAATTTTGCCTTTTGCATAAAGAAAAGAGGCCGTCCCAATTATAAAGTGCAGTTTTAAAGTTTAAAGATTTGGGGGACAATCTGTGTTTGGGGCCAAATACAGCCTCTTAGTTGGGATTTAGAACATGATCATATAAAATGGACAAAAATATTATATGACTTGGAATCTCCCTATTCATATTCATGGTAGATATGCAGCCCCTGTATTGATGTTGTTCTGACCGCCGATGAAAAAGAAAAACGTACCTTGTTCAGAGAGAATATAACATTGGATTCTTTTGTTTCTTAGACTTCAGATAAATAAAGCCCTAAATATAACTCTCAATAGTGGGCAACATATGCTAAGCAGAGATGTGGCATAAATAAATGTAAAATCCCACAGTAGGTGAAAGGAAACCAAATAAAGAAATAGAAATAAAAGTGGAAAGTATTAGAAAAAGCAGCAAATCTGGAGATGGCAAGATGCTAGTTCTTAATTAAATGTTTTTTTTTTTTGGCTTTCATTTATTTTTTTAATCTTCCTTTCCTGTCCTCTCCTCAGGAAAAAAAAAAGAAAGAAAAAGAAACTAATAATAATCTGGGAAAAGGACTCATATGTGTGCTTGTAGAATGAAGAAACTGTTAATTCTCTAGACTGATAGGGGTGAATGTGATGGACTCAAGCAAAAGCTCTGGGTGTGAGGGAGATTTCATTAATCCTGAGGGATGCGAAGGAAGTTCTCTGACGTGTAACTGATCGTGGCCCGTTTATGGGGCACAAGGAACTCAAGATGTGAGTTGGTATCTTGCCTCAGATGTTTATCAACTGTGTGACCTTGGCAAGTTCCTTAACCTTTGCCTCACTTTACTTACCCATAAAATAGGGATAATAATAATAATACTCTCAAGGCAATTGTGAGGATCAAATGAGATCACATATTTCTTAAAATCTTGTGTGTACATACACACATAAATGTTGTATATTATTTGTATTTGTATATGTATGTGCACATGTGTACATATGTACATATATATTTGTATATGTATGTACACATACGCTCTTGTTGGAAAACTTTATATATGATATATACATTTTTATGTGAGGAGCTTATACTTTAGCTACTTCAAATTAAAAGTAGGGAAGACAATGTTTTCCCTAAGTCACTGATAAGGAAATTGAGTCTTGGGGTATCGAAATAAATGACTTATCCAAGTTGACACGGCAAGTTTAGCTGGAATGAGAATAGCAACAACAATAACCAACATTCACTGCAGCTTTCAAGTTCACAAAATACTT
The DNA here is from genome assembly GCF_016432865.1 of Antechinus flavipes. Taxonomy (NCBI): domain Eukaryota; kingdom Metazoa; phylum Chordata; class Mammalia; order Dasyuromorphia; family Dasyuridae; genus Antechinus; species Antechinus flavipes. The sequence continues at coordinate 12,669,069 of NC_067403.1, read as the reverse complement.
TGCGTGCATTTTTCCTCCTGCGAGGTTTATGATGCTCTTGAAAGGTAAATATTTTGTATATTTTAATCCATTCTACAGATGAAGCAGGTAAGGATTCCTTGACATGCCCCTGGTTACCCAGTGAGTATCTGAGGCAGAATATAGTCTTTCTTTTCCAAGTCCAGCACCTCTTTACCCTGGGCTGTCTCTCTAAAGGCAGGTTTTCTAGCACCTTGTTTGTAATGCTGGTGCTGCTTCTGTATTGAAGAGAAGTTACCTCTTCCCTTCCCCTTGGGTGCCATGCAGGCCATCTTCATGGACTTTTCTTAGAGCACATGAGGCATTTCCTCTGCCTACTTTCTGGGGAAAGAGGTGGGACCCGGAAAAATAAGGGCGTCAGAAGATCCCCAAGTTAAAATCAGAGTGAAAAGCTCAGGCTGATACAGCCTAGATTCCAGATTCTAAAATATCAGGAAGTAGCCCAATGGAACGGGCAGCCCGGTGGCCCAATAGATAGAGCCTTGGGCCTGGCTGAAGTCTGGAAGATTCATCCTCCTGAGTTCAAATCCAGCTTCAGTTACTAGCTGTGTGACCCTGTTTGCCTCAGTTTCCTTATTTGTGAAGTGGGCTGGAGGGGGAAATGGCAAACTGTTCCAGTATTGGCCAAGAAAACCCCAAATGAGGTCATGGAGAGTTGGACACAATTGAGAAATGACTGAACGACAATAAAGTAAGAGGAATATGCACATCAGCTGGTGCATTTTCCTGTGGATACTAGAGAGTGTCTGTACCACCTGCCTCTGAGAAATGAGCAGGGCTCACAGCAGTGACTAATGCACCTACGCCTCTGCCAAAAATGACTTTTATCCCCTACTCAGTTAACATCCAATCACCGCCAGGATCAAGTCGAAGGCTCTCTGACATTGAAGGCCCTTCACAGTTGTTCCTCTTTCCACCCCTTGACTTCCCTTCATGCACCCTAGAGTCCAACTATCCTGAAGCCCCAAACTATGAGCTCCTTGAAAGTAGGGACAATGTTTTTGGCTATATATAAAGATGTAGGTGTAGATGTAGATATATCCGCAGCACTCAGCACAGTGCCTGGCATACAGTGAGTACTTACTAAATGCTTTCTGACTGAAATGGCAGGCTGTATTCTTAGGATCCAATGTTATTCACACTGATGAGAGCTCCCTTCCACCCAATGCTTCCCCACTTGGAAGAATCTGTTTTCCTGTCCTCGACTTTCCTGAATCTTTAAAAGTCACCAAACATGGAAGCTAAATTGTCCCCGAACTCTTGCCTCCTTCCTGGACTTCTGTGATATTCAGGGCTGCCAATCTGCCTTAAATCTAGAATTCTGTTGATATGGAAACTCTTTCATAAATTTTAGCAATATGGCTGAGATTCAGAGGGCTCAATGTTTTGTTCCTGGTCACATAGCACCAGAGGGATTTGAATATAAATCTAAAGCTTTCTACCTTGGATTTCAGTTTCCTGACATGATGCCCGTAGGCTAACCTAGCCTCTAACATAAAGATGAGAGTCTGGGAAAAGGAAACTCATTCAAATTCTTTTGTAGAAGCCAAGCAGTATATTTATTACCAAGAACAAGCAAAAAGTACATTTGCTAAAATTCGGTAAGGATCAGATCATGATTATCTTTCTTTAAGGCATCTTGCCCAAGATGATACAGCGAGAAAATGACTGAGACCAGACTTGAACCCACATCCTTCTGACTGCAGAACCAGTGCCAACCAGCCACCCCTAGACTGTAATTATTTTTCAAAGGAACTAATAGCAGTGTAGATAGTCGGAAGGGTACTAGATTTGAAACCAAGGCAGCTGGTTTTAAGTCTCAGTTTCTACCACTTAACTTTCCATAACCATTTGTGAAATGAGAGTCAAAGACTAAATCATCTCCAAAATCTTCCTGGTCTAATATTTTATGACTCTCTGAAATGTAAATGGACAAATAACATTGGTTAGAAATACGTGTCACCTGAAAGCTGAAGGAAGGAAATGTGATATTTAGGAAAAGAGCACTGGTGTGAAGTCAGAGGACACGGGATTGCCTCTCTGAGTCGTGTCTGATTGCTACGTGAACCTGGAGGATAAATTCATTCCTCTGCACCTACGTTTCCCTTTAGTGTCATGAGCAAGTTGGCTCAAGTGATTTCTAAAGTATTTTCCAGCTCCAGTTCCTAGACACATATATCTCTTGCTTGTAGTTCAAAAAATAAATCAACTTCAGAAGCATTTGGTAAACACTCAGATCTCTAAAAGTCTACTTGCTCACCAAAATTCACATCACTTGCCACCCTTTCCCAAGCACTGATGCCGACTTCCTCTCTTAACCAGCCCTATTTTCTTTTACTGCTCTCTATATCACTTGCCTGAGACAGCACGGCATCTGCCTGCAATAAATACACGCTGAGTTTCTCACAAACACAGATTCCCATGATACTCTCAGAAAAAGAAAGAAAGAAAGAGCCTGAAAAAGGAGAGAAGAGGAGATAGGTGACAGCTTTGAGATCACAGTGTGAGGTGTGTTTGCTTGATTCCAAGCTCCAGTGGATTCTCGTGGAAATGATGATGGTGATGATGATGATGATGTTATTATGGACTGGTGCTTCATGTCTAGGTTAAAGAAGTTAAAAATGATAAACTCATTAATAAATAAGGAAGCTTTGCTTAGATCAGATCATGTTTTAGTATAATTAGACCCGTGGTGGGAAAGATAGCAACAATAATAATTGTCTGGTATTTATAGACCAAATACCAAAAAAATCTGGTATTTATGTAGCTCTTTAAAAATCTAGTACATTTTATCTCAGTTGGTTCTCACAACAACCAAAGGAACCCATGATAATTCTCATACTTTCCCAAATAAAATGCTGTTGTCCATGCTTCCTCCATTTTGCACTTGCAAAATTGATTTTTTGCACTTGCGTATTAGGCTTTATCTTTATTCCTCTTTCCTTCCATTTTGTCATGTAGTTCATTATTCCAGCCTATCATGTTCTTTTTTGTTCCCTGAATGTATCATCCAGTTTGCTCCATTCCAGCCTTACCTGCTCTATCCTTAGTTTTGAAACTCAGGCAGTCTTTGTCTTTATCAATTACTTACATTTGAAATCTGTGAGAAAAATGCAAAATATCACAGGGACAAAGAGAAATCTTTAGGTTTCCCCATTACAAATCTCCCCGTCCCTTTGCCATTAATGACTATGCTTTGGTTCCTGCCATTCATCTAGTACCAAATTACTATCATCTAGCTCAAATCTCTCCATTTTATGCACAAGAGTAGCACATGCTATTTTGTTTGTTGAAATCTTGGTAAATTATGTCTTTATATTTCATCTTTATATTTTATATTAATCTATATATCTTTATATTTAATCTATGTTCATTTTGCTGTGTCTATTTACTACCAGATAAGGGTAGGTAAATGGCTCAGAGAATAAAGCATTGAGCCAGCCTGGACTCAGGAAGGTCTGAATTCAAATTTGCCCTCAGGGATTAGCTGTGTGACTGGGCAAGTCTTGTTATTTCTGTTTGCCCGGGAGGCAGCCACAATCTTTTAGAGATTGCAGCCATTTACAGGAAGTCTCTGTGTTCCTGGGAATGTCATTTGTCTGGGCTTAATGACTGACTTTTTAAGGACAGCTAAAATCCCTCTGAATTGCTTCTTATCGTTGAGTTCCTCACCTAATTTGCTATTTTTATTTTGTTCTTTCTGGTTCAGAAATTAGTCTCCTGGTCAGAAGCTGGCCTGCTTGGCCATCCTTTGCAATGCTGAAATTAATGATTTGCACCCTTGACATTTTGGCTTTATGGAATAGAAGATATAGAATATTTTGTTCTTTTCCCCAACTTCAGCCAGAAAAAAAAAATGGATGTCAGTGAAAAGAATAATTCCGTATGTTTCAGACTACTCAATCTTTCTGATAATTAATTGAGCAAGACCTCCTTCATTCAAAAGTCTGCTTCATGTTATGCTGATGGAATTGATTTGGTAACAGGATCCTTTTGAATCTCCTTTATTTCAAATTGGCTCTTTCTTTGGAAATACAGATATTCCTATTAAATTTTAGAGCTGGCTGAGTCTAGAAGGAGGAAGATTTCATGTTCAGGAGGGCAAAACTGAGATCCTAGTGTGTGACCCACCTTTATCCAAAGCAACATGCTAAGCTTAAAGATATTGCTCTTCTGACATTACCTTGGTGCCCTCCAAGTATCTGTCTGTTTGTCTGTCTGTCTGTCTGTCTCTCTCTCTCTCTCTCTCTCTCTCTCTGTCTCTCTCTCTCTCTCTCTCTCTGTCTCTCTCTCTCTTTCTCTCTCTCTGTTTCCCCCCATTCCCCTCTTTTTCCCTCCCTCTCTCTCTCTCTTTGTCTTTGTCTTGCTCTCTCTCTCTTCATTCCCTTCTTTCTCCCTCCCTCTCTCCCATTTTCTGTCGCCTTGATTTCTCTTTTTTCCTCTTTTCTGCTTTCATGGTAAGTCCCACTGAACTAAGGCCAGGATTCAATCAGTGCCTCATTGCCGTCAGCCTTTACAGAATACGTGTATATATCTGATCCTTAGGTTTCTTTTTTGAGAATTTTTTCAGCAGTCATTTCTGATAGATTCTGTGTGTCTGTACGGTGCCTTGTAGATTGTGGGTACTTAATACATATGTATGGCATTGTATTTTAATTTAGACTGAGCTACCAATTTCCTTTCCTTGTATTCCATTACCTTGATAGTACCAATTAAGAAGCCCCCATCCCCTTTCGTTCTCTCTCTTGCATACATACACTTTACATTCAAGTGTTTAGTTAATGGGCTTCCTTTAGTGGTCTACACTCTCAATGATTCCTGGGTGAAAAGTTGACTATTGAATTATCATTAACAATCTTTGGTGGAAAGGTGCTGGTAGTCACAAAACTGGTAGAATAGATCAGAAAACTAATATTGGAAAATAAGATAGCAGCAAAATATAACTATACTTCATTTTTATCATCATCCTTTATGATCTTTTTTTTTTCTGAGCACCAATCCTATTCCTTCTTTGAGCTTCAAAGATATTTACCAATTAATTTACCAAATAATTACCAATTTAGCTAAAACAACAACAAATCCCTTTTATTCTATTAAGATTTAACAGCCTTAATTTGTTTGGAGCTTTAAAATTATTAATATTATCTTTAGAGAACAATGTCAGCTTCTGTATTAATCCTTGTTCTCTGATCTTGCCTCATTCTTCCATAGCCATATCTTTAAAATCTAAGCTTGTCACTGAGTTTTCTGGGATTGTGCTTTGGTGGTCTCTTTTCAGTCACCTACTCCTTGCCATTCTCACCAGTATTGCTTCAATTTCTGCTTGAGGTTGACATTTAATAATTCAAGGTTTATAAAACACTTTACATATGTTAGCTCATCTGGACCCCTGCCTCCTCTTTTGAGAGAGAGCTATTAAGAGGATTATGGACCATATTTTATAAGTTTAAATTGAGAGATGCTGATTGACTTTCCTTGGGTGGTCCAGCTAGTATCAGCAGAATTTGAAACGATTCTTGCCTGGGGAGATCCATCACTCACACTGATGGCTTCTCCTGTAGAACTTGTAATCTATAGCATTTTATCTTTCCTTTTTTTCAGATTCCTTTGGAATGCATGCTCCAAAAATTCTAGGCTTCATGGAAGATTAAAAAAAATTATTTGTTTTTTTCTCTTTTATGATAGTTACTATATTGGAATGGTGAATTCTACCCAACATTCTTGTTTTAGTTTAAATAACAAAAATCTAGAGCCAAAGTTTTTCATCATTTCTTCATTGGTCCCTCTACCTTTTCAAGGATGAAATCAGCATTAAGGTAAATTAAGAAATTATTATCCGCTTTTGCTTTTGGCACTGTATAGGGTCCATCAGGTGTCTGGATAATTGAAGTGCTCCATCACCATTATGTTATGTCTCTGTGCTTGGCTTTCATATTTATTCCCATTAAAATCCATTTTGCTAGCTTTCACCCACTTTCCAAGCCTATCAATACAATTTGAGATCGAAGGAGAAAACAGAACACCATCTCTAGGGAAAACCCAAACACAGAGCCTATATTTGGTTTCAAAAATCAACTTCCCAAATAAAAAATGAGAGAAGTATGTCTAAATGTATTTCCTCTTCAAATTATTAGTCGAGGGTACCACCATCCATCCAGGTGTGTAGGTTTCCAACCTCAGTGTCATACTCCACTCCTCATTCTCCCTCCCCAAAGACAATCTGTGAGCATAGCTGATTGATTTTTAACTTTGTGACTTTTCTCTTATATGGCTCCTTCTCTCCTGACTCTGGTGTAGTCCATCATCAGCTCCTGCCTTGATCATTGCAGTAGCCAGCTTATTGATTTCCTGCCACAAGTTTTTCCCCACCCCAAGTCTTCCTCTACACAGCTGTCCTCCAGAATCAAAGGTAAACACTGAAAATTCTTTATTAGCTGCCTCTCACTTTTCTAGTCCTCTTATACTTTATACCACCCTGAGATACTCTGAGATTTATCCACATTGGTCTCCTTGCCGTACCTAGAACAAGACACTCTCTGTGTATTTTACTGGCTGTCCTCCATTAAATCCTTCCTCATCTCTGCCTTCTGGTTTCCCTTCAGGCCCTAACTAAAACTCCACCTCCTGCAATTGTACTTAATCTCCCTGCCTTCCCTCTGAGACTAATACCAGTTTTTAGTGTATCTATCTTATTTATACATATTTATAGTGCTATTTATATACAGTCCTTTCCCTGCTTTCTCCCTCATTAGACTGTAAGATTAAGAGCAGTGACTGCCTTTTGCCTTCCTTTGTATCCCCAGAATTCAGCACCTAGTAGGGCTCTAAAGAACGTTTCTGGACTTGCCCGACTGATAGGACTCTCTAGTAACTACACTACTATTTTGTCAATTTTTATTAGGAAGACAATCATCTGGGGAGTGTGAAGCATCCTCCCTTGCACAGTGCTTGGATGTCTCAATCTCTGATGAGTGGCTTGTGGAGCTGTTTGCTTCTTCTTATTTGACACATCGCTGTGCTCAGCAAGAAAAATGAATTTGTTATGAGCCAAAGAGATGACATGCTGTTGGATCGGTTTTAGTCTAAGTTCAACAGGCACAACTGTGAAGGTTTTCTCTATTTGATCCCAGCTGGGCTTCGGTTCAAAACTTTTGAGTCTTTTAAATGTGATGATCTGATTTCATGAGTATATCTTGAGAGGGAGCTTTGTGTTCATTGTATGCTATGGTTAATAATATTTGATATTTGTTCAGCAATTCAACTACCCCCATCGTAGTTAATGTTAGAATGAAGGGATGGTTTCCTGGGAAGTCCAGTATCTCCACCAGATCTTTTCTGTCTATTGCAATGTCTAGTTAGTATGGAGAAAACCCAGGTTCAAATTCCAGGTCTCTACCTGTGAGATTTGGGGCTTGCTCTAGCTTCCATTTTCCTTACCTATAAATTAAGAGAACTGAGATAGTTTTGAGTGAAGAAAGAAAGTGGTAGTATGTTTGAGGAATCATACCTAGAAGACAAAGAAAGAGCTAAAAGTGTAAGGAAGGATAGAGAGGACTTGAAAATTACTTATTTGGAGAGGGCTTTTCCTGAATTCAAATCCAGCCTCAGCCATTGAATACTCACCTAACACTGTTTGCCCCAATTCCTCTGCTATAAAATGAGGTGGAGAAAAAAAAAGAAGCAAAACTACGTGAATGTCTTTATCAAGAAAACGCCAAATGGGGTCATGGAAAGTTAGACTGTAATTGAAACGACTAAACAAAAAAGAAAAAAAATATAATTGTGAAGGGGAGATGAAGGAGTCGTAATTTTCCCTTGACAAATTTTCAGCTTGCCTTAAAACATGGCTTGAGAATATCAGTGGGGAACAAAGAGGAAAGAAATAGTGCAGTAATGGACAAAACCGAATTGTTTTATAGCAGTATTGCAGATTGTCCAAAAGAACGTGAGACAATCAGAAATTGTCTACAGAAGATTTTGCTATTAGTATAAATAGAAAGAAAAAAGGCAGAAGATCTTGGGGGCATATGGCCTATAAAAAGAAATGATAAGATTTTCCAGCCACTTGAATTTGGGGAGAGATATAAATAGGAGAGTCAAAGATGATTTCAAGCTTCCATTTCTGAGTCACTGCCGTTGATTGAAGTGCCTCCCACAGTACCCAGGAAGCTAGGGAGTGAAGTGGGTTGGGGAGGGCTGGGCTGGTCCGACAAAACTATAAAATTTGTGAAGTTAAGCCTCCATGTCTTTCCTGGATCACATCACTTCTGAGCCCCTTCTACTAAAGGTGGGCTGTAGGGGGGAATAAAGAACTCATCTTTATGGAAATGAGACTTGAGAAAATAATATTGGCAAGAAAATGGGAGGTGATATGTCTAGGAGTGACCAGTTTTTGAGATTACTCAGAGATTAGCTGAAAAAGACTTCAATCCTATCCTTTTATTAGGAAGGATTTATCTCCAAGCATCACAGAAGGAATGTTCCTAGGGATAAGTGGAGAAACAAATACTATGATCTCTCCAAGATAGGAAGATTCTCTTCGAGGAACAATTGATTATATATTTCACACACCTTGAGAGAAGTCTCTTTTTGATGAGTTGTCGGATGAACCGGATATACGATCATATGAATTCCTATTTTCTCTATGCAAAGTCTATCAATTTGTAGAGATTTTTTGCGTAAGAAAGTGTGTTCCAAGGCAAGGTGACCCATTTGCTAACAGACATAGTTATCTGTCATTTTTGAGGCAGCTGTCATTTTTGAGGAGTGACTCATCAAGTTGGAGACTCACTCAGCAGCTGAAAATGAAAAGGGGAAGATCACCTACTAGCTTGACAAGGTCCCACTAAGAACTGAAATCATGGAAGGAAAAATGTAGTTTTTTTTTTCCTCCCAAACCAGTATAAATGACATTTAGTGCTGACACTCATTCTTTTCTCATATCCTGTCCCCAAACAGAGAAGGGGGGAAAGTCAATCAAATTAATCTGCAGGAAAATACCATGGGATGTTACCAGGGTTAGAGATGAGGGAATTTGGCTTTAATCAGTCATGATTTCTACTGACCTTGTCACTGAAGAGAATTGGAAGGTGAGATTCAGGGCTGAAACTATTTTTCATGATTATATAACCAATCAAGGACTCTCATAAATTGAAAAAAAGTTCTCTGGATAGCTAGACTTGATCCCTTGATAGAAGATACTAATACAATCAAATCTAAAGCCTAAGAAATTATATCACAAGTTTGCTAAAAGGACAAAATCAGTTGAAGAAACATAGCATACATTTCAGATTTTGAGCAAAATCAACTAGAATGGATTTCCTTCACTTTAATTGAACAAACTCTTATTCAATGGCTCCCACATTACTAGGCTAGAAGAATTTTTTATACCAACTGGCCATGTGGCTTCTGACAATCTGTTTAATCTCCCTAAATCTCAATTTTCTCATCTACAAAAGATGAGCTTGAATGCAATTATCTCTAAAGTTCTTTCCAGCTCTGAAATTCCATGAAATAATAAAACCAATTTAATGTAATGACTATTTTATGCTCTAGAAGAATTGCGAATATTAGTCAAACCAAGCTTCCCCCACACTCCCAGTTGTCCATCTGCTAGGATCTCAGGACGATCTGTCATCCACCAATGAAATCAGTAAGCTTGTTACCCTCCATCCAGCTAAATAGTCCTTTCCTTTCCCTTTTCATCCCTACTATGTGGTTTATTGAATCATTTATAGCAATGACACAATTCCAGAAGAATATTTACTGAAAGATGTTTTAAAAAGCAAAAGAACATTATTAATTCAGTCCTTATATTATCACTACCACCATCATGAATGAGGTTTGAATCTCCCACCCAATTTTAGACTAAGTTCATTTGCTAACTAGTAAGAGAGGCTTTGATTTTCCCATCTGCTAAAGTTTTCCCCTTCAAATAATTTTGTATTTACTTTATATATTTTCAATATTTACTTAGTATTGTACAAGCTGTTTCTTCACAATACAAAGTATGCTCCTTGAATGTAGATAATGTGTCATTTTTGCTTTTCAATTCCAGTGTCTGGTAATTTTTAGTTTCCTTCCGCCCTCCCTCTCTCCCTCCCTCTCTCCCTCCCTCCCTTCCTTCCTTCCTTCCTTCCTTTCTTCCTTCCTTCCTTCCTTCTTTTACATTTTCTTCTCTCTTATCTTTCTTTCCTCCTCCTCTTCCTCCTTCTCCTTCTCCTCTTTTCCTCCTCTTTTATCCTTGCAGCATGGCCTCAAATCTTAGGTGAATAAATTCTGATTCTGATTCTGTTCTCTTTGAGATTCACAAAGTACCCAACCTGGGCTTGACTTGGGCTTGCTTATATTATGAAATAACATCTCCCTGAACAGGAGGAAGAAAACCCCAGAAAGCTAGCTTTTTTGGATCGTGGAGGGTTGGATAGCATTGGCGTTCCCCTTCAGCATCAACCTCGATAAGATTTCACCTTTAGCCTCATACAGGGTCAAAATCAAGAAAATAGTATAGCAAAAATCCCAGAGTAGAAAATAACCAGACCATCTCTGATAAAAGGGACAGAAGTAGAAGTAGCTTTGTTGCTCTCTTTTTTCTGCAGTTCTTATATAATTCCTTCCCCAAGAATAAAGAAAAACCCCAACTATTTTATAATGCTTTTCTGAGGATTGCAAAGCATACAGATGAGACCTTCATTTTCATAATTAATCCCATGATTTCAATTCTAGCTTTAATGAAGTCTCATGTAATTTTGGAAAGAGAACTCAAGATTTGGAATTGGAAAATTAAGAAAAAAACAGAAGCTCTGGCAATTTTCTTGTCTTGGACATTTTTTTTAAAGAAAGAGGAAGTTTTTATCCAGAGTTTTAAGGTTTGTGCTTTCATGACATTGAAAGTTTCTTGAGATTAGGAATCTTCTTTTAATTTCTTAATCAATAATCCAAGCCCAATGGGCCTTAAAGGATATTTCTCAGGACTTGTACATGTTAAAATAAATAAGCATTTATTTATCATATATGAAAGGTTGGATGTTTAAACTGGTACAATGTACACAGGGAGTGCTTGATTATTACTGCTGAACAAACATTAGGTATAACCCAACTTGAACAAACAATTAACCAATAGGTGTTAAGCACCAGCACTGCCCGGGACTGCCTTAATCCTTTGAAAGACAAAGAAATAGAAATCAATTCCTAAATAAAAATTTACCAGATAATGTACACAAGGCTTTGGGGATATATATATATATATATATTCATTTCATATATACTAATCTTGAGATTATGATGGAACATTCAAGTGAAAAAGTCCAATATTCAAAAGCTATTTTTAAAATACCTACTATGTGTGATGTATTCTATGGAGTCATGGCCTTCAAATCAAGGAGATGTGGATTCAGATTCTGTTTCTATCTGTGTGATGAGATCAAATCACATCTTTCTAAGATTGTAACTTATGCATGAATGGCTGATCTGCATAAATTGGGGTGGAGGTTCCATCTTGACAATTGTCTACCAAGGAAGTCAGAGGTCAAAGTCTTATGGAAAATACAAAGACAAAATATATAGAGAGAGTCACTTCAAGAGTTTATGGTAAGGATGGTAATGAACAATTTTAAATTGGGGGGAGAGACAGAGATACACAGAGACACACAGAGAGACAGAGAGAGATCCATCCAAGTGAGAAGAATCAGAGTAAGCCTCATGGAAGTGACATTTGAGTTGAACCTTGAAAAATAGAGAGGATTTCAACAGGCTTGCAGAAGGGAAGACTGCCAAAGAGACCATTAATCCCAATATGTGTTTAGGGAATACTAAGCAATTCAGTTTGGTCTAACTGGGGTATACATGGTGAGGGTTGTTGGGAGATAAGGGGGAAAAAGGTATAAATTGTGAATGATTTTGAATAGCAAGCTAAGGAAGTAAGATTTTATTTGGTAGGTAGTTAGGAAACAGCTGGAGATACAGGATTATAGTTCCAGTGAAAGGACAAAAGGGAGAGAGAAGAGAGAAAGTACAAACCAATTAATTCAATTGATAAGTCAACAAGCATTTGTTGTGCCAGTTTTATATGTAAAGACAAAAATCTTTGCCTTCAAAGAGCTTATGTTACTTAAATGGCTTTTTTTGCATACCATTCAGTGGTAACCATAGATAGTATCCCATCATTTTCTGATTTCATTGGGCAACATCTACAGGAGTCTTAGGAAGGATAGGGAAAACATAATTAATTTCTTTCTTGCAGAACTCTCTTGAAAGATATTTTAATATGATATTGGGTAAAACATAACCACTCTGGGTTACATTTTCTTCATCTATAAAATGGAAATATTGGACTAATTTACCCCAAGGGTCCCTTCCAACTCTTAATTTTCCAACCCTATGGCAATGCTATGTTAAGCAAAAGATGCTGCGTTTCAGCTGTAGACTTATCTGCTAATCTCTAGTTAAGAGTCCTAGTTGAAAGAACTAGCTTTAGTCCTGAATTTCTAATCTTTGCTTATGAAATCATTGCTGTTCCATTTTGGCCTGTATCCCCTACTTTTCTCCTGTACATCTCTGTATTGGAATCTTCCAGTAAATCAGTTGGGAGCTGCCCCACTTCATCCATAGTTAATTCTCTCATTTTCCCACATGGTTATTACATCCTTGGAAAAGTGAAATCAAATCTTAATTTTTTATTTGTTTTATGGGCCCAGAGCAATTACTTTCAAAACAATTTCCTTTTATTAATAGGCACAAAAAGCACAACTAAATTTCAGACTGAATTTCTTACTGTTTTACCCCAGTTCTAATTTAAGTTTTCCTTTACTGTTTTGACAACCTACAGACTCTAAACCCTCTTCCTTTGTGTCATCGTTCTGCACTGACCTGCATAAATAAAAGTGTTTAGACTGGGGAATCTGACTTTAAAAGTTATTAAATCAGTCCATGCCGTGAATAACTCTCTAAGGAAAGACACAGTCTTCTAGAGTGCCTCATATAAAATAGGAAATGACAAGGAGGACATTAGAATAAATCATAAAATAGACTTTTTGCCTTTCAATTTTTCTCTTCTTTTTATGGGCAGATTCTCTATAATCACTTGGAAGTGAATTACAGACAGAAAGAATAAACTTCTTACAATTAAATCTAATCAAAGAAATAGACTTTAAAGATTATAATTATGACCATATTTACAAATTTTCAAATTTATAAATTGTGTTACATTGGCATGCCATTGAGATTTTTTAAAGATGTAAATGTTTTTGTCCCAACTAAATTATAAATCACTTAGTTAATCAATTAATATTTATTAAGCATATGCTCTGTGCCAGACACACAGCTAACTATTAGATACACAAAGAACCATCTCCCACCAAAAAGCCTCCTGTTAAAAAAAAAAGCTCTTTTACTTAAAGAGTTCACAGACTAATGAAGAGATAACAAGTCAGCAACTATATATGAACTAGGAGTTCTCTAGGGCACAGAAATAATAAATTGGGGATAAAAAGGGAAGACAAATATTAAGGAAGATTAGGGAAAACTTCTTCCAAAGAGCAGGAAGGTATAATATTTAACAGCACATTTAACAGATATTATATTAAACAGTTATATTATATTTAACTGATATTGTATTTAAATATAATATCACCTATTATATTTAAAAACAGTTTGTTTTTATTATGATAGTTTTAGGAATATTCAGATTTGTCACCACATCTTTCTAAAACAAATCTGCTATTGAGGACACTTCTGTCCTGATGTCAATCAGATCCTTGTAATTTAAAGTCTTAGAGATTTGTCTCTAAGACTTTAATAAGTCTGCATCAGAAGCAAGACTTTCAAACTAGATCTTCCTGGTTCTAAAACCAGGCTTCTGATTCACCAGCTCACATTTATATAACTAAAGCCTTAAAGAGTACAAAATACTTTCATATATAATCATCTCTCTTTTTAAAATTTTGCTGTTACAGGAATGCTTGTTTTGTGTCATAAATTAAAAATAAAATAATTATAAAATTAAAAACAAATGACTGCACAAAAAGGAAAACCAGACAGATAATCTCCATTTTGTATCAGAAAAGAAAAAAAAATCTCTGATTTAGCACCATCCTTAGTTTAGTTGGAATTGGAGCTCAATAACTGCTCCCTAAGGTAACCACAGGTTGCATTGTTCATCTTCCTTATAGATGTTCATCTATATCCTCAGGAAAATGTTGGCAGAGTTAAAGAGCAAAATATTTTTAGCTAAAAAGAAATCATTTTTATCTAAGTATAGGGATTATGTTAAGAAACAGAGATCACAGGATTATAGGATTCAGAACTAGGAAGGAAGTGGGAGATCAGATGGCTGAAACACTTCAGTTTAGTCAAGGAAAAAATAAAGGAAAGTGACATTACCTTGGACAACTTCCCTTTTGTCTCTGGAACCTTAGTTCCCAACAGAATGCCTTAATTGGTTAGGCACTTAATAAGTTTTTGTTAGATTCGATTTAATCTATCCTTTCCTTACTTAATTGTGTGGGGGTGTAGTAATAGAATGGAAAGGAAAACATGATTCTACTCTTTCTTTTTGACTTATTCTTTATAAGAGTTCTGTTTGTACAAGTAGGTAGAGATGTGTGTTAGGAAGGAATATAATTAACCCGCTGCATTTATTAAGCTTCAGGAAAGCAACAGATCAAGGACATGATGTAGTACAATGGAAGTCACATTGTGGCTTAGAAGTGCTGTGATTTTTGAGCCTCAGTTTCCCTACATTACAGTTAGGAAAGCTCAAATCTGGGTTTCCTGTTTTATAAGATTATTGTGAAGAAAGCACTTTATGCAACAGGCAGCTCAGTAACATGGTAGATAGTGTTGAACTTGGAGTCACTGAGATGAGGTCAAATACTCCCTTAAACACTAATTAGCTGGGCAACTCTCAAGTCCATCACTTAACCCCCCTCTCCTCCCAGCCAGTCTCAGTTTACTCATCTGTAAAATTGGAGATAATAACTATCACATTATTTTTGTGAAGATCAAACGAAATAACATAAGTAAGGCATTTTGCATACTTACAGCCCTCTACAAAGGTTAATTCTTCTTATTAGCAACAAATCTGTAAGATTGTTATTAGTTTGTTAAAATCGCACGTTGGGATAGAATGCACTACCAAATTCCTTGGGATACAGCAATTTATAACTCAGTGCATCTTCTTTGTTTGTTCTTTTAGAGCTAGTTCTATGTTTATGTTCTGTTCTCGTGCTAAATTAAAGTACCTAGGGAGCTGTATCAATTCTTCAGCCACAGGCACATCATTTAGTGGAAGCCGGCACAATTTATGTAGTTGGGCAATGGAGAAAGGAAAGCCCAGTACAGTTATTTGGTCTCAGATTTAATTGTTTAATTCCTTCAAATTAGAACCCTGGCTGGCCTGTGAAATTGTAATGGCCTCTTCGTGGCAAGGGTTGTTGGTATTTTTTCCCTGTGTTTCCTCTAATTGAGGTATAAATACTTCAGGGGCAAGGTAATATGTTGTCTTTTTCTTTCATAAAGTTTCACCTAGTGTTTTTATATCTTCAGGCCCGTTTAAATGGCAATTATCTCACAACAGGTTTGAATCTGAATTAGTTTTATTTCAACCCCATGAACCAGAAGGTCTGACCTTGGAAGGAAAGGGGAGGGGAGCTAGACAAATTGAATACCATTTCTTACATAACAGCTGTAGAAAGTCAATTTGGAATTTTACTCATCAATACTTTAAAGTTGTTGCTAAGTCCCTCTAAAGACTTAATGGGGGCAGGTAGGTGTCCTAGTGGCTACAGTGCCAGACCTGGAGTCATGAAGATTCCTCATCTGGAGTTCAAATCTGGCAATCCTGAGCAAGTCACTTCACCCTGTTTGTCCCAATTTCCTCATCTGTAAAATGAGCTGGAAAAGGAAATGGCCAACCAGTCCAGTATTTTTGCCAAAGGAACCCAAATGGGATCAAAAAGAGTGAACATCACCACCTGTCAGAATCTTGATCTTCAAAGATCAAAGGTGTCATTTCCCACCCCTGAAGTCTTCTCTAATTTGTTCATGGCTTCCCCCATCACTTTTCAGTGGCTTTTTCTTTCACAAGTAAACTCACATTATACTTTATCAGCATTAATGTTTAACACCCCCCCTACACACACACAGACACACATACACATACAGAGTTTCTGTATTTTATTCCCAATGCTTGGCAATACAGTATTTTGTTCATAATAGATACTTAATAAATATTGGATCAAATCACCTATTTACACTATACTGCTATGATATTAGGGAGTTTGGGCTTCCTTCCCTGTGTTAGACATGTGAGTTTTGGATGAAGTTGGGAGCCACTAATGATCAATCCATTGGAAGGTCCAAGTGGAAGGAAAAAACAATACAGGTTTGAGTAAGGATCTGAAAGATCTCCAATTTAGGGTGATCCTTTTCAGGGGAATAGAATCCCTGACATGTGCAGTTACATAAAAGACCATAGAGAACAAGAGCGTTTGTGGTGGCACTGATGCCAGGGATCCAGAACATGGATCAGGTGTGGAGGAGAGTTCATGAGATCACTTATAGACCAAGGTGTAGGCTGGAGAAGCAGTGACTACTGTCTTTGGATTATACAACATTGGAAGAACTAAGGTCAAAGGTCCACAGATAGAGCTCAAAAAATAACAGCACCAAAAAACCTAAATCCCCTATACTTTAAGAGCAGAGCACAACTAAAATAAAATAAAAGAAAAATAAAATCAATAGTAAAGAAACTATTGAAAAAGATTTTTAAAATGTAGAAAAAGTCCAACCATGGATAACTACTATAATGATAAAGTCAAACTCAGAAAAAGACAAAAAAGCTTTCTGTAAATATTCAAGGAAAATGCAAAATGATCACAAGTCCCAAAAGTTTCTTGGATTCTAAAGTTATGGAAAAACTGAGAAACATATGCAAGAAAATGAAAGAAAAGCAAGAAAAGTATAAAAATAAAGTAAACCAATTTGGCAGAAATTGGGAGGGATCTAAACACTAACTAAAGAAGAAAACTCCCTAACAAGTTAGAACTGAAAAAGGAAGATAATGATTTCATAAGATATCAAGAAATTAAAAAAAAATCAAGAGAATGAAAGAGATAGAAGAGAATGTAAAAACATCTCATTAGAAAAACAACTATATTGGAAAACAGCTTGAGAAGAGACAATATAAGAATTATTGAACTACTCAATAGTGTTGTTCAAAAATTTGTCTAGGCATTATATTTTGAGAAATTATTAAGGAAAATTTCCCTGAAGTCCTGGAACTAAAGGGTAAAATGGAAATTTTAAAAAGTCATCAAATCACTGCTTAAAAAAGATACAAAATGGAAACTCACAGGAACATTTTGGCTGTTTCAAAACTGCCAGGTCAAGGGAGGAAAAAATTTGCAATGAACTAGAAAGAAATAATTTTAATATTGTGGAACTACAATCAGAATAACACAAAATTTGGCAACTTCTACATTAAAAGACTGAAAGAAGTGATATGTAATATTCTGATGAGGTATTTTTTATTTTCTTCTATTTTTTTCATTTTTGGGGGGGAGAGGGAGTTGTGTGATTGATTTTCGATATTTCATTATCATTCTCTTCCATGTGTTTAATTCTAATTTTTAGTGATTTTCTTCATTTAGCTTTTTTGTCTCCTTTTACATTTGGCCAATTGAACTTTAAAATGAGTTTTGTTCATTGGAATTTTTCCCACTACACCAATTCTATTTTTAGGGAGTTGTTCTCAATTTCCATTTCACCAATTCTGTTTTTCAAGAAGTTGTTTTCTTTTCCCTTTTCACCATATCTAATTTTAAGGAGTGACTTTCTTCAGACAATTTCTGTTTCCTTTTACAAAGCTCTTAATTCCTTTCCCTGTTTTCCTTCTAACTCTCTTTTAAGGTCCTTTTAAAATTCTTCCAAGAGAGTCTTTTGACTTTGTGAGCAACTCAAATCACTTTTTGAGGCAACATCTGGAGATGTTTTGCCTTTAGTGTCCTTAGATTTTGAAACCTGTTCTTCCTTGTGTCCATAATAGCTATCTCTGGTCAGAACTCTTTTTGCTTTTTTGCTCATTTTTAAAAGTTGAGGTTTGCTCTTGGGGCAAAGGGGGTATTGTTCCAAGCTTCCTCTCTGGGTCACAAAGGCTTCACAGTTCTGGGGCCAGTGTTGCCAGCTTCCTTCCTGTGCTGGGTGAGTATAGCTAAGTCCCACATTATACTAGAGTTCAGAGGTTCATTATTTGCTTTCTTTATATGCTTTGGAGGTTTCACAGCTAGATTGCTGATCCATCAGCTTCTGAACCAGGAAAGAGTAGCCAGTACTGCTGTATTTTGGCTAAGACCTCCCAGTACACTTCTCTGGTCCTCAGAGAGCTTTTTGCCCTGGGCTGCCCTGACCTTTCCTGTGCTGCATCTGAGCTGGGCTGCCTCATGCCTGCCCAATTGAGACAGATCTTTCCTTAAGTTCTTCTGAAGTATCTTCTGCTGGAAATTTGTTACCTTCCAATTATTTATGGGTTCTGTCACTCCAAACATGTTCAGAGGCTTCATCTGGTGTTGATTCTGAGGGAAACCAGGAAGAGCTCAGGCAAAGTCCTCTCTGCCATCTTGGCTCTACCCTGAAATATAATATGCTGAAGATCAAGTGACCTGGCTTTGCAACCAAGAATAAATTACTGAGAAAATCTGAGTGCAAAAATGCAAGGGGAAAATGAACTAAAGGATTTTTTTATATTTGAGAAAAAGACCAGAACTGAACAGACAAAAAAAAAATTGACTTACAAAAATAAGAAGAAACATAGGAAGGTAAACATGAAAGATTAATTATAAGAAATTTGATTAGGTTAAACTATTTTTTTTGTATGGGAAATGATATTTATAACTCTTAAGAATATTATCATTACTAGGAGAGTTTGAAAGAGTATACATAGAATGCATGGGGTTCAGTTGGTTATAATGTTATTATTCTTTAAAAAATCAGGTAGTGAGAGGTAAAATGAAGCAAATCATCTATTCAAAAGGTGTGTAGATGGAAGAACTGTTACATTGAGGGGAGAATAGAATGAAAGGAGGGTAGATAGTATGGGAATGGTATTCTTTATATCAAAAATGGAATAACATACATTTGGAAGAATATGTCTTCTTCACTTATAGGGAAAAAAGTAGGCAAGAACTTAGTATAAAGGAAGGATCTTTTAAAGGATGTGTGTTGGAATCTTTACAAACTGTTAAGTCATTAGAGTTGATAGATACAATAATTATCTAATTTAGTATGATTGATCTGATCTTACAAGGAGATGTTATGGACCAGAAGAAATAAGGTACTAAGTAGAACTAATTGATACAATGCTTGTGTTCACACCTTTACTCACTGGCATTCACAAGTATGGGAGATTCACAAAGTTAACTGTGTAACTTTGTGAATTCACACCTCCCTTAAAGCTCTTAGGGCCAGAGAGCACTCTGGGAAGAAATCTATAATCCCTCTCTCTCGCATCCCACAATCCCTCTCTCTCAAAGGAGCATAAATAGAGCTTCAATGGGCCAGTCAAGGGAGTTTTCAGAGTGAAGAAGCTATGAGTTGGGAGTTCAGCTGGTTTTAGATTGAGAGGGGAGTGTCAAGGGAGTTCAGCCAGAAGCCCTCTCTGAGTGAGGCGTTTTACTTTGGAACATTGACTGGGGTCGGAGAGGAGCACTCTGGGAGATTGAGAGCCAGAAGCCCTCTCTCAGAGGCAAGACAGATTCACCTTGGTGCTGGTTCTGGAGGCTGAAGAAAGCAGAGGCAGAAGCAAAGGACAAAGCTGCAAGAGCTCTTAGAACCAAGCAGAGAGACAGGCCTCTAAGCTAACCGGGCCATATTGGAGACAATAAAAGATCTGAACTTTTATCACCTGGCTGCGTTTTGGGTGATTATTACTCTTAACTGAAACTAAGGCTGCCTCCAGAAAACCTCCTCGAGAAACCTGCTTTCTCCCAGAGAGAACCTTTATATTATTTTAAAGAAGAACAAGAACACCACAGATGTGTTCATTAGGGAGATAGTGGTCAGAGTAAGTTAGAATTCTGAGGGGGATAGGTAAAAAGAGGGAAGGATAAAGAACAAGAAAAGATAGTTTGAGGGAAACAAATGAATAGTAATTATAACCTTGAATATGAATGGGATGGATTTATCCACAAAATGCAAAGGATTAGCAGAATGAATCAAAATCAAGGACCCAAGAAAATGGTATTTATAATGAACATTTTAAGATAAGAGACATAGAATAAAAATAAAGTGGTAAGAGCAGAATTTATTAAGTTTCATCTAATGTTAATAAAAAACAGGAGTAGCAATCATGATTTCAAAGTTAAAGTTAAAATAGATTTAAGAGCAGTGAAATTGCATTATATTAAAAGGTATGATAAATAATCAAGTAAGGTTGATACTAAATGTATATGCATTAAATGGCATAGCTTCCAATTTTTTAAAGGAAAGGATAAATGAATTAGTTAAAAACAGATAGCAAAACTCTATTAGTTCTTTCAGAACTAGAAAAATATGACCAAAAAATTGATAAGAAAGAAATCAAATAGATTAATAGAATCTTTGATAAGTTAGATGTAAAAGACATCTGGAAAGAATTTAATGGGAAGAGAAAGTAATATATCTTTTCCTCAGTGGCACATGGCACCTTTTAAAAAAATCAACCATATATTAGACCATAAAAAAAAACTTTATATTAAATGCAAAAAATCAGAAATTATAAATAAATCTTTTTCATAATGCAATTAAAATTCCACTTAGTAAAGGAAACATTAAAATTAATTAAAATTAATTGCAGACTAAATCTACATGGAAATAAGTACATAATTTGGGAAAGATGAGAGGTATAGATATGAGAGCAATGATCAATCAGAGAAATCTAAAGTATCCTTAATCTATGGGAGGTTGTATCTGCCTAAAGGACTTATCTTCTTTTTCTTTCTTTATTCTTAAATAGTGATTAGCAAACTATGACTCTTGGACTAGATCTACTGGCCTATGATTTCATAACATTTTTAAATAACTTTTTATTGATAGAACTCATGCCAGGGTAATTTTTTACAACATTATCCCTTGCACTCACTTCTGTTCTGATTTTTCCCCTCCCTCCCTCCACCCCCTCCCCCAGATGGCAAGCAGTCCTATATATGTTAGATATGTTGCAGTATATCCTAGATACAATCTATGTGTGTAGAACCGAACAGTTTTCTTGTTACACAGGGAGAATTCAGAAAGTATAAATAATCCGGGAAGAAAAACAAAAATGCAAGCAGTTTATATTCATCTCCCAGTGTTCTTTCTTTGGGTGTAGCTGCGTCTGCCCATCTTTGAGCCATTGAAACTGAATTAGCTCTCTTTATCAAAGAGATCCACTTCTATCAGAATACATCCTCAAACAGTATCGTTGTTGAGGTATATAATAATCTCCTGGCTCTGCTCATTTCACTTAGCATCAGTTCATGTAAGTCTCTCCAAGCTTCTCTGTATTCATCCTGCTGCTCATTCCTTACAGAACAATAATATTCCATAACATTCATATACCACAATTTACTCAGCCATTCTCCAATTGATGGGCATCCATTCATTTTCCAGCTTCTAGCCACTACAAACAGGGCTGCCACAAACATTTTGGCACATACAGGTCCCTTTCCTTTCTTTAGTATCTCTTTGGGGTATAAGCCCAGTAGAAACACTGCTGGATCAAAGGGTATGCACTGTCATAACTTTTTTTTTTCTTGTTTATATTTGTAAATGCAGTCCAGCCCTAATCCTAGATCTAGAAAACTAAGAAAAAAATGTTTTAGGTTATCAGTTTTTCTGTTTATCCTGGTAAACCAACTTTGTGCTAGCTATAAAATGACTGGAAAGTGACTAAAGGAGCTTTAAAATCTCTGGGGAGAGACATAATTCCTCTGATTCCTCTAGCTAAATAGCTCCTATTATTCCCAGACTGATCAATTTCTCCAATCTATATTTGTATTGCTAGCAATGATTAGGTAACAGTTGTTAACAGCCACTGGTTTATTTGATGTAAAGAATTTTAAACAATATAATAACAGAGAGAGCAAAATGTTGAAAAGGAGGCAATGTGTTGGATATGAAATGACCTGTAGCACCAGAAAAGACCTTTTCTATTTGTGGGAAGGAGACATTTTAAGATTTGCTAATCTTCCTGACTTCAAGGCAGGAGATAAGGATAAGAACTCTGAAGGACATTTGGGTTGTACATCAAGCATGTTCTTTGCACATCAAAAACACCATCATCTGGCTGGATCACAGCAATGCAAAAACAAGTCATATACTTCCAAAGGAAGAACTGGGGGAAAGAGAGCATCCAGTTTAGTGCATCCTCCACATGGTACCAAGATGGAAGACTGCCCATAAGCTCCAGTCAAACTACTTTTGCTTCTTGCTGGCAATTGTCTCCCAGAATTTTACATTTATTTCCAGTAGCCTCAACTCCCGCACAAAAACTGGGTTGCTTCTTCCTAGCTACATTTGAGCTTAGGTGAGAATTAATTAGTGTCCAATCAAATCCTGCATGGTCTGGAAGCCCAGAGTCTAATATGAGTAAGAAATATTGTCTCAACTGGGCACATTTACAAAATGTTGGAAGAGATAGTGCAGGCACTTAAAACACTCCTAGTAATGACCATTTTAGAGTAGTGCCCTAAACATTTAATGACTAATCATTGGCCAAAGATCAGTTACTTTACCTAACTACTAATGAAGTAAATTAAAGTAAGCTGTAGTTTAGCTTGGGGAGGGGGAGCACTGAATTTGGAATCAGAAGGCCCCATGTGGATCCTTGACTCAGAAACCCAATAGCTGCATGGCCTTGTCAACCAGTCAATAAGCATTTATTCAGGGCCTAATAAGGACAAATATTGTGCTATTCATTGGAAAAAAATAAGAATAAAAATAAAATCATCCCCCCCCAAAACCAATCTCCACCCTCAAGGAGTTTACATTTGATGTAGAAACAAGAAAATAACTATACATATCAGTAAATGCATAGAACTGTGACAGAGAGTGATGTCATGACATGAGAGTGAGTTGGATTTGAGTGCGAGAGGGCTGTACAAGGTCATTAGCCTGGTTTCTCCTCCAAAGCCATCTGGAATGGTTGGAGATGTATTCAGTAGGAGACTTTGTTTTTTCTAAGCTAAGGGCTTCAATAGGTCTCAGTCTGATTTAGGAAATACCACATTCAGTGATTAAGGCTAGGTTAAAAAAAATGAGGGAAAGAATGGCCTTCTTTTCCTAGTCAAAAACAAACAAATGAATGAATGAAAAAAAAAGTAAATAAGAATCCACCTGGAGTGGGAAAGCCCTCAAGACTTCTGGACCCAAACAACCACAATTGCTATTGACATTCACTCTGAGGCAATCAAGGCCAATCAATGAGAGTCGGAGTGATTTGACTTTAAAGTATAGTTCTTAAAAAAGAAATCTAGCCTGTGGGAAGGAAGGAAGCTAGCCAGCTTGTGATTTGTCCCTTTGGTTGGAAAGAACCTATCCCATCTACCTTTCTTTGATTTTAGGAAGCCATTCTCCACCCCTCTAAATTGTAGTGCCATCATCTTCTTATTTATTTCCTATTTATACCATGCATAGTTTGTTAGTCAATCAAGAAATATGAACAAAGATAAGTTAAACAAAACCCAAAGATATCCTGAAATATTCATAAAATGTGCAAAAATACGTACCCTAATCTCTGTATGTTTTGGGGAGGGTTCTGACTTTGGGGAACAAGATTGATCGTAGATTTTTTTATTTAAACTCAAAATTCTTTCTGTCTTATTTTCATTTATATCTTTATGATTCATGTGTATAATTCCTCTATTTATTTCTTGCTTTGACAGTTTGTACAAATCTTAACCTGTTTTTCTCAATTCTTTGTACTCACCAGTTCCTAATAGCATAATTAAAAAATTAATTGCTTTTATATGCTACAATGTGTTCATCCAGTCTTCTAATCACTTCCCAATTTTCCTATCACAAATGATTCTTATTTTAAGTATCTTGGTATACATGAGATTTCAGTTCTGTCCTTGACCTCTCATTGGGGCATATATCTGGTAGTAAGATCATTGGCTCAAAGGATTTACCTTAATGGATTTCCTTGCATCATTTCAAACTATTTTTTTCAGAATGTTTGCATCAATTTATAGGTATATTGACAATATATTAGTGTACCTGTTTTTCATATGCCAACATAGACTACTTTGGCCTTTTATAATCATGGCAGCTTTCTGGGTCTGAAGTGAAACCCTATAATTATTTTAGAGGTGTTCTAAGAGACAGTAAATAATTGATGATTGTCATAGAGGCATATTTTAAATCACCTATCTGTATGCAGTTAGATTTTGATTAGCTATATCAGAAATGATCACCCAATTGGAATTATTGAAAAAAATGGAAAGAAAAATGGTATTATGAGAATACCAACCTAGGTTATGTAGACAGATTCTTCAAGTGTGGAGAATGGAAAAAAGTAAAATAACAATTGTTGTTCCTTAGAGTTTAACTAATATAATACAATCGCTATAAGGTAAAGACAAAAATATCCTAAAATTGCCTTAACCAGCTAATTTTTAATCTAAATGGCTAATTTAAGCTAAATGAAAAGACTAAGAGAAACAATTCATTTGGACACCTATTCTATTCCATATAGTTTTAATCAATTTGATAGGATCATATCAAAGGTTTGTCTATTTGTCGCCAGTCTGTGAAATGCAGATTCTAAGTTTATTTCCTTAACTATCAGAAGTTAACTAAAGGTCCTTTACATTTGTTTTGCCTTATGATGGCCAGCATAGCAGAAATGATAACCATTTGGAAAATCCCTCCAAATATTTTGTACCTTTGGACCACTCATTTTGTCCAATTGGAGCAGGTGACCATCTTATGACCACTGATCATCTTATGACCATTTCCATCACTGACTGTGATAGTTTCACCCAAATGGTGATTCTGCTAGTCTTCATATTTTAGCTGATGTATTATATGTTAACCAATGAAATCTCTGTTCTACATATAGTATAACTGTAATCCTATAAAAGTAAATCTCTAAGGGGAAATGGCATCTCGGATCATTAGGAAAATTTACTTCATTGGAGAGGACCATGGACCCTTTAATAAATTGCTATTAGCTCAGACCTCTGTCTTAGTCTCTCTTACTGTAGATGGGATAATTTTAGTTTTCACAAGATACCCAAGTTCTTTGGAAAATATTTTGGAAAAATACAGCAAAAGCACCTGAGCGGTATCTTTTAATAAAATAGTAGAAAGTAGTGGAGAGGGAAATAAGCCTGCAGATATTAAATTAAGATATATCTGAACCAGACCATCCCAGTCATAGATGAAAATAAAAGGACAACATCTGTGAAACATAATGGATGTCAGCATTTCTGTAATGAGTCAGTCTCACCATCCATGGCAGTTAAACCAAAACATTTAGGCAACTCTATCAATTCAGTAGCCAACATATTCTTTGAGAAAATGGAACTGGCACTCAAGAAGTTTGTAAGAGTGGTTTGACCTACCAAGCCTAAAAGTATAAAACTGAGTCATCAAAACCATTTGGTACTGGTTAAGAAATAGAGTAGTGGATCAATTAAAGAGGTTAGATACACATGACACAATAATTAAAACCTATAGTAATTTAGTATTTGATAATACTGCTTCTAGAAAAGAACTATTTAACCAAATTCGTTGGGAAAACTGGAAAATAACATGCTAGAAACTCAGCATAGAATTACATATTTCACTTCCTACCAAAATAACGTCAGAATAGATGGATAATTTGGGCACAAAGGATGATACCATAAACAAATTAGGAGAACAAGGAATAATTTACCTAGCAGATCTTTGGAGAAGGGAGGAATTTATGACCAAAGAAGAACTAGAAAACATTATGAAAGGCAAAATGGGCAACTTGGTGTTTGTCATATAAAACAAATGGCTCAATAAAGCAAAGTTTTTTCACAAACAAAACCAACAGAAACAAGGTTAAAAGGGAAGTACAAAACTGGGGAAAATTCTTTATGTCCAGTGTTTCCGATAAAGGTTTCATTTCTAAAATAGGTAAAGAACTGTTTCAAATTTATGAGAATACAAGTTATCCCCCAATTGATAAGTGGTCAAAGGATATGAATGCAATATTCAGATGATGAAATTAAAGCCATCCATAGTTATATGAAAAAATGCTCTAAATTATTTTGATTAGAGAAATGAATATTAAAAACCTCAAACCACTCAGATTGGCTAAGATGACAGGAAAAGATAATGATAAATGTTGGATGGGATGTGGGAAAACTGGGACATTAATGCATAGTTGGTGGAATTGTGAAATGATCCAATTCTGAAGTGCAATTGAAACTATGCCCAAAGGGCTTTCAAGCTGTGTATACCCTTTGACCTAGCAATGCCATTACTGGGTCTGTATCCCAAGGAAATCATAAAGGATGGAAAAGGACCCCCATGTGCAAAAATATTTGTAGCAGCTCTTTTTGAGGTGCAAAAGGAATGGATGCCATTAATTGAGGAATGGATGAATAAATTGTAGTATATGAAGGTGATGGAATATTATTGTTCTATAAAAAAATGATGAACAAGCTGATTATAGAAAGGCCTGGAAAGATTCACATGAACTGATGCAGAGAGAAACAAGCAGAATCAAGAATGCATTGTATACAATAACAGCGAGAATGTGTGATGATCAACTATGAAAGACTCGCTTCTTCTCAGCGGTTCAGTGATCCAAAGCAATCCCAATAGACTTTGGATAGAACATGCCATCTGCTTCCAGAAAAAAAGAACTAAGGAGACTGAATGGAAAGCAACACATGCTATGTTCACTTCTTTTGCTCTGATTTTTCTCTCCTACCATGATTCATAAAGTAATGTGTATTAAAAATAAATAAATTTACTAGAAAAAAAAGTGGTTTGACCTGACCAAATAATCATAGTGCAAATCTGCTGGAAATAATTGCACAGGTATTCAAGGACATTTTTAAAAATATTTGAGAAAAGAATGATTCCAAAAGAAAAAAAAAATCAGCATTATTCCTGAGGCTGTAGAAAGCAACTGAGAAGAAGTTATATCTATAACTCTCAAACCAGATGTACATTTATTATCTTCAGAACCTTAATAACATTGGTTTACATACATGTGATATCTGTTTCAAAGTCTTTCTCCTGAAGCCTAAGTCCTCCTTGGGGTATTTCTAACTTTCTTGGTTCATTGTTCCCATCTGGATCCACTGAAAGTTTCATTATCTAATACTCATTTCCTTGTGCTCAGACTCCTGAAAGGCTCTCTGCAGTATTCTAAGTAACCGCACTACCTGTCCAGGTACCTCCATCCAACTCAGTCATTTACACTACTTCCCAGAGCCTTAAGGCGGTCTATCAAAGAACACCAAAAGTTTATTCTTCTGTATCGATATTTCACTCTCATAAAGTTCCTCCAGTTGTTTGTGCAGCATTGTTTCCCCAACAGTTCTCATAGAAGGCTCTGGCTACTATTGTTTCTTCCTAAAGATCTCTCCCCATCAGTTCTCCTTGTATTCCTAACAGATGGCTCTAGCTTCCGGCCCCTAACAGAGTCTTTTCACCGTCTGCATTCTGATTGAAGTCTATACCAGCAGCTTTCTTCAGCTTCCAGCAGGTAGCAGTTATTCCCTAAGGACCAATTTTCCTCTTCCAGTATCTTGGCAGTCTGTCAATTAATTCAAGCATATACCTGTTCATAATTATCTTTGCTTGAGCAATAGTCACAGCTCTAGGATTCACACAAAAATCCTACAGGTCTTAGAGAAACTCCTCTGTCTCTGTCTTTGTCTCTGTCTCTGAATCACTCTTTCTGCACTTACAAGGTCTTTTTTTTCAAATTACATTTCAGCTTTTTGTGACTCATCCCAGTATGTGTTCTGTCTCCTCCAAAGCCTAAATACTGGGCTTCAAACCTACCTGCATTAGCACTCCCTATGGGGTAAAGTCTTAGAGAAAGCACTCCATTCTCTCCAGGTGGCTCTCAATCAACTTTGGTTCTCTTTGGGCAGCTGGGAAAGGTTATTCAGATTACCTAGGGCTCTATACCCAAAGATTTAGAGGCAGATGGTGACATTCTCCCCACTCTCAATAATAGGAAGAGACTGACTTTTAGTCCATATTTCACATGTATTGTGCATAAAAATAAGAGAAGAATTAGTTGACCTTCTCAGATAATTCTCTTTGAGATCACATTTTCAGATACACAGCAATAAGAGATAGAGAAAAAGATCAGATTCGGTTGTTTGTCAAATAGAACAAATGGCTCAGAAAAAGCAAAACTCAGCCCCAATGACTCTTCTTTCCAAAGATGAGTCTCATGTATATGTAGCAATCACACAGAATTATTTAATGGTTGCAGCTACTGAGACTACTTTGTTCAACAATCTTCAATATCAGACAATCATAAAAAGGAAGATGAATGTTCGCTGAAGGTGTTCACATTGAAAGGTGTTGAATGGCTTGCTCAGGGTCACACAGCTAAGTCACAAGGTCTCACAGTTAAGAATCAGAGGCGGAAAAATGAACCCTGATCATCCTTACTCTGAGGCTAGTTGTCTATTTATAATACTTTTCTCTACTTGAGCAAGATGAAATATAATAAGGATCAATGTAAAATCCTATACTTAGCTTTAAAAATATCTACTGTTTAGGTCAAGTAGGGGAAAAGGAAAAGACAGCAGGTTTGGGTTGAAAAGATTTAGAGGTTTTAAAGGAATATAAATTCCATTTTGTTCAGCAGTGCAACAAGGTAGTCTCCAAAAAGCAATTGATTCTGAGCCTATATTAATAGAAGCAAAATGCCCAGAGCAAGAGAAGGGATAGCAGTAGACCTGACCTGCTCAGGTCTCCTCAGATGTAGATGTTCAGTTTTCTATGCAAGGATTTATCAAAGGCATAAGCATATCATATAAAGAGCAAAGAAGAGGTGGGGGAAAGACCGAAAGATTTTGCCACATTAGAACCGGTGGACAGAAGTGAGGATATTTAGACTAGAGAGAAGCTAAAAGTTAAAGAGTAGACACTACTATAGAATTCATATGGTTTTCATATAGAAGAGAGATTATACTTTTCTGATTGACCCCAAAAGGAATAGTTAGGAGTCCTTGTTTTGAGAAAAAGTTATCAAGGAGAGAGTTTCAAAAATTAAATCATCAGTTTCTCCATAACTGAATATCATCAAGTGGAAATTGGACGACCATTGGCAAAAGTAATAAGGATTCCTGTCAGGCTGAATAAAACTTTCCATGAGACATTTTTTTTTCTAATTTTGATTTTGTGCTGTCTTTCTTCCCTCCTTTCTTTACAATATATGATACCTATTTTTGCCAGAATAATTTCCCTAAAGCATCATTATTCATGTCACTAGAATCACTTGGAGAGCCAAAGCCTTTCACAAATTGGCCTCCACCTACCCTTTCAATCTCATTTCCCACTTTTCCCCTGCAACTTCCCATGTAACTTCTTTAAATAAATTAAAGTATTTATTGAAAACCTTTCTGACATCCATACCTCTGTATCTTTATGCTTTCTGGTCCCCTATTTGGAAAGTCCACTCGGCTTGCTTTTTGATTGTCTGCCCTATCCTTCCATGTGTATCAATCCTTGTTCTAGCATTTACCTATGTGACCACAATCAATTTTGACTTCACTCTTCTCATCTATAAAATAGGCACAATAATTTTTACAACACCGATGTCACACTTAGGATAAAAATATTTTTTATTTATTTTTATTTAGATTTAAATATATATTTATATATTATATATTTATATAAACTATATTTAAATAAATAAATATATTTAAATAAACATATATTTATATTTTTTCCTAGAGTAAAGGGGATACTTTCACAAACCTAATCAGTAATTAGTTTTGCCTGTTATTTGTCAACATTTAGCACCATATACTTTCTAAATGATCAGTTATTTGGTAGGTGTGACCTATGGGATCACAAAAAAGTGAAAGCAAAGCACAATATATAATGAAATATTCAAGTAAATCTTTATTGAATGATGAAGTGAAGCCAAATCCAAAGATTATGGACAAAAGTGCTGGGATTTCAGCCCTCTACAATTTTGTCCCATATTTATGATGGTAATCATATTTCATCAATCCTTACAACCAGGGGGAGACAATAATGAAGCTTCAGTCTTTGTGACCTTTAATCACAACATTTTTTAGTTGAGAGTATCTTGGAAGTGGTCCCCCAGCAGTATATAAGTGTTTGTTAGAATGGGAATTTGGGTTGTATTTTTTTCTTTAGTTAGAAAAATAAATCAGTTTTCTTATATAACCCTTCAGTAAATTCTCACTGCTGAATGTGACCAATAATGTTTTGGAAATGCTCTTTTGCCCACTACTATTACTTGTTACTTTTCAAGTAAAATTGAGGTGTTTAATAGTTGTGTTTCATCGTCTACAGAAAATTAGGAATCTCTAATTATAGGCTATATTCTGAAAACTATAAATTATGAATTAAACCTGTCTTGAGCCAATGGCCAACACTTATGATACTGGAGATGACGATTGGTCAGTATATAAGCATTTATTAAGCACCGCTATGTGCTGTGTGTTGTGCTTTAAAAAAAAAAAAGTTAAAGATAGCCCTTACCCTTAAGGAACTCACCATTTAATGGAGGAAGAAAACATATAAGAGAAGACAAAAGGAGAAGGAAGAGAAATAAGTCCCTTAATAACTTAAGGAAATAAATAAAGGATCTAGGAGGAGTTTTCTGATGTCTACCTTTTTCTCTTCCCAAAGGACTGTCCCAAAGGGCTGGAAGTACATAGGGTTAATGAAATAGACCAAGAAAGAAGAATTCCCACTTTTCTACTACTCTCCCTCCCTTTCTACAGACATACAAAAATAACAATCGCAGGACCAGTGGTCCTCCCGGAAAATTACATTGTTTTTAATTATGGATTAGGGACGATGTCAATATGATGGATAACTACAGGGAACTGAGACACAAAGAATACATGATATAAAGAGTCAATGGTCAGGAAAAAATGAGGTTCGATATTTGATGAATGAGTAAGTATTGCTTCCCTAAATTGCTCTGCTGATTGGTTGGTAGAGTTATCCTGTCTTGCAGACTCTTAACTAGCTGGTAATTATAGACCTGTGATTGGTATCTGCTTCTTCACAGCCAGACAATTGCAACAGCCAGAAAAAATGTCTGCAAGGAGCTCTGAGCACCCTGAAAGGGGGAAGTCATCTCAAATTATGGGAAAAGCCACATTCTGGCTACTGTTGTTTGTCCTTCATTTTTGAAGAGGGCCATGACATGAGGAAGCTGATGGCGTGAGTTGCAAGTGAATTAAATTGAAAGGAGGAAGGGGGTGTAAAGTCACCAGCCTCTGTTTCTTCTCTAGAGCTATCTGGATCAGTGGCCAGATATAGACCAAGCTCACTGGAGATGGCCCCAGATGTAGGGGGAAACCTTAACCTTTTTAAGCTAAGTTCTTTAACAAGTCTCACCTTCACTGAGGCAATTACATTCATGATTAAGGCTGGGTAACCACTGAGGCAAAGAATGGCCTCTTTTATCTGGTTTATTTTTTTTTTTAAAGTCACTCAGGGACAAGAAGCCCCTGGTCATGTTATAGAGTATATATTTAAAAGAAGAGCTTTCTTGTTATTTCAAGTAGGCATGTAACTGTAGCTAAAGAGCTACATATTGCCTAGGAGAATTCATTGGAGTAATTAATAGACAAAATGGTTTGTAATTAGCACTTAAAAAACCCCTAAATACAAGGGTTCTTCTAAAGTCCTTGAGTTTGATTGAAAACTTGTAAGCACTCTCAAGCAGTTTTCAACATTCTCCTGCAATCTTGTTGACACTGTTAATTTGCTTGGCCAAATTGTAGTGGATTCTGAATTAATGAGATTGACAGCAGGAAAAAGGATAATAAACCAGGTGCCATAGAGGAAGGCATAACTGGAGAGGTCACGAACTGCTCCAGGAAGTGCCTGGAGTAGCATAATTCGCTAGAAATTTTTTAAGGAAGTGTTTCTGCTTTGATAAACCACTGATGCTTAATAAAAATGGATCATGTTCAGGGTACAAATCCAGTTCAAAGAGTCTGCAAGTACAGAATTTCCTAATTCAAATGCAAGTCCTTGATTTGAGTTCCAGATTGTATCCAGGACTCCTTTTGTGTCTCAGAATCTTATTTTGGAGTTCCTTTACTATAAAGAATGGTCTGATCATATATCCCCTGGGCCTCTGTATGGTTCTCCTTTGCTGTGTTGCTAAAACACTCTTGCCCTGTGGGCAAAAGCAGTGGTCTCCAAAATGGGGCAGAGGATTCTGTAAGTACCCATAACTTAATTCCAAGCAATAAGAGAAGGAAGATGGATTGATTGCCTCAGACTCTTTGACATGGTCAAGTGAGGGAATTTTCTCCAACACAAATTACATCTTATATTATCCTTCCGCATTTTCCCCAGTCTGCTCATTCTCTCTACTACATTTCCAACCTCTATGCCAGACTATTTTATGGCAGTAATAATTCAGAAATAGCATTATAACTCTCCTCAGGTAACCAAAGAAACAGCTAGCCATATATTTATCATTCTAGTATATACACCCCCAGAATGCCTTGTAGCTACTGTGACAGTGTCCCTTAGAGCCTGGGCTCTGGCTCTAGAAAACTGGACCTAACCATGATGAGAGTCCTGCCTCTCCCCTTATCATTTTGTTCAGGATAATGTCAGAGGATGAACATGTATGGAAAAGCAGTCATATGAATAGCAGGTTTTGCTATTATCCTTTTTCCTTCCAAGCCCAACACTCTTTCTTTTTTTGTGTTGAGTATCTAAAAATACAGAATTATGAAAAACATGTTCCCAAGCATTATTCTCAATATTGTTTTTTCATTCAATTAATAATTACATTTATATACATCCCCCATCTCTCTCTCTTTGTGTATGTATGAACACACATATACAGTATATCTAAAAACTACGCAGTTTTTATTTCTGATTTTTAAGATATTTCTTAAAATACATACCACTCCACCAACAATGTATTGGTGCACTTATTCAACAGCCTCTCTAACACTGATTATTGACATTTCAGATCACTTTTGGCCAATTTGTATGATATGAGGTGAAAACACTTATTATTAAAATTTTATTATTGATACAAAAAAGAAACAGGTTTCTAAAAAGGCTATTGCATTTTTAATGGAGCTATTCAACACTGTCTTTATGTTTTCAACCCTCGTTCAAAGTTTCATTTCAATCAAAATTAAGTTCCAAATCTTTATGGAATCATAAGTGACTTCTTGCTCTCCTTTACCCCCATGCATCTAATCACTTGCCAAATCTTGTAATTGTCAGTTCTACAACATCTATCTGAAAGCCTTTTCTCTGCTGACATAGATACCATCCTGTTCAGGTCTTCACCAATTTGCTTAAACTCTTGGAATGGGGAAGAAACCTAAGCCAGAGAGATTAATCAGGAGTCTATTCCAAGATTTCTTCCCCATTCTAAACCATCTATATAATACATATAATGAGGTATATATTCACAATCTTTTTACTGATTTATGGCTCTTTCCAAGATTATCATTCGTCTACTAGTTACCAAATCTAATGACTATTTTCCTTGATCCTTTTTTTTTTTTACCTCTCTGTAATCTTTAACACTGTCATCAATAATCTTCTCTTTAGGTTTTGCACTACTGCTCTCATCTGATTCTCCTCTTACATGTCTGTTCCCTCTCGGTCTGCTTTCCTGGTTTGTTTTTCATTCAGCTCATATCAATTAATCATGACTGTTTTCTAAGTCACTATACTGAGTCTCCTCCTTCTATATTATTTCTTTTGGTGAGTTCATCAGCTCACAAGAACTTAATCCCCATCAGTAGCTGATGATTTTCAAACCTATCCAGCTTCAGTCCTGCATCTCCAAAGGCTTATTGGTCATCTCAAGCTGGATGACTCCTTGACATCTTTAAACCCAATAATCCTCTTCTCATCCAGAATTTTCTCTTACTATTGAGAGCACCCTATCCTTCCAATTACTGAGGCTCAAGACCCCATGGATAAGCACTGAATCCTCAGCCTTTCTCAGCAGCCACATATCCATACCACTTCCAATTCCCATTGACTATAATTCTGCAATAATCTTCACATATTCCTTCTCTCTGCTTCTCATACTGCCATCTCCTAAAACAAAGCAATAAAAAGACTCTCTTATAATCTCTTTTAAGAATTTTGGAATTATGTGACAGTAGAGACTATCCAACGCAGCATGCCCTCATCAGATTCAATGACTTGCTCTATAAGCAAAGAAGAATTGAAGTGGTCCAAGAAAAATGGGGCACATGAATTTAGAGATTCCACCCCAAATGTTCACATGGACTATTTATACCCAACCTGTGGTAGAGAATTCCAAATTGATAGCAATCTGATCAGACACAGCCAGACACTCTGTAACTTGTCTGTAACATAAAGAAGTCCACTTTGACCTTTTTCAAAAACAAAGGATAACAAACAACCAGTTGTCATTAGCCTTGTCCAAGCCCTCAGCACTTCATCCCCAAACCATTGCCGTAGACTCTTGATTCCTTTGTGTCTCAAGTCTCTGTACATTCTAGGTGGGTCTCAATGAGCCAACAAAATGATCTTCCTAATTTCTCATGGATCTCACCTTGTCACTTCTCTGCTCAGTAAATTGAAGTGGGGCTCTCTTAGCCCTAGCATCAAGTATAAAATCTTCTCTTCAGTCTTTAAAACTCTTCACAATCTGACCCTTTCCTACCTTTTCACTCTTCTTACATTTTCTGCAGAGCATCCATGCTAGTGTGCTATTTGTTACAGAAAACGATCCATCTTGGCTCTGCCTTTTCATTAGCTGTCTCTTGTGATTGCAGTTCTCTTCCTTTTTATCTCTGCCTTCCGACTGTCTTGATTTCCTCTCAGCTTAAACTTAACCCTCCTGCAAAAACGTCTTTCCTAATCTCTCTTAATTTCAGTTTCTTTTCTCTGAGATTACTCCCGATTCATCCTGCACGTGCCTTGCATGTACATAGTCATTTTCCTGTTGCCTCACACACAAGAACATGAGCCCCATTGAGGGCAAGATCTGTTTTTACTTTTCTTTCCATCTTCAGTTTTACATGGGACTCGGCAATGGCAAGTGCTTATGTTTGCTTACTGTGTCTGAGTCATTTGAGATATGTGACATACAAAATCTGGTACCCACTGATCTGCAAAGCTGATGGGTAACATAAAGGAAGGGATTGTCAGTGGATCACTAGTTGGCTGAACCTTCATAGCAAAACCATTCTTCTAATGGAAATCACTTGCCTCTACTCTGTTTTACTAAATACACTAATGATTCAATTTGTTTTTAAACTTTACTTGAATTATATTGTTTCATTAAGTGGATTTGGAGAATTGGTCAAATATCCACTAAAAATTTTAGTGTTGCAGGAAAAAAAATCCATTTATTTATATGTTTCTTTTCAAATGATAACATGCATATTGGATATTAGGGCTTGGAGTTATGGAGATCTAAATTCTTTGAGCCTTACCTTGGAGCTTTGTGTGGGTCACTTAATTTCTGAGAACACCAAACAAATACTCAAACTGCTTCCTTTATTCCTATATATATATTATATTGAATTCCAACCCATGAAGCCTAAATACGCCTTCCTGAAGTGAGGGAGTCCTCACTTCTCCCTGTTAAGTACATCTTTTTATTATTATTCCTTAGCTTCTCATCAGCATTAGAAAAATATATGATGGGCTAAATATAACCATTGTCTCTTCTACTGAACTGTAAGCTCCCTGAGACCAAAGTACTGTAAGTCATTCATATGTGTATCATCATATAAAAAATCATATATGAGACGGTATGGTTCTCTAGACAAAGACTAGCACAGAGTAGACATTCGGTGAATGTTTCTTGAATTGAATTGAATTGAATCTAACAACTGGGAGGCCCAAATATATAGCGTATATTTTCCTTAGTTATTTGTTTGCAGTCATGACTGATATAGTCTTGTGGGATCTCATTTCACAATCACAGGATTTAGAGCTGGGGGAGACTTTAGAGCTAGTCCAATCCACTTATTTTATAGGTAATGGGTCTGAGACCCAGGGAGGTAATAAAGATTCCACAAGGTCATATAGCCAATAAAAATCCAAGCTATACTTCAACCTAAGTCCTTTCAGTCCGATGCATTTTTTCCCCTTGGAAATAGAAACAAAATCCAGGAGCAAAAGATTCAAAATAAGAATAACTCTATCCAAGTATGTTCTTATACATTTTAAAAATGGACACTTTCAAAGGTATCATTTCATAATTAATATCTTTTGAAAAAAAATTCTTAATCTGTCCATTTTAATTATGTCATTAAAATATTTAATAAAAAACTTCTTTTATCAGGAAAAATATTGTTGATCGTTTTCCATGGAGCATCCTGGGAATAGCCAATTTTTATACAGTTTAATATAATTCAGATTAGCTGAGCTATCCAACATGCACAGCTTGTACTAAAATAACTCATTAAATAAACATACAAACACTACAATCAATTTAACCAACAAACGTTTTCCCTAGGCAATTACCAATTACCATTTAGACAACTAATAAAGACTTTGTGCATCATTTGAACAACAAACTTCTCATACACATATTTGTAGAATCCAACTGCTATAATAATAAGGTGCCCCATGTAGTTTTATCATATAAATACACATTAAATTTCAGGGATTATGTTTTCTGGCACACCTATATTCTATGTAAAAATATTCCAAAACATGAGTCTTGTGTTTCCATTCTCAAAAATCCTAATTCTATAATGATTGAGCTCTATTGGGAGGCCAGGATTTTTGGACTCCAAACCCTTGCCATGAAATGTCATGTAATAATAACAATCACAGCACCACCAATTAAAATTTTACTCCCGTTAACAAAGTGTATTGCCACAGAAAGCATTTTGATTAATAAAAACTTCCTTCTCATAAATGAGCTGTTCAAACTGCCATACATCCCTGAATCCCAGGGCTCAGGATATAAAAATAAAATGTACATAAAGGATTCCAGATAAACAAAAATTCAAGGTTAAAGTACATAAATGCTATTATCATGTATCATCCTAATCTCTAAATAAGTAAAAGAATTGTCAGATGTTCCTAGAATGCTGTGGGCCAATAAAATCAATGAGTGATTGACTTTCATTTCTTTAATCTGATTGGGTAGTATAAACTTCCCCACACTTGATCATCATCACCCTATTGATATTTTGTACAATATTGTCCTTATGCTTCTCACTTCACTGCATCAGTTCATATAAGACTTCACAGATTTTTTTGAAACCATTTTGCTCATTATTTCTCATAACACAATAGAATTTAATCACAAACACATAGCACATTTTATTCATTGACTTCCCAACTGATGGACACTCCCTCAATTTCTGAATCTTTGGCATGGTACCATAAAAGGAGCTGTTATAAGTATTGTTATACAAATAAATCCTTTCTCTTTGGTCTAAAAACCACACTTAGTAGGTTACTATGTCAAAGGATATGCACAGTTTTATAGCCTTTTGGGCAGCTCCAGAATGGTGGGGCATTCACAAATCCAGCAACAATGAATCAGTGCATCTATTTTTCCAATTTCTTTCCCTTATCTATCATTTTTCCTTTCCTGTCATGTCAATCAATCTGATAGGTATGGGGTATTATATCAGAGTTGCTTTAATGTGCATTTCTCCAATCAATAATTATTTAGAAAATGTTTATGTGACTGTTATTAGTTTTGATTTCTTCTTCTGGAAACTACCTGTTCATATCTTTAAGCATTTATGGATCAGGAATGAGTCTTTTTTTAAAAAAATAAACTTTACTTGCTTAGACATATATTTGAGAAATGAAACCTCTATTAGAGAAACATGATGTAAATCCCATCTCCTCCCTCCTCAATTTCTACTTTTCTTGTTATTTTGTCTGCATTGATTTTCTTTGTGGGAAAAAAAAAAACTTCCTATAGTCAAAATTATCTATTTTACTTACCATGATTTTTTTTTCTATCTGTTGTATAATCATTAACTTTCTCCTTATCCATATATTTGAAGGATAATTTTCCTATGCACTCTTTATATCACATATCACTCCATGGAAAAATAAATTATCTATTTTGGACCTGATTATAATTTATGATGTGACATATTGATCTCTTTCTAGTTTCTATCAAACCATTTTCTAGTTTTCTCAGCAGTTATTGTTAAATGGCAAGCTGTTGCTTTAAAGTTCGGATTTTGGGGCTTCTTAAATACCAGATCATTTATTACTGTGTACTGTGTGTGCAGGGCAGATAGATGGTACAAAGACTAATGCTGTGCTTGCATCAGAGAGGCTCATATTCCTTAATTCAAAATCTGGCTTTCAGATACTTACTAGCTATGTGACCATGAGTAAGTCATTTAATCTCATTTGCCTCAGTTTCCTCATCTGTCACATGAGCTGGAGAAGAAAATGACAAACCACTCCAGTATATTTGCCAAAGAAATATTTAATAAAGTCCCAAAAAATTGGACGTGATTGAAATACAACTGAAAATAACAAAAATGGTGTACCCAATCTACTCCACTGATGTACAGATTCTAAATTGTATCTACTACTAAATTATTTTACTGATAACTTTGTGTAACATAGTTTGACATATGATACTGCTAGGTCACTTCCTTCATATTTTTTTCATTGATTCCCTTCCAACTTAATTTTATTATTTTTTTTTCATTCTATAAACTAATTCTGTGGTAGTTTTTTTTTTTTTTTTTAACATGTCACTGAATTTAAAAAAAAAATTAATTCAGCTAGAATTGCCATTTTCATCATATTGGCTCAGTCTACACATGAACAATTCACATTTTACCAATTGTTTACTTTTGTCTTTATTTGTATAAAAGGTTTTTTGTTTGTTTTGTAATTGAGTTTATATAGTCACTAGTTTGTCTTTTTCTTTCTATCTCTTCCTGGGGACTTTGTTGGTAGTGTATAGAAATGCTGATGATATATGAGTTTATTTTGTATTCTGAAACTCTGCTAAGATAATGTTGTTTATTGTTTCAGCTTATTTTTCTATTGTTTTCATTCATAATCTAGAATTCTTTAAGTAAACCATCCTGTAATCTGCAAAGGGAATTAATTTTGTTTCTTCATTGCATCTTTTCATTCCTTCATTTTTTCTGGTCTTATTACAATAGTTAACGTTTCTAGTATAATATTGAATATTTATGATGATCATTGACATCATTGTTTCACTCTTGATCTTACTGGAAAGGCTTAAAGCTCATCTCATTATAGACAATGTTTGTTTTGGGTTTTAGATGTCTGCTTCTTATTTTTTAAAATAAATTTTCATTGATTCCTGATTTTAGTGTTTTTAATAGAAATGTGTATTGTATGTTATCAAAAATTTTTATCTATTTATAGATCTAGTCACATGATTTTATTGTTTTTCTTATTAAATAGCCAATTATGCATATAGTTGTTGTTGCTGCTGTTTTTAATATTGAACCCAGTACTGAATTCCCAAAATAAATTCTATTTGTTTATAACATATGCTATTTGTAATAAAATGTTTTTATCTCTATTTCATTATTAAAAATCCTGGGGAATTTTTTATTTGTTAGGGAAATTGGCCTAAACTTTGCCTTCTTCTTGCTCTCCATTGTGTAGATATTAAAAACATATTTATGTCATAAAAAATTAGATCACACTCCACTTTGATGTATTTTTTCAAATCGTTTTTTATAGTATTGAGATTACTTGTTCTTTAAATGTGTGGTAGAATTCACTTGTAAATCCATCTGGCCCTGGGGATTTTTTTCTCAAGGGGCTCCGTGATGATCCATTCAATTAATTTTTCTAAGATAAATTTAGTTCTCTTCTGTTAATTTCTGGTAATCTGAGCAATTTATGTTTTTGTAAATGTTCATCAATTCTACTCCCATCTCTTATTTCAACCCTATATATCAGTTTGTTCCAAGTGTGTTTCTAGTAAACAATATATCATTAAATTCTAATTTCTAATTCATTATTCTCTCCACTACCAGTATATGAATGGATGCATCTCAAATTATCATTACTAATTTTGCATTTCCCTCCATTATATTTTGTTCTGTTTATCCTTCTCTTTCTCTTTTTTCCTAATCCCCGCTCTTGAAAAATATATTTTTCTCCTAACCACTGTCTTTTTTTAATCTTCCCTCCATTTTACCCGCCTCCCTTTTCTTTTAATCTTTTTCTTTCTACTTTCCTATTGCATAAAATAGATTTCCATGCCAAATTATGTATGTCTGTATATAATATGCACATTTTCCCTCTTTGAACCAATTTGGCTGAGAGTAATGCTCAAGCATTGCATATCCCCACATCTCAGCGTTTCACCTTTCACTGTAAACACTTTTCCTTAAGGAAGCACATCTGTTTTATGTAAGATAATGTCCCTCTTCTTTTTCTTCCTTTCCTCTTCTTCTAGTACATCTCCTTTTCTCATCCATTCATTTTGTTTTGGAAATCATCTCAGCATCATCTTCTTATTTTTGTGTCTGTTGTCTATGTCAAGTCTATGTCTATGCTCTAATAATAATAAAGTCTTGGGAGTTGCCTCTATCATCTCACCATAAAGGAATGTATTAAGTTCTTTGTGATTTCTCTTTTATATTTAACTCTTAATGCATCTCTTGAGTATTTAGATGTTATTCGTTTTTTGTTCTCCTCTTGTATTTTCATCAAGAATGCTTGAAAATCCTCTATTTCATTAAATATCCATTTTTCTTCTGGAGGATTGTTCTTAGTTTTGATGGGTAAGTGATTCTTTGCTTTCCAGAATATGATATTCAAAGCCCTCCATTCTTTAATAACACTGATAAATTTTGTGACTTTAACTGGAGGTTTATGATATATTGATGATTTCTTTCTTGATACCTGAAGCACTTTCTTTTTGACCTGGGGGCAAAATCACAGAGTATTAGAACTGAAACAGATCTTAGATTTCAGCTATTCTAATCTTTCTCCTTTTCTCCAAATTTTACAAATTGGTATGTTAAGGCTTAGATAAGTGACTTGCCCAAAGTCATTTATTATATCCTGGGCCATCGCTTGTTATCTTGGCTTTTGTCTAGTCACATCATATAGACATACACACACAATGCAGTTTAAAAAAAAAACACCTTGTATCCCTGAAGCTCAGTACAAAGAAAAATCAACTTGAAAAAGTTTCTTGGAAAAAAATAAATTTAGGCTAAATTAATTTGCACTGCATGGTTTCATCATTGAGAGGAACTTAATTGAGCTGCTCTACTGCTTCTCAGTCTGCGATTTCCCAGTGCTCATATTACACAAAACTGATAATGGTCCTTTAGAGGTTAGCAAGCTATTGAGAGAGAGAGAGAGTGGCGAGGATTTTTTCTTAAGGTGAAAAAGAATGTTCTTGTGCTTATTGCTTTAGAAAATAGATAATTGAATGCTATGTCTAAATTGTGATCTCATTCCTCTGTGCTTATAGTCATTCATTTCATCACCAGCAAGCTCTGTTCCTCTTCCATGTTAGCCACCTTCAGTAGCTCGTCCAGAAAATTAAACAGCTCTGCTCTGCTTCTTTGCTTTATGTAAAATCACATCACAGACATCTTATAATCTTTATGGAAATCATCTGCTGAAGCAGCACGGTGCACGGAACAACTTATGATTCACTCTGCCTAATGTGGTTGTCTACTTGGCTTTGCCAAAATAATAGCAACGTGTATTTCTGGAAGGAAAAAATAATCATCTAAATGTGGCGTACTGCTGAGTTCATTCGAAATCTCTTGGAGTCACCGGGGGTTGGGTGTGGAGGGAGCGCTTTGATTGTTCCAATGGACTTTTGCTGGATAGGAACTGTTTCAAGATACTGGGTTAGGCAACATAAAATGCCCTTAAAATCTACTTCTCTAGGGATAAAAAATGTGCATATATAATATAAAATAGAATATAAGCGACTAAGTTAAAATAAATTACAAAATGATAATATTTATGAGACAAAGTTAGGGTTGAAGTAAAGGAATACTCCCTAACACAAAAGTGGAATGGGTGGCTTTGGGGGGAATGGATTGCACCTTTCTAAAAGTCTCTGAGCAAATACTAGAAAATCATTTCACAGTAATATAGAAAAGGAAGTCTTATTCTCATAAAGGTAGGTCCACAGAGCCAGTAGTTCATTCTAACACTAAGCTCTATGGATTATTTGTGTATGGGACTCTGTGAAGGGAGAGACCACTTGATAGCCGTGGGTTTGAAGACTGTTCAATTCTGTGGTTCTAAGAATTGTACCATGGGCTTGGGACCAAATGTTCAAACAGGGAATGGGAGACACTGAAGTGTGACATAAGGAAAGGTTTTATGAGGAATATGCCATTTGAGTTAAGCCTTAATGATAATTGCAAGCATTTGCAGGTTTTATTTATAGCTTTAAGATTTGCAGAAGTGTTGCATATGTTCTCACAAAAACCCTTTGAGGTGCATACTGTTGTTATTCCCACATAATATCAAAAAAAAAATTTCAGGTTGTGAGCTATTGCATGACTTAGCCACAGTCATATGACATGTGATAATAAATGCCTTCCGCAAGATAACTGTATAAATCTGTATTGAATTTATATTGGATTTAACATATTTTTCTACCATGTTCAATTGGTATTGGACTACTTGCCATCTAGGGGATCGAGGGAAAATTGGAACACAAGGTTTGGCAAGGATTAATGTCAAAGAATAATCCATGCATATGTTTTGAAAAATAAAAAGCTTTAATAAAAAACAAAACAAAATAACCCTAAAAAATAATAAATGCCTTCAGTATGATTTGTACCAATCATCTGTCTTCTTTAATCTAATTCCAACACTACAAGCTCTGTGACATACTGACCAATTTAACAAGAGGCAGGATTTTAGAGACATAGTTAAATAATGGAATGGATAGAGCTCTGGCCCTGGCGTGAAGAGGACTCATCCTTTTGAGTTCAAATCTGGCCTCAGACTCCTGCCAGCTATCTTACCCTGGGCAACTCACAACCCTTCTTGCCTCAGTTTCCTCATCTGTAAAATGAGCTACAGAAGGAAATAGCAAACTCCTCCAGTATCTTTGCTAAGAAAACCCCAAATGGGATCTCAGAGAGTTTGATGTGACTGAAAATGATACAACAGCATAATGACAAATTAAGAGGGTGATCTAGCAGTTTGGAGGGTAGGAGCCAATGGAAGGAGATACAAAAGCAGCGGATGTTTTCTGGGAATAATAAATCATTTGTTCTGGCCAATATTGAGGGAAATAGAGAAAAGTCTGGAATGATAAATTAGGTCCATATAATGGAATAGCCTGTTTGAGGAATTTGACCTAATCAGTAGGTGATTATAA
This sequence comes from Antechinus flavipes, assembly GCF_016432865.1. NCBI lineage: Eukaryota > Metazoa > Chordata > Mammalia > Dasyuromorphia > Dasyuridae > Antechinus > Antechinus flavipes. The sequence goes on along the minus strand of NC_067403.1, from coordinate 12,625,544 downwards.
TTCAGCAAAAGTTTTTTGAATGAAGGAAGAATAAAATTGTAAGACTAGAGGGTCTAGAATTAGAAAGCATCTTAAAGTTCATCCAGTTCAAGTTTTCTTTTTATTATTATTATTGTTTTGGTAAGGAAACCTAGACTAGTTGGGTGACTTGTGCAAAGTCTTATGGGTATCAGATATTTGAGGATTGGATTCCAAATTCTTTGTCCAATTGAATGCCTTTGACCTTCAAATCCAGTCCAGTCCAGACCAGACCAAATCCTGAGCCAGTCTAATGAGTTCCCTAGAAGTTGGGAGGTGGTCTGATTGCAGGGCTGAATAAAGGAAAAGGCCATTCCTTTAATCCACACACATTTAAGTGCTTGTCAAGAGGCAGCATGGTATGCTACTTAGAACACTGGTCTTATCATTCAGTGAGAAACACTCTATGTTCTAGTTCTGCTGTGATACACGGCTCTGGTAGCATCCCTTAATCTATCAACAAGTGCTTTCCCTTCTTTAGGCAATGTCTCTGCTGCTCATGTGTGTGTGTTGGTCTCTTACTGAATGGCAAATGCCACCCGAAGCTTTTGGTCAGTCCTCGGACTTGGAGATATAATAGGAGGCCTGTATCGGAGTGGGATGGGCACGTGCATTTCCCACATACTTAACAGTCATAAAAGAGGAAACTGCCATTATCTTTTTCTTGCCCATAGAGCTTGGGAATCCTTGTTGACAAAGAGGTGGTTCAGTGACTGGAGCTCAGGGTGTGAAGTCCATATTCAGCCTCAGAAAGGAGCTGCACAAACCTGAGCAAGCCACCAGACTTCTGCTGCCTCAGTTTCCTAAACTACAAATTAGAGATAATGATGGCGTCTTCCTGCCAAATCCTGGCACTTTTGGGAAGCACTTAGCCCAGTGTTTGGCACATAATTGATCGTAATGGATGCTCGTTTTCCTTTATGCTCTCCCTTAAACTTGCAGGAAGGGGTTGTGTGGGGGAGATCTTATTTCCCTGGCTCCTGAAGGGCAGTGTAAGCTGGTAGCATATGTCATTAAGGGCAGTGCTAGTACACAGGCTGGATTTTAAGTCTTTACTTGCTTCTTCCGCTTTGAGTTTTCTTCCCTGAGCACAGGCGATTGAATACATGTCACTATGGATCCTTTTCGCTTTAAGAACAAACTTATTCCATGCAAATCAGATCAAATGTGATATTTGTTAAATGATTAGTGTGGTGCTTTGTGCTTCGTATTTCTTTCCTTAAGCAAGAGTAATCAAATACCTATATAGTCAATCTATATTGGCTTCATGCAACTTAACTGAAAACTGAGCTTGGTACAAAAGGAAATAACATGAATGTGGAATCCAAAGAGTCCACAAGCCATACAGAATTTGACATATTTATTATAATAATAAATGAAAGAGAAAAAAATAGAAATCTATACCTAAGCAGGCATAGTATGGTAAGGGGGAAAGGGCAATGAACAAGGAAAGGAGGAAACCATCATGAAAAGAGGAGTAAGGAGATGGCAAAAGCCATATTCTTTCCCCTTGGGAACCGTTAGGCCATGATGATAAGATGTTGTGCTTGTCTACATGGATACCGCCTGAACAAGCAATTTCTTGGCCTAGTGCAGACTGGCTGGCTTGGCTTCTAAGGACATACTGGGAGTTCAGTTTGGGATGAAGACAGCAAATTATGTCAGCCCAAGGGGAGACTTCATCCTTGAACCATTTAGGGCCTTTCACATACATTGGGTTCAGTGTTTCTGGAAATTATGACAACACAAAAATGCAACTTGAGAATAACCCTCAACCTTAATCCTGAATGTCATGGAGATGAAGGTTTTTTGCCTCAGAAACAAACACATGCCATGCAATAAGATCGAATGTAATCGCATTTATTAAGTGCTCAGCATAGCACCTGCCACATACTAAATGCTATATAAATACTATTGTTAGAGTCCATAGGTTCCACTTTTGGTTACTCAGCAAGAAAATATCACTAATTTCTGGAGGAGTACCCCAAGCCATGTTCTGGCTTTCCATTATCAATCAACAAGTATCAATCAAGCATTTATTATGTATCTGGGATTGTGCTAAATTCTGGGTATCCAAAAGAGAAAGCCAAAGCAAAATGGGCTAAGCTGCTTGGACAGTACACAGTGGAGGGAGATAAAAGGACAATTTTACCTGCTTAATATTTTACATATCAACCTTTAAAATGAGAAGAATGGGAATCACGGTTAATTCTTTTATGTTCTAAATTTTTGTCTATTTAATAATAATAATAATTACTAATATTTATACATCACTGATTGTCAGGCATCATCTTAAGCACTTTACAAAATATTTTATTGGATCCTCATACAACCTTGGGAGATAGATATTTTATCCTTGTTTCACAGATGAGGAAATTGAGACAAACAGAAGTGACTTATATCTGGTCATGTAATTAGTATTTGAGGCTAGATTGATACTTTTTAAAAGTTTTTAAGTTTTAAAATAGTATAGATTTGTGTTTGCTAGAGAAAATAAATAGATATTCTATATGTAATTTATTTTGTACATATAACAACTTTCCAAGCACCATGACAATGGTTGAAGCAGGCGTCATGGAGGGCTTAGTACTTGTTTAGTCATCCGAGACACCAAGGTCAATCATCGTATCCCAGTCATCCTGACTTTTGTCTTGGCTCTGGACTTCAATGACCCTAGAACAGAAAGTGAGGGTCAAGACATCACCCTGTGATGTCATTAGTGCTCTTTGGAAACAAAGGAGAAATAACAGCAATATTTAAAATGACTAATTGAAGCCTGTTTTTCTGAGACCCTTTGTTTTTGAATGGATCCAGTTGAGGAGAGGTGAATTATTGTGCCTTCCATTTCAAATGGCTAGTAGGTAACAAGATATCATTAGAAAATTATTATATTGCCAAGGATAGAGGAAGCACCGGCCTCCTAAAATTTATCCCTATTTAACTTTATCCTATTAGACTTAGCCCATTTTATCGCTATTGATTTTCTCAGAAACCAATTCTTGTGACCGGCATGTTAGCTGCCCCCTCACTTTTGAATCATCTGTAAGTTTGGTAAGCATGCCTTTCTCTAGGACATTGATGAATCTCTTAGACAGCAAAGGGGCAATGACTGATCTCTGGGAGATTTCACTAGACAATTCCCTCAAGATGAGAGAGAAGCATTTGAGATAATTCATACTTTGAAAATCACATCAAGAAGAACCAGAGGAGGAAAAAAAAATCCCTCCAATAATGGGAACAAGAATTACAAAAGATCAAAATGTGTTCCAAGCCAGTAACTGTTAAACTTGCTTAGTATTTGCCAAAGACCAAAAAAGTTAATAAATAATAGAGAGAGATAATTTGGAACAGAATCTAGAGTGAGGAACAGCGTCCACAAATGGTTTGTATTTGCTAAATCAATTTTCTTTATTAAGAACAACACTATTAGAGAAAGGAATCATAATAAGAGAACTAAAACATTTATCTAGCAGTCCCTATGCAGCAGGTATAGCAATACAAGTGAGCAAGACAGTTATTGTTAGACAGTAAAAATTACCAAGAAAATTAAATAGATCTATGAGGGGAAGTAGCTTTAGATGCAGACTTCAAACCGTGATAATTCCAGAGTCTAGAGAAATCCAGGTTAGGAAATATATGAAGAGTAACAACCTTTTTTTTTTTCACATTATAATCTGGGGATGGTGCCATACAAAATAGCATAAACTCTAACTGGTTTATTGACTTTAAATAGTATAAAACTGGAAGGAAAATATTTTTTCAACTATAGAGATAACTTGGAGTTATCATGTGAGTCAAAAATGATGTAGTTAATAATATATATTTTATACAAGAAAAAGAAATGCCTCTAAAACCAAAGGAAAAAGTCAGTTCACTCATGTCTGACTCTTCATGATCACATTTGGGGTTTTCTTGGAAAAGACATTGGAGGGTTTTGCAATTTCCTTATTCATCTCATTTTACAGATGAGGGAACTGAGGAAAATTCAGTTAGGTGACTTGCTCAGAGTCCACAGCTAGTAAGTTCCGAGGCTGGAGTGGAACTTGGGTCTTCCTAACTCCAGTCCTGGTGCTCTCTACTGCCCCACTTAGATGCTCCAAAAAAAAAAAAGATAATGGTTTAAAAAGAGTTGACATCCAGAATATTTAAGTAAGCAGCAAATAACTATCTAACTAATGTATGTTTCTGAATGGAATAATACTCAAAGAAAAAAAGAGGCAATTTTTTTGAAGGGGGAAATGTAAGCTCCCTCAGGACCAGGATTGTCTCCTTTTTTATTTTTATTTGTATGGCCAGTACTTAGCATTTTACTTGTTACACAGTAAGTATTTAATAAATGCTTGCTGAGTGACTGGCACATTAAGTGAAGGAAGAAGTAGAAATTCTTAATAACCACTTAAATATGTTTATATTCCCTAATAATCAGAGAAGTACAAATCAAGACAACTTTTAGATTCTATCTTACACCCACAATGATGGCAAAAATAGAATAAAATAATAAAATTCAGTGTTGGCAAGTATGCCTGCAGGAAACCCAACTTTCTAATACATTTCTAGTAAGATCTAGGCAGATAAAAATCGTGTAGAACAATCTGGCAACATACAATAACTTGCAAAATTGATCCTACTTTTTTTACCCAGCCATTCCATCTCCATTTCCAAAGGGATCTTTAAAAGAAAAAAAAAAAAAAAAGAATCTGTAAAAAAAAAAAAAATTCCTAGCTACTTTGTGGTGGTCAAAAAGTTGGAACAACCTAATCATCTAACTGGAGAAAGACTGAATGAGTTTATAAATGTTATTAATATTATGGTTATACAGAACCAAAAATGATTCCTGTAAATATATAGAAAGACCTAGACCAGAGCATCACTGATTTAGTTTGAGAAGGGGTCTCCGAAGATATAAGCAGAACATTCCATTTTACAGAGCCCAGTTCAGATTGAATCCCAAGTTCCATTTTTTTTTTAGCTTAAAGATTTAGATGTGGAAGAAACCTTGAGTCCATTGAGCCCAATCCCCTCAATTCATAGATAAGGAAGTTAAGACAACTTACATGGCTCACCTTTGGTCACCCAGTTACTAAGCATGTGAGGCAGAATTAGCACCCAGGTTTCCTAACTCCCAACCCAGTACCCATCCACAATTCACACAGTGCTCTATATTACATTCTTCCACACTCATTTTGGAAAAAAAAATAAGTTTTCTTTTTTTGCCTCTTCAGATTCCTTTCCTTTGTTTTCTTTTTAATTAATTTCTTCCATTCTTTCAAGGACTTCATTCTTCCTGAAAACCGTGAGCCTAGAGACCCAAATCTCCAGCTCTCTTACCCTTTTTTATTTTAAGGATATTAGGCTGCTCTTGGGAACAGTGCAGGTCTGTACAGATCACTGCAAAACTGCCCTTGAACACCACGTATACTGGAAAGGACAGCTTCGAAACTCGCTTTCTTAGTTGATTCTCATGGCAAGCTGTCGAGGAAAATTGACTGTCACACCCATCCACCATTCCGATAGCGCAGTTGCCGTGGTTTGTTTGCGAACTGTACTAATTTATAACAAGATTCACACCTTTTCTAACAAGATGATCCTCACTTTATCACATTTCTATGATTGGCAACTAATAACTTCCTGCCGACACCCCGATGCAGAGACACACAGCTGTTTATGAAAAAGTCTCTGACAAAATCAAATTACTAGCCCCTGTAGAACCATCTGCTGCATCTTCTCTTGTGTTCTAATGATCAGATTTCAGATATGTTCCTCTATTTTGCTGCTCGTCTATTTGCCCTGGTTCAAAGCAGGAATTGACAAGTAGCTGCCTTTCTGCTTTGTTGTATGTTTAGCTTGCCTACCTACTTTGTGACAATTAACAGCCTTCTTTCAAAATACCAGAAATTGAGAGTGCTATGGGGTTGTGCGTAAGGCAGAGGAACAGACATAGGCTTAAGACTTCGGGAAAATCCAGCCGACTGTGATTTTTCAGGCTTATTTTAAGATATCAATAAAGTAGCTTCAGAGCTCGTGTTAGTCATTGGAGATCAAGAAGTCAGCCTCAGAGAAGGAGAGAAAAATAATAGATGTAGCCAGCTAGCTTTTGCCCTCAGTGAACATACATTTAATAAGAGTTTTAATTGAAGGATCATGGAGATTTCTGAGTGTTGGAATTCTGGAAGATTTTATATTTGGAGTAAGAATGTATACAACAGATTAGAAGTGTAAATAAATACAGAGTTGGTGAGACCCAACTTGATATTGAGAAGCACTGGTTATTAGGGTAAAATATTAACCTGGATATTAGTACCTTCTCATCTCTATGAAGATAACAAATACGGTGAGGAGCTATAAAAGAACATGAATTTTATTTCACACACCGCATGTAAATGAAGTACTTTCTGAGTTCCTCCTAGTTCCTTTGAAAAATGATATTCCTTTATGACATTGATAAAGTAATTGAGACAGTTGACCAAGATGACCGTCCATGAACAAATATGACTAACAATCTGGTATCACAAAGCCCAAGAGAAAAGATTTCAGCTCTTGGGACTTCTGTTTCAACTTCTCTGTCTAGTTGGGTATTCTGATCTCGTGGGGATGTTTTAATTTGGATGATTTGACAGTGAATGAAGGTGAATTCTACCATAGTTCTTAAATGTATAAGAGTGTTTTTTGGAATATGAAAAGTAAAGAGAGGGGTGATCAACTAGTAAACATAATAGAATAATATCTTTTAAATATCTTCCCCCATATAGTTACAAAAAAGTGCTATCTGTCCCTTTTTAGTGGCACAATTTAAATGAAATGAGATCTAGTAGAAAGTGTGTAGTTTAAACCAGTTTATAAATGGTTTTAAAACCAAGGCACAATACTACACATGCATAATAAGATATTATTAAAGGTGATTTTATTCTCACAAGTCAATTGAGCTAAAATAGAAATATATTATTTATCATTAATACATATCCTTGGTTAAGTATGGCACCCTATAATAAATTATGTCATAAAAATCAAAGGAAAGATTGAATTATAGCAAATCATACAAAGGATGAAAACAAATCTATTTCTATGTATTTTATTAACTCTAGACCATTTAATTTATGAGATCAAATAACATTAGAGCTTAAGGTGATAGAAATTCCCTCTAAGTAGCTCAACAAATGTTTCTGTGTGAGAAAGTCTGGTGTTATATTGACTTCTACATCTTTCCAGGTGAAAATATTTAGGATTTATCATTTTGGTCATCATGTGTGTGGATTTTCAGGCCTATCCTTTCTCCTCTGATTTTGTTCTTTGATGCATTATTTATCCTTATGGTTCCCAAATGAATGGAAGTTTTAATGCTGTTTTGGACTTAATTACAAATCAAAACCAATTCATGATGAATCAATTCAACACATAGTCACCACACTGAATCCTGAATAAATAAAATAGAAATTTTATTACAGAATTTTATTCCTCTTCATAGATTTTCTATGCAATAGAAATCTATTCCCATAGTACTGTAACAAATGTTCTTCAGCCCACCACCAATAATACTTTTAGAAGAAATAATGATGATAGCTAACATTTATGCAGTACTTATTATGAATTAAGTACTTTATTAAGTAACTATGCACTTTATAATTATCTCATTTTATCCACACAACAACCCTGGGAAGTAGGTGATTTTTATTATTTTGCACACATTATATATATGTGTGTGTGTGTGTGTGTGTGTGTGTGTGTGTGTATAAAATGATTATTATTATTATTCCCATTCTATAGTTGAAAACATTTACCCAGAATCGAAGAGCTAGTATGGGTCAGTTCTACCTGACACCAGATCTGGCTTTTTTTCTACAGAACTGCTTAGCTGCCATTAATCAATCAATCATTCATTTGCATGGGCCTAACAATTATAATAGTGTAACTATAATGTTAAATGATAAGTAATGATAAAATAATAATTGAATAACATTTTATAGCACTTTAAGTTTCACAAACTTAAAATGGCACTGATGCTTCTGGACAACTTGTATACTTATATCTACATATACATGCATACACACACCTTTATTCATTTCTTTTCTCTAGGCTTGTGTCTTCATCCATAAAGTAGGGGATTCTTAGATACTTTTCAGAATATACATGATCTGCAAAACAAAAGGGAATGAAACTGAACCTCTCACTTCATTGGCATAGGATGTCAATGTAATCCACCAATGCAGGACAGCACCTTTTCTGCAACTTATAGTTTTTTTTAAAATATTTACTTTATTTTTAATTTATGAAATAAAGCAAGCATTTCCATAACAGGATAATAAAAAAATGATTGTACATAAAACTGCAAATCTATTATGTACAAGTTGCTATTCCTTTTATATGCATAATAAAGTCATTATGTAAATTTCTTAATTTTTTTAATTATTAAAGACTTACAATCTTAAAAAATTATCTCAAGCATTGAGTTCAGTGACTAGCTTTGAGTCATACAGAATGGAACCTACTCTAGTCAGTCTTGCAAGCTCCAATGGGATTTGTAGTGAACTAGGATCTCCTGCCTATTGCTCCAATACCCTGAGGGTTGGAGGCAGATCTGTGCATCATTCTAAGCCCCTACTGGGAGGTGTTTCCCCAGAATCAGGAAAATTTCAATCTTTAAGCATCCTAACAGAGTCCAATAGTTTCATTTTCCAGATAAGGAAACTGGACACCCATTGAAGGGAAATGATGAAGTCTGATTAGACAGGGCTAAGGAAACATGTCGATGAGAGCTCAAGAGGGTAATAAAGAGCAAAAAGCTTAGCTTGGGCCCCCAGTGGAATTCTATGTCCTGCTTCATGTGGTCTATCTTAAACCGGTGCATTTGTAAATGGCTCTGGTTTCCTTTCTCCATATCGATATAGATGCCCACAGTCCTTAACAGTCTCAAACATCCAGCATCAGGCAATTTATTTTAGAGTCAATTACCTAGATAGAATCCTCATGTGCAGTTTCTTTTTTCCAATTCCCAACCAAAGGGCCCAGAACAGTGGTGAGGAGCATTGTCCATGTCTTTTTGCTTCCTTCTTATATGGAGACTTATTCCACTAGTCATTTGCATGTTATCTATAATATCAATTATGTATGGGGCTTTGTCTGTTTTTTTGAAAGCTTAGACTTTAGTAGCCTATAATATAACATACATATAATATAATATAATATAATATAATATAATATAATATAATATAATATAATATAATATAATATAATATAACATATGCTTTCCTGTCTTCTGCTATACCACAGTATTTTGCTTTTCTGGGGCTCTTTAATTTTGAGGAAACCAAGTGCTCATTTATGTAAAATTGAGTTTGGGTATATTTGTTTTAAAAATGAGTTCCATTGCTTTAGAGTCCCGTTTTTAAAATCTCTGTTTAATCTGTTGCTATAAAAGGGAGAAGCCAATGTGTGTTTAATGAGCATGAATGGGCATGGGCATGGGCAAGGCCAACGGGCAGTTCTGGGAGGGGAGAGAGAGACAATGAGGGAGGAATGACTGAGTTGTAATGAAAGTGACATTGCTGAGACCCAAGTTGTACTGAAGAGGGAGGTAGGGAGGAAGAGGATCTACTTGGGACTTCATAATATTTGCTTTTCATTCTAAGTATAGCTTCTTCTGGAGGCAAAATGGTGTAATAGAAAGAGCTGGCTGGGGAATCAGAACCCTAATTTAAATTCCAATTCAACTATTAATACCCACATTCCCTTAGGCAAATCTGTTAACCTCTCTGGTTCTGAGTTTGCTCATCTGGAAAGCAAGGGGGTGATAATTAAATAAAATCATCTGGTCTGTAGCACATTAAGGTTTACTTTTTTTTTTTTTAACACAAATCCTGTCATTTGATTTCCAGTCTTTTCCAGCTATCTTACCTATGTACAACTATGTACAGGTCTTAATTATACCTAAAATCTTGGTGTTTCCTTCCAGCTCAGAAGCCTCTCATTTACTCCAGATTAGATTTAATAGGAATAAGGGTAGAGTCTTAGATCTGGATTCAAGATAGCAGCTTTACAAGTTTGAAATAGAGGTAGGGGGAGGGTATCTAGTTGGTGCAGCAGTAGATAGAGCATCAGCCCTGAAATCAGGAGGACCTGAGTTCAAATCTGATCTCAGACACTTAACACTTGCTAGCTGTGTAACCCTGGTCAACTCGTTTAACCCCAATTGCCTCAGCAAAAAAAAAAAAAAAAAAAAAAAAAAAAAAAACAAAACAAACAAACAACAACAACAACAACAAAAAAAAACCCTGCTATTCTGAACCAGAGACTAATCTAATAACAATTTTGGGGGGATGAAGATAATTCCCTATAGTGAATTTGCATATAATTGCCTTCCACTCCTATATTGTATATGCATAGACACAGGATTGATTACAGGTAGAATTCAGTCAAATGCCTTCATATTGTACCCTAAACCTCTATTAATGAATTTTCTTTGCAAAAACAAAATAAGACAACCCTAAAAACAAAACCAAAAAACCAACAAAACCTGAATAATTGCCATTTCACACCCTGACCATGGGCCTGGATCTCATGTCCCATTGCTCTCAGTACTTATGCTACAAATTATGTGCTCTAGAATTTTTGCAGACCGAGTTTTAATTTTTAGACTCAGGCCAGCCATTGCAATGTTTTGATTCATCTGTGCTTTTGGAAAGCTATCTATCATTCATTGGCAAATCTCCTTTGTATAATGGCATATTGCTGCCAGTCATGGGCCAGCTCTTGTATTCTAGTATCTGATCAAAGAGTCCACTTTGGGACATTGGCTCATGTTGTTTCGTGAAGAGTCGTTTGAAAGGAAACTATCAGAAACTATCTTGTCCCCTCTTTGTGGATTCATCCTGTTCCATAAACTACTTAGCATGAAAAAATGTAGAGAAATGAATTTCATTTGTTTATATCCACATCTTATGAAATGTAGAATAAAAATACTCCAGGAAAGGTTTGTGTCTTTTGGCTGACTTCAAAAAGTTTCTACCCAAAAGTTCCCTTTTTCTTATAATTAAACTTCATTTTCAAATCAAGGGGAAAACCCATAATCATTATAAATAGAACCAACATTATATAGTGCTTAAAGTTTTACAAAGTAGGTTAGATCATCTGCACAACAGTGCCTATGAGGCTGGTTAGATTTTTATTTCCAGTTTGTAAAAAATATGATCAGTCATATTAGAATGTGAATAGTTCATTCTTCTTTAATCTTTTATGCATTCTTATGTTTCTCTTGACTCTTGTGTTTGTATTTCAAAGTTTTCATGCAAATACAGTCTTTTTATCAGGAAGGTTTGGACATTCTATATAGCATTAAAACTCAATATGTTGGGACATATTGACGCAGTGGATAGAGCACCAGCTTTGAAGTCAGGAGAACCTGAGAGTTCACATCTGGCCTCAGACACTTAACACTTCCTGGCTGTGTGACCCTGGGCAAATCACTTAACCCCAATTGCCTCAGCAAAAAAAAAAAAAAAACCCTCAATATGTTGTTTTTGGTGAGTTTTTCTTTGCTTTTATTTCATCGCTTTTTGCCTTATGTTATATCACATCCCATGTTCTCCACTCTTTTACAGTGATGGATGCTAAATTTTACAATGTCCTAATTACAGAAGCCATGTCTAGGCAGTGATTTGAAAAAAAAATATCTGGGGATATTGGTGGCTTACAACTCCACAAATAAAATTTATAAAGTGACTAATATAGTTCCTTTCACATTAAAGGTGCTTAATAAATACTTATCCTTTTCCTTTCCAACTTAAGGGAAACATGAGAGTTGTCATTAAGATTTTGATGAGTTATATAGAAGAGGGATGAAACTTTTTGTTTTGTTTTGTTTTGTTTTCTAGAGAGCAGAAGTGTTAAGCTGCAAAGAAGTTAATTTGGGTTTGGTAAAAGAAAATACTTTCTTGCAATTAGATCTATCCAAAGGTGTCACGAGATTGATATTTTCTTTGCTCCCATACTCTCTCTTATTGGAAATCTTCAGATAAAGGCTGAATAATCCCTTGTCACTGTTTGGTGGAAGGGATTCTATTTTAGGAATAGATTGAACTCAAAGTCCATGTAGATTCCTCTCTCCTTTGAATTTCTAATTCAAGGGACAGCGATCATTCCTCATATGTCAGAGTATCTCTGTTTGGCTGCCATTGTGGCTTGTAACATTTTTACATCCTTTTGAGAATTCATCTTCCTCTCTCCCAGACACCCACATTTTACACTGGTCTCCTTTTTATTCTGCACGTCACGAGAAGTTATCATAACCTACTGCTTGTCAAGCAAGCCTAAGCTGCTTTATTTCATGTCTAGGAGTTTCTTTTGGGTTACTGTATGGTATATCTTTTCAAGAGTGTCAGGAACACTGAAAGTACCGTTTTTCACTGTCTTTCCCCAGTGGCTGTCATGATTTAAAACAAAGAATCTGGAACTCTTGGTGAATCTATTTTAAAATGTTATATTAAAAGAAAAAAAAAACAATGTAATTTTAAAGCCTGTGACGGATATGTTACATTTGATCCTAAATTAAACATAGATGGTTAGTTTTAAAGGAGAGGTGGTACATTAAAATGGTATAAACAATTCAAAACATGATTTCTTCTCCATTTAACCAAATTATTTTGGAAAAAAATGTATATCAGAGACTAGAATACTATTTTATCTAAAAAGTATATCCTGTTGCTTCCTGAGAACTTAGATTTTATTTCATCTACAAACAATACCCATAAATCCATATATGATTGTTTTCTGATGAGTCTTTAGAAACTTCCCATTTCATCTAATGCCTTCCTCCACTTGGCTCCCACCCTTTCTAAATCCATCCATTATTTCTCTGCTGTGTGAATGCTCTGCTTCAGCCATACCTTTTTATTTTTGTCTTGGATGCAGCCCAAGATCAAAACCCAACCCACTTCACTTTTTTTTTTTTTTTTTTGCTTTGTGGGAAAGCCATAGGATCTGAGTCTCAAGTAATACCCTCTTCATCTTCAAGACTAGAGACAGCTCGCAATAACTGAGCTTTACCATCCAATGAAAGAGTTAGAAACTCAGAGGAAAAAAGGCATTTTGCTGAATCAACCTCATCAAAAGGGCAGGCAGATTGATAGCAGCTCTAACATATTGGGTATTTATTTGTTTGACAGAAGAAATACGAATTTGGATTAATACAGTGGAATGAAGTTGCTATTAAAGAATGAAAACACTGTTGGATGGAAGGAATATTAAGTTCATTTTTCTTTTTTCCATAAAGGAAAGCATATTCCCCAAACATATGGAAGATAAAATCTTTATTAAGTTCAATAAACATTCATTAAACACCTAATGTGTGAGGCAAAGTACACGTGCATTCTTTGCTTCAGCTGTGTTTCCAACTATTTTAAAGAGGATTCATTTTTCCCCATCTGGGCCACTTGACTTGTTTGTTCTCACGTGTTCCTGTGACTTTCCATACGGTTCTAAGTTTTTGTGGCCCTTTCGATATGAGGAACAGAGGGAGAAGTGGATAGAATGGTCACATTCAGTAAGATCCAATGATGGGCCCTAGTCAGCCATACTTCTTCCTGTAAATCCAAGAGCTCTTCCAGCAGGAGAAGAATACAAAGAGGTGAGACGTTTCCTCCACTCCTCCTCACACATCACATAAAGATTAGTACTTTTTTTTTGAAAAGGCTTCTTTTTGAGAATTATAAATCTAAGGATGTATGTGTATATGTGTCTGTATCCTGATATACTAGTCCCCTCATAGAAAGGAAATAAAGGGCGATTTCCAGGACCCATTTCTGAGCATGGGCACTCCCCACTGCACGTAGATACACACAAATCCTTCTTGTTGGGTGTTCCTTGCTCTAATCACTAAGTGATTTCTCTATTCTCAGTTTTGACCTTATAATTAAATAGCTCAACAAAACACTGACCTCTATTCTCAAATGACATCACAACTGGATTATATTATATTATAACTGTATTATAACTGTAAATCTGGATTACAACCCCCCATCCTCTTCCTCCCCTCCCAAGATCTGTTCTGTGCCCTGTTTTTTCTCTTCATGATCTTATTAATTTCCAGGAGATTAATTATCATCTCTAAGCAAAAGATTATCCAATTTACATACCCAGCCCCAAACTCTCTCCTGATCTCCAGTCCCACATTAGCAATGTCCTATTAGATATTTAGAGGAGAATGTTAGAGGAGAGGCATCTTAAACCTAAAGAAAAGAGAATTCATTTTTCCCTGAAGTCTATCCCTGTTTTTTTTTTGGCAATATCACCATCCATTCTACCATTGCTTCACTGTTCTTGATATCCTATATATAAAATCAGTTGCTAAGTCTTTTCATGTCTCCCTTCATAACCTATTAACAGGGAGACCATCTTTGCTTAGACTGTTATCACCTCCTCTCAAAATTATTGCAATTTTTTTTGTTATAATGGCCTTTTTGTAATACTTTTGAACCCATTTTAAAATTTATAGATCTAGATTAAACAAAATGATCTTCTAAAATTAGGAAGAATCCTTTGGTATTGGAAATAATCTTTGTCTTTTTAGCTCTTTCTGTCCATTACTCTTATCCTTTTGTCGTCAGTTCAAAAATCTAATGTAAATAGTTTGTTTCAAGTGGCTTGATTAAAGAAATATCAAAGGACTATTTTAATTTTAAATGGAGATTTCCTTAAATAGTTGTAGTCTTCTGGTATGGGTCCTGAAATAAAAAAAATCATGGCACTTAAGTTTTGTTTTTTGCTTGAAAAACTAGACACCTGCATCAATCTATTTGCCTATCTCATTGATTTAAGCATATAATAATGATAGAGAATATCATCGACTTGCCTGGGTATACTTATAATAATAAAAATGATGCTAATCATAATGAGAAAGCCAATAGTGATGGTGATGATAGTGATGGTGGGTATACGGCGCTTTAAAGTTTGCAGAGCACGGCACAGATATTATGTCAGTTGGGTGTCATTGCATGCTGGGGTTAAATTGGTATATTATTATACTATTTTTATGGATAAAGAAATTAAATTTGAGGTGTTCCTGGGGTCATACAATTAGTAAGTGTCTGAGGTAAGATGTACATTCCTGTCTAATGGACTCCAACTCCATTGCCCTGTTTACTTTACCATTTAATTGCTATGATCATCTCTAAGAACATAAGTAAACAACTTTATAGTTATCTGTTTTATAAATAAATAATTTATAATTCAAATTATTTATAAATTATAAATTATAAAATAATAAAGATAAATACTTTATGTGACCTTGGGCAGCTTTCATGACTCTCAATCTTATAGGCTTGTTATTGGGTTCTCTATTTGTAAAGAGAAAGTTATAGATTGCCTAATGTGTAATATTTGCAAAGAGTTTTGAGATTTGGGGGTGGAAGGTGTAACCCTAAGAGCTATCCCAATAATGGAGGCAACACTACTCTTTTGATATTACCACGGATGCTAAGAGATGGTAGGATATAGTGGGTAGGATCATGAATTTGAAATCATGGAGAAATGGATTCAAATCTCACTATGGCACCCATTAGCTATATGATCACAGACAAATCATGTACCATTTCTTAGTGTCTGCCAACTCTATTTGACAGAACATAGTTATGATCTATACTCATGAAGGGAGAACACCAACAATCACAGACATTTGATGCACTGACAAATTGATATAAACACTCAGATATAAATAATCTACTTTATTGTTTAATTCTCAGAAATAAGCTTTAAAAAACTGTAGAAAGGCATCCCCTCCCCCACCATGGGAAAACTTATGTAGTTTTATGCACCATGAATGAGGGATAGATTTAGGAGGAAATCCCTTTTCCCCTTGACCCCTTCATTTACAGGTAAAGCAGTACTTGGATTTCTGGCCAGGAGCATGGTTAGCTATAGCATATTGTTAGATCTTAGTTAATGTTGTGACGTGAACATTTCCTTTATTTCTATTTCTGTCCATCATACCAAAAGTGCCATAAAAACTTGGTAATGATATCAAAAATGGCACAATGATATTAGAGCTAATGCCATCAGATATTATGATGATAATTATCATCAGATAGGGAGAGATTAATCTTTTAAATTTTTTGCAATAGTTAAAAATCCAGCTTAAAAAAAATAATGAAGATGTATTGTGCTTCACACATTAGGTGCTTAATGTATGTTTATTGATTCAAATAGAGATCCTTGTCTACTTTTTGGAAATATATTTTTCTTTATAGAAAGGAGAAAAATGAACTTAATATTTCTTCCATTCAATAGGGTTTTCATACTTTAACATTAACTACATTCTACTTGGTTATTTAAAATTAGTATTATAATTTTCCCAGTCAAGTAAATGACTACCCAACATCTTAGAGCTATTTTTCACAGTGTGTCCTGACATGTTCCAAAGAGTTTTCCCAAATCAAAATCTAAGCACAAATATGTGCCTCTGTACCTCATCCAATACTGAAATTCATCCACATCTGGAGTGCAATATGGTAGTTACTAAGAAAAAAAAACTGTAGTAAATATTTTTTTTCCTTTGAAGTGTTAGCACAAAATCCAATATGAATGAATAGAACCTGCTACAGAAATATAATTATGTAAATTGAAATTTATTATTAGAAAAACTACCCTTGAACTTTTATTTGCAATGTAGCATTCATGATATATTACACTTAAGTACAGTGAGTTATGCTTTAAAAACTGTGATTGTTCCTCACATTATTCATAAAAAGTAGCTTAATTATAAACACACACACACGTTTTCATTTTTTTACTAATGAAAACTTAACAGACAATTGGCGCTAGTATGTTATTTTTGGCAAGACCTGATGGAATAAAACCCAATGGGATTGGAGATTTTGAAGTAATTTCAGAGGTAATCTAGTTTAATTTTTTACATATTTCTCATCTGTTCTCCAGGTTAGCACCCCTCCATTGGCTGTAATCTTCTCCCTTCCCTATTTCAACTTATTCCATGTCCTAAAATTCAACAAATGTTTATTAAATGACTATCACATTCAGAGCCCTCTGCTTAAGCAAAGGGACAGAGAAAGATTAGATAATCTTTATATAAAAGATCAACATGTCAATCAGTTAAACTCTATTTGATCCACTATTTGAATGTCTTGCTTCCTTATCCTGTCACAACTTATTCCATGTCAAACTCTAATCTTATTTCTTCCACATTCAATGCCCTTCCTGCTATTCACATGATAGTGAGTAAATGCTAATTGGGCTTAATACAAATTTATACTATGTAATCACAAAAGGATCTTCGGTGTAATATCTTCTTAATTAATTTATTCTTGTACTCACCATATTAACTATTGAAAGTCTTTCCATCTCTCTTCAGATTTTCAATAGTGTCTCCTCTCCACATCCTTTTAGCTGAAGACCCTACCTTATGCTTGACCCCCCCAAAAAAAATGAAGCCATTTTCTAAGAGCTCCCTCTTCTTCTCTCCTCCTCACTTCCCACCATGCAAATATCTCTTCTTTCTGTTTCAGAGATTCTTTCAAATATCTCACTAGAGGGGACCTTTTTCCTGACCTAGGCCGACACTTCAACGTGTACTCTTGATTTTTTTCATCTCATTGCCCCATCTATCACTGCTTCTCTCTCCCATTCCATCTCTTTACATCTCTCTGTAATTGCAGGCTTCTTCTCTATTGCCTACAAAATCAAGCTTCCACCATCTTTAAAGATCCTTGGCTCCATCTTGCTATCCTTGACTATAATTTTATACCTCTTCTTTCCTTTGCAGTTAACTTCTTTCAGAAAGTTGTCTACAATGGTTGTTTCCATATCTTTTTCACTCACTCACTAATAAACTTTCTGCTGCCTTCTATTCTTCATTTAACTAAAACTGCTCCTCCCAAAATTTCCACTAATATCTCAAATTTTACTTCTAATGACCTTGTTTCAGTCCTCAGTCTCTATAATCATTGAGATTACCAACCATCTTTTCCAAAATATTTTCTCCTCTCTAGATTTTCATAGCACTCCTCACTCTTATTTTCCTCTTCTTTGTGTGTGATTACTTATTTTTTTCTGGATCTTCCTCCAAGTCATAGTCACTAACCATGATTGTTTTCTAAGGTTTTTTTTTTCCTGAGTTCTTTTCTACTATTTCAATTGTTCTAATCCTCAATTCTATTCTTTTTCCTGAGGTCCAGTCTTGCATCATCAATTGTGATTTAATTTTCTGAATGCAACTCAAACTCGACATGTCCAATACAGAATTGTTCTCCTTCCAAACCCATTCTTTTTCTAAACTTCCTTGTTAGTTTAAGGATACTCTCATTGTCTCATTCACTAAGAATCTTTAAAGTGCCATCTTCAATTCCAGATATCTACAGTTATCAAATTTTGTTATTATAAGTTTTACAATATCGCTCATATGTATTTTCCTTCTTTACACTCATTGATACAGACCATCATCATTTCTTACTTGAAGGATAATAATTCTGGTTGAGTTAATTTCTTTAAACTTTTCCTTATTCTAAATCATTCTCCATTTAGCTGCCAAAGTTTCTCTATATCACAATCACTCCAGCAGTTGCCTGTTACCATGAGGATCAAACATAAAGTCCTTTATCATCTGAAGTCATTCACAACTTGGCCCCTTTCAATCTTTCCAGTACTCTTACACTTTACTTCCTTCCATGTATATCATGAAATAGAAAAACAGATTTTGTTCCTTACACTGAACCACTTGACTTTATGCTGTTTTTCCTGACTCTTTCCAATACATGAAATGTTCTCCCTCTTCCCTTCTGATTTCTGGTTTCCCTGGCTTTCTTAAAGCCTCAGCTAAAACCATGTCTTTTATAGGAAGTCTATCCTATACTCCCGATGCTGTTACTAGTACCTGCCCTCACTGATAGATCCCATTTATGAGGTCTGTATTTTGTATGTACATTTTTTGCACATTTACGTCTTCATTTGAAAAATCCTCAAGTGTAGGACCTGGGCCACCCTTTGTATTCTTAGCCCTTAGTACAGAGGACACTTTTTAGTCATTCTGATCTATACTTTGCTACTGGACCCAAATGGCTCTACAGGAGACAGTGGGGCTGGTGCATTTATACAGTCCTCCCTCCCTACAATTGCATTCACTTGCAAATCACAAAATGATCTTCTTGATGTCATGGTCCTCCACAAGAATGAAGTCTTTGCTGTCTTTAGCACATTATCAGCACAAAAATATTAAATGACCAATAAAAATTTTTTTATACCATTTTAGTAGATACTCATCCAATCTTTGCTTGAATATATTTAGTAATATGCTCAATACTTTAAATATTAATCTTTTGAAGAAAGCATTGAACAAAGCAGGAGCAACTGGACTGTGTCACACAAACACACCCAAACACATCTGGATGCATTCAGTGTGAAACACATTATTGAATCAACACTTTTATTGTGGCTATCGAGGTAGTTTTGATTTTTCTATTAATTTCATTGTCATTCAAATTATATTTCTCTATCTTGTTCATGAGGATATCTGTCAGGACCTCTCTTACTTTGCAGTCTTTATCAAAGTCTTACCAATCCAGACATTAAAATATCTTCTGGTCCTTTGTAATGGAGGGAACCACAATAACTCTTCCCTGGTCCAGTCAACTTCAGCCAGAATACTGTGTCTTAGAACAGTTGACCTCATTGGTTGGATGACTGTATTAAGGCATTGACTGTCTTTTGATAAACATATCTATCTCTTCTTGAGTAAGAACTAAGTTAGACTAGGAAAGTCTAATTCCAGAGGTAGTTGGTAACCTGGAAGGTGGGCAGATGGGAGCAGTTTAGGGGAGGGTGGTGAGTGAAGTACTTCTCTTGGAAGGGAGGATGACATCCAGGTCATAAATGTCATTTTTTGTCAATGAGCTAGATACCGAAGGATGGTAGGTTCAAGATGAAGCACGTTGGGAACTCTTTCAGCCATTTCTTCAGGATTTCTGTCTCCTCGTGAGTGATAATCAGTTTATAACAACAAGCTAGGATGCTGAGGGTTAAGAAGTTAACAGGGGAAAGCAAATGGAACTTTGGCCAGGGCTGCCGGATAATCCATATAGTGCAGTAAGATTCTTCGTGCTTATCGTAGTGGGTATCAGGAGGTTGATATGGGATGGGTCTGACTCCAGAAGCAGTCAGCAGACTGTGACGTGTGAAGTTACCTGCTGCTGTGGGAGACGGTTCATACCCTTTATTACATCTTGAAGAGCTGAATGCTTTTCTGAATGTATTCAGCAAACTGAATGGTGTCTTCAGCCTCTCTGACACAGAGAAGTGAGGTATTCGCTCATCTTAAACTTCTTAAAATGAGTATCCTTCAACTGGACCATGTTACTGGTCACTATGTGGTCTGAGACCACCAAGATACATCTGTGCCCCTGGATGTCAAAGAGGTGCTCTATAGTGGGTGACATGGACATTTCCAAAGATCCTTTTTGAAACCCCTAGGAGAGGAGCAGCAGGGGTAATCTGGGCAAGAAGACTCCCAGGAACTGGCATGTGACCTTTAATAGACCAAAAGTAAGCATGATGGAACCATGCAATCACCTTGTCCTTCTATTCCTCTCCCCTGACTTCTTCATCTTGGGCTCTTTATAGTATGTGATGCAGAAATAGAAAACTGAGTTTGTTGTTGAGTTTTTTTCCTGGGGTGGGAGTGACAGAAACTGAGAATCAGAAGCAGTTATCTTTAACTCATTCTCTTTTTATCTCCTTCCCTCAATGATATTATTTATTGGTTTAGACTTGTGGAATCTAATCACATATAAGATAATTGATTTATATGTACTTTCCTTAAATTTTGGTACTAATTTTTTTTTTTACTAATCTTATGAATAAGATGTAGAAATATTTTAGTTCATCATACTATTGGATGAATTTGAAAAAGGCTAGAACCAAACAAGACTATTGTCTTTGATATTAATTTGAAAGGTGGTCCATTATACAGAGTACCATGGATCTGCACTTGTTCCTGTGCTACTTAACCTTTTTTTAAATCAACAGTTTAGATAAAAGAAGATATGGAATATTTATTAAATCCCCAGAGGATGCAAACTTGTACAGTTACAAAAAGGCATTACAAGTGTCCAAAATTGGACTCAACCTAATAAAGTGAAATTTGATAAGGAAAATACAATGAAAATAATTTCTCAGATCCAAAATATGACCTTTATAATTTTGAATCAATATTCACAAATATATTGATCTATAGTTATTTTTTCTTGCTTCATCTTCCCTTTATTTAAGAATAGGACAATGTCTCAACAAAGGAGTTTGGTAGGGTATTTCTAAAAATGACTAATATGAAAATATTTTTACAGGATTTCACATGTATAACCTACATCAGATTGCTTATCACCTGAAGTGAGGTTATAGAGAAGAAGGGACAGAGAAAATTTAAAACTCAAAATTAAATTTGAAAAATGAATATTAAATATTTTATATGTAATTGGGGAAATAAAATTTAAAAATAAATTACAAAATTATAAAAAATTAAAAATTAAAAAGAGGTAAAATAAAATAGTTTGTGAGACATAGACAATAATTGAAAAACTGTTTCATAGACTTTTTCCTATAAATCTATCTATACTAGGAAATATCCTATCATTGCTAGTTCCTTTACAACTATTACTATTTCTTTTAAAGGTAAGTTTGATGTTCTGTTAGGTTTTTATGCTGTGAAATATAATTCTACAGACTTAAAAGCCAACAAAACTGAGAATAAGAAATAGAATATGACCTCTAAGATTGAAGTTGAATACCTATTTGCAATATAGAGAAGAATATATAAAATATCAAAAAATAGGAGAAATCTATTACGGGGACTTTTACATACATTGTTTCCTGCACATCAATTTCTGTCATAAGGTCTACCTTGGACCCCAATCAAGGAGATTCAATGACTGGGATGCCCAAGGACTTCATTATAAAAGAAATGTTTCCTGTAAAGTGGTTCTCCACAAAAACTCCAGGGATAGCATTAAAGCATGGGCTCCAGGGCATTTCTAAAGCACCAGGAAAATGCAAAAATAGAAAGTAGTGTTCATCAGTTTTTGGATTTATGTAATGCTTCTCCAAGAAGCAAAAGAAAAAAAAAACTTTCATACAATATTGTCAAACATAGTTACCAAGTTCAATATTCAATTTAATGCCTTGATTAGGTAACTAAATATTATTATTACATAAAAGTTAAGATATTGAGTTTCCAACATATAGGAAATGCCCTTTATTTTCATTATTTCCCAAGGAGTTTTCTTTATTTAAGTAGGCTAAAGGCTGGACTACTTACTTAGCTCTTTTCCAAGCTAATCTGGAATTCCGCCATCCCCACGCACTGATTCAGACTATCCCCTGTGCCTGATATTGCCTGCTCATTTTATATTGAAGTTCTTAGAAATTGAGGACAAGTTTGAATGCTCCCCCTTCCCCATGAAACCTTCATAGAATCGCTGAATTACTTGTATTTGAAGGAACTTTAGTGACTAAATGGATCCATCCTATACACATAAGAAATTTTCATTGTGCCATATATGACAAGTGGTTATTTAGCCCATTCAAAGATCTTCATGAGGAGTGACCTGCCATTTTTTGGGCAGTCCATTCTACATTTAACTACCTCCAACTGTTGGGAAAATTTTCTCCAGACATCATACTAAATGGCTCACTTTGCAACTTCTGATCATTTACCCTTGTTCCTGCCCCCTTGACGTCAAATAGAAAAAATATCTAAAACCACCATTTTGGCTTTTTGAATAGTTGCAAGCACTGATCACGTCCCAGCTGAGTTTTCTCTTATCTGATTCCTTCAAATGATCCTCCTGACATGAATTCAAGTTCTTTACCATTCTGGTTATCTTTCTCTTGTCATTCTCCAACTTTTATCTTTATATTGTGACATCCAGAAATTCATTCAGTGCTCCAGAGGAGGTTGGATGATGGCAGAGTGTAGTAGAATTTTCTTCTTCCTTTTCTTGAAAGCTATCCATTTAGTAAAAAAAATGCAGCCTGAGATGACATTAGTGGTTGGTTTATTTGTTTATTGCTTTGTTTTGACTGGAATTTTGGACTTCTGACACGTTCTTGCAGTCCAGTAAAATCCTCTGATCCTTTTCAGAATAATTACTGTCTATCCCAGCTTCCCTCATCTTACACTTGTGAAATTTGTTTTTATACACAAATGTAATTTGACATTTATTCCTGTTGAATTTAATAATATTTAATTCAGCACAATGCTCTAGCCTGCCAAGGTCCTTCTGAATTCTGCATTCATTATCCAGTGGTTTACCATTTTCTACAAATTTAGTGTCATTTTAGTGATCATGTCATCTATACCTTCATTTAAATTATTGATATAAATTATACCTATAAATATTACTGAAATAAAAGTTAGATAGCATTGGCCCAAGCATGGAGCCTTGAAAACCTCCATTAGAGACTTTTTGCCAAATTATCTTTGAACCATTAACCATTAATCACTATTTTTGTGTGTTTTACCATACAACTAGTTCTGAATCTCTATATTTGTATTCTCATTTAGTCCTTATTAATCTATTTTCTCTAAAACAATGGTATAAGATACTTTAACAAAAACCAAGCTATCCCTGGTGTCCAACACAGAACTTCCAATGTAGGAAAAGGCTGTCAAATGGCTTTCTATTTTTTCATTCACTAAAATCATAATCATAACATTTTAATTCATATTCTAGCTTAAAAGTCCTGTCAGAAAAAGGAAAGAATAAATTCTGGCATGACTTGTTCTTTATGAAGACATGCCTACTTTTTTGTCATCAATGTGTAATGTAATGACTTCTTGAAGGTATCAAAATCAACCTCATTGACTTAGGACTTAGAACTACATAAGTTTTGGTTTTTTCCCCCTTTTTGAACAAAGGGAGATCACTTTTCCTTGTACAATCTTGTGATACTTTTCCTATTTTTCATGAACATTCAGTATCACTTTACAATAGCTCAATAGTCACTTCTAAGAGGTTTTCAAATTAAAAAAAATATGTCTGTCTCTGTTTCTGTCTTGGACTCTCTTTCTTATATATATATATATATATATATATATATATATGTGTGTGTGTGTGTGTGTGTGTGTGTGTGTGTGTGTGTGTGTGTACATATATGTGTGTGTGTGTGTATACATATATATATATATATATATATATATATGTTTTTTTTTAATCTCTGTGTATATATGTGTATCTCTCTAAAGGTTCCTGCGACTGATTTGAGGAAAAGATTCCCAATAATTTGGAGTTTTGACAGTAATTTTATATGCTAATTTTCCAATTTACCCATTTACAAAAAGTAAGATGGATTGCTGTGGGAAACACCATGGCCTTCTTCTTCACTTGAACCTGAACTTGTGAATATTAGAGTAGAAAAGAGCTTTATTCAGGACAGACACTGATATTCAATGAGTCTCTTAATTTGCATTGGTTCTCCATCCTCTCCTAAAAAGAATGCTGCTGGATAGTGTGCTCTTGGTGGAGGGATGGAGTCCTGAGCTCCATATGTATCAGAGTGTCTCTAACAATCTCTGGCTTTGTGATAGTGTTGCAAGGATGTCCCTCCCCCGGAGCAAAAATGGAATAGAGATAACTCTTCTCTTTTCTCTCCCCTTTTTCCCACACTTTAATTTGCTCCAGAAAGGGAAGGGAATGATTGGGACCAGAGAACATGATCATCTCCTCTAAGAAAGAGGTGACAGGACAGCATTACATCCACATGAGAAAAGAGCAGAGAAAGTACACCTCTGAAAATATATCCTAGTCAATACTGAAAGAAGGAGCTCCCTGACTGGGAACTGGATAACTCAGTGCAAGCCAGAGAGAAATTCCTAAAAGAATGTCCCTCAAAGTCTATTGTAGCAAATTGGACATGGGGACATGACAGACTGTCGCCTCCTCTTATATATTCTCAGTCTTTTCTTTCAGCAAGCTAAAGTGAGGTCAACCTTGTCCATCTTCCTTTCTAAAGCTGGAAGCCAGAAGCTCCCACAGCCATCGGTGAGCCAAAAGTGACAACTCTCCTCTCCCAATTTCCTCCACTCCACCTTCCCCTCATGGATGTCAGGACATTTGCCTCCCACACTGACGAGAGAGACCCTTACTATCTGGCTCTGAGACTGGGGCTCCATGTCTCTTATGGGCTGAAATTCTTTTCAGTCTTTTTGTAAAGATCAGCTGGGCAAGTCCAAACCCTGCAAGTATAGAGCATAAATAGAAGCACCAGTGCTTAAAACAAGGCGAGGGGAGATACCCAGTATCCCAGATGATCAACTTTTGCTACCATTAAAATGGAAATATAACCTACAAGATCAAGAGGTCACTGTTCCTCTATGTGGCCCAGCCATGTCCCTAGAGATTTTCTTTTAAGCCATAAACAGATGATGATATCTGTGGCTCAAGAAAGTTTCCAAGCTTGATGGAATCATGGTTTTCATGTGATTCATATTAATAAAATCTTTTACTTAACTCTTAAAAATGGGACAATTTTTGTATAAAATCAGTTATAGAAATGGCTTTTCCAAGACCTTTAGTCTGGCTTTTTACTTTAGCAGTATGGTGAGTCACCCTGAACCAAGTCTAATGGTCTTTGGAGAACCCATTTTGGGAGCAGTCCCCTTTACAGCCCAAAGAGCTGCCAACAGACACACTCTTCAGAGCAGCATCCAGCTGGTCACTGGGATTGAAAGTAATTTGTCATTTCTAATGTGGAACTCCAGGCTCTCTATCCCTTGTTGGAAGCTATCTCCTCTCAGTGAATATCCTAAGATACTGCCAGAACCCATATACATTGAGGAGGCTGTTAGGTCATAATGCAGATTAGGTTCTCTTTATCTCTTCTTTTTCCTTAAGGTAATGCATTTCCAAGAGGTTATTAGTTCAGCAGAACTTCTTTTTACAAATGTTTTATAAAAATCCTAGTTCACATTTACATAAAGTTTTAAAGTTTTCAAAGTACTTTCCTTCAAATGAGATGACCATTTGGCTTGGCAAAAGGGATAAGTGAAATATTTGAGTTACTTATTTGCTTTTGATTCTAACCTCTGGAAGCACAGAAAGCAAGATTTGGGATCTCTTGTAAATATGATTATTATTCAGCATGGATGAATTGTTCAGAGATGACATTTAAAATGTTCACTAAGCAGGTGGAACCATAAAATGGTGAAATTATAGGTCTATGTATATATTTATATCTATAATAGCCCTAAATGTGTCTTCATCCATTTGTAATTGCAGACAAAAGGATATAAAGTTTGAGATAGTTGCTGCAATGTATCTCGGGAAAGAGTCACAGGTCAAGAGAGCTTCTCTTTTAAGGATTTTAGAGAAGGGAACATTTCCATGACAACAAAGTACCTAGTTATTCTAATTGAAGAAGAACCAAAGCACCCCCCAAACTCAGCAAATGTGTTTTAGATTCACAGAATAAATTCTAAGCAAGCCAGGAATATGGATATTGCACTAGGAAAGTGAAAATCCATCAGCAGGTTTTATTTAATATCACTGTAACGTGACAGATTCTTTAAAAAAAGGTTATCTGGACCTTTTTAGATGAAATGTTTTTGTTCTAAGTTCACTGAGGTGGATATACATACATAATAGAGAAATCTACAAATCAAGGCTTTTTATTGTAAGTTGTTTACAAAAGTTGGAGAAAACCCTGAAGTTCAGTTGTAAGTAGAAACTTAATAAAAAGTCTGATTTGCCAAATATATATATTTTTTAAAGCCCCTTTGGGGATCCAAAAGAATACTTAAAAATAAAACTTTATGCTGTTAGATAGACTTTTAATGACATTTCCTTGTTTTACATGTGAGGCAGTAAAGCATAGTGGAAAGAACAATTATGGAGTAGCAGAATTGGAATGGACCTCAAAGGCCATCTAGCCCAACCTTACTTGAATCAGAATTACCCCCAAAACACAGCCAATAAGTGGCCATTTTGCCTTTTTGCCTGATGATTTCCAATCAAGGCAAATTCAGTACTTTTCCAGGCAACCCATTCTATTTTGGGACAGCTCAAATTGTTAGGAAGTCTTTCCACTACATCCACTAGTTTTTTCTCTTTTCAACTCTCACTCTTTCTTCCTAGCTATGTCCTAGAAAAACAAACCTAATCACTTCTTAACTTGACAGCCATTCAAATACTTTGACAGCCATCATATCTCCTGTAAAACTTTTCCCCCCTTTCAATCTAAACATCACTAGTTTCTTCAAGTTATCCTTATATGGCATATTCTTGATGTCCTTCATTGTTGCTAATGCCTTCCTCTCCAAATTCTTCATCTTATTAGTATCCTTCCTGAAATTTAGTATTGACAACTATATAAAATATTGCGCGTATGCTGTGGCACAAAGATTAGCATTAATGAGACTATCAGTTACCCCATTTCCTATCACTAAGCTCAGTATTTATATTGGGGTTTTACTTGTTTTGGTTTTAGCCATCTTTTCATACTTTTGACTTATATTAAGCCTGAAGTCCACGAAAACCCCATTCTTTTCAGATGAACTGCTGTCTAGTCATATCATCCCAGTCTTGAACTTGAAGCATATTTTTAAAGTACAGGACTTGGTATTGTATATATTTTTTTATTTACTCCATATCTGTAGTCTATAAAGACGACCGCTTTTTGTCTGCAATCCAGTTTATTAGTTTTTCCTCCCACCTTTGTGTTTGCAGCTTTGATAAGCATGCTATGTATACCTTTATTCCAATTACTGAGAAAAATGTTAAATAACACAGGACTATAGATCCCTGGGGAACTCTACTGGAGATGTTCTTTTAAATTAACAGTGAAGTGCTAATGAATGTACCATGAATCCAGTCAATCAATCTATCTAGAAACCATCCAATGGCACTTACTTCTGTCCCACATCTCTCCATTTTTGCAGAAGAAAAGTGGGAGAGTCACTGTTGAATACTAGATTTTGCTATAAATATGGATGTGTACATATAAGTACATATATACACAGATAATACACACATTCATATGCATGTCTACACACATATACATATATGGATTTTATGTATGTGTATGTATATCTACATATCTATTTTATATATATGTGTATATATATACATACATACATACATACATACATATATATCTCAGTGTGTGTGTGTTTTTTTACCACATTCTCCTAATCTATCAATCTGTCGATCTATTTTTCCCATCAAACTTATAATGAGGTCTGACTGCCATGACCTGTTCTTGATGAAGCCATCCTGGTTCTTTGTATATCTACTGCTTCCTTTTCTATATTCCGTCATCATACCTTTAAACAACATATATGAGAACTTTACCAAAAGTTAGTGCTAACCTAGTTAGGTTAGAATTTTCAGTATTCTCTTCTCCAGTTTGAAGGTTCATTATGTGTAAGAAGGATCTATATTTATTCTTTTCAATCTCAGAGAGTTGATGTGGAATAAAAGGAAAATAGATTCATGATTAGTGTGAGAGAGAATTAGACTTTCTTGGAAGGTAGGAGGTTCCCTATTACTAGAGTAAGAAGATTTATAACCACTTTTTGATGATGTTACAGAGAAGTTCTAAGCATTGAGTCTCACAATATCTTGGATCACTTTTAATCATAGATCACAATCTGTGACTCCGTTTCCTATTAATGTATATTCAAGGTTGCTTCAGTATAGCCTAAGACAAAACAAGTAGGCCAAAGATAATGAATTGGAAAAAAAAGAAACAAGATAAAGGTTTCCTCATTCTTCTGGCCATTGCTACCTGGTAATTCATAACACTGTAATGACAATTTTCAAGGCAATTGACTTTATTGTGTATTTTCAGACCATTGACTCAAAAAACCCCTTACCAATTCTGTTGAGAAGAATTTCTCATGGTCCATATGTGAATCTTGAAACTGAATAAGTTTCAAGCTAATTAATGGCCACTAATTGATTGATAGCAGGTACTTCCCACTCCCACCCTTTAAAAAAATTAAAAAAAAATTCAATAATACATTTCCACAGTGATCCGGAAAGGAAATGATTCTATATTGCATTTAGGTAATTGAGAGATCTTTCAACTCTTCCAAAGTGCTCCCTGCCACCAAAATCCATTGATTTTCATATAAATAGTGTCCCAATGATGCTTTATGGGTGCAAGGTAAGTGATCTTAGCAAGGACAAAGTCATTGTGAGAATGAGTAGACTCTATTTTATTACCAATAATTACTTTTGAATGAAAAGTAATGTAAAATATATTATTAAAAATCTCTAAAATCAATAAATCATATATGATTGGATCAGTCATATATAAAAAGTAAGACATAATAGGTCCATGTATTGCACTGATATCCATGAACTATTAAAAAGATCCTTTGATATATTGTATAGCTCTTCAATGGATATTTTATGGAAGGCAATGGGCAAAAATAACCTCAAATGATGGGAAGACGTGACAGAGTTGCAATCTGTACTGGAGGAGAAAATACCCTCTTAATGATCAGAACATGGAACCAAGGAAATGCCACACATGATAATGTAATAATTCCCATCTATTACATAATTTGGGGGGGAAAATAGGAAGATGTGGCCTATGATTTCATTGGTAAAAGAAGCAATGCACCTTGGCAATTGTGCTCTAACTGCCAGTTTATGAAAGTTCCTTAGGGAATTCAGATGTTTAAGCATTTGCCCAGGTTCCCACAGAGGGAGCATGGGAAAGAAAGAAAATGACTTTGAAGTCTGCTCCCTGTCCTCTGCACTAAATAAGTTTGCACACTAAATTTAGTTAATTTGATTATTTCATACTTGTGTGGAAGTTTCAAGGCAAGTGGTTATGGAAGTTATTGGCTTTTGATCAAGGGAATCAAGATGTCATGTAAACAAGCATTTATCAAACACCTACTATGTGTCATACAGTGTATTAAGTGCTGGAGAATGCAGAGTAAAAACAAAAACATCAATATCTGTTCTCAAAGAGCTCACAGTCTAAATCAGGAGAGGAAAGATTGTGTCATGGAGCTTTCTTTTTTTTAACTAAATTTTCTTTTAAATTGTGATTTTTTAATCTTCAAAAATATAAATATTTTAATATTAAAAAAGAATGAAGCTTTAAAAGAAACCGTGAGCCTGTTATATAGATTTCTAAAATGTTTATGCTGTAAATTTAACAAATCAATAACAAAACTGTTTTGTTTCTTTCCTTCTCTTTCCACTTTGTCTTCACAACATTAAAAAATTCTTGATGTTCTTTTTTTTTACCCACTATCCTGTCACTTTAACTCTTCCTTTTATATCAACCATGATTTGTTTTCTTGGCTGTAAGGGTTTTCAACATAAGGAATTGAATAGGGAAGATCTTGGGTGATTGATGAAAACAACATGTGGTTGCCTAAGAGCCGAGATGAGCCCTTCTAAATCTTGGTAGGAATCCCTTCTTCAAGATGGAGCTCAGAATAAAGAAAAGGGATGTGATAAAGCAACAGATTCTGTCAGCAGTTTGGAGAATAAACAGCACTAAGGAAAGTTAGAGAAGAAATAGTTTATATAATAGAAATATATTAAAGAAGAAAAACATCTGAGACATCATAGTTTTACCTTTTAATTTGATTTACCCAAAACAGCCACTTGCTTTTGTTGTTGCAATCTATGTTCTAAGTTTATTTATAGTTCTGAGAGCTCAGAGAATATAGTTGGTGTTTGTTCAATCAATGTTTCAGTCCCCATCTCATCCCTTGCCTTGGAACCCATGCTTCAAGTGATCGTCACAGTGCAAGGACATTTTGACTAAGAATTGTTTTCAATTCCTGGCTTGTTGCTCTGATCATCATAATGGCTTCTGAACTTATAGTGCTTAATATTAGTGCAGTAAAACAAGGTAAGAGAAGCTTAACCACATTATTATTTTTTAAATCACTGAAATTTGTCCCAAGGCTTTGCTTTTCTGTTTTTCAGTGTAGGAGAAGTAACAGGGAGAAAAAATAAATGCTTGCCAATATTGTTAAAAGGAAAAAGACGATCAGAAACATTGCAAGTTGGGTCTGGTTTTTTTTGTTTGTTTTTTGAAAAGTTTACATCCATGGGGCTAAACTGGAAGAGAATTTAAATCCTTTCCATTCCTAAAACTCTGGTGCCATAATGACAAGTGAAATGTCTTCCCCTCCACCCATCAGGTAATTTATTCTCCCTCTTTGGGATTCTCTCTAAAATAAGGGTTTTGGACAAGGGCATCTATAGGGTCCCTTCTCGTTCTTCAACTTGATGAAGAAACAGTTTCAGCACCAGATTGAGGATGGAGAGAATTGCGATAAGAGCTAAAAGGCTGCAGACATTCCAAGCATCTGGAGGCTCGAGGTGGAAAGGAAGGAGACCCAGAATTCTTAGCCTTTTTCATGTCTTGGACTTTTTCCCCAGTGTGGTGAAACCTATAGAATAATGCTTTTAAATGCATCAGATAAAATACATCAACCAATTAGCATGCAATGTAGTTATCAAATTATTAAAAACAAGCTCACAGACCTCCGGCTCAGAACCTTTACCTAAGAAGATAGAATCTTTGGCTTCCAGGTTAGTCTCCTAGCTTTGCTATTGCCCTCTCAGAGCTGTGGGTTGGTTGACAGGAAGCATCCCCAAATAGCAACGCCCACAGCCACATCTATAGAAGGCAGCATGACTTTATAGCTCAAACCTCCCCCAAGACCTTGGGCTGTTCCTTCTGGTTGCTGCCTTTTTCTCCCTGCTCTCCAGGCTGAATATAATAAATTTGATTATTTCACACTTGGGGGAGTGTGGGAGCAAGTTATTATAACCATCACAGACCACCCCAACAAAGAACTGGATTCTGTTGGGATTTAGAAATGAGTTCCTCCGTTCCTCTGATAGCTCTAGCTGCCCAGTCCTCAAGTAGGGATGAAAGGGATGGTCAGTGAGGACTGAGAGAAAGTCTACCAGATAATACCTACTGATCTGTGCGGTGCCCTGAAAGCAATTGACTAAGGGTGTGAAAAGAAATGAGGATGTCTGACTCTGGGAAGTCTTGAGAAAATCCCAGCACGCATCTGTGCACCTGAGTCAAAAATGATTCTGGAGATGTGGGGAAGGAGAGGCAGCTGACAAGAGTGTGTGCCCCCCTCGGGCTTGTAACAAAGTGCATGCGGATGTGTTACTTTGAATAAAGGAAAATACTTTCAATGTTCCCCAAAATCTGTTCTCCAGGGTATGCAGTGACTTCTTTTCAAGTCAACTCTTTCAGTACTGGGAAAGCTTTCTTTCCATGGACAAGGAATCCAGAAAGGATTCTGGGACATAAATACATGCTCTAGGTACGTTGTAAGAGCTGCCAAGTGTTCCTCAATCTAAGCCTGGGGAGAATCCAGTTTAATATTTTTCAAGGGTTTCTCTGATGGCCCCTTAGTCTCTAGCATACAGAATTTTGTCACTGAATAAGGTTACATCACGTCCTTCCTAAGGGTGAATTATATCATAGGAGGGAGTTCTTTAATCAGCCTCTGCTGGCTAATTTTTGTTTAAAGCAATGTTCCAATTACATCTTCTGTCCCAGTTCTTCACTATTTGATGGCAATCTTGTACCATGTGAAAATTAGAACTATCATTCCTGTAAAAGTCACCACCCTCCCCCGTTCTTATTATCACTCACTTGCATAAGGTTCTTAGTAAAGAGAGGAGCAGGAAAAATGGCATCCCAATGCTTTAATTTCTCCTTGATTCTTCTTATAAATATATCATTTTGGGGGGAAGGAAAAAAGTAGTGGGGATCTTGCACTGTGATAACACATTATAGAGGATTCCTATATAGATTTCCTCTCACAAAGTAGATCAGAATATGTTTGCAATTTATATTCTTAGAGGGCTGCCTGCAGCTATGAAAGGTAAAGTGATTTGGGGAAGGATCTCTCACCTAATAGGTGGGAGAAACTGAACTTGAATTCAGATCTAACTGCCTTTGAAACTTGTCCTCTATCGGCTATATTAGCATATCTAAGATTTATAAAAAACAAATAAATTTATCTTCTTTTTTAAATTTAATTCTCCCTTCCTCCTTCCCCAGCCCACTCTGGAGAAAGTCACCATTTGACACAAATTTTTAAATATCATCTAGAATCATACTATATATACTTCTATTTATCAGTTTTTTTCTCTTGAGAGTTGATATTATCTTCCTTCATAGGTCCTTTGTAGCTAAAATATTCATAATAACTTGGTGATTCACATTATTCTTCAAATAACATTGCTATTATTGTATATGATGTTTTCTTGGTTCTGTTCATTATGTCATGTGTCTTTCCATGTTTTTCCCCAAATTAACCAGCTCATCATTCCTTTCTAGCACCGTAGTATCCCATCACAATCATGTCTTAAAGCAGAGTGGTATCCCGTCATGCTCTTATGCCACAGCTTGTTTAGCCATCTTCCCTCCCCTAATTGATGGGCATCCCCTCAATTTCTATTTCTTGGCCAACACAAAGAGCAATGTCATAAATATCTTAGAAGGTACAAGTTCTTTTCCTTTTTCCTGATCACATTGGGAGACAGATCTAGTAGTGATATTGCTGGATCAAAAAGTACACACAGTTTCATAACTCTGGGCATAATTCCATTCAAAATGGCTAGAACTATGATCATAGAACTGTGAATAGTTATTAGTGTCCCAATTTTTCCACTTCCTCTCCAGCATTTTTCATTTTCCCCCTGTATCATTTCAGCCAATCTGATAAGTTAAATTTGCATTTCTCTAATCAATCATGATTTTAGAGCATTTTTTCATATGTAGTTTTGATTTCTTCATGGAAAATTTGTTTTTTTTTTATCCTTTGACTATTTATCAAATGAGGAATGACTCATATTCTTATGAATATGACAAAGAGTTCAATATATTTAAGATATGAGACCTTTATCTGAGAAACTGTCTATGAACTCACCCTCCTCAATTTTCTGTTTTCCTTCTAATCTTGAATATATTGATTTATTTATACAAAAGCTTTTTTATTTTTACATCTTACTTCTCTACTTTTTATTTTTTAGCCTGTTCTTCTCTACACATAAGTCTGATGGGTAATATATGTTCTAATTCTTTTACGAAATCTTTATATCTAAGTCATGTATCCAGTTTGACTTTATCTTGGTAAATGATGTAAAATATTGCTCTATACTCAATTTCTGCCAGACTGATTTCCAAATTTACCAACACTTTTTTTTAAACCAAAAGTGTATTCTTATCCAAATCTTTACATTTGTTGATTGCTATAACAATTAACTACTGTGTATTGTGTGTCTACATTGTTCCATCGATTCACTTTCTATTTCTTAATCTATCCCAGGTAGTATTGGTAATTACTGCCTTATTATTGGTCCTGCTAAACTTCCCTCCTTTACGTCCTTTTCCTCATAGATCAAGTACCATTTTTACTTACTCTCCTAGATACTTCAAGACCACTTTCCACTTCATCTCCCCCTGCTGATAGACTGTTCTCCAAGGTCCAGTTCAGATATGACCTCTTACACAAAGCCTTTCCCTTATTGATCTTTTATAACTCATATACATAATTTATCTCTTGTTCTCATACCATTTTAGGATACATTAATAGAAAGAGTGTCCAGAGTAAGGGATGTGATGGGCCTTTATCACCATCAAAACATAACAGGAATATTCTATCTGTTCCTAATTGCCACATTTGGAAGGAACACTGACAAATTGAACCACATCTAGAGAAGAGATAGCAGGATAGTAGGAGAACTTGAAATTATAACAAATGAGAATGATTTCTTTCATCTGCCAAAGAGATTTAGAAGGGACAGCCTAGTGATGTTCAAATATGTGGAGATAAGACAGAGGTTAGACTGGCTACATTTAGTCTGATGTGGGGAATCTAGGAACAAAAGAAAGAAATTAAAATGAGATAGATTTTAATTCAACATAATAACAAACTATCCAAAAATGTAATAAGCTTATTCAGGGCGTAATAAGTTTCCTATCATTGGAAGTGCTAATGGTAACTTGTTTTTGGCTGAGACAATTGGGGTTAAGTGACTTGCCCAGGATCACACAGCCAGGAAGTGTTAAGTGTCTGAAGTCAGATTTGAACTCAGGTCCTCCTGATTTCAGGGCTGGTGCTCTACCCACTGCACCACCTACCTATCCCTCCTGATCATAACTTCTAAGGGATATTATAGATGGGGGTTCACAATTTGCATTGGGGCTATCTTGGGATCTTTCCACCTTTTTATTATCATAATGCACCTACCTTCTTATATGTGGGTCATATCCTAAATTGCACTGTATTGTTTTGCACGGATATTGCAACTTCCACTTAAAGATTATAACTCAGTGAATAAAGACTATTATTTCTTTCATTTTTTTATTAAAGCTTTTTATTCTCAAAACACATGCACAAATAATTTTTTTATAAAACCTTGCATTTTCCCTCCCTTCCCCCAACCCTCTTCCCTAGATGGAAAATAACCCAATATATGTTAAACATGTGCAATTCTTCTATATATAATTCCAAATTTATCTTGCTGCAGAAGAAAAATCAGCTCAAAAAGTTAAAAAATGAGAAAGAAAACAAAAAACAAGCAAATAGCAACAAAAGAGTGAAAACACTATGCTGTGATCCACACTCAATTCCCGCAGTCCTCTCTCTCTGGTTTAGATGTCTCTGTCCATCACAAGACCATTAGAAATGGGCTGAATCATCTTGTTGACGAGATCACGTCCATCAGAACTGATCATCATATAATTTTGCTGTTGCCATATACAGTGATCTCCTACTCACTTCAGTTACCATCAGTTCATGTAAGTCTTTCCAGGACTTTCTGAAATCATCGTGCTGATCATTTTCCATAACATCCATACACCATAACTTGTTCAGCCATTCCCCAACTGATGGGCATCCATTCAATTTCTGATTTCTTGCCACTACAAAAAGGGCTGCTACAAACATTTTTGCACATGTGGGTCTTTTCCCCTTTTTCCACCTTCCTTTTATTTTTTTTGAACTTTTGCATTATACTACAGCATTATCAAATGAGTAAACAAAAATAATTTGAAGATTAATTTGATGCTCGGAGGTCATTGTGTTTTTGGCTACCTATTTTATAATGTCTTATGTGATGGACATTTATCTATCATCACTATTACGATTTTATTACTTCTGATGTTTTAATTGTCTGATTTAAAATACATGTTGAAAATACAAATTGAAAGAGAGGGAAGCAAATGAATTGAGAGAGACGACATACCTTGACATTGACTTATTTCTTAAACAACTCAAGAATGAACTAACCTATTTCTGAGTGGTGCATTATTTAATTGTGAACTATTTTTAAGGAAATCCACTGTATAAAATTCTACCATAGTATGTGTGTATATATACATATATATACATATATATATGTATATATATATATGAGACATAAGTCATATTTATGTGTCTTTGGAATGAAACTTTGGTTGCTGTTGCCCACTAATGCAAGACCGTTGTTAGGAAGAAACCATAGAAATCTTGTGAAAACTAAATGACACATGTGGGACCCAAATGTACTGAGCTTCTTTTTTCCCTTCAAATAGTAGAGAATAGTGGTAGTGTTGTTTTTGTTTGGGGGAGAAATATCACTCATTGAACACTCTAGGAGGTTCTATGGTCATTTTAAATATAATTCTGTAAATGATTACAAAGTTATGTTTAATCATAGCTGTTTTACCTATCCAGTTATTATTTGCAAAAAATAGCCTTATGTTCTGCCTATATTTCTTAATACTTTCTTATTATCATTATATAGCATCATATTTGCTATTTCTATATTTGTAGGTTAGAACATGTGATATTTCCTAGCTTCAACTGGGAACACATTATATTTCTAGCTGTATCTAAAAAAACTTACTGTCTAGCTATTCATAACATGATCTATGACATCTTCTTATCTCCTTAATTCACTCATAGACTTCTACTAAATGCCAGGTCCCCATCCAGAGCCAGGGCAAAGACTCCCAAATTTCCTGAGGTTATTAACTAAGCCTCAGGATACACAGTTAGGAAATAATCATTCTCGTGGTCATTAGATTCCTTTCCCAGCTGCCATTTAAAATCACAGCCAAGTTATTTTGATGATTCAAGTACTTTTATGTCTATTATAACTTTGTTCCTCAGGCTTCATAATACATTTTTTAATGTGTCAGCAATTCATCTTTGTCACTTACTTAACTAGTTTTGGTTTATTTATGGGCTAGATGTAAACTTGCATCAGAACCTGGGAAGCAAGCTTCTCGTGGATCTTAGCAGTAGGGAATACTGCAGTTTCACTTATCAAATCTGACAGATTGGCACTCCTGTTTTAATTATCAAGCCTCAAAAACTGAAAACAATGGCGATTTCTTTTTCTTTTTCTGAAGGCAAAAAACTGGCTCCATGCAGATTTCTCCCAGTCTTTTCCATTTTCTGAGCCAACAATTTACATTTTGTTAATAAACAAATGTGTTGCTTAGAATTAAGAGCAAGTCCATCCCTAAAGGATAACTTATTGAAAAAATATTGAGTGACAAAGTATTGATACATAGTAACTTTAATTTTATCTATGGAAATAATAAGGTCAAATATTTCTGAATTTATAGAATTCTTATCACACTGGATATTACAACTCATTTGGTGAAATATCTTTCTGTTTTTTAAGAACCTTATTTTCGTGGTATGATATTTGAATGAATGTTGTATGAAATGAGCCTAAATTATTGGATACTGACCAAGACATATTTTTAAGGAGCATTAGATCAACTACGGATTCATATAGTTATATCAAATCATTTCTTAAAAAGTTTAATCCAAGGCAAAAAACAAAAAACAACAATAACAACAACCAAAAACAACAACAACAACAAAAAAAAAAAACATTGACCATAGTTTCATACTCTCTGGTATAGATCTCTCTTTTGTCTTCATTTTGCACTTTTTTAAGTGAAATGGGAGAATAAAAAGTGAAAATATGATGGGAATTGTAATCACAGCATGCATCCATTTCATCACTTTTTGTTGTCACAGGTCATTAGAATGCATAAGTAGGTACCATACAATTTGGACAGAACATGTTCCTCCAAACTCCCACAATACATTACAAACTGCCTATTTAACACTGCTACTCAGATTCCAGAGAAATATATATTTCTTAAGAATAGGGATTGCTTTGTGCTTTCATTTGGTTTTCTTTGTCTTTGCATGCCAGCAAAGTGGTTTGTAACATTTTTTGGCAAATAGGTCCTTGCTAAATATATGAATTATTGAT
Organism: Antechinus flavipes; assembly: GCF_016432865.1. Lineage (NCBI taxonomy): Eukaryota > Metazoa > Chordata > Mammalia > Dasyuromorphia > Dasyuridae > Antechinus > Antechinus flavipes. The sequence goes on along the minus strand of NC_067403.1, from coordinate 12,587,244 downwards.
GGATATTCCAGAGAAACATTTAAAAATTCAATATTTCTAATCCTTATTTCTTCAATATACCTTGCCTTCAAATTGCTCTACTTCTCTTGTGGTCACTGCCATTCACTGACTCATGTAGATTCATAACTTCAAATGAATCCGTTCTTCTTGATTCTCCTTCACCTACCTCATCCTATCATATGCAATTAGTTAGCAAGCCTTGCAAATTCCCTATACAATCTTTTGTATCTGCCTTCCCTTATGCTTCTACCACTCTAGTTCAAGCATGAGTTGCTTTTTTCCTCTCTCAGCTTTTGAAATAACCTTCTAGTTGATCTTCCTGTCTCCATTTTTCTCCTCTTAGTTATCAAAATCTCCATAGAGTTGCCAAAATAATTTTCCTAAAACACAAGCCCTGTGACATCCCTTCTCAAAATCCTTCAGTGATCCCCTTTTTGGGTATAGGACAAAACACAAAATCCTTAGCAGGGATTTTTATTCCAACACACATTCTGTGCCTTATTTCACATTATTCTCCTTCACATGCTCTATACTCCTGGCAAATTGGATGTGTTTTCTGAAGTCTGCAGGCTTTGTTCCATGTATGGAACATACCCATTAACATTTATTTTTTCTTTAAGGATTGACTCAAGTACCACCTTCTTCACAAGTACTTCCCAATTCACCCAGGTATTAATTAGCAACTCAAATTACCAACCATAATGTTTGTTTCTTTCCTTGTTTTGGTCCAGGTTCTGGATTCACAATGGAAAACTTCCAATGAGTATATTATCTCCACAGAAAAAAATGATTTATAACTTCTGTATAATTTGCAGTGTCAGAGACCTGCCTGAGCATACTAAGAGTTAAGGTGATTTGCCCATGATCAAACTGTTAGCGTGGATCACAGGCAGGATTGAAAGTCAGGTCTTCCTACCTTGAGACAAATACAGAGCTACCTGCATTTACATATCTGTGTACACATCTGCCTCCAGGCTTGCAGCTACCCTCTAGAGAAGTAACCTTTGTGGAGACAGAAGGAGGTGGAAGCCATTTCTGTAGACACTTTAGATCCCAGCTTTTCTGTGTTCACACTTCCTGAAGACTTGGAAAATGATAGTTTCCCACTAAAGTCTTTCATATTGTCAAGTGGTTCATTATCAACATCAGAAACATATGGTTTTATCAATGGAAATAATATTAATGAAGATTTTTGTTGCATGCCTTTTTTACTTTATTCTCCCCCCTCCACTTTCATCTGCCCACCCCCAAGCAGGCTATACTTTAAAAAAAAAAAGTATATATATACACACCTATATATATACATTATACACACACAAATATGTAGATATGTAGATGTATACATACACATATAAACACACATCCCCACACATGCATATCTCTCCTATCTCTGCTGTCTCTTTGCTTTAATTATGCTCTTAACTTGCCTTGCTATTACTTAACCACTCCATACCCATGAATCCCTCCCTTGTCTTCTTCACACACCCTTGGCTTCTCAGTCCACCCATCCTCCCCCCTTATTTCTTTATAGCTTTTGAAGGGTACTATAAACTTCGTGACATATATATATATATATATATATATATATATATATATATATATACACATATATCGTTTCCAGTCATTTTAGCCAATCTGATAGGTATGTAGTGGTATCTCAGAGTTGTCTTAATTTGCATTTCTCTGATCAATAGTAATTTAGAACACCTCTTGAAATTGATCTTTGATATTGACTCTTACATTTTAATTTTTTATTAAATTCTGGTTCTGGTTTAGTTGATAGAAAATTCTGAAAATCTGCAAATTCATTGATTGCCTATTTTCTTGCTCAATATTATAGGTAATTTTGCTGGATGTGATAGGCTGCAGGCCTATTTTTTTTTTTTTTATTGTTGGTAGTTATGTTTCCAGGACCTGTGGTCTTTTATTGTGGGTACTGATAAGTCCTGTACAATTCTAATTGTATTTCCAGTTTTTTTTTAATTGTTTTTCCTTGTTTCTTGAAAAATTTTTCTCTTTGATTTGGGGTTTCAAAATTTGCCAATAATGTTCCTATGTATTTTCCACATGGGATCTTGTTAAGGTGATAATAGGTGGATTTTTTTTTCTATTTCTACTTTCCCCACATGTTCTATCCCTCTAGGATAGTTTTCTTGGATTTTTTCTTGCATTATTGTGTCAAAGTTCTTTATTGGTCACAACTTTCAGGCACTCCAATTATTCTTATATTACCTCTTTTTTTTATCCATTCACAAGATCTATTGTTTTTCTTATGTTTCACATTCTATTCCATGTTTTCATTCTTTATAATCTGTTTTGTTATTTCTTGGTCTTTCAAAGCTTTGCTGGCTTCCCTTTGCCCAATTCTAATTTTTTAAAACATTATTTTCATCTTTGACTACATTTCATCTATAACTCCTTTTATAAATGGTTAACTTTTTCTTACTTTTGTTTTTCTTGCATTTTTTTTTCTTTTTTTGCTGGCTGTTTTTCAATGTCTCTAATTTGATTTTCACATTCTTTTAAAAGTTCTTTTGGGAATTCTCTCTGGGTGGGAGCCATTTTACATTACTTTTTGGGATAGAAGCTTCTTTACTTCAACGTCCTCCTCTGAAAATGAACCTCAGTCTTCCTTGTTCAGATAGCAAATTTCTATGGTGAATTTTTTTTTTTTGCCAGTACATTTTTTTTTAAATAACAGGTATTAGTGTAAGGATCTCTAATTCTGGGGTAGAAGGATGGTACCTCAAGCTTCCCTTCAACTCTCCATTCTGAGCAGGAACCCCAAATCAAGAGGTCCCTCTCATGCAAGTGCCCCTGCCCCTCCCTGCTTCTGTACTCCTGGTGTCCTTCTCGCTCAGGGTCATGTCTCAGCAGAACAGCTGCTTGTTGTTCCCAATCAGTCAAATTTACCTCAGTCTTTCTGAACTCAAACCTACTCCATAAACAGTCCAAGAGGTGAAAGCTAACCCCCACTTTTTCTTTAGATCTTCTTGGATTGTTTCAGGAGGTTCCCTATTCTGCCCCAAATCTCCTTGGTTTCTCACCAGTCTATTTTTGCTCTGAGGAACAAATTTGTTCTATTTGTGGGAGAAATCTAGAAAGGTTGAAATTTACCAATCTACTCCACCATATTCCCAGAATCCTCCTCCATCATTTCTTAAAACACAATAGTATTCTATCACAATTGCATAGCCCAATTTATTTTCCCCAGTTGATGGGCATCTCCTCAATTTATAATTCTATTCCCTCATAAAGAGATGTTATAAATATGTTTCCACAAGTAAATATTTTCCCCTTTTCTTTGATCTTCTTGGGGGAGGGGCAAAGGGTATATACAGATTTATATCCCTTTGGACATAGTCCTAAATTGTTCTCCAGAAGGGTTGGGCCAGTTTACGTCATCTGAAGTTCATTAGTGTGTCTATTGTTATATATTTCCTCCATCATTTATCATTTTCTTTTTATCTATCATGTTAGTCAATCTTATAGATATGAGTAGTTATTTTAATTTGCATTTTCTGATAATCAATAGATATTTAGAAATTTTTATGTGATTATTGATAGTTTTGATTTATTCTTATGAAAACTGTCCATATCCTAAATCTCCATGTATTTGAGAAATGAGGCCTTTAGAAAAACTTGCTATAAATCCTTCTTTCCTTTTAATTTTGACCTCATTAATATTATTTGTACAAAATATATGAAATTTAATGTAATCAAAACTCTATTTTATTTCCTGTGATCTTCTCTATCTCTTATTTACTTATAAACTTTTCCTCTGTCCATGGAAGTAAAATTTTTATGCTCCCCTAATTTAATTAAGATGTGACTATTCTAAATAATTTATTCATTTGCCCTTCTCTTGCTATATGGAGTGAGATATTTTCTATGCCTAGTTGTTTTATACTGCTTTCCAATTTTCTCAACAATTTTGGTCAGAAGATGAGTTCTTACCCATGAAGCTTGGAACTTTAAGTTTATCTAATTCATTCAATAGTAGTCATTTAATAATATCTATTTTACCTATTCCACTGATATTCCATGCTATTTCTTACTTGGTATCATGTTGTTTAGATAATTGTCACTTTAAAATATAAATATCTATCTATATCTACATATACACACACATATGTGTGTATGTATATACATGCATACATACTTATATATTTTAAATATAGCACTTCCAGACTCTCTTACTTCACATTTTCCCTTTGATTCCTTTGCTATTTTTGACCTTTTATTTTTCCAGGTGAATTGTAATTTATTTTTTTCTACCTCTCTAAAATAAATTTTGGCAGTTTAATTGGCATGGCCCTGAATAAGAAAATTAGTTTAGATAGAATTATCATTTTATTATATTAGTTTGGCTTATCTTTGAACAATTTATATATATATGTATATATATATATATATATATATATATATATATATATATATAGTTGTTATATCTATCTTTATTCTGAAAAATGTTCTGTAATTTTAAACATATAATTCCTGGGTTTGTCTTGGGAGGCAGATTCTCAGGTATTTTATATTGTCTACATTTATTTTAAATTAAATTTATCTTTCTATTTCTTCCTCATGGGTTTTCTGGCACTAGATAGAAATGCTAATGATTTATGTGGGTTTATTTTATATCCTGCAATTTGCTGAAGTCATTAAAGGTTTACTCATTTTAGTTGGTTCTCTAGCATTCCCGAGATGTACCATGTTCTCATCTGTTGAGAATAGTTTTGTACTCTTATTGCTGGTTTTTATTTTTTTAGTTTCTTTTTTTATTGTCTTGCTATAGATAGCATTTCTAGTTCAATACTGAATGATACTAGTAACAATTGACATCCTTAACTTATTGGGAAGGCTTCTTGTTTATTCTCCTTACAATAAATTCTTCTTTTCATTTTAGAAATTTATTGGAACCTTAGAATTTATTAAAAATTGGAAAAAATTATGTTATTCCTTATAATTTTAAGAAAAAGTTAAATTTATTCCTTTGCTTTCTAGTTTAATAAGAATGGTCGTTGCATTTTCAAAGGTCTTTCTGCCTTTATTGATATAAACATGTGATTTTTGTTCTTACTGACATTGATATGGTCAATCATACTTATTCTTTTGCTGATATTGAAATAGCCCTACATTCCTGATATAAACCTTACCTGCTTTTAGGTTATGATATTTGGGATATGATATTTGAATATTTTGCTAGTATTTTATTTAAAATTTCTGCAACAAAATTCATTTAAAATTGGCCTATATTTATCTTTTTTTCTGATTTTGTCCTCCCTGATATAGGTATCAAAACTATACCTGTGTCATAAAAATAATTTGGTAAAGCTCCTTCATTACTTATTTTTTCCAAATAGTTTATGTAGTACTGAGATTAATTGTTCATTAAATGTTAGGCTTCAATTGTAAATCCATCTGGTACTGGGGATTTTTTTCTTCAGAGAACTCACTGACGACTTATTCAATTTCTTTTTTTTTTCTAATATGGGGCTAGTTAAATGTTTCACTTCCTCTTCTGTTAAGATGGAAAATTTTTCTTTTGGCAACTATTCATTTCACTTATATTGTTAAAACTAACAATCTATATATCTCTTTATATTTCTATATATGTGTATGTATGTGTGTGTAGACACATACATACCTACATATTAATCTGTATATAGATAGGTATGTTTATATCTATCTATACACATATACATATATGTATATTTCATCCTTTTCATTTTTGATATTAGTAAATATCTGTTGTCTGATTTTTAAAATATCAAATTAGCAAATGTTTTAACTATTGTATTGTGTTTTTCATAAAACCAAATTGTAGTTTTATTTATTAGTTCAATGATTTTATTTTACTCTCAATTTTGTTCACCTCTGCATTTTCAGGATTTCCATTTTGGTATGTGATTGAAGATTTGAAATTTGAGGTTTTTCTAGTTTTTTTTTTTTTAGTTTCATGTCCTTTATCTGCTTTTTCTCTTTTTTTATTGATGTAAGCATCTAGAGATTTAAAATTTCCCCTAAGTACTGATTTGGCAGCATCCCACAAAATTTGGTTTGTTGTCTTATTGTTATCATTATCTCTAATGAAATTATTGATTTTCCTATGATGAGCCTTTGATCCAGTCACTCTTTAGAATTAGGTTATTTACTTTCCAATTCATTTTTAATCTCTGCTTCAATGCCAACTTATTAAATGTAGTTTATTGCAATATTGTCTAAAAAGAGTACATTTAATATATCTCCTTTATTGCATTTATTTGTGAGATTTTTATGTAAATACATGATCAATTTTTGGGAAAGTGATGTGCAATATAAGGAAAAAATACTTCTTTCTATTCAAATTTAGTTTCCATTCAAAATTCTATTCAAATTATCATATTTAAATTTTATAAAATTTTATTTATTGAGCACCAGCCCTGAAGTCAGGAGGACCTGAGTTCAAATTCAACCTCAGACATTTAACACTTCCTACCCTGAGCAAGTGACTTGATCCCAATTGTCTCAGCAATAAATAAATAAATAAAAGAATAATAAATGAATTTTTATTTACCTCCATAATTTCTTTTTTGTAAATGTTATGGCTAGATTTCTTTAGCTGTCAGGGGGTAAAATTTAAGTCCTCCACTAGTACAGTTTTACTATCTATTTTTTCCTTCCCTCCTTCCTTCCCTTCCTTCATTCTTTCCCTCTATCCACATAGGGTATTATATATTTACCTACAGATGTTCTTAAAAGCATTTTTTTCTCTTTTGCACTTCTGAATCACCCCAAAATATCCTGGCATTTATTGGCTAGATTTCTTTCTTAAAGACCAGGTCTTAAACCAAAACTAGTCTGATTCTATTTGACTACCAATTGATCCTAGGCCAAGTTCCATTTGATCACTGTTTGGGTCCTGAGGGACTCATTTTGAATGTAAATAGTCGTTTCTGTTTTGACCAGCAACCTGAGGTCTTCGCCTTCGAGATACATTCATTCATTCACTTATTTTTTTTTTTTAGATTTTTTTGGATTAGCTGAAAGAGGGGATCTTTGTCTTAATTATTACCTAGCCTAAATCACTGAATAGACATGACCTCATGAAAGATATAAGTATAAGGATAAGATTCTGTAGGCCTTGGTCCTCAGTTTCCCTCCAAGTCCATGTGGTAATTACAGTACAGAGAACTATTATTTACCTCTGTAATGCAGCTGTTGGATAACCCTGGGAACAAATACAGTTAAAAGGACAAATGTCCTGGGGGATTAAATCTACTAATTTACTACACCAGAAATAAAGTTTCACTCTTGACAGACTGGCAGGACTGGCCTCCCTTCTGGATTCTCTCAAGAAAGTGAAGCCAATATTGCTGTCATTTAGCCACCTTTATTCCCTGGGCTATTTAAGCCATGATAGAACAATACCTGAATTGGAATCTCACCCATGGAGAGGACACTCTGCCTGGGACTTTCCTGGTTGGGATTTGCAGGACTGTAATCCGGGATTCCCCAACCAGAGGTCTACAGTGCTGGTACTTCCCTGGAATTGGATGGTGATGGAAAGAAAATCTTTCTTCTCTTTTCCTCTAGTCTATGTAGTCTATTGTAGTGGTTATATTAATCATAGGATGCATAAAGTACTTTTGTTGTAAGAACTACATTGTCAATTCTTGTTTTCCATTTTTATACAATCTGCCTTTTTATGTCTTGATGTAGGAACAAGCCATTCTGGAGGTAGGAATGAGCCATTCTGTAGGAGCAAGTTCATAAATCTTAACAGTACATCTCAGTCATACTGAGACCTGTTGAAGACATTAGCTTTAAAAAGCCTAGGATTCTCCATTTCATCCATGGCCATCTCCAATTATCTTGATCTATATATTTGCACATGACCAAGATAGCTCTAGAGAGGAACGTGAGATAGGTGACTTTGCACAGCCCTTCCTTACTTAAATCAAATTCAATTGCAAATCATGACATTGCCTCCCTGATATCATGGTCTTCTTTAAGAATGAAAGACAAACAACATTTGTTCTCTTATCCTCTTTTATATAATGGGTGAATTCACACCTATTGAACTTCATAAATATGATTACTAACTGTGCATTGTTTTCCATACTAGTCTTTATTCTTCTCTTTCTCTGTCTCTCTGTCTCTATCTCTCATCAAATTTTTCATTCTTCTCTGGTTTTTTTTAAATCAGGAATCTCTCTCTCTCTCTCTCTCTCTCTTTCTCTCTCTCTTTCTCTCTCTCTCTCTCTCTCTCTCTCTCTCTCCTTCTCTCTCTTTCTTTCTCTAGAAAGACTATATTGCATTTGATGTGGTGGGTTATTTTTGGTTGTAATCATAGCTCCTTTGCTTTTTAAAATATCATCTTCTAAGCCACTCTTTTAATGTGTAAGCTGCTAAATTTTTGTGTGATCCTTACAGTGAGTTCTTGGTATTTGAATGTTTTCTTTCTGGCTGCTTAAAATATTTTCGTTTTTATCTTGAGGTTCTGGAATTTTATTATTATATTTCTGGGGATTTAAAATTTTAATTTCTTTTAGGAAAAGATTGGGGGATGCTTTCACTTTTTATTTTACCATCTGGTTCTAGGATATTGTTGTTGTTAAGGCATTTCAGTCAGCCTTGACTCTTTGTTACTCCTTTTTATGGGGGTGTAGGGGAAGAGTGTTCTTGGCAAAGGTACTGGAATAGTTTGCCATTTCCTAAGATAGCAGAGTAGTTTTACTTTATAATTTCTTAAAATATAATATCTAGGTTCTTTATTTGATCATAGTTTTCAGAACGTCCACACATTCTTATATTCTCTCCTTGCTCTCTTTTCTACTTCATTTTTCCCCACTGAGATAGTTCACATTTTCTTCCATTTTTTCATTTTTTGACATTGTTTGATTATTTCTTAATGTCTCAAAGAATTGTTAGCTTCCTGTTTTCCTCATCCTTTTTTTAAAGAAGAATTTCCATCAGGGATTTTTGCATCTCTTTTTTAATTTGTCCAATTATTCTTATAAGTGTATTTTTCTCTAGTATTTTTGTGCCTCATTTGGGAAGTTTTTGTCTTTTCATAATTTACTTTGCATCACATTTATTTTCCCAATTTTTCCTTACCATTCTTATTTGATTATAAAATGATTTTTAAAGCTCTTCTAGACATTCTTACTGACCTTTAACCCAATTTTCATTTTTCATTGAGACTTTACTTATGTCTGCTCTAATAATCTTGTCTTTTTTTTGAGTTTGTGCTTTTGTTATTACTGTCATCATAGTAGCTTTTTTGAGATTCTTTTTGTTGTTGTTTGTTTATTTTTCTGGGTTACTTCTTGACTTTGTTATTTATGTCAGTATTAGGTTCTGTTCCCAGGATGGGGCAGTGGATGGAGTACCAATCCAAACTTCAGGTTTTTTCATAATGATATTTTCAAAATTAGTTCTGGGAGGGTTGGAAGTTTATGATACTTCCAATGTAGTGTTATACAGGAAGAGGTTTGGTCACTATCTCCTAGTCCATGTTCTGGTCCTTGGGAAGAGCCCCTGATCTCTTGCAGCTAAATGATACTGCTCCTCAAGGCCTCTGGTCCTTTGGGAATGAAAGCAATATTGCTCCTCAGGCCTTATGATCTTTCATGACTACAGGTATTCTTCCATGCCCTAGAACTGTGACTAGAACAGGCTATAGGCAATGGAATTGCCAAAAAGCATTCTTCCCTAAGCCAAGTGCTCACATAATTGTCCCCTTTAATCTCTTTCTGATCATTTTTCAGGGCCCCTCATCATCTTTGGCTGAAGAAGTCGCTGTTGCTGCTGTTGGAACCTCCAAAGTCGCCACTTGGGCTCCATGTCATCCCCCAGCCTATTTCCACAGTCTTCTCCTTCCAACTTCCTAATTTTCTCTTGGTCTGGAGAAATGTCTCCCCTGATCTTTTTCAGTGTCTCTGTCGCTCTGGAATTATATTTGATGGATTGTTTTAAAGTTTTTTTGGAGGAGAATGTTGGGAGAGCTTAACTGTTTCCTCTACACTGATGTCTTACTTCTCCATTCATTTGCATTTTAAGACTTCATGTAACAATTATAAGATAAGATGGAGGATGCTGCTAGATAATATCTTCTATAAAACAGTTCTTGGACATGAATAGAGGTAGATAGGTGACATGGTAGATCAGGCACTGTTATTTGGAGTTAAGAATGCCTTCGTTCCAATACCATTTCAGATGTTTACAGTGACTTCATGGTATTTGAATGTTTTCTTTCTGCCTGCTTAAAATATTTTCTCTTTGATCTCTTTGATCTGAAATGTAGTTACTATATCCCTGGGAATTTTAAAATTGAATTTAATTTAGGAAAAGATTGGGGGATGCTTTCTTGTATGTAAAATGGGCATTACAACACTTATCTCACAAATTTTTTTTTCACATGCATATCAAATAATCTGTTTAAAGTGTTTTATAAATCATAACATACCATATAAATGATAGTTTACTATTTTTGTTATTATTGTAATCTCAATATGAATCCATAGTGTGATATGGTACCAAAGAAACTGTTATGTAAACTTGGATTGAACTGAGAGATGCAACTGGTCCAGAGACGTCTATTCTTCTGTATTCCTTTTTGGTCATACAGAATTTGGAGTATTGCCTTCAATTTCAGGTATCATATTGTTGGAAGAATATTGGGAAAATCTGTAGTAGGAGTATATGGTTTTTGAAGGAATCATGCTTTGAGACTATAAAATTTATCCATCAAAATACTTGTGAATGGTTGGCCTGTAAAAAGAAAAAGAAGTAGAGGACTAGGGAATCATGATAGCTATATTCAATTATTTAAAGTGCTGTGCTGTGGAAGAGGTAATTTAAACATTTTTTTATGTTTTGCCCCAAAATACTGAGCTTCAATTAGTCCTTAAAAGCTGCAGTGACAAATTTTAGCCTATTAAAGCCCTCCAAAAGTGGAATAACCTACCTCAGAAGCCATTTTTTTTCACTTGAGGTCTTCAAGCTTAAGCTAGATGACCCTCATTTATGGAGAGGATATTTAATCATTTAAAAGTCAGAGAAAATCTCCTTAGTTTCTCTTCCAAGTTTGATATTACATCATTATATTAATTTTAGTCTTTCCACTCTATGGCTAGTTAACCCAAATATTCATTAACAGAAATTTCATATTCCTCAGTAGTCAATAAACAGAGGACCACTGGACCTATGGATGTCCTGAAAGCCAACAGGAATGGCCAATTCTACTATTTGATATGGCAGTGTTTCCTTTTTATGGATCTATTCTGAGACTCCATTGGTTGGTAAAAACTCAGAACAAGTGATCTATTGATTATAGCCTTTTTGCCTTTACTTCATTAATAGATTCAAAACTTTTAAATGCTCATTCATTTCAAGATTCTGTGTTTGGTGCTGGGAGAGAAGAGTGAATTAGAATGTTGCTGCCATTAAGGGATTTATAATCTACTAGATTTAGAAGTAGTTTACAAATCAATCTACTCCAAGGTAGATTGTAGATATGCATAAAGGTGTCACAAAAAGTATATGAAAACTTCTAGAACAGAGCAATCATTTTTGCCTGAAAGGACACATGATGGAGATAGAATGGGTAGGATTTCAACTCATATTGCAATGGATGGGGATGTGTCTCTGTCTCTGTGAAATCTCAAAGTGGGAGGGAAGGGACATAAAAATAATTTAAGTAAAGGAATCACCCTATGTTCTTCATATAGACTTCAACCATTCCCTATATTTAATGATCTTTTCTAATGCAAGGATCTCCAAACATTTTCCTGATGATGCTTTACTGATGCTAGAAGTTCAAAAAGTAAAAAAGAAATGAGCCAGCTGCAGTTAGAGATGGCTGAAGGTACAGATATTCGCTGATTGAAAACTAATGAGGCAAAAAGGGATTCAATCAGTTTGAGCAGATGCTGACCTACAAGTTGAACAAGTCTGAATCAGCATAGGAAAATCAATGAGTTGAGTGGAAGTATGCCTTCTCTCAGGTCTAGGGGTCTTTTGAGGTGAATGTACCATTTACCTTTAATGTGACCCATTCATAGAGGTTAAGTGAAAAGAAACCTGGGACCAGCCAGGACTCTTGTGAGAATTTCAAAAAGAAGATAGTTTCATATGATTGTATCTCAGTTGCTAAAGATGCCTAGAAATCCAGTACAAATAACTAAATAAATAAATAAATGAGTGAATGAATAAATAGATAGATAAATGAATATTTATTAAATAAATAAAGAATTGCATAAATAAAAGCATTGATCCATAGACTGTTACTCCTTAATTTAAGGTTCCCTTTGAAATAAGTAGGGAATTGCAATTGAAGTGCTTTTTCAGAAAGATTATCATTACAATACTGAATTAGAAAAGACCTCATAGTTCAGTCCCCTTATTTTGTAGAAGAGAAAGTGTAGGTCTTAAAGTGAAGAAGAAAAAAATAGCAAAGCGATGATCTAAACTCAGTTATTTAGAGTTACAATCCTGGCTTCTTTCCTCTTCTTTATACTATTTTTCATTGAATGAAGGGGAGGGTCAATTGTTGAGAGACTTTAGTAGAAAGTAGTTGATATGTAAAGATATTAAGGGATGAAGAAAAGGGGAAGAGGTTACAAATGTTTTGGAAGGTTGGAGATCATAAACTTTTTTAAGACATAGCCCTTATAATTGTAGTCACAAAATATTTATTAAGTATATTTAGTTGTCATGCTCTAATAAAAGTAAGCTGCATCTAGTTTGGTGATGGGCTCATTGTAAATGTTAAATTGAAATGTCTAAGAAATTTATTTCATCAATATTGGATCTGAAGAGCTCCTTGGGATTTTGATCAAGAAGATCAGTGGATGGTGATATTTTACATACCTCTATGAGGAAAGAAGTTTAATAGGCAAAAGATAGGAGGAAGATGTATGCTTTTTGTTAGCCCTCTATGTTCAGCTTTAGAAGGTAATACAATATATTTCATAGAATCTTGGAGCTGAAGAAACTGGAAATGGTTAGTCTGAAGAAAACAAGGTTCAGGAGGACACATCACAGCAATTATTATACATCTATTAGGGTCTTGGAAAGAAAGAGGATAAGACATGAGGTCAGTGGGCGAAAAATGCAAATAGGAAAAGCTTCCCATCAGATAGAACTGGACAAAAGTACAAAAAGTGGTTCCTTATATGATGGCACAGAATATAGGAGAATTCAAATTTCTTGCTCCCAAAATTATGCTTCTCTCAATGATACTTAATATCCCATTAGCCTTTTTTTTGGCTGCCATGTCATACATTACATTTTCAGTCCATTAGAAATCTCTAGGTCTTTTGTAAGTAACTGTTATATTGCCAAGCCTGCTCCTTTTGGGCTTTGTTCAATTAATTTTTGAATCTTAATGTAGGGTTTTTCATTTATCCATATTAAATTTCAATTATTAAATTCAACTCTTGAAAAAAAATTTGGGTCCCAATTCTGATAATAGACCTTTCAGCATTGTGCCATTCAAAAAACGTGATCATCATGCTATCTATTATTTCTTTCAAATCATTAATACAATTGTTGAATGGAGCAGGACCAAGGATAGTTCCTGGAGGTATTGGAGATTTCTCTTGATAATGACAACCATTCTTTAATGACTATTCTTGTTATCTGCTCATTCACTGAGTTCTGAACTATCATCTCATTCATAAGATGTTTTGAAAGACTTTCTAAAAGTCCTGCCGAAATTCAGGTATACTAAGTTTAAAGTGTCTTTGTGATATATGTCATGATGAGATTAGTCTGACATTACCTGCTTGTTCTTCATGAATCCAATGCTTTCTTTTTTTTTAAAGTGATCATTCCATTCCATTATAAATGATACTTGTTATTCAGTTTTTTCTGGCTCTTTGTGACCCTTTTGAGATTTTCTTGGCAAAGATACTGGAGCAGTTTGACATTCCTTCTCCAGCTCATTTTACAGATAAAGAAATTGAGGAATCCAAGTTAATGTGGCTCGCCTAGGGTCTGGTAAATGTCTGAGGTTTTCTTTGAACTCAGAAAGAGAAGTTTTTTTTTTTTGATTCCAGTAATGGCACTCTATCCCCTATTTCACCTACTTGCTGATAATAAATCATTCCTTTAATAATGTATTTTATAATATTGCTAAGAATCAAAGTCCAACTCCCCAGTTTATATTTTAAATATTCAATTGTCTTTCCCTCTCTGAAAATCCGTACAATGCTCTACCATCTTCAGTCTGATGATTTCTCTCCATTACTTTTCATATAGTGGCTCAAGTACTTTTAAATTTATGTGCTCTGGGATGAAACTTGTCCAAATCTGGGTACTTGAACTCATGGAGGACAGTGAGATGACATCTTATCTCCTTTTTTATCATAGAATGTTAACTTCAGGAGAGATTCATATGAGTGTTTCTAATACTAATAAAGTGTCTCACATATAGTAGGTTCTTAGTAAATGTCTCAAATTGAATTCTCGGTTATTTGACTTTGTTATATTTTTCTATATAAGACTTTGAAAAATGTGTGCTGGTTTATTATTTCCTTGAAAATTCGAATTGGTTTCCTTAAATGGCTTCACTTTTTTTCTTTTCACTTGAGTCATATACAATTGTGTTCACAGAGTTTCACTCTTAAAAGCTTCCTCTTTTGAGTCAACTTTCCTTCTATGAAATAGATCTGAGTGAGCAGATGAAGAAATATGGGCTAAGTAATAGTATAGTTGGCAGCTGTGATCCTCAGCTGTCTGAATAGTAACATCCACAAAGTAGTCATTAATGGTTCTATGCCAATTTGTTGAGATGTTTCTAAAGGATATCTCAGAGATTGATTGATCTTTGAGTCTATGTGCTTTGACATTTTTATCAATCATTTTCTTTATTATTTTAAGATTTTTATTAATGTCTTGGGTTATTATATATTACTTGCATTTCTGAGCACATTATCAATGATAGATTAAATTTGACAACCATATAGGAAACTTCTAGGAGTAAAGTACTGTGCTGAGTACTGTGGAAATAAAGAAAAAAGTGAAAAAATCAGGCCTATCCTCAGTGGAGGAACTTATATTCCATGTTGTTGTTATTTAGTCATTTTAAAATCATGTGAACTTCTTTGGAGTTTTCTGGCAAAGATTCTAGAATAGTGTGCCATTTCCTTCTCCACCTCATTTTACAGATGAGGAAACAGGATTAAGTGATTCGCCAAGAGTCACGTAGCTAATAAGTGTCTCAGGATAGATTTGAACTCAGGAAGATGTCTTCTTCATTCTTCATTCCAGGCCTGGGACTCTATCTATCCGCCATCTAACTTCTCCATGATTTGTTGCTTATATTCAGAACTGAAAGAAATGCTCAGTTTTACTTTATAATTTTAATATGTTAGAATTTAACTATATATTTGTGTATGTGACTTAGTAATTATACATTATATTAAATATTAAATAGAGATTAGTTACAATTTAGATATATTTCCTTTAGTCTAGTTTAGGATAAGATATTAGCAATATTCTGGGTGAGAGGTAATGACATCCTAAACTAATATGAAACTATCTGTGAGAGATTCTGAGAACACTGAAATGACAAAGTCTTGGATATTAAGGAAGGAGAAAGATTATCCTAAAGTTGTAAAACTGGGCTACTAGAAGGATGGTGTCCATGGAAGTAATAGAGGATGTTTGGAAGAGGGTAAGATTGGCAGGGAGTGATGAATTCAACTTGAGACATGTGGATTTCCTGCCTGTAGGATATCCAGCTTGGAGAGGTCAGCAGGCAGTTCAGGATGTGAGACTGAAATTCAAGAAAGAGAGACTGAAGTTTGTTACACGATATTAAATTTTGTGCATTTTCTTTTATGCTTTTAAATTCACTTTTTCCCCCTAAAAGGGAGTTCCTAGTTTAGACCAGACTGCCCAGAGGATGCATGAGCAAAACAATGGTTAATGTATGATCTTTAAGGCACCTACCACTTCTAAATACTATCATCTAAATTATTCTGAGAAAAATTGTATTTGGAGGGCCAGTTAGATACAGGATGTTGGGTCTTGGATCCTGCCCTCATCCAATACTGCTTCCAGAACATGGACGAGTCACTAATATCTCTGTGCCCCAAACAAGGCTCCATTAGAGCTATGCTGACTGTCTGTTGGTAGACAGTTGGGACCCACAAAAACACCCAAGAGCATAGTCGGGATATATTTAGGACAAGTAGAGCTGGGAAGGAACATTAAGAGACTGAAAAAAGACATTGGGTTCCAGAACACAGATTGGGAAACCTAAAGAACCCAGAAAAATAGGCAGTTTTCTCTGAGACCTGTTTTTTTTTTTTTTCTTCTACTGAGAAGAAAGTTTTGTTCCATCTCCTCTCCTCATTCTTGGTAACTGTCTAAGACTGAGAGATGCCAAGGGTCAGTGAGGAGCTTTCTGTAAAACACTTGGGGCTGCTGCATGCTCGGGAGCCACATTAACCCGGTGCCCAATGCCAGCCCTGTGCCAGCCGCAGCACCCAAACTGAATTTCTCAGCCAGCTGTTCCATTATCCAGGACTTCAGGCCACCCTATGCGTGGGGGTACCTGGGCCTTTTCAGACTTTTGCTTTGGCCCTCAGGGCCTACCACTGGGCTTTCGATGGCCTGGGAATCGGCGGCCACGCGAGATTAGGGCTCGTGACTGAGGCAGGCTAGAGTCGGAAAAGGGAAGTCTCCCCTCCAGTCTGTTCTTGGCCCCCAGGCAGATGTGGAAGGGCGCACCTGGTGGCCCTTCCTCTGCCTCCTGGTGTCTAGCGCTCCTCCCCATCCCCCCAAGCGCCAAGATGCCATTTGCCAGCTTGTAGCGTTGCCCTCTCCGTCCATCTCGCCCGGAGAAAGGCAGCTGCCCAAGGGGCATCCCGGTCCTCCCAGTGGCGGCTCGTGACGCTGAGAAAGCCCAGCCTGAGCCCCTGGCCAGTGCCCTCACCTTGGGTGGGCTCCCCTGGTGGAGGGCGCCGTCCCCAGCTCTCCGCTAACCGGGTTTAGGGCTCTCGCCTCGCAGAGCCTCGGGCTGGCGGCCCGGGCCCCCGTGAGCGAGCAGCAGGTGGCACGTCGCAAGGGGAGCGATCCCGGCGTGGGTCTGCCCCCGGGCTGAGTGCGTGCGTGGCCGCCGCGCCACCGCCGCTTCCCGCCCCGCTCGCAGCCCGGAGGGTCCGGCGCCAGCGAGCAGCGCCGCTGCCTCCTCCCGCCCGCAGCCTCCGCCCTCCGCGGCTGGCCAGTCGTAAGCGCGCAGGCAGCTCGCCCCCGGCTCGGACTCAGCCTTGCACACGGCTCAGCGCTCCCGAGCTCTGCGCAGCCGGCACCCCGGGCGAGCGAGTGGCTGGCTGTGCGCGCGCCTGAGCCAGCGTGCCGGGTGGGCTGCGGACTCCCAGCAGCGTCCTCCAGGCTCTGCCTGCCGAGCCAGCCCGCCAGCCAGTCAGTCAGTCAGCCCGCCAGCCGCCCGCCGCCCGCCAGCCGCCCGCCAGCCGCCCGCCGCCGCCCGCCAGCCGCCCGCCAGCCAGCCCTCCCGGCGCAGCAGCATGAACGTCAGGCGGGTGGAAAGTATCTCCGCTCAGCTGGAGGAGGCGAGCTCCACAGGCGGTAGGACGCAAGAAGCATGCGGGCTGCTGCCCTTCTCCCTGCCGGGCGGAGCGGGGGCTCCTGCCACTTGTCGGGGGACGCTGGGGACCTGCTGCATGACTGGGGAAGGGGAGGGGACGGGCCGGGGGGGCCACGCATGGGGGACCCCGGGGCCGAAAGGGACACAAACCCGGAGCAGTCACAGTGTTGGAAGTGTTGGAAAGTCGCGGGCGGAAAGGTCCCCCGCCAACCTGTCCGCTACTTTTGCCTTCTCTGAAACGGCCCCAGCTTCTTTATGCCCCTGCCCCGAACTCCAGCCCTCGGAGTTCATCCCCTGGTGGTGGGGAAGAGTTCCGCCCGAAGCCCACGGACACTCCAGCCGTCCTGCCCCTTCTGCTCCCAGCACCCTCGGTGCCCCCCAGCCGTCACCCCCACTTGTGCTATAGACCAGCATCTCTGGCGTGCCGGCTTCTGGGGCACGGCCGTGGGTCCTGTTTTACGGCCAGCTTCAGTTTAGCGTGTTCAGAGAAAATGGTCCTCCCTGACATTTGGCAATAATTTCTGTCTAGCCTTGGAAAGGTAGATGGTTCTGCAGCGTGCATGGAACTTGGGGCTTTACGGTAACTTGCTTTGAGAGAGGAGGGTGCCCAACATTCAGTCGTATTGAGCAGAGCAGCCCCTTAAAATGTGGCTCGAAGGAACCCCTTAAAATGGTCCCCACACACATAAGCGTCTCTGGCTCGGAGGCTTGCTTCGGAGGTGGCCTGGAGGCTCACTACGTAACGGGGCTCTAAACGTGATGGAGCCGCTGTCCAAACGTTTTCTGATCGTCTTCTTTGACGAACGAAGTCCTAGCAGACGTTAGTGTAGTTTTAGTTGGCAGGACTCGAAACTTGGAAGCAAAAAACGATGGCTTTAGAGCTGGGGAATGAGCTCGTGGCGAAAGGAGGCTCTGAGCTCTTTGCCATATTTGTTGTTTATGCCGATTCCCCGAAGACTCAGGTTGCTGAATTTCCTCAGAATCTTCCAAAATGAACTTTGCTCTTTCGTTTTGAGAGCTCGTTTTATGCGCAATAAAGTTTTTCATACTTTTAGCTCTTTTTCCATCCCTCCCTTTTTTATTTTCAAGTGCGTTTCAAATCGAGGGATTTCCTTCTTTTTTTAGGGAGGTGATGCTTTTCAAAGGTTTCTGGGTTAGGTGATATCTTGAACTTCCTGGTTATTTCGGCTCTCTTTAACCCAATCAAAATCCTGTTAAAAAATCAGTTTTGCAGATTGTGAGTTGGGAAATATGTTTATGAAATGGTCTGCTGGCCCTCACTGTCTACCCTATCCATAAGCTTGTTTTTTTTTTTTTTTTTCTGGAAAATTTCAGGGCAATATGCATAGAGGAGAAACTCAATAATCAGGTGGACTAGATGTTTCAAGAGCAAAATATGATATTTCAAGTATTAAATTAGTCACTTAATTTTAAGAATTACAGAGTACTCATTGGTTTCTTAAAGGAAATTTAAAGAAATAAGGAAGAGGCTGTGTTTTTGCTTTAAAGTGCTGTCCTTACCTAGAGAAATGAAAAAGATGCCCTTTGAGAGGGATGCTGTGAATAATCAATTTATTTTATGTTCTGACAGACTTTATAATCGAATGAAGTTTCAGTGAATTGGACAGACACAGAGTGTTGACTACAGCACATAGTGTGTGGATTGGGGTTGCTAATGAGAAAAGCTTGTCTTTAAGTAGGCTTTAAGAATTAAATCAGTATCTGGCCCTATTCATTTTCATCAAATCAATTTACTTGGAATTTGGATCTCCAATTTGCTTGATAGAAACACAGCATTTCTTGAAATGGACCAGATTCTTTATTTTGGGGCTGGTAGAGTGGAAACTGTCCATCCCTGTTGGTTTAAGCCTGAAGCAGAAAGGGAGGACTTCACTGACAGATGCTAATTTGATACTTTTTTTGTATTTACAAATTATTAGAATTGGCTCCTATGTGAATGGAATGAGAGCATATTGACTTTTCAAAAATGAAGTTTCCAGTGTGTGCCACAGGTGGGGAATTCAGATGATAATTCCTTAGATGAATTTTTAGTAGAGAATCCGTAGGGGAAGAAGTGTTCCTTAAAAGAGGCATTTCCCATAGAATTGTATCTTTTGATGTATGTGGTAACCGGTATCTAACTTCAAGACAGTTGGGCAAACTGAGGTAGAGACTAGACATCCTGACCAGAATGTCATGAGAGTGGTCTCCTCCACTGACAAAGAGGTTAGAATCAATGACTTTGGGGACCCTTTTTTGATGCTAAGAGTCTGTGATTTTGAGATGACTTGGGATAAGATGATTTGAAGAAAGGAAAAGTGAGGAGGAAGTCATATCAGTGAAAGAGAGGAGAAAACTTTTGGGGAATTGTGGGAAGCAAGTTGCTATGACAAAAATTAGTTACAAATCCACAAAAAAAAAAAACTCCCTTTTTGTTTTTCTTTCTCCTCTTTCAGGTGATATATTTAGTAATTTAATCAATCAACATAATTTCAAGGTTAATGGAGTTGAAATTATTGAATGCTTAAAATAAATTAGCAAGTTATGACAGAAAAGAAAAAAAATCTACCATTAAAAACCAGCACATTTTGAATAGGCTTCTTCCAGATTATAAAATTTATTTCCCTTCTTCATGGCCACTTTCATTAGCCCCCACATTCAATCAAAATCTGTCCCGAATGTATTTTTTGTGTTTATATTTAGGCCTATTGCCTTGTTTCCCTTACATAAAATTTCATGGTTTTTTCCTCTCACTGGAAAGAGAGCAGAAGAAAAAAAAAAGATAACAAAACCAGGATAGTTTTAAAAGAAAATTAGATGAAAGGCCATAGGAAGAAAAAACCCTACCAAATTATGCATTGGTGTGCTAATTGTGTTGTTTAAATTAGAGATGGCAGATGTTAGGTGATGCAATGTACCATGTGTGTTTCAGTGGCAGAGTGGGGGGAGAAAGCCCTTCAGTTTTGAATTTGTGACCTGATATATGGCCTATCTCTATTTCTTTTATTCAGTTCATTATTAAATTCATTCATTCATTTAATTAATAAATTATTTTATTAAAAATATGCCAAAGTTAGTTAATAATTTCATGCCAGATCATATTACCTGTGTGATCCTTATATAACTTTATGATACTTATGTTTTTTCTTCATGTTATGATAAGGAGAAATGGGAGATCTTCTGAGATGACAAATTATTGTGTAAATGGCTGGTGTTAATAAAGTTTTGTGTGTGTTTGAGTGCGTGTATGTATACGTGTATTTGTCTTTATCAGGAGATTTTTCTCTCTTTGGATAGTTTTTTTTTCAGCTAGAGAAGTACTCTTCCATAAAATGACTATGCTAGAGTTTTAGAAATTAATGAGGGATGTGATATAAAACATGTTTAAAAATAGTTACATGAATTGTGATATGCAATATAGTACGTATTTTTCATTAAGACATTTACTTTGGATAGCAGCTACCTATGTTGAAGGTTTACTTCTTCATCAGAAACATTTACTCCTCTTATGACATAATGCTTTGGTCCCTATATTTGTTTTAGTTTGTCATTGTTGGAAAATTGCGTTCAGTAGAATATATTCTTCCATATTTCATAGTCAAGCATGCCTATTTATTTAATAGCTTCTCTCTTTTGGAATATGGGGAAATGTGTCACCATAACAAATACTTTAAGGTTGCATATACTTCGTATCTTTTGCCTAACTGTGCTTAACTCTAAAATGATCACATCCTGGGTTGGTTGCTTGATTGATTTATTGCAGAACAATCAATGTCCCGATTCCATTCTGCTCCCAATATGGTTGCTACCCTTGGGTGGGTTTTTAAAATAATAGCTAATATATAGAATAAGAAGATATGAAAATTCTCTTCAAGAGAATCAGTACTTAAAGTGAGCTTTGAAGAGAGTCATGGCTTCCAACAGGTAGAGGTGAGAGAGGAGAAAATATCAGAAATAGATGTCTGGAACAGAAGTACAGAGATAACAAGAAATCACATATGGTATACAAGAAACAGAGAATGGGGTTTCTACTTCTCTATATTTAAAAAAATGATAATACTTTTTAATATTATTTTGGTAGATTTATTTTAAGGAAAGGTATCATGAATTATATTCCCTAAAGAAAAGGTATCATGTAAACATCGGACACCAGTTAGGTTTTATTTTTGGGGGAGGAGAGTAATCCACCATATATTAATAAACATTTGACTTCAAAATCTATCTACTTCTAGCTGTGTGAATTTAAACTTTAACACTTGACATCTGCCTGCCTCAGTTTCGTTGTATATAAAAGCAAGAATATTGATAGCACCAACTTCCCAAGGTAATTGTGAGGATAAAATGAGATCTTATTTGTAGATCACTTTTCAAACTTTAAAGAGCCATATAAATGCTAGCTATTATTGTTAAAACTCCTATCATTATCATTAATTTTTGAACATTTTATTTTTCCATAATCTTCTTGCCACTTTAGTTTGGCATAATTTACAATTGTAGAAACTTGAATAAAATCAACCCTACTTGACAATCCTTCATGTGAATATATAATAGAGATAGGAAACCTCCCATGTATAATAGAGATTGGGGTGGGGGGGAGAAATAAAGCAATAATGTAAAAGCCATCAATAAACCGAATAGATTAAAAAGTCTCTATTGATAGAAAAAGTTGAGGCTGATTTTTTTTTTCCACTTGGATAATGGTTTTCTTGCAACTCATTGTTAAGCTCTCTGTTGGATTGGATCTGGATGGCAGATTAAGGCCCAGAATTACTTTTCTGCATTCTATTCCTTCTATGCCCCATAGTTTGAGGGGCATGTGGTCCCTATTCTCAAGTCTAGCCTGAATAAGAAGGTCAGTCTTTTTTTTTTAAGTGGCACCTCTGAGCTTTACCCTGATTTCTCAAGGACCATGCATAAGTGCAGGTTGATTCCATAGTTTCTGAAGAAAAGCAAAAAGAGGTACAGAGGGGACCTGTGGAGATAATGCCCAAGGCTTTCCACTGTCTTTCTGGGCCAGTGATGGGACAAATGGGCTGCAATCAACACTCCCCTGGCACACCTGGGAAGAAAGACTCTCCATATCTCTTGTGGAAAAGCTTTCCAGTCCTTGGCTAAATACAGAAGAGCTATTTCTTGCTCTGCTTGTATGGTGGTGAGGAAAAAAGTGCCTTGACTTGCTAAATATCAGGATTAAGCTTATCTCTCTCAGTTTATGTTTTTCAGTACAAGGAAAGCTAATAAAATCTACCAACAAGCAATAATCATTTATTTAGCATTCATTGTATACCATATCCACTGGAAATACAAAGATTAAAGTGACAGTCTGTTGTCTTCTGAAATCTTGCATTCTTCTGGGACTGGGAATAAAGGAGAGAAATGGAACTTATTTACAGTTAAACAAATACATGATGTATTTATTATAACTGAATACACCAAGGATGGGCCTCTTGAAAGAGGGGGCACTTGAGTTGAATCTCAAAAAGGATTAGGGAAATGATGATGAGAAAGGAGAAAATTTCAGGCATGGGAAGACAGCCTTTGCAAGTATGTACAGGTGAGACATGGACTGTTATGTACAGGGAACAGATGGCAGGGCCCTTTGATTGAAGCACAGAGTGAATGAAGAGGAGGAGTAATGTGGAACCTTCCAGGAAACTTGGGCTAGAGCTGGATAATGAAGGACTTTAAATACGAGAAAGTTTGTCTTTTATTCCAAAGGCCTTAGAGAACAGCTGAATGTTCTTGAGCAGGGGACTTGATCTTGAATTTTCTAGGAAGCAATTATGAATGTTGTTGACTTCAGCTGTGGTAGTAGTAGAAACTGGATGTTTGAGAGGAGCTCTTTTATAGAAAGACCTTTGGACACCATTGTGACAGAGTCTGTCTCTTCTAGTACTTGTTGATGTGTCGCATAAGCCTATTTTTTAAGCAGGAGTTCTCATCCTGGGTTCTACAGCCTGGTTTCAGGGGTTCCACGAATAATATGAGGAAAAAATACATATTTATTTTCACTAATCCTGAGCTGAAATTTAGCATTTCCTTCGATTATGATCAGCAACAGAATGCTTTTATTCTGAGAAAGGGGTCAATAGGCTTTACTGACTTACAAAGAGGTCCAAGATGCAAAATAATAATAATAATAATAATAACAACAATAATAATAATAACAAAGAAGCAGTTGAGAACCTCTCCTCTCAAGGGCTTCCATATCTCTCATTGGTCTGGGTTCAGGAGAGATTCCACTTTGTAAAATAACGAGCCTCCTAAATGTGGCCAGAGAGATCATTTACCCCAGCCCTTCATTTTACACATGAGGAAACTCGGGTCTAGGGAGGTTAAATGACCTCTTCAGAGTTACACATCAAATTAGAAGGTGAGCCAGGAATAGCTTTAATATAGCCTGACTCACACCAAAATGAGCACTGGACTGTACCCGACTGCTTGAGACTGATGGAAGATTTGATTGCCTGCGATAGATATGTAAGACACTGTAAACTGCTTGAAGGCAGGGAGAACTTCCTTTCTTTTCTTTTTGTATCCCTCAGGCCTAGTATAGTACCTGAAAAATTGGAAGTGCTTAATAAATGCTTATTAAATGTAATTGATAGATATGATGCTGGAATATGAAAATATAGAGGAGATACTATCCATTTTCAAGAGGTTTTTGGTCTTGTCTGACAGGCAGAGAAGATTAATTGTCAAGGGAATCATATGTACTGTTGATATTTCTTCTTCCAATTTATCATGCTCAAATGGGAAGAGAAAATAACATCCTATTTTATGATCAGCCAAAGTTTGCTTAAAAGAACTGGTGAAATCTGATCTAGGTCTTAAAGCATGGTTAATATTTTGGAAGAGGGATGAACTTTCCAGATAGGGAAATGAGGGAGCAGAATCATAGAAGGGAAAAAAGTTGGGGAAGTGCAATGGCAGTGGGGGCTGAGGATAACTAATGAGTTATCAAAGCTTGCTTAAAATGACTGTTTTGCTTAAAAGACAAGCTTGAAAATTTAGGTTTTCTAAGAGACTTTAGAAAAAGCATCCTAGATACTTTGGCAGTCTAATGGACTCATGAATCCTTTCTCAGAATGATGCTTTCTCAATGCATAAAATATAATGATAGCATTACAAAAAAGCCAGTTATATTGAAATATTGTTGTCAAAATATTTCATAAAAATTTTCTGATTCCATTTATAGACCTTGAATGTTTTGAAGGACCTTGAATGACAAACACATGAGTATAGCCTCTATCCAATAGGAAATGAGGGAACATTTGAAAAAAAATAAAACATGTGCAACATCATCATCCAGGTGGTATTTTACTTGTGCTGGTAACTTGTGCAAGATGCAGAAGCATAACAGTTGCAAAACTATTGCATCAATGCTTGCTTGATATGGGAGGAGCCTGGACTATGATGGTAGTAGTGGAAAATAGAATGAAGAACAAATGTGAGACATTAAAGAATGAATAGGAGGATGGACAAATTACTATATTTGTATGAAGGTATTTTCAAATTTCTATTTATTTCCATATTTCCATGATTTTATAACAATGGTAGAGAAAAATGCAAGGGAAAAGGATTGAGCTAAGAAATATTAGTAATGTATGGCCAGCAGGAAGTGACACAATCTTTTTACTCCTTTATTGTTGTTAAAGTATTCATTCCAATGGGGTCGCTTTAATAAGGGTTCTGAAAACATTCATAATCTTATATTTTACACGAAATCATTCCTAGAATTGCTGATATAGATGGGATCTCAGAGATTATCTAGTTTAACTCACATTTTGACAAAACAAGGAAACTGTCATTCAATCTTTCCTTGAAGAACTTTGAGTTTCTGCCATTCTCCCACTGAAAGAGAAGCCATTACTTCCTCAGGCATCTCATTCTCCCACTGGACAGCTCCAATTGATTGGATTTTTCCCCCTTACCTCAAAGGAATTTTTTCGTTCAGCTTTCCAAGGCCATACAGAAAAAGTCTTCTCCACAACAGCCCTTCCAATTTTTGAAGCTTGCTATGATGTCTCTTCTAAACAATTTTTTCCTCATCTAAACATATCAAGTCCATCTATTAATATTTACATAACTTTATCATTATTCTTTTAAAAACTGTTCTGTTTACCCTCCTTTGAAAGCTTTGCAGTTTATCAATGCCCTTTTTAAAAGATGGCTTCCCAGACTAGGGACAATATGCTAGATTTAGACAGGTTATGTATAATAAGGTGGGGCCAGATCATCACCTCTCTCACTCTGGAAACTGGATATGTTTCCGGAAATCACATTAACTTTTGAATAACCTAGGATGCTATTGACCCATATCGATCTTGCAGTGCAATAAAACTGCCAGATATTTCTCACTAAATTATTATCTAAACATACCCATTGCATACTTTATTGAGAGATTTGATTTCTTTTTAACCCAAGTCTAAGACTTGACATTTATTCTTATTAAATTCTATCTTAGAGTCATCAAGTTGAAATTTTGGGGAGATTGATTCTGTTATGCAATGTTTTAGCTCTCCCTCCAAATTTCATATTACTTACATATTTGATAATTATATTATCTATGCCTTTATCTAATTCGCTAACGAAATGTCAAATAGCACAGGACTAAAAAGATCATTGGTAGGAGTGCTCTAATCAAGTTATCCCTCCAAAGTGATTATTTTTGGTTCCAACTATTCATTCAATTTAGAGTTTACCTATATCTATTAGTGTCTAAACCACCATTTCCCATCTCATGCCAAAAAACAGGAGCAAATCTTCTTAACAAAAATTTTGCTGAAATAAAGTTAAACTTAATTTGCAGTTTTTTCCTCTGATTTTCCATTCTAGTAACTATGTATAAAAAGGTAATAAGATTAGTTTGGCAGCTCAAGACCTTAATGAAACCATGCTTGTTCTTTGTTATTACAGGTTTCTTTTTCTAAATAGTCACTATGCTTAGTTTTAATAACATAATCTAGAATTTTGCCTTAGGTTAGAGTAAAGCTCATTAGTCTCTATTTTAAATGATTCTATTCTTGTCTCTTTTTGGAAAATTGGAATATTTTGCCCTTTTCCAGCCCTGCAGCTTCTTTTTGATTTTCTTCTTCCTGACTCCACCTGTGTCTGAGTGCATCTGTCTCTCTCTCGCATAAAATGCATTGTTATATTTTTTGCTTTTTATATCACATTCATTTCTAGATATGCCATCTTTGACTCATCTACTCTACCAGCACTGAACCTGCCATTGTAACAAAGAGAAATCATCAAACAAAAATAATTAATATCACATCTGTAGCTATAACCATCATTCTATTCTTAACCAGCAGCACCTATGCATATGCCAAGGAGAAAAAAGATATATTCCATCATCTATTCTCCAAGACAAAATTGATGAGTGGAGTCACTGAGAGTTCACTATCCTTTCAGTGTTCTTTTTATTTATATTATCATAGTCATTACCTGTATTGTGCTCTGGTTCTGCTCACTTCAGCTTGCATCTATGCAAATCTTATCACCTTTCTCTGAACTTATCAAGTTCATTTTTTAATTTCAGATTATTCCATCATATTTATCTGCCAGTTCATTCAGTAATTCCCACATTGATGATACTTTCTTTTCTATTCTTTGCTACCATGAAAAGTGTTGCAAGGAATACGTTGGCATAGAGCCTTGGTTTTTGTGTTTTGTCTTTTTGGGAGACATATATGCCTAGTGATGGAATTGAAAGATGAAAAGGTATAAATAGTTTAGTGATTTTCACCCCATGTCAGTTTTTTCAGCATCTTAAAATATAGCTAAACTATCTCACCACTAATCTTGGTTTTCAACACCCCTCTAATCAGTTTTTGACTTATGTTTTTCTTTGTAATCTGATCTTTGCTTTTAAAGGCAGAAGGAGCTCCTGATAGTGACCCCTTTCTCTTCAATTTGGAGAATTGTCTTAGTGAGTTGATGGAGAATAGTGAGTAGTTAAGTAACTTAGGAACAGGATACTCCTATACTCATTTTGTGTATAGGAGTATAGGGTACATATATATATATATATATATATATATATATAATATATTATGTATAATTATATATAATATGATATCATATAATAATATAATTATTAATATATTAGTTATAATATTATATAATATAAATAGAATATAATGTAATATAATGATATACTATAATAATATATTAATATAATATTATATTGACATGTATCATTATATTATATTAATATAATATAATTATAGTGTATGTAATATACAATATAATATGTGTGTGTGTGTGTGTGTGTGTGTGTGTATATATATATATATATATATATATATTATATATATATATATATATATATATAAATGAGTATAGGATACTCCTATACTCATTTAAAGTCATGATGGCTTTAGATCTGGAAGGGAGGCCATTTAATTACTATTTGCCTCATTTCTAAATAAGGAAACTGAGGCTCAGTGAGGTTAGTTGAGTTGGTTAAGGTTTTATAGATAATAAACATTAAAATATAATTTGAACCTACATCCTCCTACTTAAGAACTAGTAATATGTTCACTGTACATATTGCTTGCCTCCTTCTTCAAGCTCATTTACTATTGCCTTTTTAAAACTTGTATTATTCTCTTTGGCAGAACTGAGTACTTCTTCCCTCACTTCATCATCTATTATCTCTTATTATTATCTTATTCACCCTGAACAGTGGCCCTAATCCTTCTTTGATTTACTTTGCCCATCCCATTATATTTATGTTCCCTCTTTTATTACTGTCGACATTCCTTACTGACTTCGGTTCATTCTGAGCTTTAGCAAGCCTAATTATATTTTAAAAGATTGTCCAGATTTTTTTATTCCCATTCAAATGCTTGCCTTTTTGTCTTTCACCTTCCTTATATGTTCTTTTTCCCCCTTTTTTGGTGAGGCAGTCAGTATTAAGTGACTTGCCTACGATCGTATAAGGTAGTAAGTGTTAAGAGTCTAAGGCCAGATTTGAACTTGGGTTCTCCTGACTCCAGTGCTGCTACTCTATCCACTGAACCACCTGGCTGCCATCCTTTTATATGTTTTTTTTAATATATATTTAATTTGGTCACTGAATCTTTACTCATTTATATCAGTTGCTTTAGGCAATCTCCCTTCCTTTTTCCTCTGTGATGCTAATTTATTTAGTTATGGCAAATTATATTTTATTTTCCAATTAAATGTAAAGATAGTTGTAAACATTCATTTAAAAAAATAAGATGTAGAGTTTCAATTTTGTTCCCTTCTTCCTTCTGCTCCCTCTTCCCCAAGATGGGTAGCAAGTTAATACAGGTCATACATGTGCAGTCATGTAAATATATTTCCACATGAGTGACATTATGAAAGAAGAAAAAGAACAAAAGGAAAAATACCACATACATACACCCACAGAAGTGAGAACAATCTATCTACTTCAATTTGCATTCAGACTCTAGTTCTTTCTCTATATGTGGACAGCATTTTTCATCACGAGGCTTTGGATCATTGTGTTGCTGAGAAGAGCTAAGTCCATCACAGATGATCATCCCATTATGTTACAGCTCCTCTGTACAATATTCCCTCTTTTCTGCTTACTTCCCTCAGCATCAGTTAAGTCTTTCCAGGTTGTCTTTTCTTTTTGAAATCTGCCTGTCCATCATTTCTTATAGTACAATAATATTCCATCACCATCACGTACCACAATTTGTTCAGCCCTTCCCCAAATGATGAGCATCCCCTCAATTGTCAATTCTTTGTTATCACAAAAAGTTACCATAAATGTTTTTGTACATGTAGGTCCTTTCCCACTGTTTTATAATCTCTTTGGGATCAGAAATAGGAGTACTGTGGGATCAAAAGGATTGCACAGATGGGTTGCCCTTTGGGCATAGTTCCAGATTGCTCTCTAGAATAGTTAAATCACTTCACAACTCCACCAACAATGCATCAGTGTACTAATTTTCTCACATCTTCTCTAATATTTATCATATTTATTTTGGGTCATATTAGGCTATATGGCAGGTTTAAGGTGGGCAAGTCCCTTTTTATATTCCTCAGAATTGTTTCTTTTTTATTTTTAAAATTTGATTTTCAATTGCTTCACCTCCCCTTCCCCACCTTTTTTTTTTTTACCTTGCTTCCTCTGTCGAATTTTAAGCTATTAGAGCTTGAATACTTTTTCTCGGAATCATTTGAATTATCTTCTGACCTAATCTAAGGCACGTGTCCAATTATCACTGCCTTTCCTTGCCTTCTCCAAGAGAAATTATAAGATAGACTTAATCACTTTCACTCAAGCTTCCTATTATTCCAATTAGATCAATTGATCCATTAGAAAGATTCCTCCAATTTTTCTGAACAGAAGTGGAACGATTCATACAAATGACTGCAAATACAGCAGTTGCCAAATGCAAATACTTGCTCTTTCATTTTGCTAAAAACATTTTTTATTGCATCGTATACATCCAGTGAGATTAAGTGGGTCTCTCCTTGGAACTAAATCATTAGATGCAGTTCGGTTATTTCATATATTGCATACTGATTTTTTCCCAGAAACTTCTCTTTACACTCTAGCTATTTGTTCAGTTGAATATTGGGAATACCTCACAAAAGTCCCATAACTTTTCCTTACTTGGAATTTTTGTTAGTGACTGTTCAAGACTGAACTTCCATACTGATGGTGCATCTGCTCATGAATAGTGAATTAAAAAGTCTTTAGGGGATTATTATTCACACCCTGGGGGTTTTAGATTTACTTTAAAAAGCTTATGAAGGAAAGAAAGATTTATGTCTTGAGATATTAACACTTTGTGACATTTCCCTCAGGATTTTAAAATAAACCAGCCTATTTAAGAAATTATGCTGTCTGTAATTGAAATGGCAACCAAGATTTGATTTCATTCATTTATTCACTTTTTTATTAAGACTATAGAACACTGGAGTATGAGGTCACAGATATGAAAAAAAGTTTAAATAACACACTGATCCTTTCTCCTTGAGCTTATAATTTCCTTTTTTTTTTTTTTTTGGCTGATGCAATTAGGATTAAGTGACTTGCTTAGGATCACACAGCTAGAAAGGGTTAATTATCTGAGACCAGATTTAAACTGGAGTCCTCCTGATTTCAGGGTTGGTGCTCTATCCACTGCACCACAGAGCTGCCTCTTATAATTTCAATGTAGAATGAGACATATACATTTCACATCATTCTGGGAACAAAGACTACTGGAAATCACACCGATACTGATACTGCCTATGGAAGCACTGTATCCCAAAGGATGTATGTCCTCATTCCTTACACATAAAACTACATTAAAAATATATTATAGAAAAGCAAAAACAAGATGCTGTGTGAAAGTTGAGAGGGTGGTGGATTTTGACTAGGGATTTTGGGAAGATTTAATGAAGAGAGGAGCATTTAAATTGGAATTTAATGGATGTGTAGGATTTAAAGAGAAAGATAGGGCATATACATACATACATACATACATACATATATATATATATATATATATATATATATATATATATATATAACGGCACTGTCAAATATACTGTAATAAATAAGTATGAAAATAGTATTTTGGGGGAGGGGAAGACAGGAAATGATATGGTCCAGAGGCAACAGAAATATAGCTGGATATGAAACTATGTCAAAGCCCATGTTGATCAGAAGATAGCATTGTGGCTTCCAGAGTCTGAATTCTAGAGTATGCATTTTAATGTCTGAACCACTTCTGATTTAAGCTACCACTAGTAGAATTGCATAATTTGACAGTTGGAAAGGATGTCTGCAGATACATAGTCCAGCCCATTATTAAAAAATATATAACAACACACATTGGAGGCTTGTCCATAGTCTGGTGACATATATGGTAATGGAGATGAAAGTTTCTACTTAACGAAAATGTGAATATCAAGGGTTTCCTAGGATATCATGCTTGATGGGAACCTAAAGATTACCTAGTCTAAACATTTCATTTTATAAATGAATAAGATGGGATCCACCCAGACAGTGAAAAAGAGATCAAAAAGGCTTAAGTGGTTTGTATCAGCTCCGCTCTAGATGTCAGGTTACAAAACTGGTTCCTTTTCATGTTTGAGGTTTCTATAAATACTTGAGTGTGGAATGGCTGTATTAGGACTTAGAAATAATGTTAGCAGTAAAATGTCAACTGAAATGCAAGCATGCATAAGGAGATTAAATTTAAAAATCTAGAGAACAAAACCTCCATTTAATTAGGGGCTGAACTGTGTCCCTCAGCAAAATCAGTAAGGTGGTGAAATACTTTTGGAGATAGTTTTTTTGTTGTTGTTGTTGTTCAACCAATTGCTTCTTTCCTCTTCATGTTCTCTGGGAGTATCTTTACTACCCATGGTCCTCCACTGTTACAGATCCTTGAGAGAATACTTCATTCTTTCCACATTTTTCTATTTCTGCTTTTAGGGCTACTTCTACAATGGGGATAATAATATTTGCCTTTGGCTCACAGCAATATAATTTGAAAAAAATACATTTTCATTTTTATTTTGTTTTGTTTCTTACATCACTATGGTATTTTATTTTTATTTCCTTTCCCGAATCCCTCTCAGAGAGCCATGTCATATAACGATAATATTTTTTGGAGAGAAAAAAGTCAACATGACCGATTTTTATACATTGAAATAGATTGAAAACAAATGCAACATAAAAACTTTGTAGACCTCCCAATGTCACAAAGGTGTGGATTAGGGGTGTCTTCTCATCTCTTTATTTGAGGGCCACTTAATCTTTATAATTTTGTTACATTTATTTTTAATTTTTTGACTTGTTGTTTCCATTTAGATTTTGTAGTTACTATGTATATCATTTTCTTGCCTCTTTTTACTTTACTGAGTCAGTTCATAGAGATCTTTCTATTTTTCTCTATATTCATCACACATTTCTTATAGCACAGTAATAACATTCTTTTATATTTACGTACCATTTTGTTTAGCCATTCCCCTATTGATGGGCATCTTCTTTCTTACCAATTCTCACTTACCACAAAATTGTTACTATCAATGTTTTGTAGCAATGGGAAGATTTTTCCCCCTCCCCACCCACCCTCATCCCTCTTCTGATCATTGGTTTCCTGGGGATATAAATTCAGTAATGGAATCTCTGGATATCAATATTTTAGGGACTTTATTTACATTTTTCCAAATTGCTTTAAAAATATCAGTACCATTTCAAAGCTCCACCAACATTGGGGTTCTGTGTCTATCTTTCTAAGACCTTGCACCATTGATCACTGCCATTTTCTTTTTGCCACTTTTGCCAATTTCCAGGGTCTGGGGTACAATCTCATTGTTCTTTTGATTTGAATTTCTCTTGTTATTA
Organism: Antechinus flavipes; assembly: GCF_016432865.1. Lineage (NCBI taxonomy): Eukaryota > Metazoa > Chordata > Mammalia > Dasyuromorphia > Dasyuridae > Antechinus > Antechinus flavipes. Next base: position 12,554,290 of record NC_067403.1, on the reverse strand, counting down.
GTGATCTGGAGCATTTTTATATGGTTATAAATACTTTTTACTTCTTTTGAGAACTGTTTGTATCCTTTGATTAGTTGGAAATGGTTATTAGTCATATACATATATACATATACATATACGTGTATATATGTGTATATCTTATATATCTTGATTACTGAAGCATTATCAAAAAAATTTGATGCAAAGATCTTTTTCCAGGCAAGTACTTCCCTTAGATGGATTAATGTTGTCTATACAGAAGCTTTTCAGTTACAAGCTCTGCTGCTGTAGATACTGTTCTTATATTCTGTTGACCTTTTCTTCTATATTTGCCTGGAAATCTCCTCCTTGTGTCCATGATCTTACACTCTTCCATTTTCCAGTTGCATCTCCAGTTCCAATGCCCCCCCCCCCAATTGCTAGGGCAAGTAGACTTTTTCAAAAACCAAATACTCTAGGTCTCATCCACTGTAAAGTCTTCATCTCTCTCTCTCTCTCTTTTTTTTTTACAGGTGCATCCATTAATATAGCTCCCTCTAGACTCTTAAGTAGGACTTCCTTCCTCCCCCTTTCCTCTTCGTCATCACCTACTCCCTGTAGTCTCTTTCCTTTTGCAGACCACAGAAATCACCTTCCCTTTATTGATAGCTTTTGTGCATTTGATTCCAGTGATCACTCTTTCCCCTTCATCCCCCTGCTCTCCCCAACTTATTCATCCTCCCATGTTGCAATGTAATCCCCATACCTGCCATTTCACTGTTATTTCCATAAAATTTTTGCTTTAACCCCTGTGGACCATTTAGAAAAAAGTCCCGCCCCCACACTGGTCTCTCCCAAAAGGAAATTAACTGCTTCAGAAAGTAGTGGGACCCCACTCATTGAATAGTTACCATCTCTTGTTTAATGGCCACTTTCCAGAGGTGTAGAAGGCATTTTTGTATTGAGTTTTGAAGTACCTTCCATATCTGAAATTTTTAGATTCTGTAAAAGATAATTGGGAGGAAAAAGCATTTCTATTATCTATTAAATTTAATTTAATCTGTGTACTTTTTATCACTTTCCCTGTCCATGATATAAGTTTAACACTATCACTGCAGAGTAATATAAAGGAAAGAAAGCTGGACTATGAGTCTTAAGAATTGGTTTTGAATTCTGACTCTATAATTTTGTTATTTCTATAGGTATAGACAAGTTATTAACTATTTCTCTGAGACTTGGTTTTTCTCAGCTGAAAAAAGGGAATGAGATTAATTATATTACTTATTTCTCAAGATTGTTGTACACTTTGAATAATATATTACATACGTATGCTCTATAACTATAAAACATTGCATGTGAATTATTGTTGATGATGTAAAGATGTTTGGAGATTAAAACACTTTAGAATATTAACTTTATCTGAAGCGAATAATTTCTAAAATAGGCATTAGGAAATAGAATGTTGAATAAAATAGAAAATTTATGAGTTTTTGAAATCTAAAATAAATATTATTTGTGTGAGTTTGCACAAACCTCAACTTCTCTCAATCTCTGTAGAATGAGAATTTTGGACTAGATGATGAGCTCTGGCTCTAAAAATCCATGATTCTATGAATGATTATTAACTTTTTGTTGGAAAATCTCCAGTAAAAAATGTGAGGCTTCTAGACTATATATAGCCTAGTTTAATGTACCAGTGAACTTATGGGCATTTAAAAAAATCACAATGTAGTCATTTTAAAATTAAACACTGTATCTCTTAAAATTTTCAATTATGCTGGTAGAATTAATCACTCATCCAAAAAGACATGAAGGATATTATGCATGATCTAATGATAATTACACTCATAAATTGCATTGATTCTGCTTAAACTCTTCTGAAACCTTTTAAAATAATTCCCATATCACTCTTTGCTCAGCTTAGATGCTCCCAGATCACCCTTCCCTCCTGAGACAGAGATAGCACTCTTTACTAGAGCTCATAGGATTGTGAGCAATATGCCAGTGTGTTTTTTCTTCCTCTTGTGGTCCAATTTCCTCGTAGTTTCCTGCTAGAGTTATGTTCTCTGAAAATTGGCTTACAACCTAAAACACAGGTGCATCCCATTAATCTGGAAGTCTGGGGAGATGGGAAGATTTGGGAATTATAAACATCAAACAAATAGAACCCAGAAATGGTTCGAGCATCGTGGAAGAGGAATGAGCCAATATCCAAAACATCCTATTGCACTTTGGTGGTTTGAGGACATTTGCTTGCTTTATGTTTTTAAGTGGAAACGTTGAGTAGATATGGAAAGAAGCAACAATGCTAATTAGTGAACTAGCAGGGCGTGAGGAGAATAAACAACTCCATACCTGGTGATAGAAGACAAAAGGATGTCTGCCAAACGCAGAAAAAAGCCTCCTACTTAAATTTCAGTGGACATTATTACTTCTGGTTCAAAATAAGCATTGAGAAAATAAACACAAGTGAACTTGTTCACTTGGCAGAATCCCTACTTGGGATTAAAACGCTATGGAAAAATCGGCTCAGATTCCACGGCAGAGAGAAGGTGCCTAGTGTAAAAATGACAAATGCTTGCTTGGAAAATCCTATCATTTACCACATGGCTATGCATTTCTTTAGGTTCCTGGGTGTGAAGGTAGGGTTTCATGTGAATATAATTAGAGAGATGGTCCAAGATCGCAAATCAAAGCTAAAAGTCTGAATCCTGCCGACTTTGCCTTGTGCCTTCTTATAGTTTCTGATGGTTTTAGAAATGTTGCTCAAGGACATGGGAGTAAAATCCTTTATAAGAAATGCTGGCTATAGGGATGTTATTTGGAGCACTATTCGGAGTACTATAGTGATTCATCCTTTTCCTTTCAGTAACCCACTTTATTTTAATTTTGAAAGATGTAGGTAGAGAAGACAATTATGTGCTTGGTCCATAATAGGCCCTTAGTAAGTTTTGATTGATTAATTGATTCGCCTGAGAACAAAGGTGGGGAAAGGAAGGGGAATCGGCCAAAATAAGGAGATGCTGTCTTTGATTGGGAGAAACAATGGGAGGTAAACATGAATTCAGGAGAACTTCATTATGACATCATTTATTACATGGTTTAATTTTGATCAGTTATTTATTTTGACATTTTGATGAGTCCATGATTTTCTAGACCAGGGCCTTTCTTCATAATGCAGATTTAAAACAACACGAGCCTCGCCCTTCTGTTTTTGTTCACGTTTACATCCTTCCTTCATAAAGTTTCAACTCAGTCAAGGGAACTCAAATGCTGGGGGGGATGGGTCAGATGATTTCGACCCCCAGTATTTGCAATATCATGTGTACAAATGTGCCAGGACAAGGATATGTTAGGATCAACCAGTCATCGAGCAGGGGGTGCTTCTTCCTCAACACCAACATTTCAAAGAGTTTTTTTTCTTAAGTAACTAAGAGACTTTGTGATATATCTATAAAGAAATATGGTGGAAAATATGTAGAAATTGGGCCAGAAGACCTAGGTGCAACTTCTGAATCTTTTTTTTTTAACCAGAGATTTGGCCTTGGATTAGAAATTTAACATTTTCAAATCATTTCTTCCCAAATTGTTAGGATCCAATGGGTTTATATTTTGAAGTGTCACATAAACCACAAGTGCTACCATAAACAGGAAGTAGCTGGATTTGGAGCTAGGAAGACTTGAGTTTGAATTCTGCTGCAGAAACTTATTAAACGTGTTATTATGGATTAGTCATTTAAACTCTCTGAGGCTAGTTTCCTTATCTGTAAAGTGGGGATTATGATAGAGTCTATATCATAGGTTGCTAAGAACATCAAATTTGATCATTTAAACAGATCACTTTGCAAAGCTTAAGGAACAAAATAAATGTTAGCTATTATTATTATTATCATTACTTTCTAATTGCAAATCATCATTTATTTATTTATTTTTAATTGATTTGGTGTTTTTTTCATTCATTTATTCATTCATTCACTCATTTATCTATCCATCCATCTATTTATCTATTTATTTGTTTGTTTATTTTTTATTTATTTTTTTATTACTGAAGCAGATGTGGTTAAGTGACTTGCCTAGAATCACACAGCTAGGAAGTGTTAAGTATCTGAGGCCTAATCTGAACTCAAGTCCTCCTGATTTCAGGGTTAGTACTCTATCTACTGCATCACCTAGCTGCCCCATGTAAATTATTATTAAATAAAAAGAACAGCCTACAAAACTTCATAGACCTGTGAATGAGTAGAAATGTTATTGGTCAAATTAATGATTCTCCATAAAGACACCCTAGGGTAACCTTAGGATAATTATCTCATTAAATTTTCAAAACAAAATTTCAATTTACTTAAAATATGTGACATGGTTCAAGGGAAGAGTGAACATGTATATAAAATCAAGTAAGTAGAAATAGGATTCTCAATCTTGTAGAGACTTATAATCATTAGAATTAGAAATTCCCAGAAAAGTAAGGCAGTTCTGAGCAGTCTGACTTCTTGATTTTATTTTCGTTAGTTTTAACATGAACTTAAGAAATAAAAAAAGCATTTCTGTAACATAGTAGAATATAAAAAAGATAATTGCATATGAAACTACAAATCTATTACGTGCAACTTGCTAATTTTAAACACATACACATATGTGTGTAGGTGTCTACACACACCCCTATATATGAATAAATAGCTATAGATATGAAATCATTCTATACCTACTTTTATTCTTCTGTTCTTTCTCTGGCTGCAGATAGCTTCTTCCTTCATAGGTCTTCTGGGTAATTTGGGTAACTTAGTTACTCAAAGTTGTTTTTAAAAATAATCTTGCTGTTACTGTACACCCTACTCTCTTGATTCTGCTCATTTTCCCAAAGGTGAGGCTATTGGTAATGATCTATAATGCAGGATAAATACTGCTTTCTGTTTAGAGTGTTATGATAATCGAATATATGCTACAATTCTTTCTTCTAGGAATATGTCAAAGATTTAACTTACAGAAACAAGGAGGCTGGCACCATGTGTCTGGAGGCTGACCAACAACTCAGGATGATGATATATAGGATAGAATGAGGTACCTCTTGTTAGTGAGTCTATAAAGAAAGTCTTGGGAGTGTTATATAACAAGTCCATGAACAAATGTTTCAGTCCTGTATTAGTCAAAGAAGGAGAACTCCTCAATGGGAAAAAAAAATCAGAGACTGGAATGAGCAAATTCTATTGGATTTTCAAATTAAAAGATGCTATTCCAGGGAACAGTCTTTGTCAAAAGATAGAAACTAGAATGTTTGGAGTTCAAGATCTAGAATCACGATGACAAGTTAAAATCCCAAGTCAGTTCCTATACAACCACTTGGTTATTGTGAGACCCTGGGCACTTAGCTCTAGGTTGTCTCAGCTTCCCCATCTGTAAAATGGAGACATATAGCACCTACTTTTCAAGGTGGTAGGAAGGATCAAATGAAATACTGAGTTTAAAGTGCTTGGCATAATATCTGGCACTGAATTAGCCCTATGTGTTAGTTATCATCATCATCATCATCATCATCAATTATTGATTCTCCCTTTGTGTGCTCCTAGTCTCAGAATCAAAAACAATCATGTCCTGAAGTAAAATACAGACATACACAATGCTGAGATTGTCTCCCAATGGGAATTTCAAAAACACTCAGGTACAGGATTCAGAGGAACCCATGTGTAACTTGTTCTTCTCTCTTATTGGGCCACTGGATAACACTCACAGGTGGTGGATGCTGGAAATGTAAAGCACAGACATTATCTTGAGAAGGAACTTTATGACTAATGATGTAAAGTAATTATTTTGATCTGGGGCATTCAACTCCCCACTTGTGCACCAGTCCCTTTTCATCTATAATTCAGACACATGTTCCTTCATCACACAACCACGATCCCCTTTCCAATGGGCACCGGGCCCTGTATTCATGCATTCATGGTGTGTATGCTAACTCAGAATATATAGAATCACCTCAAGCAATGAGCTCTCTCCATTCTTCACGCTTTGAGGACAATTCATGAGCTCTTGTAATTTTGCTTATTGTTGTGTGTTTGATTGCATTGGCCCGTTGAAGGGAAGCAACGATGTATTCTTCTGGGCACCCTCAGGGCATTCAGATGTTTGTTGATGGATGGCTAGTATGGGAACTTGAAATGTGCTGGGGAAAAAAAGCAATCTCATATAACTTTGTGTGGCAGCAGAGGTTGGGATCACTGACATTAAAGCTATCTATCAGCTTCCATGATCCCCTGGGTTTCAGAAGACTTGATAGTCTACTAGCTTTCCTCTCTTAGTCAGTCTGCCCTCATCCAGTGAAACTGCATATACTCAAAGCAGAGGGCAATTAGCTAGTGTCATAACCCTTTGCACTAATAGTTTGGACCTGCTTGTCCATCTGCGATCTTGGATGCTGGCCTTGGACTTCCTGTCTGGAATCTGATCCCCTGCCTGTACCCTTCTGCTGTGTATAATTTCCCCAGATGCTTACCATAGTCATTTTATCTCTAGTTTTCTATAAATTTGCTTATTTTCTTATTTATGATTTATAGTTTTTTTTTTTAATTTTGAGAAATCTCCCTTTCATCTCCCAGTTTCCCTCTAATGAGAGAAATTTTGGGATAGAAAAACAGATAAGCAATACAAACCAACATATGAACCCTGCCTGGCAGCTTAAATAGCAACATCTCTACCCTACCATTATTATTGAGAAGAGAAAATATGCTTCATCATAGGACCCTGGGATCAAGACTGGTCATTACATTCATCTGATTCTGATCTCTCTATCTCAGTCAGTTTACTGGTACTTACTTGGGGGCTTCTATGTCTCTAGAACACTTAAATCCTGAATCTGGTCTGTATTCTTGGCTTCTGCCTCCTGCCTGTGGTCTCTTGCCTGATTATTGCCTAACTAGGAAGGCTATTTTCCCAGCTAATGCTTTGTACTCATCTTTTAGTCAGTCAATAAACTGACATCTATCAAACACCTACTATGTGCCAGGCATTATGCTAAGTTCCAGGGACACAAAGAGGGCAAAAAACAAAAACAAAACAAAACAAAAAATCAGCACCCCACTCTCAAAGATCTAAGGGAGCAGGGAGACAACATTCAAGCCACTATGTATAAGGAAAATACATGCAGGATAAGTTGGCTGTAGTCTCAGAGAGAAAGCACTAAAATTAACAAAGGCAGAGAAAGGCTTCTTAGAGAAGGTGAAAATTTAGAGAAGATTAAGAGAAAGAGATGAGGGGAGCATTCTGGGTTTGGGAGGCCTCCAGGGACCTGGGAGATGGTGTGCTTTGTGTCAGAAACAGTAAGGTGGCTGGTGTCTGACAGCTGAGGTCTGGCTGTGTCACCCCCTTGTTCAATAACTCTCTTATTAACTCCATGATCAAATAGGAATCCTCTGATTTTTAGAAACCTCCATCAGGTCCACTCCTTCCTACATTTCGAGTCTTCATACAGCATGGAATGTATTCTAGGATCCAGGGACACTGGGCTCATTGCTCTTCCTTTCCTAGAATACTTCTCTGTAGTTCTTTTGTATTCGCCTTTGTGTCTGGAATTCTCTCCTTCCTAAACCCAGCTTATGAAGTCCCCAAGTTTAGCTTCAACTCTCAAATAAAATTTATCACCTTCTTGAAGTATCTTTCCCAATTTTCCTTCCTACTCATGCCTTCCCTTTGAAACCATCTCCCATTTGTCCTGTACATATTTTGTTTGTAATAATTATTTGCATGTTGTCTCCACACATAGGATTGTTTTTTTTTTTTTGAAATCATAGTGCTTGGAACATAGGGCGTTTTCAGTAAATACCTGCTACCTTCTAACTGGAGAATAGAGTTTTTCATTTATTATATTTATGTCTCTAGTAACTAGTACCATATCTGGCATATAATAGGTGCTTAATAAATATCTGTTGATTAATTGATGGTTGTTAGTTGTTATATATGGGGTAGTTGGCTGAAAACAAAAATTTGAGAACTGGGATTTTAGAATTGTAGATTAAGAAATGGAAGGAACACAATTCCCCTGGAAGAACAAAAAGTCAAGAATTTCAAGAGAATTAATTTTAAAAAGCAAATGAGGTTGATCTAACTATACTAGACCTAAAACTATATTGTAAAGCAGCAGTCATCAAAACCATTTGGTACTAAGAAATAGTTGAGCAGAGGAATAAGTTAATTACAAGACAAAATTTGGTGTTTGCTAAACCCAAAGACCCCACTTCTGGGATATTAACTCAGTATTTAACAAAAATTTCTGAGAAAATTGGAAAATAATGTGGCAGAAACTAGGCAGTAACTAACCCTGAATACTTATAGCAAGATAAGATCAAAATAGGTTCATAATTTAGACATAAAAGGTGATAGTATAAGTGACTTAGGAGAACAAGGGCTAATTTGTTTACCTTTCAATCTGTGAAGAAGGAAGGAATTTATGTCCAAAGAAGAACTGGAGAACAATATGCAATGCATATTGGATAATTTTTATTATATTCAATTAAAAAAAGCTTTTGTACAAATGAAACAAATGTAGCCAAGATTAGAAAGGAAGCAGAAAACTGGGAAATTTCTTTTTACATTCAAGAGTTCTGATAAATCCCTCATTTCTAAAATATACAGAGAACTGACTCATATTTAGAAGAATACAAGTCATTCTCCAGCTGATAAATAGTCAAAGGATGTGAACAATCTTTAGATGAAAAAATTAAAATCATTTCAAGTCATCTGAAACAATGCTCTAACTCATTATTGGTTAGAGAAATGCAAATTAAGACAACTCTGAGGCACTAATACACACTTTTCAGATTGGCTAAAATGACAGGAAAAGATAATGATAAACGTTGGAGAAGATGTGGGAAAACTGGGACACTAATGCAGTGTTGGTGAAGTTGTAAACTGATCCAACGATTCTGGAGAGCAAGCTGGAACTATATCCAAAGGGCTATTAATTAATCTATATTAATTAAGTTAAAATATATGAATGTTATGGAACATTATTATTCTATAAGAAATGATCAGCAGGATCACTTCAAAAAGGCCTGAAGAGACGTATATGAACTCATGTTAAGTGAAATGAATGGAACCAAGAGAACATTGTGCACAGCCGCAATAAGGTTTTGCGATGATCAACTATGATGGACTCATCTCTTTTCAACAATGAGGTGATTTGTGTCAATTCCAATGACTTGTGATGGACAGAGTGATTTACATCCTGAGAGAGAACTATGGGGACTGAGTGTGGATCACAATATAATATTTTCATCTTTTTGTTGCTTCCTTGCTTTTTTTCTCTCTCTCTCTCTCTCTTTTTTTTTTGATCTGATTTTTCTTGCACACATTATAAATGTGGAAATACATATAGAAAAATAGCACATGTTTAACATATATTGGATTATTTATTGTCCAGGGGACGGGGAGAAGAAAGGTAAGGGAAAAAAATTGTAATGCAAGTTTTTGCAAGGGTGAATGTTGAAAAATATTTTTGCATGAATTTAAAAACAAAAAGCTATTGTTAAAAAAATAAAATTCACACAGAACTGTGGTTCAAAAAATGAAAAAAAGAATATTGCAGTCTTCATTTTAAGATCAGCCTTTTCAATTAGATTTATGTGTCATTATGAAACAAATAAAATTAATTTTAGCTTAAACAAGAAATGGAAGGGATCACCTAACTCCCTCACTGTTGTTGTTAGTAGTTTTTTTTAGTCATGTCTGACTCTTTGTGACACAATTTGGGGTTTTCTTGGCAAAGAAATTGTAGTTGTTTGCCATTTTCTTCTCTGGTTTCATTTTACAGATGAAGAAACAGATAAACAGGCTTAAAGGACTTGTCCAAGATTACACAATTAGTAAGTATCTGAGGTAGGATTTGAACTTGGGGAGAAATTTAGGTCCTCTTGACATCAGCACCAACACTTTAATCCATCTACCTAAAGACTAGATAATATATTTTATTTAGATTGCATTTAATCTTTGGATGAAATGTTCATGTCTTGAAAAAAAATGTACTTTTTGTTAGAGTAATTCAGAAATGATAACTCCCCCCCTTTTTTTTCAACCAGTCTTTCTGGAAGGAAGAGAATATCTAAAGGGATGTACAAATGAGTTTCTAGAAATGGGAAAAAAAAGAAAATTAAAGCTACCTTTGGGTCAAAGAATCAAAGGAAAGCAGGAGTGGCCTTTCAAGAGGACAATCAGTAATATAGTCAGTAGAATTATTTTGGAAACAGAAAAATAGGAAAGGAAAGAAGTAGATGACTATTGGGGGTAGAGGGATAATAGGATTTCTCTAAAACGTTAAGGAAATTAGCAAAAAATGCCAATAATATGTGAACTTGGAGACAGACACTTAGATTTCTGTCGTTGCATGCACAGAAAATATCATTGTGCTCTCTCACATACTGTGATTTCATCCATGTTATATATAGTGGGAAGCTTATAACATGGATGAAATCACAGTATGTGAGAGAGCACAATGATATATATATATGTGTGTGTGTGTGTGTGTGTATAAAACACATACATATACATAACTATAAATATGTATATATATATATATATAAAACTATATCTGTGTAAATGTGCTTTAAAAATCTCATTTTATGTACTAGCAGCAGAATTTGAATCCAGTCCACTTAAGTCACAGGCCAACTCTCTCTGTGTAAGCTACCATTACCTTATCTCCAGTAGGTATTCAATATCTAGTGTCTATTGAGCTGAATTGAATTGAACTTTCTTTAGGAGCTACATATTACCTTCCAGTTCTTCTGTTTTTAATAATTTATGAATGATCACAACTAGAAATTCCTATTAGTCTGTCAGCCAGTCACTACCGGATTATTGATTCCTTTGCCACAAATCCGCTTTTCTGATTTATATGTCCTTCTGATGTGTGCATGGGGGAGGGAGGAATATTGACTCATTCTTTAATTAGACTTGGGCATAATTTAAATCTGCCTTAAGTTTTCTGGAAAGCATTTATCTTGTAGCTCATTTGTTCTCTTATTAAAAGAGGTTTATTATGCTTGGTTTTGATGAATTAGGCTTCTTTGTGGCAATAGATCTTATTTAGATATTGTTCCATTCTATCTACACTGATTGCCATCTTGGGGGAAGAAGTCAAGCCTATATCAAGTGTACGTAGTGCACTTCCTAACCCAGCTGCTTGTGAAATTCATCATTAACACAAATTGGCAATTTGCTTTCTGATCCCAAATGGAAGGGAGCTGGAGGAAGTGGAGGGTGAAGAAACAAAGAAACTCACCAGTTGTCCGCTTGTTCCTTAATGGCTCCTGGATGTGTTTGCCTCAGTGAGTTGACTGCTGACTTGATCTGCTTATGCTGGGGGACAAGGAGTAGGGATAAGTTGACTGCTAAGACTTAAAATGTGTCTGAGTTAGTTCCTTGCCCTTTCCTCACTTTCTTTTAGTGGCCAAGCTGGCTTCTACAAGTTCAGTTATCATCCTCATGAAGATGACTCCCACTCCCTTATCCTTTTCCCTGAACTCCACATCTCTATGGCCAACTGCCTGCTTGGACATCTCCATTCCATGGCATCTTAAATACGGAACACATGCACACATTCTCATGTTCTCTCCTGCCTTTTCTACTTCTGCCACTGGTTTGTGTTTGTGTCATTTTGTCGATTTGTAAAGCAAACATCTAGGTTTGTAAACTGATTCTTCATTGCTTGATTCACCCATCCATTCTTTCACTAAAGCATTTATTCAGTGTATAATATAGGTCAGATATTAACCATGGAACGTCCTGCCCATACAAGATGAAAATACAACTCCTTGTTTATAAGCATCAGATCTGCGGGGATTTTTCATTCTACCTTACCCTTGCTATCTAATTAGCAACTAAATTCTTCCTTCATATGATTGCTTGAATCCATTTACTTCTCTCCAAACAATATCTTATTAGTCAATCAATAAGCAGTTATTTACCATGTGCCAGATATTGTTCATAGCATGATGTGGATGATGACCTGACAAAGGAGACTGACATGGAATAAGCAGAGAAGCAGGAGGCAAAGCAGGATATAGTGGGGCCATGGAAATTCTGAGGAGAGAACAGACCCCAAAGTGTGTTCAATATCCTTCCCCCTTAACACCAGCTAAATTAAGACAGGTGAAAATCAGAAGAGATCATCATATTTGGCACTTAAGAAATCATTAGTAACTTTTGAGTGAGTAATTTCAGTTGAGTGATGAGGTTAGATGCCAGATTGCAAAGGGTTGAAGGGAGAATGAGAGAAGTAATGGTAAACCTTTATTACTTTACCCATGAACTACTTAATAATGGGTTTCTACTCTTACCATCCCATCCATAAGATTTAAATTTGCAAAGCACAGAAAGGACCATTCCATTTTCCTGTTCAAAAAGCTTCAATGGCTCCCTTTTGCCTCTAGGAAAAAAATACCAATCCCTCTATTTTACATTTAAATGTTTTCCTAATCTGGATCCTGCCATTTTATTTTTGAAATGATTTTTTATTAGTCCTCTCAAATACTCTAAATTCTGACCTAGTTGTCCTACTTAGTTTTCCTTGTGCACAATATTCCATTTCTTTTTGGATATGCCGTCTTCCATGCCCGCAGTGGTCATCGCCTCTGCTTGTTGGAATTCTACCTCCATTTAGGACTCAGCTTAAGTCATATCTCCTATGTGAGACCTTTCCCCATCCTATGAGGTATTATTAACCTCTCATCTCAGTGCTTATAAATATTTATTTGTCCATTTTTCTATCAATCTTTTTATTCATTTGTGTTCATAATGTTTTCCCTGGTAGAATGTACTCCTCAAAGGCAAGGAAAATTCTACTTTTTTCTTCATATCTCCAGTGACTCCCACAGCATCTCATATATAGTAAACACTTAAAATTTAAATTTTTTATTTTAAATCATTGCCCAGATCATGATTCAAAGAAAGGCAATCAAAATGTACTAGTAAGATCAAGGAAGTTTTTCTAATGAAGCTTGGATTTCTTTACTAAATGATCTAGGAGCAAATGTCTGAAGCTTAAAGGAAATATCTTTAAATAGCATCAAAAGAAATATTAAAAATAATCCTATTTTACATAGTAGTTTTTTTTTTCCAGAAGAAATTTACAGGTCATTTTATAAATTTATAATTATTTCACTGAAAGACATTGATATGTATTCTGAATAATCCAAATAAGATTTACATAATATTTTGTATTGTTGATATTGAGTGATTTTAATTCTTTGAAATTAAGTAATTTCTGGTATACAGTATTTTATAATCCTTAACTAGATTATTTATTGTACAATTTACAGTTCATCGTCTAATGTGTCAGACATAAAATTACTGTCCTTAGTAGACTTATGTCCACAGATATATTTTATATAGACACATTCTGTAGATCTATATAAACATCTATATCTTTGAGTTATCTGCTTAGAGATGATAGTAAAACCCATGGGAATTGATGAAGTTCCCAAAAGAGTATAGAGAAAGGAGAGAAGTAGTTAATGTAGTGATGATGATGATGATGATGATGACGACAACTAGCATTTATATAGGGTTTTTTTTAAATTTTATTTTATTTAATAATAACTTTGTATTGACAGAATCCATGCCAGGATAATTTCTACACGACATTATCCCTTGCAATCACTTATGTTTCGTTTTTTCCCCTCCCTCCCTCCTCCCCCCCCCCAGGATGGCAAGCAGTCCTATATATGTTAAATATGTTGCAGTAATTTATATAGGGTTTAAAGGCTTTCAAATCTCTTTACAAATATTGCCTTATTTTGTTCATATGATATCCTCCGGAGGTAAGTATTATTATTGTTTCCATTTTACAGATGAGGAAACCAAGGCAGGCAGAGTAAGGAAATTGCCCAGTATCACACAGCTAATAACTATCTGAAGGTAGGATTTAAATCACTGCTCCATTCACCTAGCCTCCTCTAATTCAATTATTCACCAAGAAATGACTCTTTAATGGATTTATAACCTCATCCATGTAAGCATTCTCTCTGATCATATCGATCGCAACCCTTCCCTTGTTCTGTTTTCCCTGAAATCCTCCACGGGGAAGACATCTAACAAGCTGGGAGCCTTCATCGGGAGCTCAACATGGATTAACTAAAGGAGCAGGCAGATGACCCCATTGTCTGTCTCCCTGCAGGACTGAGTCATTTCCCTTTTCTGATGTACTTATTTGTGATGACATCTTTTACACCCTCTGGGACAGTTCTTTGCTACATCCCACAAATGGCTCGGTCTACACTCATCTCTGCATTGCTGCTTCCATAAGTTTTAACTCGATTTCTTTAGTAACACACCTCCAGCTGTGGACATCATTGTTTTTGCTGTCCAAAACATTGGTGTTTGTTTTATTGAAGCTTAGGATAATTAGAATCACATCATCCTTTTTCAGAGGCAATATAACCCATTCTTCTCTTACCCTGAATTCTTACCTCCTTCATTGGGTTTCAGATGCCAGATGCCCTGAAAGGCCAATTCTAGGAATTGTCTAAGCTTTCCTCGACCGCTTATGTTTCCACACAAAGAATTAGACCAAATTGTTTTCAGTGATTGTTTCTTTCAGACAGGAGGCTATGTTATGTTCAGATTTTTAATATAATTCATACAATTCCAAAATCAAATTTATTTAGCAGATATCAATATCTATAGAAAATTCCCTTTCCATGTGGATTCTGTAGAGGATATTTGTGATAAACACATTTTGGAGCATTTTGGTATTTCCCTGTTTTACATATACCTCATCAAATAATGTTTTCTGTCTGTTAAGGCCTATCATATGAATTTTACATGGATAGAAGATACCTTATTGCACAAGTCTTTAAATGGGTATTTTCTTCAACCAAATCAAATACTTTTTGTAGTTAAGAACAATAAAAACTGAGGAACCATGTGTTTTTATATTTTTCAGTCAATGGTATGATTTGAAGGATATAAACTCTCCTTATCTCTTATTATAACTTTTATCTTAATATATGTATTATTTTATTAAACTTTTTGAATGAGAAAATAGTTTAAGTGATTATTATTAATATTTATATCTTTTCAATTACCTTTTTGGTAGCAGTAATTTTTTTTTTGCCTACGGATTTAGTAACTTCACCTCTTTTAGAATGAGAATCAATTCCTCAACACTCAAAATTGTTTTGCCTCTTGCATAGACCTCTTCTGCAGAATTGAGCTAAGATGTTGTTCTTCCTTTCTTATTTTTTGAAAATTTAAATGCTATTTCTTTTTTCTTGTGAAGCACATCTAGGTCTATGGTGTTGCAGTATAAATGTCATTGCTAGAGAATACAATTTGTTATAACAATGACAAAAAATCTGTTTTGTTTTTTTGTTTTCTTCATTCCTTCGTGTTGGATTTTTAGACACCACCAGTAAGTGACATAACTAGAAAAATGAAGCATATTGCCAAGAAGAATATATGACAAAAATGAAAAGCAATATATGTTTAAACTATATATACATATATTTATACATACACATATATTCATAACAAACATATTCATATATAAATTATATATACATATATGTATAAATGTATATGTATATGCTATATATGTATATATCTGTGTATAATATTATGTACCTATTCATATGTATATATGTATGTTGTCAAGCATTTATTTTTTTCTTTTTTCACTAACTCATTTTTATTAGAAAAAGAAAGAAAACATTTTGAACAAATATGTATAATGAAACAAAACAAATTCTCAGATCTGCCATCTCCCAAAATGCAAATATCCTTTGGAATTTTAAGTTTCTTTTTTATTGCTCTGGTGAGAGATTTATACCATTATTCTTCATTGTTCCTCTAGAATTATGGTTGATCGTTGCAGTGCTCAAAGTTCTTAAGTCTTTCAGAATTCTTTATCTTTACAGTTTTGTTTTATATATTTATTTGTATACATCTATATGAATATTTTTCTGGCTTCTCACTTGTTTGTATCAGTTCATATGAATCTCATCAGTTTTCTGTAAAACAGTCCCCTTCATCATTTCTTATGGCATGATATCATATCATTCCATCCATATAACATAACTTATTCTGCTATTTCACAATTGATGGGGACCCCACTTATTTTCCTGTTCTTTACCACAGAAATAAATATTTTTGCTATTGTGGTGCTATTACTAGTATGGGCTACTTTGCTTTTTCTTTCAGAGATGAAATTAAAAAGTTGTATTAAACAAAAAAAATTATTAAGCATTTACTATGTGGAGAGCATTGTATTTGATGTTAAGGAAAATATCAAGTTAATAAGATTTCATTACTCCTTATGAAAGACAACAGGGAATAACACACATACATCATGGATTATTGTGTGTGATATTAAAAAGACGTGAAATAAATTGATATATGAGCTTACTGGAAAATGTTATTGACAGGAGTCAGGACTGATCAATACATTGTTAATTTTTTTTTAGTTGAAAATATTGATCCTATCTATGTGCTTGATAAATCCTTTCTCACATTGTCCTAGACAGAATTCTGGTGAAGAATGCCTTTGTTTCCATCTATTGAGGCAGTTATTCTCTTCCATGTAAGTGCCCAAAGCAAAGTCTTTTACTGAGATTTTCTATATGTATGAGATCTCAATTCAGAAAGAAATTGGCTTTAGAACACAAGAAGAGCTGGAAATGGCGATGATTTTTGTTTTACAGGTAAAGGTGATTATTGGAAGTTCATTCCTTTATGGGGATATGCTTTTCTATTGCTTTTAAAATAACAACAACCCTATAATGTTACACAGATATAAAGTGGAAGAGTCCCCCAAACAAACCATAACCAGAGATTCTTATGTCAGCTAATTTAAACTTCTGTTCAAAAGTAATGTTTTTCCTTTCTCTCCCAAACGCTTTCCCCTAATTTTGATGTTGCTTAGGTGAGATCATCTAATAGAGGTATACTTATGCCATTTTATTAAATGAAGCTTTTGTGTGGGATATGAATTAGTTTTATAACTTAGCTTGAAAAATAAAGATTTTCATTATCTGATATGTAACAGTCAGAGAGAGCTGGCTATGATGAAAAAGTTTTTAAAAACACAATTGGAGATGATGGAATCTGTTTGTTTATACATATCCATATCTCTTCTGTTAATTCTGATCAAAATACTTATGATGATGCTTTAGTCTAGTCTTATGAAGAACATTAATCCGATCCATGGTGGATAAAAGAAATATTTAAACGATGTGGTACCATTTAACAAAAAGTAATCTGAGGCAATTTCCCCCACAATATAACATTTATGAGCAGGGATATGTTGCCTACCAATAAATGGTCAGTGAATTGTCCCCATTTGTGCCAAAGACCCCAAGCAAAAGTCGATTCCCCTTATATAAAAGTTGAGGAAGAGTAAACAGAATACAATAGACAAGATGATGTCATGGGACAGAGGGTAATATGATTGCACTGAGGTGCAGTAAACAATGATTGGTTAAAAGTTTGGTAATAAGGGCTAACAAGGACCCCTTCTTCCCTGCTGAGAGTCCAGGTATAAGATAGAATTTTGAATAGCAAATCAGACACTCTTAAAAGATAGCTTGGTGACGTACAGATATGACACTTGACTCCCTTATGTTCACATGCATCCACCAAGGTCAGCTAAATTCCTCGAGGCAAGAATAGATGCAGGAGAAATGGATATTTAAATTTAACCTATTACAGACCAATTGAATTCTTTACCAAGTTCAGATACACAAACCCATGAATTAAGCAATTACGGGAAAATCAATTACTTATAAATATGACCAATAAGAAAATGAACAGAGTTAATCTGTTTGATTGATCATTGCAATGGTGAATCACTGGAGTGACAACAGTAACATGGAACTGGAAATTTTCAGTATCTGGCAGGGTATCTCCACACAGCCAACTAATAGCAGAGTATCAAAACAACTGATCCTACAGAAAAGGAAAAAAAAGTGTTTTTGTTTATCAAAAAGGATGCTATCTATAGTATTAGTTTGGCAGAATTTCATTACTAGTTCTATATGATTCTTGTAAAAAAAGTAGAATGCTGTTTCAAAGATATGTCATCAAATTTAATATTTAAAGAAAGGGATTTTTATTAGGTATGGGTATATATCCTTATATGTGTTTATACATACACACATATATGTGTCTATATACATATTTATGTATGCTCCCACATGAGTGTATGTATGCATGTGTATATATATGCACAGACACGCTAAAAATATAAGCATGAAAAAATTGAGAGGATTTTTTCCCTGCATTCTTGGAGCAAACGAGTGTGGTTTGTTAAGGTGGAAAACTGTTAGTAATAAATGGAATATTGAATAATATGGCTCTACAATCCATTCTTCTTTTTCCCATGTCAATATTCCCATCTCTATAGATATGTAGTGAAGCAAAGAATTTATTCTATTTTTCCTTGCTCTAGTGTTCCCCAGGAACAGTCAAGGATGTAGAAATATAAAAGATACCCCTCATATACTCTTGCATAAATTTTTTGAACTTTCATTTCTTTGCTCCCATTCACATTTAAACTCCAAGGAAATCTCCAAACATAACTAATATTTCATTTTCTTATTAAGATACTTATCTCCACTCCAATTTTCTATGACCAACAAGAAAAATTATAGTTCAAGTGCATTTGCCATAAAAAATCAAAAGAAATTAAGATGCAGTTTTGAAAATTAGATCCTCTAGCTCAGGTAAAGAAAAATGGATTAACCATCTTTAAGCCCTTTTCTTCCACCCAAGGGAACTGTTGGACATTTTGGACTTCCCTCAGGCAGCAGGCGTCCTCAGCCAGTTCTGGCAGAGAATTGTCCCTTGCTCCTCCACCCAGTATGAGTTAAGGGGGAAAATGAGGGATAGTCTCAGCCCTCATATTTCAAAGGTATCCCTACAATAATTCATATGGATTCAGCTAATTATCCTGGGATAGTCATCAGGCAATTCTGAAGGTCTTTAGGAATCTAAAAAGTCACACTGAAACTTCTTTGACCCTGCTTCTTCTAGAATTTAGATGGTAATGGCTTTGAGACCCTTACTATGCCCAAGAGAAGAATAGTTTGCTACCATGCAAGATGAGCACTTGTGAAGGTAGTTGAGTGGTTCTCTCAGTGGTTTTCCATGACATTCTCCATAGGCCCCTTTTGGTTTCAGAAGTCACTTCTGTCTCAGTATTGTGGACCTCTCTGAAAGTTCCTTGTTGTCTTGGAGTACTTTTGATGGACTTTGATATGTGCTCTGAACCTTGCTGAAGCACATGTGCATTGCTGGGATGATACAGCAGCTGTGATAGATTCTCAGTGATTGGGGACCAAGTGACAATGCCAGAGAAGATGGACTTTTTGCTCTGTAGGACTTCTTCCTGCATGAGTTATAGTCTACTTTTTCCCCCTCAATGGAGACTTTTTTTCTCACTGCAATTATTATTGTTTTTACATGGCTCCAAATCGTAAAAATTCATAATAAATCCTCAACTTCCATGGAATTAGCATTCCTAGAAAATGGTGCAAGAGTAAAAAAATTTATTGTCACATTGAATCTTTGGGAAATAAAGGGTTATGCTTCTGAAATCACCCAAACTGTAATCTTTTATTTGTGTTTGATAAAAATAGACTTTTCTGTGTATAAGTGTTTATAATCAAATATTAATTATGTTAGTGTGCATTTTTTCTAACTTTGTAACCATAAAATAATTCTTAAAATTCAGTGTCCAAAATAAAACTGATCTCATGGAAAATATGTTTTCTTCTTAGTAAAACCTATGACCCTTGGTGCTGAAATGTCATTTTTTTTTATTTCAGACATTATTCACTTTTCATAATACATGTAATCTCTAGTACCATAAGCACCATATAGGAAATAAAATTCTTAAAACAAAGATTTTAACTTGAGTTTTACATTCTACAGTGTTAGATGGCAATGTGAGGGCATTATATTGTGTACTATATTGTAGAACTCTCTCTACCTTGACTATCCTCTGAAAACCAAGGAAGAGTCAGCTGGGACTTTGTTCTCTGATGTTAGAAAGCAGAGAGACTGGTGATATCTCAACTTCACCCTGATGGTTCTATTCTTCATTAATGATGGAAGTTGTTGGATTTCAGAAGGTCCAACAGAAGGATGTATCAGATGTGCTCACAGTTCTTTTCTCCAGCACAGTTTCCAGTGAGGTTACTAATAAAATCAGGCAAATACTCGAAGTCTCATGAGTTAAACACAGTCTTTTATTCCTCTTAAAACAATATCATAGTTTTTGTTGTTTGGGGCATAGTCAAAGTGTCCAAGTAGCTGCTCTAAGGGAATCTTATAATATATATTTTGCTTTTAATTCACAAAAGATCTTTGGGGGAAAATGATATTCAAATACACATATCTATCTTTTTCTTTCCCTCTTCCCCACACAAACACATGTATATGTATATCACCAGCATTCTATATAATAAAACCTTGAGGAATTGACAATGCATGAAGCATTATAAAATTAAAATTCAACATATATCAATAATTGTATCATTATTAAGGGGTTGCAAAATACCTATTCTATAATATGAAGATGGGGAAATATGATCACACATACACATTTCAATTCAATCCAACAATTTTTAAGCATCTACAGGCACAGTTATAAGTGTTAAGGATACAAAAAAGAGACAAAGGGCAGTCTCTAATCTCAAGAAACTTACTATCTAGTAGGAGAGTACAATATGCAAACAAGTATATAAAGCAATCTCTATGCAGGATAAATAAGAAATAACTAAAAGAAATAAGGCATTAAAATTAAAAAGGGTTGGAGAAGGCTTCCTGTAGGACTTGGGATATTAGTGGGATTTAAAGGAAGCCAGGGAAATCAATAATTGGAATGGAGACAGAAGAGCATTGGAGGAATGGGAGATAGATGAAGAGAATACCTGGAGCATTCATAGAACAGCCAGGAGGCCAGTGTCACAGATCAAATGTTATGTCTTAGGGAGCAAAGTTTAAGAAAACTCAAAATGGAGATAGAGGCTGATTTATGAAGGGCTTTGAATGACAAACAGAGCATCTGGTATTTGTTTCAGGAGGCAATAGGAAACAACTTTATTTAGTTTTGTTTATTTATATTATTTCTTCTATTATATTTATATATTATGTTATATTATATTATTTATTTATATTATGACATGATCAGACTTACATTTAGGAAGATACCATCAGTGACAGGAGAAAGACTAGATTAAGTGCAGAAAGAGACTTGAGATAGTCAGACCTCCAGGAGGGTATGGTAGTAATTGAGATATAAGGTCATGAGGGCCTCCACAAGACTGGTGACAGTTTCAGAGAAGGCAAGGAGGAAGGTTATTAGGGAGATGTAGTAAAGATGAAAATTAAAGACTTTGGCACTTGGGCTTAAGATTGGATTGAGAGAGAGGGAGAAATCCAGAGCGACTCTTACATTCTGAGAGCCTGGGATTTGCTGTCCACATTAATGAGGAAAGTAAGGGTGGAGAATCGTAGAGGGAAAGAGAATGAGTTCTGCTCAGAATAGATAATTTTAAGATGTATTGGACATACCTTGAGATGTCAGAAAGGCAGTCATCGATGCAACATTAGAGATCAACAGAGAATTTGGAGCAGAAGAGATTTGGGAATTTTCCACACAAATAAATCCATCGGAGCTAACGAGATCACCAAGTGGAATAAGAGTACAGTGAGAAAAGAAGATCCAAGGCAGACCTCTGAGGGACACTGACATATTTTTGTATGTAGGTGTGTGTTTGTAAAACATGCTAAGTGTTTTATGGAATCAATAGGTGAACAAGCATTTATTAATTACCTACTATGTATGAGGGAGTATATAAGGAATATGAAGAAAATTTTTATTGTAATCTTCCTATAGTCTTTTTTAAAGCATTTAATAATTTATCAGAGAATATTTGTGAAGCTGGCTTTTTAAAAATTGACTTTTTAAAAGTTTTTTTTTTCCAGCACTGGTTTTTTGCTGTTACTTTATTTAGCTCTTGGTTATGTTTTAGGCCAGTAACTGTTTGGAAAAGACTTCAAATATCATTGGTACTAGAAACCCAGTAGGAATCTCAAGAATAATCATATCTTTCTTTTTCTTATTTTGCACATACTTGAGGAATGATTTTTTAAAGTGGAAAATGGATTTCAGCTAGCCTTTAGCTGGGTGCATTAGCTCATCTAGACAAAACTGTATGATATCAAGTAGATCTATCTAATAGAACTAATCACTTGATAAGAGAGCTTTAAGTCATGAAATATATGCAATAATAAATGTTCTCAATGCTTTAGCTACCTTTGCTAAATTCCTAGGAAAAATTCAATGGAACCCTCTCCGCCATAGCCCAGAAGCCTCAAAGAGCCTAAATCATGTTTCATTTGCTTCTCAGCTCACTGATAGTCGAATTACATATGTAATAAAAAGCATCTTTTGCATAATTGAGTTATACTTAGTATTGTTGCTTTACTAAAAATTGACTGATAGAATGTATGATAATAATCATTTTTAGTCTTAACTGATCTTATAGTTTAAATAAATGATAAAATATTGAGGAATAAAGAGGAATGTCTGGCATATTATAAATTTTAAAAAAGTTTGAGTTGTTCCCATAAACTTGGAACTTTTTGAGGAGGTATAAAAAAAAAAAAAAAAAAAAAACAGGCTTATTGGATGCTGTTGTTTATTGCCATTTATTCCCTTCATTTTTGCCATTTACCTAAACACAACTAATATGTGTAATTTAATGGTCAAGTCAAAAATCTGGGTCTGTGGAAAGAAGTAAATCTTTTGTGGCCTGTTAGGACATTTTAATGTGCTCCAAGTATCAAGGAGAACCTTAAGCATTTTATAATAGAAAAGCTTTGAGTAGGTTTCCTGTTGGTTCTCCCTCTCTCTCCCCTTTCTCTCTCTGTCCACACACACACATTCATACACACACACACACACACACACACACACACGTGTATAATTTGAATTTTGAAGTGGAGGGTGAATTTGCTACATCAAACTGGAGGTAAGTCACAGTACCAATTTCAAATATGAAAAGTTCTTGGAAATGAATGGAAAAGAAACAATATATAAATGAATGCAGGCAATAAGTATTCCGTCTGCAGTAGACTATGAGGTATCTATTCTCATTAAGTACAATTCTTGACAAAGAAATAATTTGTGACACCTTCCATAAAAAGAAGATAATAATGGCTTTTACTTCACAAGATTGTTTGGGGAATCAAATAAAATAATGATAAAAAAAAGTTACAAATTTTACAGTACTTGTCAGCTATTATTAGAATTGCATTATTATCTTTAGAGACAAAGAATAGTAATATATGCCCTAGAGAATAAACTCATTATTTTGGTAACCCAAAGAGAAGAAAAGGGAGGACTTACAAAAGTGTTTTAATTGTTAAAATGAAAATGGGATAGCTTGGTTTGAAAAGCATTGTGAAAGAATGAGCTATCTTAAATTCATGGTAATGAATTAAACTATTGGGGCATAGATGTTCGAGTGCTTACAGAATTTATGTCACTTGAAAGGGAGACGTTTACATAACTTCCTAATGGGTTTGCTATTTTATGATTCACTAGTTCTTCTTCCATTTAAAAAAATAAATTGCATATTTCATTGTTATCTATTATCTTTTTCTTTGCTGATTTGGTACTGATTTCTATAATTTAATCAGTATTAAAAAGTAAGGAGGAACAGGTTTAATAATGTCCCGAAGTCACTTAGTCATTTTCTTTCCTCATCGTGGAATCTAATATTAATTGTTCTTTCATGTCTCACCCAGAATATGGTTATTTAGAATAATTTGAGGTGGCACAGATTTTTTTCAGTTGTAAAACTTGATTCATGGTATCATTAGTAGTCTTTCTAATAGAGCTTGATATAGCATTAAAAAGGCACCTTATTTGTCCATTTCTCTAAGCTGAAAAATAAAGCAGATGATTTAGTTATCATTATATTCATAGGAAGTGGACTTTAGGCTATATGATTCGGTCATAACTATCATCTGTATGTCATGAATAATATTTATAATTTGGGGAAAACGGAAATTGACTTTGCTCTTCACTTTTTAATGTCACTTTCCTCCCCCTCATATGTCTAAATATAGTTGTATGATAGAAAAAAATAGATCAAGCCAGGTTAACCCCATTTCGAATTGATAACATAGACTACTCATCAAAAATCAGTTGTTTAGATGACCTTTCTAGGTAGGGAACAATAATTGCAAGCAGACTTAGCTAGGTTTGAATTTTGGATTTGCAGATAATAGGGGAAAGAAGGGAGACCATTTTATCTCTTTCAACTTTTGCATCATGGGTTGCAAATGAAGATTCTGGGATGGCTTCACAGCTCTTGCACCAATGGTTACTATACTGAGACAGCTTTGTGTCCATTCCGTCTTGATTATTGTTGCTTCCATTGTGACTCCCATGTCATTATTTGTAGTCTCTTCACCACACTGGTCAAATCAATTTGCTGTTGCCCTTCTTCAAAATCAATTCATTTGTAGGAGAAAGGATGATGAATTTGCAATGTGATGGCTTAGCCCTGACTCCCAAATCTGCTTTTCACTTTCTGTGTGACCTTAAAAAAGTCATTAACTTTGCTGACCTTCTCTTTCCTCTACT
Source organism: Antechinus flavipes (assembly GCF_016432865.1). Taxonomy (NCBI): domain Eukaryota; kingdom Metazoa; phylum Chordata; class Mammalia; order Dasyuromorphia; family Dasyuridae; genus Antechinus; species Antechinus flavipes. Next base: position 12,529,689 of record NC_067403.1, on the reverse strand, counting down.
TTAAATGAGGGGTTTGGACTAGATTAGATTCAAGCTTCCTATCATCCTACATTTATATTCCTACAATTATCCCCAGATAGTTTTTCTGGACAATGTACTGTTGTTTGGGTTGTTTTTCTAGAGTCACCTCACACTATTGATAGACTGAAACAGCAATCAACTAGAAGCATGAAGTCATTTTATTTTCAATTCTGGGAGGGAGAATGAGAAGTGTTTGAAATCCCTCGATGAATGCTCCATCAAATACATCAAAAGAATCAAGCTATGGGAAAACTTTGAAAGAAATCATTCTGAGAAATACAATTCACCAAAATGAACAAGAAATAGTCAAACACAATGAAAAAAATATGACTTTGGGAAAAGTAGAGGCAGAAATGCCAAGAAAAATAACTGCCACAGTGAAGAGAAGCATGAGAAACAAAGCCAGCACGTTATCAGGTTAAAATAAACACAGTGAACAAATTGAGGAAAGAAATTAAATTACTAAAAGTGTCATAAGATGAAAGATGGAACAGAATGCAACTTAGAGTCTCGGGATAAGATGCCAGTGGATCATTAATTTGAGGTCTGCAAAAAAAGAAAGCTAAAAATAGTTTTTGCAAGAGGGAAAATGGCAGAAACAATGGGAAAAGAAAAATAAACTCTAAAAATTATATAACACAGCCAAACTTTGGCGTCTGTGAAGTTAAACCCAGTGGACCTAGAGGATAGGCCAAGGGAAGAGAATTCAAAATGGAAGAATCTGGAATATACTGTACTGAACGTTGAGAGTTGAGGGGTGCCAGTAAATCAGCTGCACAACAATGTTAAGTACATTTTCCTTCCCCTTTTCTCCCTTTGACTAGCATGTTTTGTTTGCATCTTAGTCATTCCCCAACAAATGACTACCCTGCTTCAACCTCTTATCATCAAAAAAGAAAATAAAGCCTAATTTCCTAGTAAAGTGATTGGGTTTAATTATTCGTATCGCATCATTGTTTTTACATTAGAAAAAAAGAATGGCATGTGCTTTGCCACTAAGGATTTGGTTTCAATATTGACCATTTTATTTGGCTTTCATTTGGTAGCTTTCTAGGATGATCCTCATATACATGGTTGTAGTCACTGTGTATATTGTTCTGCTTGTGCAAGTCGCTTCATATGTTTCTTGCCATGGTCCTCTAAATTCTTCATCTTTGTCACTTCTAGTCCAAGGATATTCCCTCATGTTCATATAACACAGTTGGTTCTGGTATCCCCCAATGATTGGTCATGTAGTTTGTTTTGAACTTTTTATCTATCCAACCTCTATTTATGTATATGTGTATATGTATATATACACATATATGTGTGTGAATAAATATCTATATATAATAAATCTCTCTATATATTGTGCATATGTATACACACACACACACACATACACACACATTCACACACGGAGAGAGAGAGAGAAAGAAGAGAGAGAGAGAGAGAGAGAGAGAGAGAGAATTAAAGAAAAGGAAGGAAGAAATATAGAATATATATTAAATCCTTATTTTAAATGTCTGGTACTGCTACATTTAAAGTACAAAAATACAAATAGGAACAGTCCCTCACCTAAAAGAGTTTACATTCTGAAGGAAAGAAGACAATGCTTAAGGGAGAGATGGAAAAGAGGAATTCCATTTGGGATAGAAAGTTAGGAGATTGCTGGGGAAGGTCTGGAAGCCTAGATCAGAACAAGTTAAAGCTAAAGCCCATCTAGGAAGCCAGGTGCAAAGTCCAGTGTTCCTGTGGAAACAGCGATGAGAATGATAATTGGACAGAAGACAACATGGTAAAAAAGATGGTCAGGAAGATTGCAAGAAGTTTAGACATTCTATTCTAATTCAAGAAATTTGCATAAGGTTTCAGGATTTGTAGAAGCCAGAGAAAGTCTTTCGATAACTTTTAAGGTGCAAAAAGCATCAGGTTGACATCAGGTAGCATAGTAGATAGAAAGCTAGCCTGCTAGGAAGCCAAGTTTACAGCTTCTGCCTTCTTGATGTTGGACATGTCCCTTAACCATTCCCTAATCTAGACAACTCTCTAAAACTATAAATTGTAAAGATCTGCATTTGTAGAGGGCTTTTTCACACCAGGGAGTTCCCCATTCCAAGGAAATCACAAATCTAGTCCTATCCTTATCTTAAGAACAAGAGGACAGAAACTGAGATTCACCATAAAGATAAGCCCTAAAGTCAATTTATTCTTTACAACTTTGATTAAATAGTCACTATCTTAATGTAATCACCAAAACCAAGATAAGGAAACAACAGCAATGTTCATTTAATTAACACCTATATAACACTTGAGGGACAAAAACAATAAAGGAAGATGGAATGAAGTATAAGTTAATTAAGGGCATCTCAAATTTAAAAAAAAATCAAAGGAAAGAGTAGAGCAAGGAGAATGATGTGTGAGAAATTTTGTATTTATACATCTATTTCAAATAGGGAAAATGGAAAGGAAGTTGAATTTTTACAAAACTTATCAAATATGAAAATTTTATCTAATGTTATATGAGCATGTACATGTAAACACATCATATATATTTGTACATATACACATGTATTCATCAAGAGTGAGATAGTAATGAGAAAATCAACTGTTATTCTCTTTTGAGAAAGCTAATAATTTTTTTAAATGTCAGAGCTTGTCAAATGTAATGAATGACTTTTGATATTAATGGAGTGAATTCTTTTTAAATACTTCCATGAGTATATTATTTCATTGATGTGGGTACTTCACTCAAAATGCAAATTGTAACCAGTTCATTTTTTTCCATCTTATATGTTTCTAGTCCTTGTCACATTGTAAATTCTCTTTGGGGAGTACTCCCAGCATGCCAGTGCCTTCCCTCTAAGCATGTTATGTCTAATGGATGAGGGTCAAATGCTCAGAGATCGTGTGATCCATTCTGGTTATAACTTATTTGGAGGTTTATTTTCCAGTCATGCATAATTCAGGGGGTATCCCCTTTTCTCTCCCCTTCCAATCCTAACAATTCACTTAGCTGCTGAGTTGGAACTGAATGGATATACAAATAGTATAAAAAATAATTACATAAAGTGATACAATTTGTATGAGTATCAAATAGTCAAGATTATTAAGAAAATTGATACAGAAAAAAAGTGGAATTATTTTCTTCGATAGATTTCTTATTATATCGTAAAATAGTAACTATCAGAATTATCTAATACCATATACAAAATAGGAAAAAAAGATCCATGAAACTAACTAATCTAAAATTTGCATCAATGCCTAAGGCATTCTAATGTCTTATAAATCAAAGAGTACATAACTATGGAGCAATGATACCTTTTTCAATTAAAAAAAAGTGTTAGGAAATTTGAATTACCCTTTTGTGGAAAATGAGATTAAATCCTCTTGTCACACCATAAACTGAATTAAGTTCTAAATGAATAAATGATCTAAATATTTTGACGATCATGACAAATTTATCAGGTAATAGAGGCTATATTTATTAAAGTTGTGACGTGGAAAATTCTTAGCTATTTATGGAATAGGAGAAATTAACTGAGGCGTTTCTATGAAAGTGTTTATTGAGTGCTCAAAACATGCAAGATTGTGTTAAGCATCGAGTACATAGTGACAAAAATGGAAAACAATTCCTGCTCCCAAGGAGCATACGTTTCATTTTTTTGGGAGGATGGAGATGTATAGATAGATAGAGAAGAAAAGGAGGAATAGAACCTTAACAACAAAGAGAATCAAAAAATGCCTCTAGTAGAAGGGAGTACCTGAATTGAACCTAGAAGGAAACCAAAATGGACAGAGAGGAGAGTATATCAGACATAGAAATGGCCTGTATAAGGCAGATAGGTGGGAAATGAAATCCCAAGCTCAGTGAAAGCTAGGAGGACCACTAGCTAGAATGAAGAATGAGTAAATTGAAGTAAAATGATTTTTTTTAACTTAAAAGGTAAACTGGAATCAGATTGACAAGGAAGTAGGACTTTGCATATCTAAGAATCATTAGTGACTAGAGTTTCTTGACTGGAATAATATAATCAGAATTGTGCTTTAGCAAGATGATTTTGGTAGATGTGAAGAGAATCTTTTGTAAGCATGAGATATTGGAGGGAAAACAATCAATTAGGAGGAAATATATTTACTGTAACCTATTTAACATGTATAGGACTGTTTGCCATCTGAGGGAGGGGATAGAGGGAGGAAGGGGAAAAATCAGAACAGAAGTGAGTGCAAGGGATAATGTTGTAAAAAATTACCCTAGCATGGGTTCTGTCAATAAAAAGTTATATAAAAATTAAAAAAAATAAAAGTATCTTGGTAGTAAGAAAAAAGAGCCCTACTTTGGCATTAGGAAATGTGGGTTCAGGTTGTGCCTTTACCATATTAGTTATGTGACGGTTAATAGAAATAGAAAGAGTCATATAATGTGATAATAATATATTATAACATATATAATATATATAATATATGTAAATATAATAATAAAAGAAAAATAGAAAATAAAAAAGGAGGCAATATATTTTAAAAGGCAATAAGCAAATGAATAGAAGTAGTAGTAATATGAACTGAGAGAATACGATGGATGTAAGAGAAGTTTGAAAGTAGGATTAACAAGATTTGATAAATATGGAATATGAGGGATGATGAGGATGTTTTTGAGGTTTTGAATACAGTTGCCCACAAAAATGGTGATTCCCTTAAAGGAGACAGGGAAGCTTAAAGTGGGGGAAATGAGTTCCATTTGGGGCATGGGGAGTTGGAGCTGGAACATCAAGATGAAGCTATCCATCAGGGATTTGGTGAGGTGTGATTTAAGAGACTGATTAGAGCTGGGTGTATTAACTTAGGAATTATCTGTGTAGAGGTAATAACTCTTAGACCCTGACAAAATTATCAAGAGAGAGCATGTAGAAAAAGAAGACAGAGAGTCCAGGGTATAGTCTGTCTACCAAAATGACTCACTTTGGAAAAAGTTAAAAAGAACTATTTGTAGAAGTAAGGAGAAAAATCCTTACTGTTAATGGAAAATTGACTAATAGGAGGAAAGGCTGATAAACCATGATAATGGACTATTTATGATGCCTTAGAAATAGCATGTTTGAACAATATGAAAAATATACCTAGATATTTATGATGAGATACAGAGGGAAGAAAGTAGGAAACCACTGTATGTACACTGAATATAACTATATAAATGATAATAGGGATGATAATGAGGAGAAAGAAAAAAAAGTTTAATTAAGCAGAAGGAAAAAATTTGGAGTCACTTTGCCAACATTTATTAAGTGCTGACTGTGTGCAAGCACTGGAAATGGAAAAACATGCAAAAAGAAATAAGCCCCTGCTCTGTTATATTCTAACAGGGAAAGAGAGCATGTCAAAGGAGGCTGAAAAAGGGGGGGAATGTGATGAAGTTCAGAGAAGTGTAGCCTGAGGGGAAAGAGAGAGCTGGCTGCTGGGAGCCCTCCATAAGTGGGGGTTAGCTGAGGTGCCATTCACTCAGAAGCAAGAGCCCTGCCAGAGTACTTCTGAATTGTGTACCGGGCCAAGATGATCTGGTACGGAGATGTTGTTGTGACGTGGTAGAAAAATCCAGGGAAGTGCAGTCTGTAGGAAATGAAATGCAGCTGGAGACAAAGGCAAACATATTGATTTTGGACAAAATTTAGAAATATGTAAAAAAAATCTAAAGATGCAAATAGTGCTATGTAGTTTTGTGCCATCTTCTTTTAAATTATTTATATATTTAAATGTGGTTATGAAATTCTAAGTGCTAACATTCCTTTTTTCTAAATAATCAGAAAGATAATAAAAGAATATCTGGAAGCAGGTTTTTAGTTCTGGATGCCATATTTTGGGAGTGTTGAGACCATGGCCCAAGGGAGGACAGTTACAATGATGGGCAGAATGGAGATCATGGTATGTGAAAAGTGGTTGAAAGAATTAGAGACGTTTGGCTCCAGGAATAGAATTCAGGGAGAATAAAATCATTGCCTTCAGCTATTCAAAGAACTGAAATAAAGAAAAGGAATTAGACTCATTTTACCTGACCCAAGAAGGTAGAAATAAGAATGAATGGACATTGGAAAGTGGTAACTTTGGAGTTTTTATTCTTTTTAGTTTGATTACTATTAACCCTTCCGATTGTCTAGTCATATGAAAAATTACATCTATTTCTACTTGTCTATTCAATTCAAAACATTTTAAGTACTTTGACATTTAAATTTAACATTTTAAATTTAAATCTTAACATTTAAAATTATGTTTAAGCCTCTGTGTGAGGCATTAGGGATAGAAAGATGTAAAATGATACAATCTGTGTCCTCACATCTCTGATAATCTCTTCTGAGATGGGTGCAGGTAGTACCATGGAGATACTGGGTATATCCCATGTATATGTATAGTGGGAAAAGTATACTGGGAAAAGTATACTGGAGAAGTATACTAGGAAAAAAGTATAGTATACTATACTATATATAAGTATACTGGGAAAAAAAAAACCAGATACAGTAGGCAGGAAATCATTCCAGAAAAATATGAGGAGGAAGACAATATTTTTGCCTAAGGGAACCAGGACAGGATACACAGAAGATATAGCACCTTGGCTAAGCTTTGAAAGAAGAGAAGGGATTCACTTTCTTTCTCTGTACCTTGGTTTCCTTTTTAAATAAAATATGAGATTTTGGACCTGATTTGCAAAATGTTATGAAAAATTAAACTGACCTCTGAATCCAAAAGGGCCAAAATGAAATACAAGCACCTTCCAAGCATGAGGAATAACAGAGGCCAGAGCTGGCGTCTTGATTTAAAGGAAAATGAACAATCCATACTAAGTGAACCAGGGTACGAAGGAATGGAACTTGGAAATAATGCTCAAAAGGTTGATCGGAGAGCCTTTAATGGCAGGCTAAGGAATCATATTTTTTAAGCACTAAGGAGCCATTAGAGTTTTATCTAGTGAAGTTTTCCAAAATGACATTAGACATGTTAAATACTTTTGGATAACAGGATATGCGATTGAAACTTTTATGGCTAATTAAGCTGGTATGCAAATTACAACAATGCTTTTTAAAGTGAAGCTCTTTTTTTCTGCTCTCTTGTAGCAATTCTAGAAATCCAAAAAAAAAAAAAAATAAAAAAGCATATATGTGTGTATGCATATGTGTGTTTATTTTTTTTTCTTTTTACCAAACAATATGTCTAGGCAGAGAAACTTTGCTTTCCTTCTTTGAACCTTCTAAAATATAGATTATGATTTAAGAAAGAATGCTACCTATTGGACTACTTGCCACCTGGGGGAAAGGATGACGGAAGGGAGGGGAATTGGAACACAAAGTTTTGCAAGGGTTAATGTTGAAGAATTATCCATGCATATGTTTTGAAAAATAAAAAGCTTTAATAAAAAGAAAAGAAAAGAAAAAGAAAGAATGCTATACTTGGAATAAGGCTTCTGAGATCAGCCTGCAGTGTTTGCTAGCCACGTAGAAAGAGACAATCACTTAGCCTTCCTCAATGGGCCCTCATTTCTACCATGGGGATAATGATTACTATGTATGTTGCCTATTTATATCACAAAGTTCTTGTGAGAAAAAAATGCTATTCACCTCTAGGAGTAATGTGAATGTGAATTATTTTTATTGTACATCTTTCCCTTACAAGAACTCCTCCTCCTCTCCCATGAAACCTTTCCTCTGACACTAAAAGAAGATTAATCTTTCCGTATTTGGAGAAGCACTGTGATGAAAGCCATAAGAGATCACATAGTGAAAAGAATATTGCATCTAGATCCAGGATCTAATTTCTCATGGAGATGTGATTTTTTCAAAATAGAAAATAGGAAAAGAAAAACAATTGCCATGTGCACAGCAGATCATGAGAGGATTCAAAATATAAAACAATAAATTTCCATTTCAAGAAAATCTTTAGGATAATGAGTACAAATTTTGTTCAAATCTGTCCAGTTTTTCATTGCTGCCTTATAGATTTTCCCTTGTTGTCTGCTGCCCACCTTTTACTTTATTCTAATTTCCCATCCCCAAAGAAGGCTACAATTAAATAATTAAATATGAATATATAGATATAGATCTGTCACCTGTCAATATAATACAACATACACCTACATGTATGCACATGCATATGTGCATATATACAAATATAAATACATATATGTACATATGCATAGCTATCATTATCATAGACACATATACACAAATGCATTCATATGCATCCATGTAAAACTGTATTATGATTTTTTGTCCTCTGTTTCTCTGAAGAATGAGGCATGTAGAATTTAGTTACTTAGCCAAGGTCACAAAATTTTGAGATGCGATTAATATAGATCTTCTTTTGCTCCATATCTACTACCCTTGCTTTTACATCGGAGTTATGACAAAACTCCTGACAACAGTCAAAATAAAGTGTAATTGTGAAATATTTAACAAAAACATAAAAATACAATACAGCACAGATAATGTTAATTTGAGGCTTTCTAAGTCAGTATGTGCCATTTCTATTTGCATTTGATACTAGTTACACTAGGTTGTCTCCTGTTTATAGCAGTCTGAAGCTATTAATGTTTAATAAAATGGCACTAAGATTTTTTGGGATTCTATTTCCATTTAAGAGGGAGAGAGAAACTAAGGAATTGAGGCCTTTTGTCAACAGTCAGAATTTGACTACAGATACCCTGATCCCAAGTCAATTTCTTTTTTTATTTTTTCTATTTTTGAAATCATGTATGCTTCATTAACTATTTGGGCTGTTGTTTTGTAATTCTGGGATGCATTTTTTAAACTCTGTCATCAGAACCCTAGTTTTCATGAGATTTTCATTGGGATCTGGTGAAGAAATATCAGTTTTTTTATTCTTCTTTCCTTTCCATAATACTCTTCCCTTTCTCCTTTACATGATACCCCCCCACATAAATACATCTAAGCAGATTTAAAAGATGCTTAATAAATGTTTCTTGGATTAAGATCCAATTAAATCTCTAATTAAATTTCCACACTGCTAACCCAAGTCTTGATTGCCCTCACCTACCTCAACCAACTCTCTTCTCTGATTGGAGGGCAGAGTACCAAACTGCTCCCAATGCCTTCCTCCCTCTTTAATCCACCTTTCTCTTCCTGGCTTTAATTCCCCATGGAACAGGATGGCCCTCAACTGAGTCTCCCTTGGTGCCTTTTCTGCCCCCTTTCCTAGCTCTTTACTATGTCTCTTCTCTCTCCTCCCTCTCCCCTCTTTAGCCTTGAGATTGTAAACTCTTTGAGGGCAGAGACTATCTTTCTGCTTATTAGTTGTATCCCCAGTGCTCCACATAGATCAGAGCTCTTGTAAACATTAATCCAGGTATCCCTCACAGATACTGCTAGTTCCATTCCAGAGCACGGCAATAAAGTGAATGTTGCAATAAAGTCAGTCACGATATATTTTTTTCACTTTTCCAGCACACATAAAACTTATGTTTATACTATATTGTATAAACATTCTGTGTTTATATAGACACAGTATACTGTGGTCTATAAATTGTGCCTTAGTATTACATTTAAAAATGTAAACATGCCAAAGAAAAATATCGCTAAATAAAAATGCTAATCATTGTCTGAGCCCTCAGCATCATTTTAATCTCTTTGCTCAGAAGTCGATGGCCCCTGACTGATCAGACTGGTGGTTGCTGAAGGCAGGGGGCTGCAGCAATTTCTTACAATGACAACAATGATTAACTCTTCATTTCACTTGAACACTTATAGGTCTTTATAGGGGAATTAATTGACCTAATTGCAATATTGTTTCTTGCAGTAGAGAAGCCCAAAGAGAGGAAGAAGGATGGAAAAAGATCAATAGAGGGGGTGGTCAGAACACATGCACTTTTTGTTAATTTCACTGTGTTTTGGGACCCAGTTAATAGTGCCTCCAAATTAGTAACCTCGTAGATCACAGATTGCCTCATCAGCAATGATGGTATTGGAGATATTTGAAATATTGAGAGAATTACCAAAATGTGGCACAGAGATAGGATATGAGCATGTTCTGTTGGAAAAGTAGCAGTAATAGACTTTCTTAATGCAAAATTGACCCAAATCTCCAATTTGGGAAAAATGTATTTCCTATGAAACAGAAGGAAGGGAAACACCATAAAATGAGGTAGGCCCATTGATCTTTATTAGATCATTGGAAATGTATGGCAAGGTGGGGGATTCCTACACCAGTACAGAGTAATTTAACTGTGATTCGCTATGGTTTTGGGAGAGACAACCCATGGTTTTTTCCATCTTTATTTTGAAAGCTATAGATCATGCATTCATAATGCCTGTTTAGAGAAGCTCAAGTCTTAAGACTAGCATGTGCCTGAACTGCAGACAAAGCTGGCTGATAAATTAGCAACCACTTTAAAAATAGAGATAAGAACCTTGGCTTTAAAACCAGGGATTCTAAAGAAATGAAAATTTGTGATCACTGAGACAAACAAATTTAAAAAAAACAACCTTAAAACTGTATCTTTATAGAAATATCCAAAATCTAAGCGCAGACAATTGTCTGTGCCAGGAATCACGATCCAATTTTGATTTTGTTTTGTTTTCCTTGTGCTTATGAAAGGCACACCAGATGCTGGAACTGTTTTTGCCAAGAACACTGCTTTTGCTACCCCGCTCTTGTTTTTAATACGATGTTGTTTCCACAGCAGGACTCTTGAGTTTGATCATAAAATGACTAGATTTCAAGAAGTACATTAATTTAGCACCAAAAAATAAACTAGAACAGAATCGATACTTTTTTTGAAGTTCTATAAGAAATTCAAACTGTCTCTTTTCTCTGCCTTATTTTGTTTTTCCTTAGACAGATTTACTCTTCCAGACTTATTGCTTTGACTGTGGAAAATGTTTGGGATTAAAATTTATTGATACCATTCCAGGCATATGGAATAACTGTAAGGAGAGAGAAGAATGGATGGCATAGATTTTGGAGCAAAATAAAAAAAATAAAATAAAGCAATTTCTACCTTAAAATTTTTCAAATTCAAAAAATATATTTGCTGCTTATTTTTTATTTAGTATTTTAAAGAATGTAGAAGCAGCATAGTTTAGTATATCAAGTGTTGTATTAGTAGTCAGGAAAACCTGTTTTCTGATCCAATTTTTGAAACTTGGTAGCTTCATGACCCTCGACAAATCATTTAAGCTCTATGTACTTAAGGTAGTTCCCTGGGATTTATCATCTTCATGATAGATAGGACCTTTCTAGCTCTTTTTCTATACTTTCTACCCTGTTACTTATCTCATTCTTTCCTTCTTTCCATATTTTTAATCATTCCTGCTATCAAAACTTGTTCTCAAGAAAGGATTTGAGATTCACTTCTTTAGATACTGATCTCATCATTATAGGTGGTATTGCCCAACAAACTATTATGTTTATTTTTTTATGTTTATGCTATATTGTATATATTAAACTATTAAATGTTGCTGTCCTATCAAATATTTGCCTCTTCTGGCCAGGGGAAGAGGTGGGCATGTCGAAGAGCCATGAAGAATCATAAAATGTGTGAAAAGAGAATGGACTCTTTCCATTGTTTCTTTCCTTTAACTTCTCCCATATGGAATAGTCAGCCAAGACAAGACTTATAGAGGAGCTTTCCAGGAGAACCCCAAATTCCAGGGACTCTAAAACCTTTGAGATGCACTTTACCTGTGACATTGACTTTACCTCTACCTGCTATATCGCTTGTATCTATTCCTTTCTCACCTCTATTTACTGGTTCAGGTTCTAATCACTTCTTATTTGGATGATTACAGTGGCGTACTCTTGTTTCTTTCCTCTCAAATCTATTCTCCACATAACTGCATCCTAATATTCTGAAAACATAATGTGGCTATTATACCATTGGACCATTGTCCAACTTTGCTTTTCAGTAGATTACATTGACTTGGATTATTTTAATGGTCAAAGACAACTCCTACATTTGGCACTCCAAATCCTTCAGAATCTAACTCCAACCTAATCGGTTTCTATTCTTTTTCTTGCACACTTATTTTCATCTGCTAGTTCAGTACTTTATACAGGCTGCCTCACATATCTGAAATGCATCTCCATTTCTAAAAATCTCTAATTGTCTTCACATATTAGCTCAGACACTACCTCTTCTCAGAGGCCCTCCTGATTCCTCCCCCCATAACAGCTCATATTTATTTTGCAAATGTTTTTAATATGCTCATCTAGATACATGTTCCTGATAAAAGATCTACTTTTTGATAACGCAAGCTTTTTAATTTTTTATCACTATGCTTTCCTTGCTTAGCATAGTGTCTAGCATAGAATAACCCTTTAATAAATACTTGTTGATTAATTGGTTGGTAGAATGCTCGTTTAGAGGTTTCATTTTTGGTTTTTTCCTTTCAATACAATCTTCTTATGGAAAATATATTGAATCGTGTTTAGAAGTAGGAAATGAAGTTTACTCTGTGTTAGGTACTGTATCAAGTACTTTTCAAATATCCCTTTAATCCATATAACAACCCTGTCTAGAAGGTACTATACTAGTATCCCCTTTTTACAATTGAGGAAATATATATATACATAGGTTAAATGACTTGCCCAGGTATGCACAGCCAGTAAAAAGCTTAAGATTGATTTGAACTGAAGTCTTATGGACCAGGCCCCTCTCTTACCACCTAGGTTCCTGAGAAGTCACTTAAGGTACATTAAGGTGATAATATACTTAAAGAAATCTTTTCTTCCCCCGATCTTGCCTATTTCTTTCATTTTAGAATTTTGATTCAAGTGTTCTACCTATATCTCTTCCTTCACCTAGATCAGGAGTGTCTATGTACGTGGCCCTCAATAATTATCTGTTACGTTTAATTAAATTGGAATCATACCAAATGACTCTCATTCCTGGGTTTCCAGCAGTTAGTTTTATGTACTATTAGTTCAGATCTCTGATGGGCTCTCTATAGATATTCCCTCTGCTCCAGCAGGTAACAATCCATCCATGCTTTTTCACTGGGTTCTTTATTCTAAATGAGATTCTTGTCAACATACTTTTTTTTTTAATTTAAAGTCTTTGTAGAAGATAGACCCGGTACACTGGAAGCCTTCTTTTTCTTCCTCTTCTAATACTTCAGGGTAAGTCAGTAACATTGGACTGTCAATTGGTTATACATTATTATTTACACATGACTCACCCTACTTTTATAGGGGAGTTCTACAAATTCTATAAGTCTTTTGTTGATAATTTGGTGGTATTTTCAGTTACTTGGGTCCAACTTCATGATCCCATGGCCCCTATGGTTTATGGAGATTTCTTGACAAAAGTAGTAGAGGGTATAACATTTCCCTCTCCAAGGGATTAAGGCAAAGCATGTTAAGTGACTTATACTGAATTTCACAGCTTCTCAGTACCTAAGACCAAAGTTAAGCTGACAAAGATGAGTGTTCCAGACTCCAGGCCCAGTGTTCTGTGCACTATGGCAACTTTTAGACAAAAATCTTAATTTTGAAGGGAATCTGTTGTGACTCAAAAAGTTTCAGGAGTCCATAAAGAAAAGAACTGCAGATACCTTGGTAAGCTGATGTGGGGGGATTTTAGTCCTCTCTTAAACCCTCCAATCATTGAATAAGCATCTCCCATACAACAGATACTATTCCTGGGATGGAGAATCCTTGCCCTCCAGGTATTTACATCCAAAAGGGAGAGATATGTCAGTGAATAAGCACACGCAAAGTACACATAGAAGAAATAGTCCCATAGGATTTCCACTACATCTACAAGGGCTGTTTTTCAATGCTGACTTGGTAGGTGACTTTGTCATGCTTGAACGTAATGACTCTCTCTCCCCAAGCTCATACGTACACCATCTTTTCTCTCTGCTGTGTCTTTCCTGGTAGTGTCTTGGAGTATGGCTGAGGCCCGTGGAGCAGGGAGATCTTAGATTGCCTTTGATAATCACTCATTGTACTGTATATTTCAGGCTCACAGATTGGAGCTGGAATGGACCATGGAGACCATTTTGATCAGCCCCCCTCATTTTACAGATAGGAGCCTAAAAGGAACTTCGATGCCCAACTGTTTCTTGGGAAGCTGGCGCTTAAGCTTTATTCACTTCCCTAGAAGGGTGGTTTCCTTTTCAGGGCCTGGCAGGGATAGCAAAAGAAATCAGCATTGTGTTCCTCACTTTGAGTCTGCATTCTCATGACTATGGATAACAAGTCTCTCCTTAGTGGTATAGGACAGCAACATTCTTCATAATTTGTACAAGGCTGCTATTTTTATTGAAAGAAAAGCTTCCTAAATTATTTAGGCTAGAATTTTAGTCTTTTTATTCTAAATATAGTATCTTCTGATTTCCCTTGAGATTAAAATTTGGACTAAATTGAGTTATCTTGGTAGGATGTGATCATTGGATGTATTTAGAGAAGATATTTAAAAAGTTGATTCTCATAAGTCACTTGGAACTGGGGAAAACAGACATAGTGGCCAAAAGAAAAATATAAAAGATATATCAAAAGTTTGAGAGGGGATAATTCATGACATTTTCCCTGAAGTGCTTAAGGAGGAGGACAGATAGTTGTGGACTAGTGGACATGAATTATGACCACAGATAAAGTTTTTATTGTATGATTTTATAGTAGCAATGGAATGGAAAAAGAAGTTTAGCAGACACCAGAACACAATGTTTTCTTTTTCCTCAAGATTGTCTAACAGATTGCCTTTTCATGTGTGCTTGATACAAGCAATGCCTTCTGGGTTATGTTTTGTGATAGTAGAGAGAGGGAGTACAGAAAACACAATTTTTGTACATTTTTAAAACATTTCTTTGATTTAAAATTTTTACAAAAGAATATTGATGACAGAAATGTCTTTAGATAATGTTTGGAATAGAAGCTTCCCTTTCCTTCACTAGTTTCCTCCCCTTCTTCCTTCCTTTGCTTCTCCCTCCAGTATTTACTCATTTACCATCTACCTAACTCAACCCCTAGCATAAACAAGTGAGAGAAACCCAGAAAATTTTCTTTCCTCGTGTGGCCTGAAGTGGTAAGCTGTCTGGAAATGTTTGCTTCTTTGTTTAGTGAAGTAGGGAATCATAGGTTACTTGGTTAAAGTAGGTTAACATAAGTTAAAGATATAGGGTCTTTAAAGATCAATCAAATAATGTACATTTATTTATTTTAATAGTGTTTTATTATTCCAAATACTTGTAAAGATAGTTTCCAACATTCATTTTTGTAAAACTTTATGTTCCAAATTTTTCTCCCTCCCTCCCTTACTTTCCTCTTCTCCAAGACAGCAAGCGATCTAATTTCAATGCACATTTATTAAACACCACTTCGCTAGGTGCCAGAGATGTGATGACAAAAACATAGTTCCATCCCTCAAAAACATTTTATTCAGTGAAAAAAATAAGGTGGATGCATATAAATAAAAAAGCAATACTCATGTTGCATGAATATAAGCACCCAATCTTCCTTATTTCTTCTCTCTCTCCATGGATTCACCAATCCCAGGGTATGCTAAGGCACAGTGACTGACACATAGTAAGCATTTAATAAATACTTATTTGTTGATTGGTTATATCCATATTATGGCAGATTGAGAATTTGGTTCCCAAATTAATATATTTTGTTTTCCCAAGGTGCTTGAGGTAATGCTGGTGAGGGCACCAGTTTGAATCCTGTAATTCTTGTCTTCCTCAGTTTACTTTTTATTTAACAAACCAGATGAAATCTATTATTTCTTGTCTACTCCTATCAATTAAAAAATAACAATGGAAAAACAAAACAAAACAAAACAACTACAACCCTCCTTCCAAACTCAGTGATAGTACAAGTTCTGAGATGTCTTCCATCCCTAACCAGAAGTTTCTCTTCAGATCAGCTCTCAGCTTGGAGCCCTGTTGCTTGTAGCTTAGCTCAGTTCTACCTTACCAATCCAAAGCAGAATGTCTTGAGTGATAAGATTTAATTCAATTTCATAGTGATAAACCAAAATGCATATCAGCTACCTGTGCCATAACAAGACAATGTACACATGTCTTATAGTAATCCCATGGGTCTAAAGATCAGAGCTTTCTAGCTTTCAACAACAAAGTTCTCATGTTGTTCAGATAAAATTAAAATGTTAAGAAACAGGATCCATTCAACATCTATCATCTGCTTTTTTTTTGTTAATGTTTTTGCTCCTTTTCCCCAGCAAAACTGTACATATTTTAAAGCCTCCCTCCCAAATCCATTACCCTATTTCATAGATGAGAAAATGGGTGACTCTTTGGGAAGCAACCCTTCCCCAAGGTCATATACCTAATTAGAAGAATTGAAATGGAAACCTTCTCTGACTTCAATCCCTTTGACAGTCGCTGAGGTAGTCAGTCAAAAAAGAATTCATTGTGTACTTACTGTGTGTCAAGAACTGTGCTAAACACGGTCAGATAAAGAAAAACAAAAACATTGTCTGCCATTTTGGAAGGACTAAATGTTGTTGAGGGACTTTGTCGAGCATTTCAAATTACATCCTATTGTATTTTATCAGAGATTGGTCTATAATATATTAGAAATCTACATCAATGGTTATTTTAGTTTTTCTATTTAATAATGTAAATAATTTGCATCTTACTTTTGTTTACATGTATTGGCCTAAGATACTAGTTGGAACCTTGTAGAACAACATATTAGATGAAGACTTGTTTGGCAATCAGAATCGGAGAAAGTAGAGGGAAAGTGGAAATCGGGCTAGATTGAAAAGAATGCATTTATTTACAGTTCAGAAATCACTGATTCATTGAACCAGTCATCAGAGCAATGGAAATTACGATCGAAAACACTAACTGTGAAAGTGACTGATAATTATTCACTGGTTAAAAAGAAGAAACCATTGCTTCTCTTGAAGGGTCTAAAGGCAGTGGAACTTATGTCTGGGTCCCTTGGGGAAATGCTTCAGGGACATCCTACCCTTATGGTACTGAAGGATATGGGGGTACACATTTGGATCACAGTCACTATAGCTTCATTTTCTTGTATCTCTAACTCTTCCCAACATTTTCATGGTGACTGGAGCCTACAAAAATAGAAATTCGGTCCATTAACATTCCAAGGACATAGGGCCACTTTTTACCTGTAATTCAGTATTATCTCCCTGAAAAATGGTTTTTCATACCTCCTTACAGTTATTTGTAAAGAATAAGCCAGCATGCTTTCACAGAGCGAAATCAGCAGATGCCTTCGTTGTGTTAGGGGCAGGGAGAAAGATGAACTCAGTAATTATCATGGAAACAATTTTCATCTTAAAATACATTGAAAAAATCTCCCACAGATGCCGAACTTTCCATGTTCTGTTCTTTTTATGACCTCTTCCTTGCATTAGGCTTGAAAGGGAACTTCCCAAGAAGAACATAGTCCGGTGAAAGCAATGAACACTTATGCTGAGTGAAAATGATCAAACTCAAATATTAGTCATAGAAATATCAGAAAACATAGCACATGTAATTTATTACAGATTTGTGATTGACCGGCTACTATTCACCATTCTACCACCCCCTTCCTGGAAATAATTGCTAGGCCCTGGAATTAGACATATGAACATCTAGAAATGTGCCTGGGAAAAGTAAATTATTTCTTTTAAATTTCCACTGGGATCTGGGCTTGTGGAGGACTTGAGTGGAAGATGTTTGTGTGCTACTCCAGCATATCTTATTATCAGTCATATCTGAAGTAGAAGGAGCAAGTAGAAGTAGAGTCCACTGAAGCTTTGAATGCACACTGATTGTTGGTGGAAGATTGTTGTAATATAAGTAGGAAGATCTGGTTTTGTATAAGGAGGGATTTAGAAAACAATGGAACAGAAATATAATTAGATTCATTTCCCAAAGCAAATAATGAAATCCAGAATTTTGAAGCTACTAAACTTTGTATATCACTTCTTCTACTATATTTTATACTAAATTTCCTGGGTCACATTAACCTTTTAAGTCACAGAGTTGGATTAGAAATATCTAGTGTCCCAAATACTCCATAGTAGATCATAGGATAATAGCTTTATAGACCAGAACTAAAAAAGATCTTAGAATTCAAATAGTCTATGTTCTTTATATTATAGATAAGGACATTTAGGTTCCAAGAGGAGCTAATCTACTTCCCCAAAATATCACAAATTTACTTGTAGCATAATGTGACTTTGGAATTGTATCCTTTTATTAGGAATGAATCTAAAAATAAGTTCAAAAAGTATAATTTTTAAATTAATTTTACTTTCCAAGGTTATATTGTTGTTCTATTGCTTCTTTCATATGATAAAAAAATAAATACATCAGCTAACTGGGAAAGAAAGAAAGTATATCTTCTTATTCTTCCAAAGATAGCACAGTCGGTATTTTTGTTCTTGATCCAATATGTATATATACATACATATATATATATATATATACACATACATATGTATATACATATATACCTACTGTGTTTTTTTTCTCCTTTTTAATGATAACTTTGCTCCTGGGAGGGGAGGAAGTTGGAATGAATGAATTGTGGTCTTTACAAATAAAAAAAATGTTAGTCAAAGGGGGGCAGCAGTACTGCTTTTAAATAAAATTAATGTCATTTTGTAAATCATGAAATCAACTTATATATTTGTAACTAATGATCTAGAAGTTGTTTGAAATAAATCACATTTATGTTATATATCCATTGTATGAAGAAAGCCTAATACCCTGTTCTGATTCTGATAAAGAAGTGTGTGTATGAATACACAAATTCAAAGGAGACATAAAGAAGCTAGCAATTTTGGGAGGGGAAGAAGTGGGTTCTAACTGAAAGGAGATCTCTCCATTAGTCTAAAGGCTTTCCAAGTGTTGCTAGATTGAAGAAGAATGTTCTTAGCATTCCTCCTACCTTGTGACCGCCTCCATGTATACCTCTTCTTAGAATCTTTAGTTTCTTTTAAGCCTTAGTTTAAGGTCTCCCTTTTACTCGAGACTCTTTCTGTTTCTTTGCCTCCTCCCACGCTACTAATACCTCCCACCTTTTCTGACAAATTACTTTTTATCTGTTTTGTAGATAGCAATGCATCTGCTGGTTCTTTCTCTGTTTGATATCCTTGAGGATGGGACTGTTCTATTTCTGTCTTTTTATGCATACCCAATACCTAAAATAACACTGGCCCCTAGCAGGCAGTGAAACTTTTTTTTTGATTGATTGGGGAGAAAAATACATAATTAAGGTCAACATGTTGACAAATATTTGGGGTTTGATAGCATGAAATTAATAATTTTTAAACACACATTGAATGTTAAACAGCAAATTCAGAAAATCAGGTCATTCCAAGTTTCACTGTATATTAGCTCTCGATATTTAGATTGTAGGGATCAGGTCACCATCCCGAGACCTGGGGACCAGAGATAAGACTGAGAATGATGGGAAGGGATGTGAAATTAGGCTTTGGTCTGAGAATACGTGGAAGTCAAGTATTCCTGGAAGAGCTTAGTACCTGCAGGCAAATGAATACTCTGTGATCAGGCTATACAGAGTTGCTATAGATCTCAGCAAGGGAAGAGGGTCTGATCCAAGCTGGCTGCCTGCCAGTTACCAGGAGCACACAGATCCTGGGGAGCTGGGCAGAGTGGTAGATCAGAAAGAGAGCAGCTATTCAAAAACTAGAGAAAGGATGGAGAAAACATAATGGATACTAACAAGGAGGGCACTGAGACAATCTACCACAGCCAAGGGGGCGAGGGCTAGTCTTGTGGCCATGTCAATACTCCTTTTTGAACTCAGTGAAAGGATTAACTCAAGATTTTAATGAACTTGTTGAATTCACTAGAAGTTATATGTTGTTATTTAAAATTGTAATCTTTTGACACCAATGATTATGTGTTCTTGAGAATATATCTTCTTCCCATGTGAGATGGGTGAGGCTATTTGCAAATAGCTCCCTTTCTGCTATAACACCATTGTTCCAGGTAATGGAATTCAGGAAAACAGGATGCTGAAAAATAAATAAATAAATAAATAACTTCAGGATTCAAACCCTAAGTGAAAATTTTCTTTAATCTTGTATATTATGTCATTGAATAGTCAGTAACTTCTTTGAACTTTCTGCTTCCTCGTTATAATTAAAAATGCATTAGAACTCTGAAAAATCTCTGTCTATTGTCAGGAACTTCAAAGTCCAATCCTTTTTGCTAACATTAGGCAATCTACTTTAAATCCATTTTAAATTTAAATGCTTTTTTAATATACTATTTCATTCTGTTCTTAGAACCAAATGAATATTTGACTTCAAAATGAAACAATTCCATTCAAGCAGTTATTTTCTCAACACTTACAGGTACAGAAAGATCGTTCCTTCAACCCCTGATCTTGTATTGGTGTTCTCCTTATTCTTTTAGAACATCTGGACTTCAGAGGGATTCTTCCATAGTATAGTATTCCAATTTTTTTGGGTGTTACCATTTCTATGTAAATTATCAATTCTTTTGGTAGGGTGATCAGTTGCTACATTTTCAATTTGTGGGTTTTTTTTTACCCTGGCAATTTAGCATTCATTGATTAAACTTATTTTCATATTTTACACAAAGGAAATTCAATAAGTATTTCTTAAATTGAAGGAAAACTCTTCTAGTGCCAGTTGCTAGGAAAGTGGCTTAGCCATTAAATTAGCATTTACTCTAATGAAAGGCAGACCTGTGTAATTACTCCAGGATAATTACCCTCATCTGAAAATTTGCAACATTTCCTTTTTTAACATCAAATGATCCAAATTCTTCTTCTTCTGTGAGTTAGATAATGCTTCCCTCCTCGTATATAATAGATGCATCAAGTTTCTAAGACAAAATGCCTTCTACAACAACACAATTGATTTACCATCTATTGTGTCTGCTGTGTAGTAAGGTGCGATGAAGAAAACTTGATGTCATTACTCATTGTGCAGATTTTAACCCCTACTTTATAATGATTCTATTAGTCTTTCAGCCCAGTGGATTTTTACTACTGAAGAATTGTGTATTTTTTTCTATTTTTTCTTGCTTTGTGTGATATTCTTTGACTATAGTAATATTCAATATGCATTTTAAAATATTTAATTGAATTATCAGAATTCATTAGGGTCCTGGTTTGTGTGGAATTAACTCCTTTAGATCTGGCAAAGATCAGACTGTATCTACAGTGAAGGACAAAAGATATTCATATCTAATCCCTTGAACCAAAACAATCTTTTCCTGTGGTTGAATAGTCTGGAATCAGGATTATGTGTCCATTTGGTAAATCAACAAGTATCTATTGGGCACCTCCGTGGTCCAACAAAGTCCTCTGAGGGATATTTTCAAAGCAAAACAAAGGAGAAAAAAGACATAACTCGATCTCTTCAAGAAGCTTAAGCTACAAGTATAGAATTCATATTAACCAAAGTGACATACTCTGTTGTTGCTGTTCAGTTGTTAAGTCATGTCTGATTCTTCAGATGCCCATGGACAACATGGCGACAATTCTGCTGTGAGGTTCTCTTGGTAAGGGATCTGCACTGGTTTGCCATTTCTTTTTCAAGTGGATTAAGACAATGAGAGATTAAATGAGTTGCTCAGGCTCTCACAATCAGCAAGAGCTCAGATCTTCCTGACACACATATATATATGCATATATATGTATATATATATATATGTATGCATATATATATGTATACATATAAAAGACAAAATGTACTGATTACTGATTTTTGTGACCCAAACTCTGAGTTCTATAGGATCCAGGTCAAGATGAAGAGAGCAAAGCAACTTTAGGCCCAATTTCTGCACACCAAAGGGATGCATCAGTGCAGTGGCAATTGAAAAAAGTCACATATTCCACCTCTGCTCCCCTTTGAGCAGCAAGGACTCAAATGAACAGTTTGACTGCTTTGCAAACCTGTTTTTAGAGTGGATTGCATACAGCTGGGCAATTGTCCAAAAAGATATCTAAGGATCTCCAGGAAATATGAGAGAATTGAGCTGAGAAAATTGGCATGTGTAAATAGAATGAATGAACACTTACTTTTATATACATTTCATCTTCTCTTTCTGCTTTCCCAGGTGGTGTTGTTCCCCTTTCCTGAAGGGTCAGATAATCAGGCCAGGTTTCGATGTCTCCATTGGCTGTCTGAATTCACTCAGCTGTCATTGATTATTCCTGCCAAGGATTATTCATTTGAAATTTCCTATTGATTTGTTTACAACATTCTTTTAAATTCTAAGGAAAAAAGTGTTAGAGAAATTTTTCATGGGGCTTCTCAGAATCACGTTTCTTAATGTGTAAAAATGCAAAAAAAAAAAATTGTCAACTTTGATTTTATTCTCATGTGTATTTTGACATCTTCCCTCCACAAAATACTGTAGCTTATCTTTTTTCAAATTGAATTTTTAATTACATATCATTCTATAATTATCTGAATAAACATAATGTCAATTAACTAAAAAACCCTCCCATGGCTATCTATCTTTTCAGGCTTCCTCATGTATTGGAATATTCATTTCAAATTGTGGCTCATTTTTACATGGGAACATTTGTAAAAGAAGATGATAACATGCATTTTATTGAGTATTTCTATTTCTCACTGGAAGAACCAAGTAGATACCAGGATAAATGATGAGATACTTTCCCTTAGAAAAGAATTATGTCGAGTTAAAACTGCACTCTGAGGTATTAACAGTTCAGGGAATGAGGCAAACAAAAATTAAAAAACCCTGAATGCAGCATAAATATTATGATCAAGTGTGTAGAGGTAGGTGGGTGGAGAGGTAGGGCATTATAGGTATGAAATACTACATATACTGTCAATATCAATTGATGTATTGGTTAGTTTTGCCAAATTTTCCTCTCCCTTGTTCTCTGTACTTTTTATAAGAGATGATTCAATGTCTGGGACATAGGGGAAAGATTATTTGGAAATGGAAGAGATATAGAAACAAAACACCAGAATCAAAATAAATTTAAATTTAAAAATACATTTACCTTTGTGGAAGTAATTCAGATTAGCAAGATTCATTTTTGTGAGTTTGCATTTGTAACTAATATATTGATTTCTTTCCCTCCCATATACTCTACCATTATTGAAAAAGAAAGAAACAGACAAAATCCTTTAAAAATATAGAGAGAGAGATAAGCAAAACAAATCAGGTTGACCATTTCCAAAAGAGATAATGTCTCAGCCTATTGCTAAAACTATTACTTCTCTAGGAGAAGGTGGCTGGAATGTTTCATTATCAGTTTTCTTTCATCATGTGGCTGGTCATTGTATTGATCAGAAATTTTATGTCATATTGTGTTTAACATGTATGGGACTACCTGCCCTCTGGGAGGGAGGAGGAGGAAGGAGAAGAAAAGTTGGAACAGAAGTTTTTGCAAGGGTCAGTGTTGAAAAATTATCCATGCATATGTTTTGTCAATAAAAAGCTATCATAAAAAAAGAAATTTTATGTTTTTCACAGTTGTTTGATTGAGATTTGTTTTTGATAAGTCAACTACTGAGTATGAAATCTTTAAGAAGAAATCTTAAGACTTCTCCAAAGAGCTTTGCTAGAGTGATTTTGTTCAAATGTCAGTTTTTACAGAACTGAAAGTATGATGATAGAAGCCCTGATATTCCATTAAAAAGGCATTTGTGGACCAGAAAGATGTCCATAATCATTTTAACTGATTATAACCAAGGCAATTCAAGATTTTAAGGAATGGTATACTTTTCAAGTAAGGAGCTAAATCTAAGTCAGTGTTATACAGTTATTTTCACATTTCACTGTTAATAATGAAGATAAAAACTATCATCAAAAAGCATGTGATTTTTACTGGGTATATTTTTATTTAAGAGACAGTGCTGAAAATAATTTTCTGGTATTTCAGATAATTAAAGAATGCTTAATTTGGGGCTTACTTAGCATAGTCTAAAAGCAATCTAGAGCATTCAACATCCCTGATAAATGATCATCAAAGTAACTTGTCACAGAATTCATCTCTTATAGCAGAGGATGCTAATCGATAAATCAAATATAATATATTCCCTTTGTCATTCTGTATATTTTAATTTATGCATTTAAAATATCATTCTGGGATGGAACCCGTAGTTTGCCAGATTGCCAAAGGAATCCATGAGACAAAAAAAGATTAAGAAACCCTGTCTCATACAATCCTCATTCCATTTTAAATTGTAAAAGACCTCATGCTACAGTTCATCCCATTGACTTACTTAGAAAGAAGATATGTCAAAAAATATTGAGGGAACTCAAAGTGAAGTGGCTTGCTTCAATGTCCTATGTTAGGTAATTGCAAAATTTAGATGCAATTTTATTTCCTCTTCCAGTTGCAAATTGACAATTCTTTCTAGTATCCTATGTTATGGTAGATAATTACTTCAAAATACAATGTTTCTAGTTTTGTTTTTCTTTGGTTTGGTAGTTTCCAGCGCCTACTCTATAATGAGTACTTAATGAACATGGATTGACTTAAGAGATATGAAATAAATGTTATCCTTTAATTCTGGATACAAAGGAGTAATCTTTGTGATTGTTGCTGTTTTTCCCCTTCAATTCTCTCTTGCAACTTTTATCTTAGTTGAGTATTTGAGTCATTTATATAGAATATCCTACCCAGTGGCACATGCTGTCTCTGATCCCACCTTCATCTTGTTTCCTTCCAACCTTGAAGTTGGAAGTCCTTTACCTGGAAGTCACCAATCCTTAATCAGTACCTGCTTAGTGAGGGAACAATTCTCTCGCTCCTTCCCCACATAAACACACATGGAGATCAAGCTTTGACATGTTTATGCATTCCTAGTCTCCTAAGGGAATTAAGGTAAACATAATTTCATAGTGAGGGTTTCAATTAGCCACAGCTGATGGAAAAAAAAAAAAGTCTTGATATGAATTACTCAAGTCTACAGATAATTTGCAAATTTAGTCTGAATTCATAGTATTTATTAAGCTGATAATTTAACTGTGTCTTTTTAATTATAGAAATGCAAATCATTTAGTTAGCATACTGAAAAATATAACTCTACAAGTAATTTTTAAGTAAAAAAGCTGTGATGACCATTTAAGGAATGAGTTTTTCCCAGTATTTATCATTTTTATTTAGAGATTTCAGTTTAATATTTCATTTTGTGAACACCATTTCATATGGGTTTGTTAACCAAATGGTTTTTTTAGGGATGATAAGGCTTCCAAGTCCTTGCAGAAATGTCTTAAAACAATTCATTTTCATGTTTTCAATTTGAGATATAAAAATTGGCACCCCGGATTCATGTGTTTGAGTTTTCTCTCTTTTCCCATCTGATTCTTTTTTTCTGGTAGAAATGCTAATGAGCATATTTTAAATCATGTTACTCCACATCACTCATGTGTTTGTATACACATTACACATATATGTATATTGTACACATATACATATGTATCTGTGTATGTAAGGAAATCTTCTATTCAAAATATACCATTCTCTAACTGATGAATTTGAGATCCTTCCTGCTGCTTTTGGGGGCTTAATCACCCTAAGTTCCTGGACTGCAATACTCCTCCATCTCTGCTTCTCAGAATCCTTATATTCCTTCAAGGCTCAGCTCAAGTAGCACCTTTTCTTTGAACCCTTTCTCATCCATAAAAAGCTCTTTTCACACTGGATTGGGTGTTGGTACTTTCTGTGAAGTTACTGTTCATTTACATGGCTATAGGCTTGTTCTATCCCTCAAGTCATATGGAAGTGTCATGAGGGTAGGAGCTGTCACTATTTTGTCTTTGTATTCCGAGTGTTTGCCTTGGAGTAGGATCCTCCTAAGGAAGTACATAGGACTGAAATGCATGTTCAGGTCTGTAGTAAACTTAAATATTTGATAATCCTTGTTAGGTTTTATTTCCTAGGACCCAAATTGAAAACTTACATAAAACATTATCTTCTGAAAACATTTGCCCATGATTTAGGCCTCTGTTACTTTTTTCCCTTTAAAAACATCTTGAAATATTAGAATAGAAAACAGGCATTATTTTTTAATAATGCCTTGGTATAAACACCTGCATTATAGACAGTAACAGTGAAAAAAAAATTTGGTATTATTCCAGTTCTCCAATTTCCTTTTGTCATTATCACCTTGTGGCTGTCTCCTTCAATTTACTTCCAGTGTATAGTCCATGTCCAGATAGGTTGCTCATTTCTTTTCTTATATTAAGTAGGATGTCCATTTGCATAGAAGCAGAATGGGTTTTGTGTCCATCTCTTCCTGGTTTTCTTTTATTGGAAAGTAAGAGCTAAGAACAAAAAATGAATCCATCATCATTTTTAGTTAGAGTTTGCCTTTTGTTTTAGGGAAATGATATTCACTGTATTTGGGGATTCAGATTTTCCCACTGGAAAACTAGAATTGTTGTCTATAAACCCAATGATCAGCCATTGTTGGCTGGGTTAGGAGACCTCTCATAAACTACTGTATTACTGTTATCATTCCTATACATAGTATTTCCATGTGGTCTCTCTGGTAAAATGTGAGGACCTTGAGGAAATAAGCCATGTTTTGCCTTTTTTACAAACCTTTAGTGCTTGTTACCTAGACATTTTATACATGTAATCAATGTTTCTTGATTGGTTAATTGTTTCAGTAAGTTTGGTGGAAGAGATTGTATGGTTGTCACTTTGGCTTTATAGAATAAGAGAAGTGGGGAAACACTGTGAACTACAGGATGGGGACAGAAGCTTAATATTTAATGTCACAAATGGGGGTAAATGACAATACTGCCACATTGTATTAGTAACAGAAGCAACATATTTTGTAGTGTACTGTAACCAAGTGCCTAGCAAAGTACAAGTGCATGGTAAACAATTAATACTCACTCATTCTTTGGTTCATTCATCATTCAGCCATTATTAAGCACCTTTTTATTAATAAATCATTGCAATAGGTTAAACAAAACCAAACCAAAATGAAATGGTCTCTGCCTCATATAACATATACTAACAGAAAAGATGAGGTTAGCACACTGATAATTATAATGTGAATATAAGATATTTTTTCCTTTCATATGTGAAAGGACAAGGTCAGGAAAAGAAATTTCACGTGAGGAAATAGGTATGAAACTAACTTATAAAGAATAGAGAGTATCACTTCATTTCCTTTTTGAATATTTTGGCTGCCAAAAGGGGAAAAAAGAGAATGCAACTTGCATGAAAAACTGATAAAAATCAAAGAGCAAAGAGACAGTTTCTCAGATTGTTGTGTAGAGACACAAACTTAGAGGACTGACTATATAAGAACTGCCCCACAGATGAATATACCTAGATCTTTTTTGAGGAGAAAAAATATGGCTGAGGCTACAAAGTATCATGGTCCCTCAGCTCATTTGCATGTGGATGGTTTTAACTTTGAGAGGTTAAAACGGACAGTGTCAATCAACGTTGCAAGACAATGGAAAGATTAAGGATTGTTGCTTATATAATTGACAGAAAAAAATAATTTCATGAGTTTTATCCCATAAGTGCAATATGAATTGCTGACCACCAAGAGACGATTTGGAGCTACTGGAGGCTGAATTAATAAGCCAGTAGAATAGAAAGGCTTTAATTGTCGGACCAGGAGCCTGTTGATTGACTGAGGAAAGACTGACTGGAAAATAAAAAGACTGAACTCGTCTGCAATTTGAACTGTTGTCCTTGAGTGCCATCTATAGATTGACAAGAGGGAAGGCTTGAGATGTGGCTAATTGTTCCTTTTCTCTCTGGTTCTGAGAGACAGAAGGGGAAACACAGGCTTTGTGACTTTGCTGTGAAATAATACTGAAGGCTGATGGGACAATGCAGAATCCCATCGAGAGAGACTTGACTGGGATTTTTCACATTGCCCAGAAAGTTAACCTGAAGAGTTTAGCTATGAGCTCCGGATTGTAAGAAAATGCTGAGGGAGTGATTGGACAAAGCAGAATCCTGTTGAGTGAAGAGCTACCTGGGTTTGTATTCCAAACTGAAATAATTGTCTTGAGAATCTTTAGTTCTCTGGTTTAAGAGAACTATGTGTGACTAAAATAATATGGTGCTTTCTCAGAACCCCATTAAGGTGGATTGTGAGTTGGAAGAGCTTATTATTGCTTCATTAACTAAAGAACAAAAGAAGAGAGGATTTGCCCAGCAAAAGGGCAGTAAGGAATAAAAGGAGAGATGTTAGCAAAGTGACTGGCTTCATGTAGTATATCTTCTCAAGGTTATAAACTTATCAAGGTTTATAAAATAGATTTGTGAGTTCCCCTAAAATATGGGTTTTTCTCACCCATTGATTTCCTGATTAGGTCATTGTTTATATCCACTTTCCCCCCATGAACAGTATATACATTTGTAGGAGAGTATGACCAGGTTTATGGGTGGAATGTGATGAAATTGATTCTTCATATGAACAATTGTGAAGTGATTTTTCTAGTTTTATGTTTAGAAGCTAGTTGTGACATGGGGATTGATTTTTACCTAAATGAAAGGGCACACTGATGGGGGCTCAAAATCAAAAATGGTAAGTAACATTGAACAGAGTCATACTAATGTTATTCTTTAACATTTGTCAGTGTGAAGACAGCCTAGAGGACTGACTTAGTCCAAAGATAGAGAATGGTATCCATTCATCACATATGATGTGCTACACAAAATAAAGTGTGAATATATGTTTTTAAAAGGTTTATTTTATTATGGTTGGATCTATGATTTCATTCATCAGTGTTATAGAATTACCATTGTGGAAATATCTTCAATCAATGCAGATTGACTGCTTTTCACAAGTTATAGATTTAGAAACTTGCCTGGAGTCATTGAGAACATTAGTGCCTTGACTCTGGTCAGACAGGCAATATTTTTCAGAGGCAAGACTGGAATCCATACTCTGCTGTGGGCCTGCCATCTATTACTCTATACTTCCATTCTTAGCCAAAGCAGCAAAATAAGTTTTAAAGATAAGGTAGCCCTTTGAAGATAGAAATAAGCTTTAGGTGGTTTGGTTTGTTTTTATAGAAACCTTATTGGTACATTGATAGCTAACTAGTTCAGGTTCATACAATATAGATGGACAATGGAAAGATCTTTTGGTTCATTCACCAGTCAGCCATTATTAAACACTTTTATTAATAGATCATTACAATAGGTTAAACAAAACAAAATCAAAATAAAATGGTCTCTGCCTCATATAACATATACTAACAGAAAAAATAATTATAAGAGATCTATTGATGAGATCTCTTGTACAAATGTAGCATTGTCACAATCCTATAGGAAGAAAATGCCAGACCCCATGATATATCTTGCAAGGAATTGAGTAGGGTAGGAGAAATCAAAGAATTATATGGGATGATTGTAGAAAATCCTACTGTGTGACACAGAGTGAAAGCACAGAAATCATAATCATGGAATATCAAAGTCTTGTTTCATTTTTTGTCATGCAGGTTAAAGGTCCATATCCTGAAGTAAAACATTTTTCAATCTCTAAAATTATTAGATTTTTTTCTAGAAATCATATAAGAAACACAAAAGAAAAATGTGCTTGGTAATAAAATTAGTCCGGATATTATACTTCCCTTCTCTGTATAATCTGTTTGCTGTATTTACTAAATATATGCATAAAGTTGTGGTCTTGGATAGAATTAATTGCACTATTATCCATAGAGGTTAAATAAGAAACAGCATAAATAGAATTCAAACAGCTTAATCATACCCCATAGTGAAAAAAATACAATGAAGACAATAACCCTTCTTGGGATTATTATTATGCCAGCAGTATGAGTCCACAACAGGGGTACACAAAATTCCATCTGGTATGTTTCACATACCCAAGCTACAATTAGCTAGAGACATTATAGAGATGCTACATTTCCTGTTGTGAAAGAACATACATTATTTGGAAGATTTTTTGCTATAGTTCATTATAATCAAAGCATGATAATTATTAACTTTAAAAGATCAACTTAGATGCACCCTACATTTTCAAATTTACCCAGAAGGTGGATTTCAATCTTTATCCATCTATATTTTTGTCATTATGAAAAAATTTATATTCTTTAGCAGTGAACAGTTATTAGATTCTCTATATCTAGAGCTCGGTATCTGATAATCCATTTGTAAAATGAAAATAAATTGGATCATTCCATAATGCAATTAAATCATTGCACTGAGACACATCTAGAGTAGTGGTATCAAATGCACCGAATTGGGAACCATGAAACTACCTAAGGATCCCTGCAGGCCTCACATTTACTTAGTTTAAAATGTAACATTAATTATGTTTTATTGAATCCTTATTTTGTCAAATATTTTTCAATTACATTTGTTTGCCTCGGGGCATTTGGTCTTGCATTTTACACCTCTAATCTACAGATAATTATTATTTTTTTTCAAGGGGGCCTAAGAGAACATCAACTCTGCTCCTGCTCATCTTAGATTTTACAAGAAAAAAAAATTCTCTATTTTTTGTCTTACTATTGAAAAAATGAGCTAAAAGGGAAAATAGATAATCCTGTAAGTTCTTCACTTAAGAAATTTTCTTCCATTTGGAAATTCCTCTTTCTGGTTAGTATATAAAACTTTGTCTTAGTTGACTATGTAATCTCGTTGAAATGAGCTTTTAGCAGGTAGTTACATTTGAAACATCTCATGAAGATAAAAATGCAAAAAGAAAAAACAAACAATCTATGTATTGAAGTATGCAGAATTATATGACTTTGAACATAATATCACAAATAGCAAAGTCAGTTTTTAATATCTTGAGTGTGCTTAACATCTGCTCTCATTGGTTTGCCCTTGATGCAAAAGGAACTGCCATATGCATTCCTCCAGGTGGTGGGACTCTGGGTGCGACAGCAAAGTTGGCTTTGGGGGAAAGATGAATATGATGTCAGAACTCCCTAGACAGAGAAATGCTGCAATTTTAACAAGATCAGCACAAGAGACATTTGCCTATTTGTCATACATAACCATGCTGAAGTACTATGGAATTTTAACATCTGTTCTGCATTTATCTACCTTTTAGGGAAAAAAAAATACATAATGTCTAGCACCTGCATTTCCATCCAGAGTGAAATAGCATAACTGATGTAATTGGTGGTTTGGGGGTCAGCATAATTCTTAAATGTATGTTACTGAATTCCAATTATTCTAAATTTGAGAGCCTGAGAAAAAATTAAAAAATTAAAAAATAAAAAACAAAAACAAAAACAAAAAAAAATTGAGATTCTGGTAGAATACAAGTACAAATCTTTTCTAATTTCTCTTTAAATTTGCTTACGTGAAATTATGTGTTGCATTTATTGCACTAGAATAGAAAGAAAAATCATGAATTGTTTTATATATATATGTATATATATATATATATATATATATATATATATATATATATATATATATATATATATATATATAGTATGTGTGTGTGTGTGTATATCTAGTTGATAATTCTGTGGTAAAACTACTAGTACTTTAGGACTTCTCATTAAAATAGTCTTTCCATCAGCAACTTGTAAAATATCAATTTGCTATTTAGATAGGAAAATAAACAACAAATTTATCAATTTGATAACCATCACAGTAGCTACCAGTTTTCCAAAGTAAAACTTAAATTATTAAATCAAAGAAACTAAGATACTGATTTTTAGCAAGCAGTTAGTCTTAGTGTACATTAAAAACAAATTTACAGATTTGTATTTCAAGGACTTCAGGCTAGTGGTATGGGTGGATTTTGATTCTTTACTTTTTATCTGTGAATGGAAAAATACACATATTGATGAAAAGATGCCCAGAGGTTCTGAGACTTCTACTCTTCTGCCTAAGGATATTCTTCTTGCGCCATCTTGGTAGCACTATCAATGTTCTTTTATGCAGTAATGCTGAGAGGTAGCATGACATCATGTGATGGATAGAACTATGAGAATTAAAAAGATGTGGGCTCAGATCTCACCTTTGAAAAATCCTGGCTCTGTGACTTTGGTCAAGTAACTTAACCTCCTCAGTTCCCTGGGTAAGGATCTAAGACTGTAATTATAGAGAAGGTGCTAATATGCATCTGTGGAGAGAATATCCTTCATAGATGTCCCGAAAGCAATGAAAAGCTCCAGTTTCAATCACTATCCTAAATATTCTGTTTATGAGAACTTTATCATCAATGTATATTGCATTCCCCTATACACAAACATCCATTTGGAAATTCCTTCTCTTTGTGGCTTTGTTGACTTGCTTTGCTTATTGGGCCATACTGAATATGCCTTGTTGGCATGCTTGCACATAAACAATCCCTTGTTTTTTTGCAATTCTAGATAATCCTGCTGAAACTTAAATTCATCCAAATCCTTTGATTCATCTCTGATAGCTTCAGAAGATGAATCCATGCATTTATTCTACTCAAGATTGTCTTGCACCAATTAACAGATGCTGGAGAAGCAATTTTGGATGAGAATAGGATCCATGAACTATACAAATCTAGGTATTTAATATGCTTAAACATGAATTTTAGATTTAATTTTTACTTTTAATTAATTGCTTAAGGCATTACCGAAATATAAATAGGTACCTAAAGTAATGTGGGGGCATGCAAAACATCATGGACCAAATGTGGGAACTGACAGACTTGCTTCTACAATGTATATAATGTTTTGCATGCTGGGTCCATGACATGTATTGCCACAGAGGATTTTTTTAATTTTTAAGTGTGTACCCATCACTGATATCCTCAAGCCAGACTTATTTGGCCAGTTGAAGGCTAAAGAATTGCTCTGCTATCTCCATTATTTTAGATGATCCATTTTTTTAAAAATTATCATTTGTATCTTTTATTGAAGGCACAGAATAATGTAGAATGGGCCTTCTTAAACTTCTTTCACTCCTAAGTCTTTTCATCCCCAAAATTTTATGGTCTAAATAAATAAATGAATAACTAAATTAATAAATAATAATAATAATAATTTAATTTTGCAATCCTCCACATTCACTTAGGAGATCCTCTTTGTGTTCATGAACCAGTATCAGAAGCTGGAGTGTAGAGCAGATAATATTATGCCAGGAGATCTCATTTTAGACCTAACTTTGGTACTAATCAGCTTTGTGAACCCTCATAGCTTGCTTCATTTTTCTGGTCCACTCTTTCTTCATCTATAAAGTTGGGTGGCTAGATCGATAAAAGATCTCAAATTTGTCTTCTAACTCTAGGATTCTTTTTCTATCATAATATTCTTTTTTACAATCCATTAAGACCAAGCTCATTTTTAAAAATTTTGCTCATTTTTAGATCAAAGTGGATTGATAAGTATCTTGATAGTCCCCTCCTTTTTCTGTTTTTTGTAGTATTTGTTTTATCACTTTCTTATTTAAAAAGTCAGAGATTGGAATGGGTGGTGCTACTCTCCACATGGCTTGAGTACTTTTCTTCTGAGAGGTATGGATTGACCAGGCTAGGTTGTAATGTCAAATGACATTCATTTTTAAAAAAAGTCATTAACCCTCAAGAACAATATAAAAGGCATCAAAGATCCAGCTTGGTTGTCCAACCTACTTAGGTATAATTTTTTACCAATTAAAAAAGGAAGCTTTATTTTTTTTAACCCAGTCACTGTCATTATAATTCCCTCTTGCATAAATCTCTCCCTTATGAGGAAGAAAATATTGACAAATTTGCAGGGTCCAACAGCCTGTACAACCTGCTCTGGAGAGGAATGTATGTTGCATCTGTATTGATGACTTTTTGACAAACACTATCTTTAGTTTATACAAGAAGTATTAAGTTACCACTCTTTATATGAATATAGAATCATAACCAGAGATGGTAAAGGACAGAGTCACAATACATGTAAAAGTCCATATGTGTCATCTGATCAATGTTCCTACTTGACCAGTGTATCCGGTTATGTGAAGGTAGATAATAGATATAGAAAACATGCAATAATATAATATATACAATAGTTATAAGAGATATTCCCATATACTCAAATACGTGTGTGTGTGTGTGTATATATGTATATATATAATATATATATTATATATATACATATATATATTATATATATATATATATACATCTAGCTGTCTTTTTCTATACATGTGCATACACACAGACATGACATCAATGTCCTGTATGACCATATGATTTTTTTATATTTAAAACCTTTCTCTCCCTCCCTGTCCTTCTCCTTTTTCCTTCCCTGCCCTGTCTCTCTGTCTCTCTGTGTGTATCTCTCTCTCTCTCTCTCTCTCTCTCTCTCTCTCTCTCTCTCTCTCTCTCTTTCTCTCTCTTTCCTCCTTCCCTCCCTCCTTTCCCCCCTCCTTGTTTCTTCTGAGATACTGGAAAGGATGGTGGGTCTCTTTTACATATGACATATCTCCTAATTTTGTAGCCCTGCTAACTTTCAAGCTCTTCCTTATTGAACTACAAATCTATCTCCTTATGACTTTAACCCGCTGGCCACAGTTTTTCCCTCTTTGGCCACATACACTATAACAGTAGCATGGTAAGAAAGCTATCGATTACGGTAGTTGAGTAGTCTTTGATTTGGTTTTAAGATTTTAACAGCTGGTTATTATTCTTTTTTATATTTTTTCTTTATGGAGTCTATGAAGAAGAGTCTGCTGTTGGCTCAGGTAAAATGTGATTATTTTCACAAAAGTCATCTGAAATCCAATTATCTGTTTGCTGCCTGTGCAGACCTCACTTCTGCACATTCATAATAATTATGCATTGGTTCAGCTTCAGTTTAGATTTTTCAATCAGAGAACAAACTGATATTGTTGCTACAATTGCTAGAAAGGTCATGGCTTCAATGGTTTAGACAATAGAAAAGCAGAGATGAAAATAGAATCTCCAGAAGGGTTTTGAAAATAAGATAGCAGGCACGGAACCTGAGTTCAACCTAGATGTCACATGAAAGATAGGGGAAAAAAATGAGAAAGTCCGGGTCAGGAATTAAGAAATGAATTAAGGCTGCAAGGTGGGAAAACAGAGAAAGACAGAAGGAGCCGTTGCTTTTCTCATTCAGATTGGGCCATGAACTCCATGGATAGCCTTCTACATGTTAATGCAGCTCCAAATAGTGTCGGTGATTTCTGTTTCAGGTTAAAACACTCTATTGTTGATGTGATAGTGGGATTCTCTGTTGTCTTTATTGACTTACAGTGATTGAAAAAGGAGAAAAAGCATTGATATTAATAAATTACAAAGTCTCATACTGAAGCTCAATAAACAGATATTTAGTGATATCTGTGAATATTTTGATAGAATAAAAAGCCTGGGACATTTTCCATTCTTTCCTGGATTTTGGAATGGTAATGGCCATTCAAATGTTCAAAATGATTGAGAGAAATCTATGGAGAAGGTGGGACATGTGGGTATAATCAGAGAATATAATGTGCATCTTTTTTTTAACACTAAAGCTTGAAATTCTCGTTAACTTGTGTCATTTTACTACCAAAAAAACTAAGGCAAGAAGTAATTTTCTTTTTTCTGAGTTGACATGTCTAGTTCTTTTTTTTTTTTACTTTTATTTATTTTGTATTATACAGAGTTGTCTAATATATAGTATTTGTATCAGAACTCTGTTAAGACATTCTAAATTCCCAATTACATATAAATTACTGAATCTTTTTTTAAAAATTGAATTCATATTCTCATTCTCTTACTTATCCTTCCTCCTTCCTTGAGAGGTCAAACTATTTCATATCCATTTTAGATGTGAAGTCATGTAAAACATATATCCCTAATTAGTCACATTACAAAAGACAAAATGGTCAAAAATCTCCAAGAAAAAATAAAGTAAAAAATACTATTTCAATCTGCATTCAGAATTTAACAGTTCTTTCTCTGGAAGTGATTAGCATTTTTCCCCATAAGTCCTTTGGATTTACTTTGAATCGTCGTCTTGATCAAATTACCGAGATCTTTCTCTGTTGATCATCTTTACAATCCTGTTATTATATATGATGTTATCCTGATTCTGCTAACTTTACTTTGCATGAGTTCATAAAAGTCAACCTAAGTTTTTTTCTGAAACCCTCCCTCTTGTCATTTCTTACAACACAATAGTATTCCATCACAATCACATACCACAACTTGTTCAGCCATCCCTCAGTTCATGGGCAATTCCTCAATTTCTGATTTTTTGCCACCACAAAAAAGCTGCTATCAATATTTTTTTTGTCCACTCTTGTTTTTTGTCTCTCTTGTTTTAAATCTTTTTGAAATGCAGACTAATAGTAGTATTGCTGGCTTAAATAGCACACACAGTTTTATAGTGAGAGGAGAAGTTCAAAATTTATTCTCCAAAATTGTTGGACTCCTTCACAACCACACAATACTGCATTAGTGTCCTGAATTTCTCCTTTAGCATCTGTCATTTTCCTTTTCTGTCATGTTAGCCAATCTGACATGTGAAGTGATATCTCAGTGTTGTTTTAATTTGCATTTCTTTTATCAGTGATTTAGAGCATTTTTCCACTTGACTATATAGCTGTGATTTCTTCTTCTGTTCATGTCTTTTGAACATTTATCACCTGGGAAAGGGCTCTTTGTTTTATAAATGTCTCCCTTCCCTATTTATTGGAGAAATGAAACCCTTTCAAAGAAATTTGCTGTGAATTTTTCTCCACTTTCCTGTTTCTCTTCTAATTTTGGCTGCAATTGTTATGTTTCCTGAAAAGCCTATTAATTTTGTGTTATCAAAATTATCTATTTTACTCCCTGTGATGTCTCTGTCTTTTTGTTGTTGTTGTTATAAATTCTTCCTTATCCATAAATCTGACAGACACATTTGTCCATGCTCCCAAATTTATTTATGATAGCACCCTTTATATCTACATAATTTATCTAGTTAGAGTTTATCTCAGTCTATACTGTGAGTTGTTAGTCTATGCCTAGTTTCTGCTAAACAGCTTTCCAGTTTTCCCAGATTTTTTTTTTCAAATAGTGATATCTGAGCCCCAAAGCATGGATCTTTGGTTTGAGTCATTTACTATTCTGTATTGTGCACCACATTTAGTTCTTATATGAGAACTTCAG
The DNA here is from genome assembly GCF_016432865.1 of Antechinus flavipes. NCBI lineage: Eukaryota > Metazoa > Chordata > Mammalia > Dasyuromorphia > Dasyuridae > Antechinus > Antechinus flavipes. Next base: position 12,492,713 of record NC_067403.1, on the reverse strand, counting down.
TTATACAAATCAAATTCTAAATTAGAAGAGATTTGAGAGATCATCTAGTTTCTAATTTCTTTAATCCCATATGGGTTCTTGTAAGTGAATGTGGGGGTCATGGAATTACGATTTATTGTCAATAAATATTTTTAGACTTATTTTATATGATGATGTACCTGGGTCATTTAAAAATTTCTCAAGCTAAAAAAGAGGTCACCAATGGAAAAAGTTTAAGAAGATCTGATCTAGTCCAACTCATGCTCATTCTTATTTCTATGTGCTACACATTAACTAGCCTACTTATTGCTGTCTGGGTCTTGCTGACCAATCTAATATTTGTCCATTTTGGCCTTTTCCTTGATACTTAATGATGATACTTAATTCTTTGTTGTACATAGTCTAGTCACAGAAAATACTTATTGGATTAATGAAAATGAAATGAGAAGCAATGGATTAAAAGATGCTTTGGAAAGTTAAAAATGACCTTGCTTGTTACATTATTGTTTTTCCTTGTTTATTTTGTTTTTGCTAGGTAGTTGGAGTTAAGTGACACACCCAGAATTAGATTAGAACTCAGGTCCTCCTGACTTCAGGGTCGATGCTCTATCCATTGTGCCATCTAGTTGCCTCCCCTTGACAGCATTGTTAAACATGACAGCAATTATCCAATTTGATTAAGTAAAATGAATATAGCATTAGTATAACCATAGAATACTATGTTATTTTGTTAAGAACAGTCCCTCAGTCAAGTACCTTTCCCTGAGATTTTGAAAACTAGCCTATTAAGGGAATTGTAGAGCAATGATAGAATTGTTCTTATTTAAAACTATTGGATGTATAGAAAAGCAGAATAACAGAGTGGAGTTCAGACTTTGGAATCAGGAAGTTCTTTATTCAAATCCTTCCACTGCCCCTGACAGTGGGCAAGATCCCAACTAGGATCCACCATGGATAGGATTCTCATGTGGACCAAATCTCAGCTTTTCACTTCCTGAGTGAAGTTTTATATGGTACAAGTACAAGTACAGAACATTTCTTGAGATAGCTTTTATTGGCCAGTGTTGTATTAGAACAATCATGAGTTGTTGCTATTTCCTGGCTAGAACCATCCTCAGATTTCACACACACAGACAATTTTTTGAAGGACTTGCATATACTGGAGAAAATGTTCTTGGCTGATGAAGGGAGATTTTGATTTGATACCATGTGGATTTTTGAGAGAAATTCAGTGGAAGGAGGGGAGTGGAAATCAACTTTATATAGCCTAGTCTAACCCCATGATCAGTAGCTCTTGGAGAAGGAATGATTCATCCCCTGGACACTTGGGAAGGAATCACAGGAATCTGAGACTGGGCAATATAGATTTTTCCCTCACTGTATAGCATCCTGGGCCAATGGTTTCAGATGGAGGAACCTCTCCCACCAATTCTCATTATTAACATTAAGGGTCAAAGCTCCAGATGTTCCCAGGAAATTACCCTCCTTTTTGTGCCTCGTAATTTTTTGCCCAGGCTAAGCTGATTTGGTCTGGGTTGGGCTGAGCTGAAGAATTTCTATTTTCAGTCAAGATAAGATCATAGAATAGTAAAAGAATGGGATCAGACACCTGTATATAGGTGAGTGATTGTGATTAGGATGGATTAGAGAAGAACAAAGAAAACTTGAGCATTTAAGAATGCAAAATTAGTATATTTAGTAGCATTTAAACTAAATACTACTCATTAAGCATGTGATTGTGTTAAATACATAAACATTTCCCCACACTCCTTAGCTAGAGCTCTATATCAATTGAGTAGTAAAAGCATAAAACTCATCCTAGAGGATTTATGAAATATGTGGTATTTTATCTTTCAACTCTATGTTGTTGTTCAGTCATTTTTATTCCATTTTCAACTCTTCATAACTCCATTAAGATTTTTCTTGGCAAAATATCTCCACCTCGTTTAAAGATGAGGAAACTGAGGCAAACATGGTTAAGAACTTTTCCAGGGTTACACAGCTAGTAAGTATCTGAGACCAGATTTGAATTCGGGTGGTCTTGACTTCAGCTTTGGTTTTTATCCAAGTGCACCAACTCTATACACAGTTATGTCTGACTCTATAGAGGTCTACAAACCGACTGTGCTTGGAGTCATTTACCCCAAGGATGTGATATTAAGGCATTAAACCATCAAAACTATAACTTCTTGGGTAGTTTCACTACCTTTTCTCAAAGTGTAGTTTGAGAGTATTTTTTTTTTTTGCTCATATAAAACAATTGAGCAACCTGGAAGGGGAGAAAAAGTGGTCAATGTGGACCTGCCCTTTTTCTGTAGTTACCAGATTAATCTCTGCCATTGTTACTTTGCACCTTTTTCCCTTTATTCAGGGAACTCAAAGTGCATGTGAATGCTTGTTTTTATACTATTGCCTCTTGTAGACAATTTACAAATCACATTCACTGTGACATCATGTTTATTCCTTAGGTAGAGAATGTCAAAAAATCTAGTAAATTATGTGTGTACTCAAAGACAAAGAAAGGTCATTATTATAATAATTTGCCTTTTACACAGTGAAAATAGTCATCAAAATTGGCTGTCTCAAAGGTCTGTTTTTCAGATCAGACTAAAGAACAAAAAGAACACTGGGCTTACCCAAGGTGACCCATACAGTTCATCAAAAAGCTCTCCCCATTTCTTCAAGGCCAACTAACATTTATCACCTCTCTGGATCCTTAAAAGAAGCTGGCTAAGTAGGATAAATGTTAATAACTCAACCTTCTGGATAAACTGAGTCTCAGACAGAATGCCAGTTAGTGGCAGGGACAGAACTAATACTATAGACTCCTGGCTGTGCACCATTCTTTCTTCTTCCATATCCACCTTCAATAATCTGGGAAAAGTCTGATCTGTACTTCCTTTGCTTATTCACCGGGCACAACACCAAATATTAAATTAATAAATAAATTAAAGTAATTAAAATGAATAATTAAATAACAACCAGCAAACAACACAGAATGGAAGCATAGATATTATTTTATCCCTTATTTCCCCTTTTTCTCTTTCTCTTTCAGCATGTCAATATATTATATAGACATATTACAAATAGATATCGGGATTCTTGGGTTTAAGTTTTTAGGGAAGATAAACAAAACCTCACACTAAATAGATGCAACTACAGAATGTACTGATGATCCATACAAATCATGTAATTGTTCCCCCTCTTACAGAAGGAATACAAGGAGACACGAATGCATATCTGTCTTGCTGGATCCCCATCTTGGGTCCAGGGAAATGGACCTGTATACTTAAAGTGCTTCGAGAGAGTGGGCTTCCTGACCCAGGAAGTAATCCCAGTGACCAGCTAGGGTTGGATGTGTTTTGTACTGCATCAGACAAAGTGGATTTGGGACTCTTTAACAAACACACCCGTCTTAAATGGGTCAAATAAGGCCACCTGCAGGGATTGGTAGAGCTCAACTGAAATCAGAAGCTGCACTCATGGATATTCATAAATTAGTTTGTCTTTATTTGTACACCCTCTCTTCCCCTTGGAGTTGAATGGCTTGCCTACTAAGCCAAATCATTAGATAAAGAATAAAGGAGGTGTCTTTCTCAAGTATTCTTGAATCTTGCTATTTCCCTCTGTCTTCCTGAATCAGAATTTTAAAAGGCACTTTTCTTACCTGCCTTTGGAAAAGTGAAATTAATTTGCTGATCATAAGAAAGTCCTTGGACTTTTGGAAAACAGTATTTTTTTCAAGGGGATGGAATACTTATTCCTTTAAAACAAGGAACATCTGGTCTGAGAGAAAAATATAATGATAAATGATGCCGTCCTGGTGAGCCAAATGTTATAAATTATATGTGGGTCTGTTTTCAAAGATAGAATAGCAACCTATGGGTATGTTCTATCGGGACTTGGGGAGAGTATTTTCACACTGGAATGATTTAGGATATACATGGAAGTGTTATATCCCTAAAAAAAGCAAGTTGTTCTGGGTGTTCTTTATAAAGATCTTGGAGATCCCTTCACCTCTCTTGCTCAATAATTTCTTAATGAAATGAGACATTCAGACCAGCTTTAGCAATGTTTTTCTTGGCTGGAAAGGAAGGCAACAGTCATTTATTACTTTATACACTTTACCAATATTATTTCATTTGATTCTCACAACCATCCTGGGAGAAAAGTCATATTGCAATTATTCTCATTTTACAACTGAGGAAACTGAGGTTAAGTGAGTAGTCTGTTGTTTCAAAGCTAGTAAATATCTGAAGCTAGATTTGAACTCGAAGTACCCAGACATCAGGGCCCACGCTCTAGCCATTGTGCCATCCAACTGCCTCGGTTGTTTGGGTTTCCAAAAGCCTGCACTTTTAAGAATTTACCTAAAGAAAAAGTTAATCTAGAAAAAAATGAGAAAATCCATGTGGCATACAGAATAAAAATGCAAATGTTATGCTCTCACATTAGAGAGAACCCAGCTAGAGGTCTCTATAGTAAAAAGACAGATGTTGCCTATTTACCTGTAAAACTTTATCTCGGTTACTAACCCCCTTTCCCTTTTATTAATGGAGTATACTAGAAAGGACTTTTGTTTCAGAATCAAGGCAGTTGAGTTCCAATCCAAGATGAGGTAGCAAGTATTGTGTGATTTTGGGATCAAAAAAATACTACCAGCTCTAGTTATATCCCATATTTTTGTGAGGAATTGAGTAAGAGAAATGCTAAAGTGTTGTAAGCTATAAAAGTCTTTTTTATAAGCTTAATGAACTAAAAAAATGTTATATGCAATCTCATGCTCTGCCAGAAGCTATCAGGTTTTTTTGGTTGTTGTTTTGTTTTATTGTTAAAACATTTTCAAGAAGAAGGTGGCCATGCTTTTTGGATTATCTGCACATATAAGTGTCTTTCATAAAATCATTATTTAACCAGTGAAAATAATCTGACTTTTAGAGCAAATGGCCATCAATTCAGATCAAAGTTGGCAACGATTCTAGGTAAATATAGTCCCAGAGATATCCTATTATATTTTTCCTTACACGCAATAAAAGAAAGTGGTCCATGTTTCTAGATCTTGTGTCTATGTATGCAAATGTGCATATGCTAAAGATATCAGAAGATGTAGATCTAGAACTTTTTTTCTGCTTATCAAACCTTTTGAAGTCCAATTTCAGTAATTGGTTTGATTTGAAGTACATTTCTTTGCCGAATTTCAGATTGATTTATAATCCGATGTGTGAGGTTGTATTGGTATAACAGAAGGACACATGATTAGATTAGAAAGAACCACTTAAATCTGGAGTTATCTACTAACAAAGTAGTTTTCCTTAATGTTATCTCTTCATAGTGCTCCTTTTCAGCATGTGCATAATTGATAATACCATAAGCACTTTATTGTTCTTTCTTTCATAGATGGTTAAAAATAAAAGAACATTTTAAAGGACCAGGATAAAGACAAAGATTGGAAAACACAGCTAATCCTGGTATATTTCATAGTTGTTTTTTTATTCATTAGAAGAAAAAAAAGTCATTGCAAATTGGCCAAGAAATTCAAGTAGCCTGAGTGACTCTATTGTGCTCCAAGTCGTCAAAGTAATACTTAAACAGATAGTCAATATTCGTGAAGTCATAGCATCTGTCAGTCAGTTATTTCTATTTCAATAATTATTTGTAGAAAAATAAAGAGGCTGTGGATTGTAGGATGTGAGTTCACAAAGCAGCCCTTCTATATCCTGGCTTTTTAGGGCCTTGCTGATTTCCCAAATACAAACTATTGATATTTTTCTTGTAACTGTAGTAAATTAATTGCCAACATAAAGATATCTGTCCTATATGACCTCTTTCTGTCTAACAACAGTAAATGAGAAAAAAGTCGAAAATATAAACAGTTTCACATTGGAAATGCAGCTTTCCTTTCTTAATGAATTTTAGTTCCATAATGAAAATTAGAGACATGTTGGGAAGGGTCTATGCTGCCTTTATTTGGGTATATCAATATTCATTCAAAAAACAGTTAATAAAATTTAATAATCCTTGACAGTATAGGCAGCTAGGTCTAGGTAGCCTGATGGATACAACTGTGTTCAAATGGGGTCTCAGACCCACCCTAGCTATATGACCCTGGATAAATCACTTCACTTGCTTCCTCATCAGTTTCCTCATCGGTAAAGTGAGCTGGAGAAGGAAATGACAAACTATTCCAGCTTCTTTAAGAAAACCCCAAATAAAGTTACAAAGAACTGGACACGAATGAACAAAAAACAAACAAAAAATGTGTACAGATGACTACATTGAATATAGATATAATGGGAAAGACCCTAGCTTCAGGGTCTGAGGATATGAACTTGAATCCTCTACCTCTGCTATGTAAAATCTAATGATCTTGGACAAGGGATTAATTGTCACTGGAACTCAGTTTCCTTAACTTTAAAATCTGAACCTGCAGTAGATGATTTCCAATGATCCTTCCAATCTTAAACCTACAATCTGATTTCAGTACTTCCCAGGGTTGTTATAAGTATCCAACATGGTATATTTGTAATGAGCTTACTTAGTACAGTGCCTGGTATACAGTAGGTGTTTAATAAATGTATTTTTTTTCCTTTCCTTCCTTCCAATATTTCAGTTTGAATATCTTTGACCAATACTCTGCAGAAAAACATCCACTGAATCCTGGAAGTGTATATATAAGCTGACAGCTTCCTTGCCTTTCCTCCCATAATTTGCTTCACAATATTGCTAATGCCAATAGCTCCCCTCCATCCCCCCTGCTACTGCCATAGCTGGAGCCTTCATTATCTATTGCTTCTCATTATTTAGAGAATCTGTACCTAGTTAGGGGATAAATTTGTAAAGGAAATAGTAAATCTCTTCTCAGTAGTTTCCTTACTCCTACCTTAACCCCTATTTGTCTCTCGATTTTAGCATGTCCCCCATTTCAGAGATTTTACTGTAAGACTGTTATCTGTTTCGTATGAGTTCCAAATTGCATACAGTCTCTTTTCAGCTAGAAGTCACCTATCTCCTCTCTAAATTATAAGCTTTGTTTCTTAGTGATAATGATACACTGTGCCTGGTTTTATAGATATTTGTATTTAGGTCTAATTTATTATATTCTGCTAAAGCAATGGTTTTTTGCTGAAGTAAGAAATGATTTTAAAAAGGAAAGTGGATTTGATCAATAAATATTGGTTCATTTATGGCATCAAGACAAAAAAAAAAAAGGTCAGGAAGTCGAAATTCTTGCAGCTTCTTCATTAGCTAAAGCTATGGAACCTTGCTGACAATTGAGACTAAATTAGACAAGGAAGACTTCTTCATTAAATGAACAGGGGATATTTCTTTCTCGGGCCTAATGGTAATTGAACAGGCTTATTGAGAAGATTGGATGATCACTGATTAGATCTTTGACAGTAAGGATGCCTTTGGTGTGTTGGTGGGGCTGGAAGTCTATCAAATTATCTTTCAGGTCTTATATTCTGGAATCAAAATGTTTCTTATTTAATGTATATCTTGATGGGTCAGCAATTAGAAAGCAAAAGCTGGCATTAGAAGGCCATGTACAGCTAATGGAAAATACCAATTATGACAATGAAGAAGTTAATGATTGTTATTAAAAAGAGACTCTTTTCTCAGCATTATATTTTCTCCAAACAATCCTATTACCCTGGTTAATCTCTACTAGAAGAAATGAAAGTAAAATGTAGAAGAGAATATCATAGATCATTCATTTTAAGCTTGAAAGAACCTTTGGCACCCGAGAATTCAATATCCTTGTTTTGTTTTGTTTTTATTTCTTTGGGGGTGTACAAAATAAGCCTTAGACCTCTGAGATGATTTATTTAGGGCCATACAACTGTTAAGAGTTGGGATTTTAACCCAAATATTCCTTACTCCAAGTTCGCTTCTGCCATACCACACTAGGACAACTTGCTTATTTTCACAGGTGCTAACGTTATCCTTTCTCATAAAATAAAACCTTTGGGAACAAGAACATTTCATCTTGTTAAGCTTTTAAACACATTAAACACCGTTACTTCCAAAAACAAGCACGTTCATGGACAGATAGAAGTATTTTTTGGAGTGCTATAATCATTTTTATGTTTTTATTGGGAAAAATAATTCCAGAAGCATGTTTTCCTGACAATAGCAAAGGGATTCTATTGCTAAGCTATTTTAGAAATTACCCTGGGGAGGTAGAATTATGTGGGAGTGTATGTTTCCTGCCTTCCTGTCTCCAAGTGTTGTTTCATCGATTTAATACATAGCACTATTGAAGATATGAAAAGTTGTTATTGGCGAGATTTTTACAGCATTTTTAACATTAAAGAAAACTTTGAAAGAAACATGGCCTTATTTCAGATTTGCAGAAGTGATATCTGATGACATGCCTAAAGAAGTGTTCTTTTCCCTCTATTCTGGGGAGATCAGATCGTATCTGGAATACTGTTATTTTTGGTTCTGGGTAGAGAGTGTGTAGATTTCTGAAATGCATCCAGAGATGAATGGCCAGGATTTTAAAAAGATCAGAGACCCTGCTGTTAAGAAGAGTAGTTTAAGGTACGGATAAAAAATGCTTATTGAATGCATTATTATTGTTTATTAAATTACCCAGTATTGGGGACAAGAAGATGAAACAGCACAAAGGCTGCACCCTCAAGGGGTTTACAAACTAATAATTCATGTTTTTAGTTAAATAATTAATCGGAAGGAATTGTAGCCACATGGCACTGTTATGCTCCTCAGCCTAGCACAATCTTTTGCTTACAGTAGAATTCAGTGTTGAAGAATTTGAATTTGAGATCTTAGTTCAGTGATTCCTAATTCAGGTCAGAATTCATGAGGATAAAGGACCCTGGGGAATCCCCAGTTATCTCAAGAGGTAACTCAGAAATTTTCAAAATTATTTTATTTTATTTCATTCAATTTCAAATGTATTTCACATATATCATATGTATCATCCTTCTAGCACTCTCAGGATAATAGAAATGTGTTATGAGATATCAGTCTTCAAATATTTGAAGGTCTATAATTCAAAAAAGGAAATAGAATTCTTCATTGCTCAAAAGAGAGAATAAAAATTGAGAAGCAAAATTTGACTCGTAGAAGAATTTTCCAACAGGGAGAGCAGGCAAATGTTGATACGGGGAGCTTAGTGAAAGAGTGAGTTTGATCATGGATTTTTCAAGATGAGGCTGAATGTTCTCCTTCAGGTGTAGGCTGAAAGGTATTCCCATATAGATAAGATGTTATATAAGGACATCCCCAAGATGTTCCTCCCAACACTTAACATCCAATTTTTACATAGAAATAGAATATCTTGGTATAATAACACTTCCTAAAAAGGTTGGAAATCTTTCTTGTTTATGAAACTAATATGAAAAAAGGTGATTAATAAATAAAAGGAAGTAATTAATCTGAAAGTCCAAAAACTATGGAAACTTTCTTAAAAGTTTTCAAGCCATTGATTGGGGAAAAAAATTCAATAGATTTTTGCAAATACATATGAATTCTAACTATTTATGTGCAATAATCTAGCTAAATCATATAGGATCTTAATGCTACTAAAATGATTGTGAAATCAAAACTTTCATATTTCATTGCCACATAATAATAGCCATTAGGACCTTAATTATGATGCATTATTTATTCAATAATGAGTTTGTGGTTTGAGTTTATTTGTGTCAAGATATGGAAATGGATTTGTGATCTCATCTATTTGAAACTTCTATCCAATGATGTGGATGACAGCTCATCTATGTCTGACCATTTTGTTGCGTGTGATTCTTTCCCATCCCTCTTGAAAGTTTGTGGTAGGGAGCCTATTGAACATCCTGGAGGCCTTTCTTGATTTTTTTTTAACAATGAAAAGTCCCAATGGAGTACTCTGACTGTCTACCAGTCAGATTTCCATTGTTGTTGCCACATGACCAGCCCACATTGAATGACCAGCCTCTAATTTAATTCCTCAATGATTCTCTTAATCCTGTTCTTTAGAATTTCTCATTGGTTATATGTTACAGCCTACTGAAACCCACTATGCACTGCTCTATTTTCCTCTGTGTGATACTTATTTTGGTTCTTCAGAGTAGTTATATTATGTTTCTTGTCACTATATAGCAACAATGGTAATGTTAACATTGAAAAAGTAGGCTTTTGTTTTCATGAAATCTGATGAAATCAATAAAAGAGCTTTACGATTTCCTGAAAGCAATCCAGCCTACCTTTTCACCCTCTGTCATGCTACATCTATATCTGCATTTATATCTTTATATCTTATTTGTCTATCTATCTATTTATCTAGCTAGTGAGCTAGCTTTGTATTGTGACAAATGCTCATGAACAGAAACATTAAATATCCTTCATTGTGAAAAGTCTCTCAGAATCAGGGAATTTCAAAGCTTAAGTGAAATAGAACAACCATCTTCCACTTGAGAAAGATTTTCTACTAAAATAAAATATATCCAACAAGTGGTTATCTAACCTTTATGTGAAGACTTTCAATGAGAGATTACCCACTATCTCTTAAGGCAGGCCATTCCAATGCTGAAAATAGCATTTTTACTTTCAAGATGCAATCAAACATGGGAATCGTGAGTCAAATGTGAATTTCTAAAAGGATCGTGCTACAAGCTACATGTACACTGCCACTGCTTCCTCACAATGCCAGGTGAAAATGAGAAAAGCCACCAATATGGTGAGCGGGCTCACTGTAGCAAACCTATGTGGAGATTGATGAATTGTTCTCTGCATCAATGGAAGGAACTTAGGAGTCAATGGGATCACGCACATATTTTTTGAATTCCAATAAATGTATTATGTTTTTATATCAAATATATATGTGTATATATATATATATATATATATATTTCAATCACTCATGTTCTTTGACCAGCCTATCTGAAATTTTAAATTTGTTCCATTGGTTATGAATCCATATAAATGAAAGGTGATGTGTATGGATAGAGTGCTAAGTCTGGAGTCTGGAAAGCTGAACTGAAATCCAGCCTCATATCCTTACTAGTTATATGATCTTGGGTTGGTCATTTAATCTCAGTTTCCTCATTTATAAAAAAGGGAATAATAAAAGCACCTACCTCCCAAGATTGTTGCAAGAATTAAATGCATTTAATATAAGGCCTGACACATATTGTATAGTATATGAATATTAGTTATAATGATGATGATGGTGATGATTTTGGATTTGGGTAGTGAAGTGTTCAATTAGAAAGAATTTTCCTCATTGCGTGAGATTGTGGAAGGAGTTTTTTTTTTTATTTAGAGTTAGTAAATTTAGTGTTAGTAAAATTCATAAAGTAAAACACTTTACTAGCAGTGCTTTTTAGTGTTTGCAAAAGAGACTCTTATAATTCTCCTAGATATGAGGGAGTGGGGAGAAAAAAGGGGAGGCAGTGTGGAATGGTTAAGGGTATGCTCTTCTCTTTCAAAGACTGATCATGTACACTTTTAAGTTTAATCTGCATTATCAACATTTTTAAAGTCTTGAAATCAGTAAAATAAAGTAAGTCCTGGTTTGTAGCATTTACAAATTTCCAAGGAATACATGTTGATGCTGAAAATTTGCCAATTGGTTCTTGTGAGTTAGTATAAACTGGTTCCAGTACACTATTGAGCATGTTCTTTTTGGATTCTCCATTTGAATTTCAGCTCTGTTGCCCAAGCTCAATGAGCTTAGGCAATTAATTCACCTCTAATTTTGGAATTTCAATGTTCTGTAGAAAATGGGGATAATAGTACTGATATTATTTAAGATTGTATGAAGAAACTACATCAGCAAAGAAATAAAAATATAAGGAATGCTGCTGATGATGATTCTTTAACATATGGAAGCAAATCCTTATTGATTTCTATGCCATATCACTGTGAACCTCTGCAAAGTACAGAAATGGTGATTTGTGGCAGATGGATGCCATTTACCTGCTTTGAGCAATAAGGAATTTTTTTCTCCCTTTGTTGCTTAGATCTAAGAGAAAAATCAAATGGAATATTTCATTTTTGGTTTAAAAGCAGAAGATAGCTGGCTTCATTGCTAGTATAAAATGTGAATCAGAAAATACATTTTCTCCCTCAAATTTTGCATTTAATATTTCAAGGGCCTTAAGTGGGCAATACTTTATTGTAGACCCAGTTCATCATTTATGGAACACTTATTACAAATTTTAATATGGTTTCATAAAACTGTCAGAGAAGGAAATAAATGAGGATAGAGCTAATTGGAACAATGTATCAAGAAAAGCTCAAGACTTCCTTTATTTAGAATTATTTAAAATGTACAGAAAATGTACCATTCACCAACTGTTCGTGTAACCCTGGATTATATACGGGCTGTTTTTGTACTGTGCACATTTTTTGGCTCATCTTTAGCTACAAAACCAAGCCCACTGTGACTATTTCTAACCTTTTTTCTTTTCAAGCCTCCAAATGCACTTTCAACCACCTCCCTCCTGCTTGATCACTTCCAGTTTTACTTAACTGAGATGGGAGCCATCTGTGAGCTTCTGCATCTCATGTGTGGTATACTACTTAATCCTTCTATGTTTTCATTCATCCATCCTTTCTTTCCATATCAGAGGATGGAATATTGCTACTTCCTTGAGTGGGTTCCTAGTTCTGTCTCCTTCAATCTTTTCTTTCATTCATCATTTCTTTTTTGCATTTTATATTTCTTCCTCTTTCTCTATTAGTTCCTCCTTTTCTGCTTATAAACATGGTAAGGTCTTCTCTACTTTGGAAAAAAAAAAGTTTCCCTTTGCTTCACCACACTGCCTCAGTGAACCATCAGTCTATAGCCTTCTTTTGCTGGTTGCCAAACTATTAAAAGGAATCTATGCACCCTCCTTCCATTTTTTTTGCAACTCCAAATCCTTTTGTAGTCTTAATTATATTTTCACTTGCTATCTGAGATTACTTCCTTCAGCATCTCAAATTGTCTCCTTATTGTTCAGTCTTATGATCTTCCTTAAACTTTTGGTGAGATTGTTGACTACCCCATTTCTTGGGCTTACTGCTCTCTTGGTTTCTATGCTCCTCCTCTTTCATGACTTGTATCTTATTAAATTTATTAAAATAATCATTTTATATTATTATATATCAATATTAAATATTATGTTAACTTATTAAAATGAATAAATACCTTAAAATAATAAAACCACTTTATTGGCCTTTGCTAATTACTTTTCCTCTCCCAAACTCCAAGTGTGAATATCCTTAAAAATTCAATGACTCTTTTTTTCCTTCCTCTGCTGCTTTCGTGAACTTATTAGCATTGCTCTCCCAAGCTCTCCCTTCCAAATAACCATAGTTCAGATCATCATTAGTTTTTACCTTGACTATCACAATCGTCTCTAGAGTTTCCTTGCTATCTTTCTCCAGCATCTAATATTCATCATCCAGCTGCTAAAAAATTAGTCATAATGCACCATATCCCTTTCCTTTTCAGTAATTGTCTATGGCCTATAAGAGAGACTCAACTTATTAAACTCAATTTATTAAACAACTAATATATATAGGACTCTGTGCGAAGCGAGGGAGAACAAGGAAGTTGATGTAACAAAACAATATCTTTTATCAGTCAAATAGGAGAACAAAGAGAGAGCCACGTGGAGACATTACTGGATGAGAAAACATTACTCATGAAGGAGTGTCAGGGTGACAAAATGGACAGTCTCAATGAGGAGTAAATAAATCCAGACTCTCAAGCCTGATATTCAAAGATGTTCATGTATGATCTGGCTAAAGAATATCTTCCTAGCCTTACTTTCCTTGGTAAATTTCTTGTTCAAGCTAAACTCTGTTCCAGTCTGGTCTTTTCCCCTTCCAATATTTGTGTGGGCTCACCTCCGTTCCTGAAATATATGATGACACATTTAGGGTTGGTGAAATCCTTTTCTCCCTTCCAGGCCCAGTTCAAATGGAATCTCTTCCAAGACGCCTTTTATGAGCTTACTGGTCTCCGAATTCCCACTCCCCCTTTCCTTTTAAACACTTCTGCTTTTTGCATACAGACATCATCACCATCCTTAGAATATTCATTCCTTAAGGGAGAGATTGTGGGTTTATTTTATCATTGTGTCTTCAGGGTCTTCCACATAGTAGTTACTTTCTAAATGTTACTTGAACGCAAATATCCCAATTCTGAATATAATTTGGACCTTTTCGATTAAACAAGTAGTTGTAGGGCATCTGTTATATATTTGGCATGATTTCATTGGTGTCCCCATCTGTGAGTGGAGAGAAAAAGACATAGAATTCAAATCAGTCCTTAATTAGTTGCTTGTTAGCATACCTTGTTGGACCTTTAATGGAAAAGAATATTTGACATAAATGAAATATGGGTTTTGCCCTTGGTTTGCAATTATCATAACCCTGTACCAATGGAGCCCCGTTACCATGGGTGATAAGCTACAAATCTATGCACTTCATTTTATAGTTGAAAGAAATTAACTTTGTATAGTTACATAGATTCTTTCAACCTCTTATAATTTCAGATCATTCTCTAAAGTCCTTACCCTGGGTAAAATTTCCATTAAAACATCTAACTACTTCTTGGGAATTAATTTGATATTTTCAGTGTATTTATTAGTTACCTCTTGATAGTACTCTAACATTGGAGTACTGAGTAGCTGGAGTTTTAACAATCCCACAAAGAGGCATAGGTTGTGTCTAAAAATACCCTTTTCTTACAAATTAGAGAGGTGCTATCAAATAGAAAGGAAAAAAGAGCAGCATACAGACTATTTGAATGAGATGGAGGTTGGAAAAATATGACATACCTAAGCATCCCAGAACACCTGTGTTTTCCCAGTGGGTTATTGCTTCTCCTATCACAGGTAGCTGGAAGGGCAATTATCTCCTTTCTAGTCTTTCCACTTTCAGGTAACAGCTGTTGATAAATAGTAATTGAGTTTTCCCAGGGTGTCTAAATAAGAAAGGGCAGGTCATCAAGAAATACAGCTGAGTCCTTTTGTGTTACATTTTCCTCAACTGAATGCTTTTTAGTGTTTTCTTTATTTGTTTCCAGGCCTCAGACTGATTCTTTTGCTAGAAAGGATGGAAAGACTTGAATTTCTTTCAGAAAGTTTGATCATGTTCTCTTAAGTGGTGATACTAATTTTCTCTCCATTCATCAGTATTAAAAAGACAGCAAAGAGGAATCAAAAAGCAAGTTTGATTATAGTTTATGGAGAAAATGAAAACAATATTCTTATTAGTATATATTTGAGCCAAAGTGAAAACAATTGCTTTGTTTTAAAGGTTTCCATCCCGATTTGGTCACTTAGAACTGGAGTGTTGGTATTTTCCCCACCAAGTAATAGATCAGCCAATTAATCTACAGGCATATATTAAGTACTTATAATGCGCCTTGTTTATATTATGTGTTTAATATATGCCCATAGATTAATTAAGGATGTAAAAATAATATAAAAGAGTTCCTACCCTCAGGGAGCTTATATTCTAATAGAGAAAACAAACTGAATACATTTTAGGGTACATATAATGTGTATTAAATGGATACAAGGTAGTTTTCTTAAAGAGTGTGCTAGCAGCAAGGAGGATTTGGAAAGGTAGGTGCATTTTGTGATGTCATAAATATCTGGAAGTTACCTTTGATACATGCATATTAAGTGACTTCTAAATCACAAATTATTATGGGTCAGAAGTGAGATCTGCATCTAGATTTTTCTTTCTTCAAATCTAGTACTTTATTAACTGTGCCAGGCTACCTCTTAAAAAAATTATAAAACTTTAAATAACCAGGTTAAAAAACAGATAGATTTTTAAATGAGATTTTATAATAATAGAGATTTTGTGATCTAGAGATAGAGAAATAAAAATAGAGATAATAGAAATTTTATAGATAATTATCTCTATAAAATAGAGAGATCACAGATTTTATAATATCTTTTAAAAATTAATTTTGCTCCAGTCACCAAGTGTGGCTGACTGGATAGGATAATGGAAATGATCATTAGCCAGGAATGGTGATTTATGACTGTAATCCCTGATATTGAGGAAGGTTGAGAGGCTCATGGATCTCTTGAGCTCAAGAGTTTTGAGTGATAGTGAGTCTAAAGCTGACTATCTATCACCCAAGATGATGAACCTCTAAGTGATAGGGGCCACCAGGCTGCCTAAAAGTGGGGAAGAAAGGGGGAAAAACTGGCCTAGATTGAAACCAGCACAGTCTAACAATGAACCTGCTGGGCCCTCATTAGTCATCAGGATTTTTGTTTTGCCACTTTTGTCCTATATTGCTCAGTGGTTATTTTTTTTTTTAAATTTCTTTAACTGCCATATTCTTTCATACTGAAAGTGCATCTATTTCTTATCTTGTCTCCATTGTTAGCTGATTAAGGGGTGGAATTATGCCAAATCATCTTTATATTGTCTAACACAGTGTCAAATGTAAAGTAAGAATGTAAAAATATTTATTGAAAATAATTTATTTTTAAAAATAGGCAATTTCCTTATATAATTTTGAGCTTTTTTACTTATCTGTGATATGAATATATATTGAAAACAGCAGTTGGGTAAGAATTTTTTGTCATTAGTTATGAAAGCATCTTTATAAATGACTCAACATATGTTAAAATATATGTCATTGACAGATGCAACTATAAAGATAACTTTGTTTAATTTCCTTTTAATTATAGATGGCACATATCTAATATTGGGGAGATGTTTGCCCTAAACTTAAGTTCTCACTGCTGTCATTAAGGAATAGAAACAATAAAAAAAAATCCCAGAGGAGTATTTGAACCACTATTTACAGATAATATTGTACACATCCTTTAATTCTCTTTGGAACAAGTATAAAGTGATAAGATTGGATCATTACCATGAATTTCATCTCTAAATCTCCGAGGCTGTGATCATAGCAAGTGCTAGATTACTACAAGGCGTCCTCAAAGACATCTAAAATCTGAAAGACGCAGGTCAAGCAGTTCATCTTAAAAAAAAAAACAACAACAACAACAACAACCAAAAAAAAAAAAAAAAAAAACAAAACAAAACAAACTTGTAGTCATTTCATTGAATTAATTCAATTCTGGATCCAGACTTGAATATAAGTGTAAGCTGAATTGCATTGGTTGTTTGCCGCAGTACTTTTTACAGAATCTCAACACAAAATCCATCCTTGAAACACTGGTATTCTCAGAGTAATATTATATATGGGATTCGTAGGCATCACTGTTTGTGAAAAATAAGTTTCCAGATACCCGCAAAGACAATGGAGTGATAAATAATGGGGATGGATCTGTTGCCAGTCCATATTGACATGCAAGAAATGTCCTATCAAAAGATATCACTGAGGAAAAATTTGATTAGAAAAGGAAATGGACCAGCCACATAGGAAGAAGATGATATAACAGATTGAGAATGCAATTATTCTACAGTTCTGCAAAAAGTGTCAACTTAAATAAAGGCCTTTAGCATGTTGGGTAGATGTACTATAGAAGAGATATGAGAGGAGGATGACAAGAATAGCACAGGTAAGTACAGTTTGGACTCAAACTGGTGGAAGGGAGATCCACAGGGAGGAGATCAGAAATTGAGGGAGAGGGCTGCAAGAGGTATTGCAAAAAGAATACTATATATCTGTAATGACTAGAGTGTGTGTGTGAGCATGAGTGAATAAAATAAGCTTTTTTCCCCATAGAATTGCTTATATGAAAAATACTTAATTCAAAAAAGACTCCCATCCATAAGACAAAAATCCCCATGTATGTCTGCCAAAAAAAAGACTCATGTATCTGACCTTAATTAGGTCACATTAATGCAAACATTGTGAGTGCATTCTCAATATATTCACTAGAATTGTAAATATATGAGATGATTATTTATGCATGAGAAATCTTGAAACTTGTGGGAAAATTATTTTAGCCTTACTTTACACAAAATAAACAAATGAGGAATTTCATATTCAACACTCCCCCCATCTTTGCCCTCCCCCTCATTAATATCCTTCGTTTGGATGAAAGGTGAAGGGAGGGTGAGACAGTTGCCATGGTAAACTTGCATTTCCAATAAGTCAGGTGAACTTGCTGTGTGTGAGTCAAAACTAAATGTCACATCTGATTTTTTCAGTTCCAATATGACTTGTCTTTATTTCTGAGAAGTGGGATTTCCCCACCTGGGTTGGTTATCTCTTACAGAAACACCTGGTTAGGAGGGCTGACACTTAGAGGCTCTTTGGCCCCTATGTAAATTTGTCTTCATCTCTGTAAATTATTGAAATGAAATGTGAAATTATCTAAGGCTACCACAGACTTTGAGGGCTACTGACGTGAACATCAGAAACTTTTCTCATCTCAGTGCGTTTCAGGAAGGCTGTATTCTAACCAAAACAGCCCATACTATGCAGAGTCACTCATTTCTTCAGTGACTAGATTTCTCGCCAGATCCATCTCCAGGTTCTGAGTCCTTTCCAAAGCCTTTCTACTTTCAGCTCATCTTGATCCCAGTTTACAGCAGCATCTCCCATCCCAGATTTCCATAACTGTGTCTACATTTCTCTTTTGTATTTATTTCGTTTCCATGTATCTATAGTTGCATGAGGATATATCCTCCCCATTAGATTGTAAGTTCTTTGAAAGTAGGGACAGTTTTGTTTTTATATTTGCAAGTCGTTTTGGCATTCATCTTGCATCTTTTTGTTCCCTTTGGGTAATAATGGACCTTAATCCTTCAGAGACTGCAGTAGTCTCTGATACAGACTATGTAACGTTACTGAAAAACTTTACAAAACTTGGCAATTTCTCAAAAGTGGTCCAGTCAGCTTTATTGAATCTGATTCCAGCTCATTCCCATTGCAATTTCTATCTCTGCTGTTAGTCCAACAGTTCTGTTGTTAAGTTGTTTTTCATTTCTCTCTGACTCTCAGTGACCTTATTTACAGTTTTCTTGGGAGAGATGCTGGAAGGCTTTGCCATTTCCTTCTCCAACTTGTTTTACATATGAGGAAACTGAGGCAAACAGGGTTAAGCGACTTGGTCTGGGTCACACAGCTAGTGAGTGTCTGAAGCTAGATTTGAACTTAGGAAGATGAGATTTCCTGACCCCGGACCTGGCACTTTGTCCACTGTACCACCCAGCTACTATCCAGAGAATGGAACCAGGGAAGCATTGTAAATGGTTTAATTAAGGAACACATGTACAGAAAAGAAAATGAGCTGGTATGTGGCAAGGGCAAGGGATGATGAAAGGAAGACTCTTCCATTAGGGTATCCAGCACTTAGGGTGGCCCCCACCTATTGAAAACTTCTGGTAGAACCTGGAAGAAAGTGACATAGGAAAGACAGACACAGGTGTATTGTGTTCCACTTCCTTTGCAGGAATATTTGCATTGATACATAACAGATTTATTCTAGAATGTAATTTCCAAAGAGTGGGAACTTAAATGTTTATTAAACTATACAGTTATTGAAATTTTTTGTATTGCTCTTCTTTGTTTAAAAAATACTGTTACCCTCTGGTTTGTTAGCTATAGAACAAACATTAATTTTTTAAAAAAATTATTTATTTTTAATACACATTGGTTTAAGAATCATGTTGAGAGACAAACATCAGAACAAAGGATAAAACCATGAGAGAAAAAAAAAGGAAAAAGAAATGAGCATAACATGTTTTATATGATGATTTGCATTCAATCTCTATAGTTTTTTTTCCAGATTAAAATGACACTTTCTATCCAAAGTCTATTGGCATTGCTTTGGATGATTGAACTACTGAGAAGAACCAAGTCTTTCATAGTTGATCATTGTACAATCTTCCTTTAAGTGTGTACAATGTATTTCTAGTTCTTGTTTCTCTCGGCATCAGTTCATGTCAATCTTTTCAGGACTTCCTAAAAACAACTTGTTCATCATTTTCATAGAACCCTAATATTCCATTACTTTCATATACTACAACTTGTTTTTCCATTCCCCAATTAATGGTATCCACTCCTTTTCCAATTCTTTGCCACCCCAAAAAGATCTGCTGCAAACATTTTGCACATGTGGGTCCTTTTTGCTCCTTTATGATTTCCTTGGGATATAGACCCAGTAATGGCACTGCTGAGTCAAAGGGTATGCAAAGCTTGAAAGCCCTTTGGGCATAGTTCCAGATTGCTCTCCAGAATGGTTAGATCAGTTCACAACTCCACCAACAGTGTTCCAGTTTTCTCTACCTCTCCTCCAACATTTATCATTGTCTCTTCCTGTCATCTTAGCCTTAGAAATGTGAGATGGTATCTCACAGGTTGTCTTAATTTGCATTTCTCTAATCAATAGAGATATAAAACATTTCCTCAAATTTCTATACATAGCTTAAAATCCATCATCTGAAAATTATCCTTTGACCATGTATTAATTGAAGAACGACATATTCTTATACATTTGACACAATCCTTTATTTTAGAAATGAAATCTTTATCAGAAATACTGGCTGAAAAGATTTTTTCCCAGCTTTGTACTTCCCTTGTAATCTTGTTTCTATTGTTTTATTTGTGCAAAACCTTTTTAATTTAATGTAATCAAAATCATATATTAAACTTTTTAAGACAATAAACCTTGACTATGCCATATATATAATAGTTAAATCCCCTTCACCACCTTTTTTATTGATTGATTTGGTTTGGTTTCTCTTGATTTAATAATTGCAAGGCCTATCAAAAGTAAATTGAAATTCTCATGTGATGCATATATAGGATACTAATTATGTTGTTAGTATAATTTGGTTTGTGTGGCAGCTGTGTAATGTAAACGAGCTATGGTGCCCATCTCTCTCTTTTGTTTAATTCAATACAGCAAAAAGTTAAATGAGTACCAAGTTTCAGGTGCTAGAGACAAACTTGGAAACAGTTCCAGACCTCAAAGATTATAGAATTTCCTAGAGATGGGGATGGGAAAAATGGACATACAAATAAATACAAAGTTCATATAAAATAAAATCAAAATAATTTGGAAGGTGTGGGAAATTACTAATGGGTTCAGTTTAGATAATTCAAAGAGAAACATTATAATAGAATGAAAAGGAGAATTAGAAAATCTAAAGCCTAGTCTTAATTCAACCATTAACTAGTCATGTAAGTATTAGTAAAGTTCTTTAATCTCCCTTACCCTATATGTGAGGTGAGTAGCTAAAGGGGTTCTCAGCCCATTTCACACATGTAATAATATGTCTACCAATTTAACAACAAAAAGCCAGTTCTTCTATTTAGCATTACATTTACCTTTTGTGCCACTTGAGATGTTTAAGTAAATGGGTAGGAAATAAAACTAAATAAATGAATAAGGTAGATTAATTATGACTCTCTACATTGTTAGGGATTTCAGTGCAGTTTTAAGCTATTTAGCCTTGAAACTGCACTTTGGGGACACTTATGTGTTACATAGGGTGTGTTTATATCATGCAGAAATAGCAGGTAAAGAGTTGTAAATCACTCTTATCTCTTTCCCCTTTATTGTGGTCTGACCTAGTAGTCTAACTAGGAATAGACTTTATCTCTGCTGCCCTGTCTAATGATGCTGACTCATTTGCCTATAAAAACATCATCTTTACTCTTTAAATTTTTAAACTGTTTTAAAATGAAATTTAATTTTAAAAAATAAATAAGATTCTTTCACTCCAAAGACCCTCGACTAAGATCTTACATTAGCAAAAACAAAATGAAACTATTTAAACTCTGTTTTCCTTTGCTCTGAACAAATACCAATCACCCTCCCCAGTACTGCGTTTGAACAATATCAAATGATCTAGCAATAGCTTTAACAAAACTTAAGAGATGAAGTAAACATTTAAATACCAAATGAAAAAGCAAACTTTTTAGCAAGAAATCTTAGTCTCCTGTGTCCTAGAGAGAAAGTCAGATTTATGGTGTCTTGAAAGAGAGAAGAAAAATGGAGAATCGTTGTTTTTCAAAGGCAATCCGGTTGACTTTCCTCAATACAGGTTCTCCCAGACCAGCTTTGTACATGGACCATGATCAATTTGAATTGGGAATCCAGTACTAATGACCTTATGAAAATAATCTTTCTGCTTCTCTTTCCCATTCATATTTTCACTCCTTTTTTCCTTCATTAAAGTATGAGAAGGGATAGCTGATGATTCTGATTTAATTTTTCCATCAATTGCAAGTTCAAGACAAACTTTCTTGGGGATTATGGAAGATAGTGGGAGAGCCCTTCCTGAAAACAAAAAACAAACAAACAAACATGCATTTAGTTCTAGTGTCCTGTAATCCTTGATGACACTTGAAGAAATCATGGACAAATATAATGTGATAACTCTACTTGATGTAAATTCCAGAGGTTCACAAAATATCAAGACCAGTGGAAGCTTTAGAAAATAAACTGCTGCTTCCTTTTAATTTTACAGATAATTAAAGAGATATAACAAGGGGAAATGATTTAAATGAATGTGTTCTGACTTTACATCCAATTTGGGACTCTACCGTATCATAAGAAATGCTTCTTAAAAATAGCTGGGCATGTGGTCCCTCCTATAAAGTACAGGCTATGATTTCATTAACTATGGAAATTAATTCTACTGCAGAAATTCACTACCACTTTACTGGATTTAAGACTAAGAATGACTTAGAAGTCTGAGGAAGGCAGAACAAGAGTGATGATGTATGAACTGGAGTAGAGAGCATTGAAAATCACCGACCCCATACCCAACTCAACCAGCCTGGGGGAACAAAAAGATAAAGAAAACCTTGTGTCATGTGGGGATCAATAGAATTATTAAAACATTATTTTGAAAAGTGGGGGCAGCATAGCCTAATAAAAGAAGCACTGGACTGAATTCCAGATGCCTCCATTTTCTTTTTCTCTGGTTCTCCTGCAAATTTTCTGTATTACATGAGGCAAATTCCTTCGCTACTTATGCCTCATTTTCTCATCCATGAAATGAAGGAAGTGAAAACACTTGTCTTTCATTAAGAATTAAGGCATGTCTTACTACTTTAAACCAATGATCCTAAATCCTCAGAACAATTCCATGTTTTGTGGTAAAATCAGTTTCTAAGAATATCCTTGTAATTGCATTAAAAATAAACAAAATTCAGTATTTTAGATACTTTTCACTTTATATGAAAATAATGGTATAGTCGTGGATTCTTTGACAGAGTTGACCAAGTTATATTGATAGAAAGTAAGTTTGAAAGAAGAACATGGTCATTTACTAGATTGCATCAGGGGAACCATATCCAGTCATTTCTGATTTGTTCAAGGATAGATTATATAACTTTGGCTTTCATATTTGTTAACTGGTGATCTTTCATCTATTCCCTTTGTTTATTTCTTCTTGATTTTGCTTGATTCTATCAAAGGAGACCTGTAAGACATCATCAGGGCCTAGTTCTCGCTTCTGAAGATATGGGAAATGGTCTAAAACAGCTTAGATTGGTGCTGTGTATCAATCTGAGATGAACTGACTTTCCCCACAGGCATTTTGAGTTTGGAGAGAGTAGATTAGCAAGTCTGGATAGATTTCTAGCAGATTCCAACCTGGTGCTGAGAAGTTGTCACCGTATGAGTTGTGAGTCATAGAGGGGGAAAAATTGTGCTTGAGGGGTGTGTTTGTGTGGTGAGAACAGGGGGTGGGAGGAGAGGATGGAGTCACTCAAGAATAGGCTGAAACTTTACTCCAATTTTGCTGCAAATAGCTGAGTTTTAAGTAATAAGAAATGAATTTAGCTGTGCTCAACAGTGGCTGGTTCTTTTCTTTTTTATTACTTATAAATGGCCTTGGATAATTTAGGAGGGAAGAGAGATCTGGGACCTTAAAGGACTCTGCTTGTTTGTCTGTGGAATTCCTTGTGCAAATGTGAATTTGTCCTTATTAAAATCCCAGAGGAAAGGAAATTCTTGCCTTGAAATTGCATATTTGAAACATCCCAAAGGGTTTGGAAGCTCTGCTTTGTTGTTGGTGATAAACAGTATTGTGCTCTATTGACTTTAGTTGTTTTAATAGACCGGTTCTTTCCCCTCCCTCACTAATTATTAAACAAAATTCTCTTCTTCCTCCCTTTCTGCTGACTTGCTGACTCATGGCCACAGTGGTGTTTTGTTTTGCTTTTCTTTTTCTTTAAAAACTCATGGTGATGATGGCATTTCCTTTGCTTTATGGTCTGTGTAGATAATATAATTGCGTAATATATTTCTCTTTAAAATGGTTGAGCTTGGGTGCCAGGTGGAAGCTTTGATGAATTGAATTTATTCATAATGCCAAGGGTAGTGAACGGCTGCTTTGTTTTGCTTATTTTAGATTTCATTTCCAAAGTGAGTTGAGAACTCGTCTTTCTGCCCCAGTTCATGATTATGAAAATATGCATTTTAGAGCTACATTTCATGATGCTGTTTTTCTTGCTGGTTCCCAGCTCAACCCAGTATTAATTGTCTTTATTCAGAAAACTAGTTTTAAATGCTAATGATGAGAGAGGCCATTCTATTCAAATCTTGCTCCTTGCTTACTGAATCATTTAGAACTGGGAAAACCAAATTGTTTCATTGGGATGCCTTCTTTTCCAGAGATTACATACAGAATTACAGGAATCAAAGCCTATGGATAGCTGATGGGGCTTCCAGTGTTTCTTCATTTGTCCTTAATTCCTTTGTCCAGCCAGATACTCACTGAGGCCTTGTTGTGTAAAAGGGACTAAGGTTGGCATGGGGGAGGAGGGATCTACAGAAAAATCCCTTTGATCAGAATGAAGCGTTCCATTTTTATGGAATAGCCGTTATCATTTTTAAAGTTTTTTAATTATTCACTAGCTTTTTCAGGCTCTCAGAAGCCTTCTGAGTTAAATAACAGAATCATCACTTTCCCATCAGGATTATAAGATGATAGATATAGAATTTGATTAGAATATTGGAGGGCAACTATTTCCATTCCTTAATTTTAAAGATAATGAAAACAGGAGCAGTGGATGATTTTATTTGCCCATTAACCTTAGGAAGTACATCTTCAAGTTCAGTATGGAACCACAGAAAGAGGAAGTAGATGAGCTGCCACTTGAACTGGCTTAGAAATCCAGTTCTCTGTCCATCAGCACTAACTCTTAACTAACTGCACAATTCAGTCAAACAACTACTTAAGATATACTTCCTGTGCTTCTGGCATTGGGAGAAATACAAAGTTTACATGAAACAGCCTCTGCCCTCAGGTTACTTATAGTCTATTTGGCAATGTGGCAAAACCATTAATAATCAAAATAAAAATGGCACGATAAATGCATCAAAGAGCTCCAAGTCAGGGGAAGTCATTATTGACTATCTTAGGACAAGATATTATGGAAGACATGACATTGAACTTGAGTTCTGGAAGATGAGTAGGAACTCTACACATAAAGAAAGATATTCCTGTCTTAGAAAATAAAAGGAAAGACACTGCCTGGGATAATCACAGGGCATGCTTTGTGAATAGAATAACTCAGTTTTGCTAGACCTTAGAGTATTTATTCTTTTACTTTTATTCTCTCTGTGTTTCTCTGTCTCTTTTTCTCTGTCTGTCTGTCCCAGACTCCTGGGTACATCAAGGAAGTCATAAACTAGATCCCAGAGTATGTGGAGGGAACTGTAAGATCAGAAGGGCTCATGTTATAAGGGACTTTTAAAGCCAAATGGAGTATTTTCTAATTAAATCTGGAGGTAATAGAGAGCCACTTGATTTTGTTGAACAGGAATGGGGAGTCACCATGTTTTGATCCATGTTTTAGGATGCTCAGATTTAGTGGAGTGGAGGATGGACTGGGCAGAGTCCCATAGTGGTGGTAGTGTGATACGGGAGAAGGGTGCCATGTTGGAAAGATAGAACAGAGATAAGGAAGTAGAACTTGACAGAACTGAGCAACTAATTATCTGTTTGATGACAGGGAAAGAGAAATCAAGTAGGACACCTAGGTTGTGAGCCCAAGGTGACTAGGTTATTACATAAAATTATGTTATTACCTTCAATATGAATAGGGAATTTAGAAAGAAGGGAGGTTTGGGGTTATAGGAAAATAAGTTCAATTTTTGAATTGTTGAGTTTATGATGTTTATAGAACCTCAAGCTCAAGATGTCTAGTAGATAGTAATAAGAAATAGAAGACTGGAGGTCAGGAGAGAAATTAAGATTGGACAAATCTAAATAGAAATATCAAAGTTAAATTATCAATAAAATGCTCTTAGCCAAGAGAATTCAGTTAATATTTGAACCTTTCTCATTTCCAGTTGCATCTTAAATTCCAACTCTGGGAGAATATCTTTCCCCCCCCAAAAAAATGTTGTTGTTTTCAGTAAGTAGTTCAAGGTAATTTTTAAAAGATCATATAAACTGTCTCAAGCTAACTCTGCTAATGCCTTATTGGTTCTGTAAGTATGGAAATGTGGTCTCCATAGTAGCAGTATTTAAGTACTAGCCAACACTGTGAAAAGCAGATTAAGGATGTTCTTGTATATTTACTGATAAGTGTGGTTTCTATCTTTTAAAAAAAACCACCTGGTCTCCAGAGTGAATTATAAACAACTGAGAAAATTGAAGCAAGAGCCCTTTCTCATTGTTTACAAATGGAATATGCAGATTTTTGATTTTTAAATCATCTAATATTAAGGCTATTTAGAACCAGACTTCACCATAAATATAGAGATCCACACTCAGAACTCAGCATGCTTGCAGATTGTTGTATCACCAGGGAAGCCTGACTCTTGGCTTGGCCCAAATTCAGAGCACCATAAAATGCTTTAGAAAAGCTGCTCTAATATCATCACATTCTGGAAGAAGTCAATTAGTGATTCAAATGTGAAATTAGCTGTGTTTGCAAAAAGCACAATAAATACATCAAAACAGGCCAAAAAAAAGGTACACAGGCCTTCGAAGGTCCATTTCATCTTTGGCTCTATGATTCTGACTATGGACCTAGAATATTGCATATACTTTTAGGCATAGTAATCTATTGGTCCTTACATTGGGATGGCTTGCTGGGAAGAAGAGCACAGACGTGTGTGTTGGGGACTGAAGATACTACTTTAAAAATCAATAAAGTACACAAGATTTTATTATTATACTGTGATGAAATAACACAATTGTGGAACCACATTTCATTTAGTTAAAGCTTATTTATCTCTCTTACCTAAAGGTCTTACATACCATAATCAATTTAAGTTAATTTTAATATTTTTGGAAATTCAGGCAAGGACCATCAATCAGTTTGTATGTGGGCAAATTTGCATAAAAGAGGGTCAGTTCTGCATATAGTCCAAGGTTGCAGCACTTAAATGTTTATGCAGCATTATTATTTAAAATCCTATTATCTGAACTTAAAAATCAGATCTCTTCATGATAAAGAGTTCTATTATGGAAACCTGGTCATTTTATATAGAGGAAGCTTTTAAAAATGATTAATTAGATCAGGGCTTCTTAAACTTTTTCCATTGGTTACCACTTTTTGTTAAAAAAATAAAAGTGTTTATATGACCCTGGGCATATAGTTATATAAAATATATACACAAAGCAGACCTTTACTGATAATAAATAATAACTTTGTAGCCTCCACAATTGGTTATGAAACCCCATATGTTATGAACCCCAGTTTAAAAAACTAGGAATTAGAAGGAAGTCTTCTAATTCTTTGATCTCTCTGTGTGTCTGTCTCTCTCTCTGTCTGTCTGTCTGTCACTGTCTTTGTCTCTCTCTGATTGTCTCTCTCTCTCTTCCCACCCCCTCCTTTCTCTATCTCAAACACACGTGCACAGATGCTTTTTTAAAAAAGAATTTTTAATCTATCAAAACTAATAGGATAAGAATTTATTCTATTTAGGGAGGACATCTCATTTTTGAATACTTTCTCTTTAAAATAGGGAAATTGCTTCAGTGTTGTAAACTTTTAAATATCATGACCATTATAAATTTTTTAAAAGAACTGTAACGACTGCGTGGGAAAAACACCCCAAATGCCTGCTTCCGCACTTTTGAAAGGAACTAGTAAAATCTTTATGGAATCACTCCTTGGCCTTAGAAGAACATGTTGATAGATACATAAAGAACTCTGGGAACATTTAATATGATATTGATTTTGAACTAACGATTGAAACAAATGCTTCCCTGGTTGAGGTACTTTGGGACTTGGATTACAATTTGTATTATTTTTAAATGAAGATAAAATTTTGAAATCCCTTTTAAGATATAATTTTAAGAGCTATTTAATATATCAATCATTTACAATTTAAATGACAGCCACCAATCTATAAATTCTAAATAATGGATGCTTGCAACACTGATTGTAATAAAAAGTTAGTACCTTCATTGCTATTGTAGTCCTACCTAGTCCTGTCAAATCAATACTTCTTGTCCATCAAGTACCCTCTCAAGAACTTTTCCTCAATACTGCTTGCATATATAGTCAATGCTTTAGAAAATGTAAGTGGAAAACTATGCAAAAGCATTTGCTATGTATCCTCATGACAAAGCTTGGAGATATTCATGATTCTACATCCTTCCTTTCTTTGCAAATGTGAAAGACCAAATTCTGCATAATCTATAGGACTTGATGTATGTGTCTGTTGGTTTTGCTCAACTACCTTTTAAATCTTTTTTTTTATTCTTTGTAATAAGAAATGAATCTGGGTGGTAAAAGGGGAGGGGTATTTTGGGAAATGAAGATACTATAAATAACTTTAAAAATTAAAAAGAAGATGCTTTTTGAATTTTCACTCAGATAGGGAGAGCCTACATTATGCTGATTTCAGAAGAAAAAGACAGCTGCTTCATTTTTTCTGTTTATCTTCGAGACTCCCAAAGCATTTTGGATATGGGAATTTGTTCAGAGAGAAGTGGAGGGGAAAGGGCAGAGTATTAACATAATTGATATATCATCCAGAAATACATCTCCTTTTCAAAGAAATTTTTTTTTACCATTTAAATGAAAAAAGCCTAATTATAGAGGGCAACTTTATAGCCTTTGCTTATTTATTTTAATCATCACCTGTGATTTCAAAGATGTAAGAAAATGTCATTGAATCCAGTCCTACCAACGTTGAGCAGCATCTACTCTGCAACTTACTGCGGCAGAATGTCGTCTGGATAGTGTGGGGAATTGTTCAAGTTCACCCAGCCAGTAAATGAGAGAGCATGAGACCTGAAGGAGATCTTTATGCCTCCAAGGACAGATCTGTATCTACTTTCCTCTTCCCTATTTTAGAGCCATATGTGACCAAAGAATAATCCTCAATCCAGTTAACTGCTTATTAAGTCCTTTTTGTAGTTGTAAAGAACTGGAAATTGAATGGATGGCCATCAGTTGGGGAACAACTAAATATAAGTTATAGCATATTAATGTAATGGAATATTAATGATGAGCAGGCTGATTCAGAAAAGCCTGGAATGAACTGATGCTGAGTGAAGTGATAAGAACCAAGAGAACGTTGTACACAGTAACAAGATGATGTGATGATCAAGTGGGATGGACTTGGCTCTTTTCAGCAATGAGATGATTCAAGGCAATTCCAATAGATTTGGCAATGCGGATGGGATGGAAAGGGACATTCGCATACAGAGAGAGAAAACTATGGAGACTGTATGTACATCAAAGCATTGTTTGGTTGCTTTCTAGTTTTTTTTTTTCCTTTTTGATCTGATTTTTTTTTTTGCACAGATGACAAATATGGAAAAATGTTTAGAAGAATTGTACATATTTAACCTATGTTGTACTTGCTGTCTTGGAGAAGGAGAGGGAGAGAAATTCTGAAACCAAGTTTTGCAAAAGCAAATGTTGACAACTATCTTTGAATTTAGAAAAATAAAATTGTATATGTATATGTGTGTGTTTGTGTGTAAAGAACTGACTGAGCATGTTCTAGGTAGTACATTCTAGAGTGCAACATCTGGATAACATCTGTTCCTGCTTTCTACTACTAGAATGTATATTCTAATAGTCAAAGAAAGCCCAACTATAGATAACCACTTTGCATTCTTGTGAACGATAAGTGAATTTAGAGATGTAAAAATAATGCTTTCAGAGGTCTGAGAAGGAAAGTCATTACAAACTGGCTCTTTTACGAATGGCTTCATGGGAGATGGACCATGGGAAATGGAGTTTAAAGAACTGAGGGAAATTCAAGAGTCAAGGAAAATGTTCTAGGCAAAGGGAAAAGTATAAACAAAGGCATTAAATGGAGACAAATACTATGCTCAGAGGGCACAAGTCAACTTATTTGTCTAGAATAGAGAGTATGCAGAATGGTGTAGCATGAGATAAAGCTACTAGGTTATAGTGTCTTGCAGGCTAGGCAAAAGACTTTAGAATTTGATTTTTGAGGCAGTAAGAAAGGAAAATGAAATAACACTTTTTAAAGATGAAAGAGTGACAAGATCAGATGTACATAGGAGAAAGATTTGTCTGACAGTGGTATAAAGAATGAACTAGAAGTAGGAAAGGATAAAGGTCTCTGACTAGTGAAGATTACAGTGCTCAAGAAGGTGATTATGAGGTCTTATATGTAAGAACTGGTACTTGGAGCAGTAGAACTGAATGTATTGCTTTTGCTACTCTCATTATTGTTGTTTATTTTCTCTGTGGGGAAAATAATTCCACTGAAAAACCATTTGGTATTTTATAAACATTAATTGATTATTGGCTCCCAATTTGTTTGTTTAATAGCTCACATTGCCAACCAAGTAACAGAGTTATACTTTCCATCACTTCCAAGGCCATTCTGCACAGTGTAAACGTATGTGCCAATCATCCAGACAAGCTTTCCAAATGTCATTTTTTTATATAGATGAGGAAATTGAAGTGCCAGTTGTTATATTTTTGTTATTTTATATAAGTGGAAGTTAAGAATTGTACCAATTAATGTCAATAAAATATGAATGTTTAATATCCTACACTGTTAGATTTTTTAGACTAATCCTTGCATTTGCATTTTGAAGATGATGCATTGAACTTTAAATAATCATCCCCATGTGGAATGAGTGGATACTGCATTATGAAACAGGGGGCAGCGTCAGCAAAAAATAATTTTCCAAATTTTGGATGGATCGCATGTACCAATTACCCTGAAAGTGAGTTTTTGTTATACTATCTGATGACTTGATCATTTCATTAGAACCTCTTCCAAACCTTGAGTTGTCACAGTTCTAATTGCTGTTTTTAAATGCGATGATAATTCCAGCTTTGATTGTTGGATGAACATAATACACTCTTGTTGCTATTATCAGTAGGTTTACAGAAAGACAGATTCAAATTCCTAAAGAATACAAACAAGAGATTAGACCTTCATTATCAGAACTGTCACCCGAGACCAAAAGTAAGCTAGATTTTTGGGTTTTTTTAATAATTTAGTTAAGTGACAATTGATTCTTACATGAACATCTAATCAGTATACTACAATGGAAGAGATATTTTGGGAACGTTATACCAGCTGGTAGTCCAGATGGTACAGATGGCACAGGGCTCTTTAATGGGATAAAGATAATGTGTTGGCAGGAAAAGATCTGACTATGTGACCTCATGAACTCATTTTTTCCCTTTAAAATATTTTAGGCTGTTTTCAAATTCAGCACTTTAGTTAAAAGGTTCAGTCTTCAACACTAATCTGAAACAAACTTTGTTTGCAAATGTAATATGCCGTTCAGCCTATCTGGTTGATAAGATAAAACCATTATAATTGATATTCTGTAGACCAACTGGAAAGAATTGTGCTACAGTATCCGGGAGCTCATATTTTGATTATTTTCCTTCTCATATTTTTCCTACTAGTTTTATAGTTACTAACATTAAATGTCCCATAGTCCCTATAGGTATTATATCAAATATCTCAGGGACACCCGAAAAGTGAACAATAGTATTTTCAATATATTGCAAGCTGATTGAAATGATAACTATTGACATCATTGTTTTGGTTTTGCATATATTATTTCACATGATCTTAAAAGTGAGGATATAAAGGTATAGGGAGGTCCTACTAATCCATGATCACATGATTAGACTCTAGTTAACCTTTTCTTATTCTAAGTAAAGTGCTTTTAATATTCCCATTTTGTAAAAGTATACAAGAATCATCAGATAAACAGAGCAATATGGTTTTATTCCAGCAAACACTGTACGACCACATGGAGATTCAATAGAATGTCTCTCCAGGTAGCATGGAGGCTGGTAATAGAATAAAATCTTTCAAAGAAGATAAACTGTTATTCCACATTCAAAAATTCAAATCAAACCTCAGACATTTACTAGGTGTGTAATCCTGGGCAGGGGTCACTTTGCCTCAGTTTCCTCCTACCAGCACCTACCTATCAAGTTATTGTGAAGTTCAAATGAAATTATGATTGTGAAGTGCTGAGCACAGCCCCTGGGAAAGACTAAGTGCTATATAAGTATTTATTGAATAAAGTAGGAAGCTATTATTGCCAACATTTTCAGAGAATAAAACTAAGGATGAGACATATTAATGGACTAGTCTAGAGTCATTAGCTAGTGTAATATCAGAATTAGAATTCTAGCTCAGGTCTTCCACCTTCAGGTACAATGTAGTCCATCCTCTGAGTCTTCAAGGTATCATAATTCCCTAATGGAATTGGTAATGACATTACTCTTTGTAAACTTTGAATCATCAGGGAAATATGAGTTATTATTATGTTTGGAAACTTTCCTCAACATTGAAATATTCAACATTTAATTAGTGATTTAGATGGAGACATATGTCATGTTTATCAAATCTGTGGATGATACGGTAGACATAATGTTTTGAGTAATAGAATTAGAATAAGAAGGATTTTAGATAGACTAGAATATGGTTCAACTCCAATAAAATGACATTTTATAGATATATAAATAAAAAGTCCTAAACTGATTAGAACTCGGGATACACAGTGTTAGAATGAAGGGCACAGACATTGAATTTCAGAAAACTTAGAGTTGAAGTGACTGCAAACAACCTCAGTCATCAGTACAATATGACTGAAAAACCACCAAACAAAACAAATAAAAATCTAATGGAATCTTCTGTAGGAAGGGACATGATGCTGATCCTCAAATATTTAAGAACTTCCATCTAGTTTGCAAGTCTAGCATAAGTGGGTGGAAGTTACAGGGTGCTAGTTATAACTGAATATTGAATAAGAATGTGTGATTAAAGCTACTTAATTTTTTAAAATTGCCTGGAAAGATTGCAAAGGTTGGATGGCCACATGTTGGAAATAGAGGTGGGCTTCATGCATCTAGTACAAGTTTTTATCAAGTTATGCCTTTAAGGTTCCTTCTAATTCTTAGATTCTGAGGTTCTATGATTCAAAGTAAAAAAAAAATCAGAATCAATTATATTTGGAAATGCAGTGACTTTCTCACAATAATCTATCACGTGAATCTATAAACTTTGAGAAAATATGGTTTTATGCAATTTTCATTTTGACATTTATTGCCCACCACAGGATTACAGGGTACTCCTTGTTGTTTTTAGATTGATCTTAGTTCTGGTTTGGTTTTAAAATATTCCATTAAAGGAAGTATTATTATAATACTGCAGCAGAAAAGGAAAAGTTGCTGAATATTTTAAATGTAGGAAATCCTGTGTTTCAAATCTATAACATTACTGCCACCTATCATTTCCTTAAAAAACAGAAGAAAGAATTTTTTTTATTTTATAATTTTTAGTTAATGTGTCCTTTAATAAATTCAAAAGCTAAAATTTTCTTTAGGAAGCATTTTAAAAATCTTATTTTTTATTCTCTCCAATTACAAGTAGAAAAGAATTTTATTTTTTTTTAATTTTGAGTTCCAAATTTTCTCCCTCCCTCTCTGTCCCTTCCTAACTCTTTGACAAGGCAAGCAATTTGACAAAGGTTAAATATGTGTAGTCATGCCATCATATTTCAATATGTCATTCTGTGAAAGAAAACAGAACAAAAAGGTCCAAAAAATAAGGAAAATAAAGGAAAAAAAATATCTGAGCTTCATTCAGGCTTTACCAATTCTTTCCCTGAAGGTAGTCAGTACCTTTCATCAGTAGTCCTACAGAATTACTTTGAATCATTGTACTGCTGACAATAACAAAAGGTCCCTTTGAACTATCTGTTCATATCCTTTGACCATTTATCAGTTGATGAATGGTTCTTATGTCTATAAATTTGTCAGGTGTCTGTATGTTTGAAAAATGAAGTCTTTATCAGTGAAACTCACTGCAATTTTTTCCCACACTAATGATCACTAACTATGTATTTCCCTCTATTTTTCCCCTTTATCCTTCTCTTTCTCCCTCCTTCTTCCCCCCACTCTCTGTCTCTCTCTCTCTCTCTCTCTCTCTCTCTCTCTCTCTCTCTCTCTCTCTCTCATCTGTCTCTTTGTCTCTTTTACATTCTCAAGTGTTTTGCTTCTGACTTTTTCCTTCCCGTTCCTTTCCTACTTTATTTTGCTTGGTAAGATAACTTTCAAGACCCAACTGAGAGAATATATTATTTTCAATTTGAGCCAATTTTAAAGCAAGTGAAATTCATGTGCTTCCTTTCCCCATTTTCTGATCTACTGTAAAATTCTCTTTTAGGTCTTCTTATGTAAAGCAACTTATTCCCTTCTCCCAGTGCATATTTCTTTCTTATTCCTTATCTTTTTCACACAATCATACAATCAAATTCAACTCACACTTCTGCTATTTGTCTATGTATATGTCTTCTAAAATATTTTATAATTAGAAAGATTATAAGAATAATATTTTTTCCATGTAGGAATATAGAAAGTTAAACCTTATGAGATCCCTTATTTCTTTTCCCTGTTTACCTTTTTATGCTTCTCTTGACTCTTGTGTTTGAAACTCAGCTTTTCTATTCAGCTCTTCTCTTTTTTAATCAGGATTTTTTGAAAGTCCTTTCTTTCTTAGACTATCCATTTTTTCCCTGAGGAATTGTACTCAATTTTGCTGGGTAGATGGTTATAATCCTAACTACTTTCCCCTTTAGAATATCATATTCCAGGGCCTCTGATTTTTTAATGTAGAATCTGATACATTTTGTGTTATCCCTAACTGTGACTCCCTAATATTTGAGTTATTTTGTTTTGGCCACTTGCCATATTTTCTCCTTGGACTGGGAGAACTTGGTTATAATATTCACAGGAATTTTCGTTTTCAGATCTCTTACAAGTAATGCTCAATGGATTCTTCCCATTTCAATTTTAACCTCTGATTCTAGAAAACCAGGACAGTTTTCCTTGATAACTTCTTGAAAGATGATGTCTTGGCTAATTTTTTTAAATCATGAATTTCAAATATTCTAATAATTCTTAAATTCTTTCTCCTGGATCTATTTTCTCAGTCAGCTGTTTTTCACATTTTCTTCTAGTTTTTCAATTTTTCAATTTTGTTTCCTGATATCTGAGAAAGACATCTTTCCACTTCTCCAATTCTAACTTTTAAGGAATTATTTTCTTCAGTGAAGTTTTGTCCCTCCTTTTCCATTTAGCTAATTTTGCTTATCAAGACATTCTTCTCTTTATTGGATTTTTGAGCTTCTTTTACCATTTGACCAATTCTTTTTTTTAAGTATTCTCTTTTTTCTGTTTTCTTTTTTGTAAGTGCTAAACAGTTTTTATTCAGAAAATGAAACATAAAAATATGTTAGCATTTATTTTAATAATTTCATTTGTGTGAGTATAACTCACAAATATTTACCTGACCTATAAAAATAGAAATTGTTGCGCATATAAAATTTTTGTAGTTGATCATTACATATTCATTGCATTGTTGGCAGGAGTCAATAACTCACTGTATGGCAGTCACAGGGGTGCAATGGAAACAGGTGTCCAATTAGGGAAGTCACTTATTTGCACATATGTTACTATATATGGAAATCTATTGGCAAGCTACTCATGCTAACAACAGCAACAGCAACATAATGGCACCTTTGAGAATTAAAAGGGACATCTGGATTGTAAAAGGTGTTATTTTCTTCAGTATTTTTTGTGCCTCCTTTACCAAGCTGTTGATTTTTTTTCTCCTTTACTTACATACAGTCGTTTCTCTTCCCAATTTAACCTCTTCCTTTCTTATTTGATTTTTAAAAGACTTTTTGAGATCTTTCATGACCTTGGACCAATTCATTTTTCTTTGAGGCTTTAGATGCAGGAATTTTGACTTTGTTCTCTTCTTCTGAATGTTTGTTTTGATCTTCCTTGTCACCAGAGTAACTTTCTTTGGTCAGAATATATATTTTTTGTTTCTGAATTTCCAGACTATTTTTTGACTTATAATTTCATGTTAAAATGATGTTCTGTTTTAGAGAGCACTGTCCCAAGCTTCAGGGGGTTGTTTGGTGTATGGGGGAAATAGGTGGGGGCTATATTTGTTCTCAGAGGTAATTCTGGGGACTTGTAAGTTTTTGACCCTTCCAAAGTGGTATGATGTACTGGAATAATGTCCCTGCTCTCCTGTGGTTGTGCTAGTACTCCTTCCATGAGGGCTAAGACCCAGGACTGTGATTCAGATGCAAGTATAGGTGATACAAAAAAGTCCTACATCCGGTGCCAGAAAACAGACCATTTAAATCTGCTTCTGACCATTGTTCAATCCCCTTACCATCTGTTGGCTGAGAGGTCTGGTCATCATCTGTCACCGATTCAGTCAATGTGAAGCTTGGTCCTGATTTGCTAGGTCTAGTCTCTGCTGGTTCCGCCTGCCCTGGACAGTGCTCCTCTCCCACCCTAGTGTAGCAGAACTTTCCTGTCAACCTTCTAAGATGTCTTGGGCTGGAAAATGGTTTCACTCCAACTTTTTGTCATTTTAGAATTTGTTTAGATGCATTATTGGAAGGGTTTGGAGGGGAGCTCCAAACCACCTTGCCTCTGCCAGGAAGTTTCTAATGAAGGGTACCAAGATCTATTTAAACTTGTTCCTAAAATCAGGATATGATACAAATATTTTGTTAATATTATCTATTACTAATTAGCATAATGTTTGTTTTTATAAGAATAATAAAATGTAACTAACTCAAATAGAAATAATTTTCTCATTTTTCTACACTTCAAAGATAGGTTTATATATACATACACACACATATATGTGTGTATGTGTATGTATATACATATATATGTATATATATGTAAAAATTTTTGTCTTAGTTTTTCTCTTTGCCTTTGTAATAAATACTCATTAAAATGTGTTAGTCCATTTTTAATTTGCTGTAGAAAGCAGATATAATAGCTCATAAAACTTTGACAATTCTTTCTTTCTTGGAAGCGTTCTAATTCTATAACTATATCTCCCTCTCTAAACCTTCTTTCCTTCCTCCTCCCATCAACTCCCCCAGTTTGTGCAAGAAATCTCACTGGAGAGTAGATACATTTGTCAGCAGATTTCTGTCCCCTACTCTTGGATTGTATTTATTAAAAATGAATATATGTCCTCTATATAAGAGAGTTTGGGAATCTGTTCTGAGATACTGCTTAGAGAACATCTTTGCTTTGAGAATTTTGAAGCCAGTGGTATACTGGGAAAATACTGAAAACGACTAGAGAATCAATGACATTATAAGGAGTTTACTTTCATACTACATCAAAGGGTAGGTATTCTTAATCTTACTTTTTTTGTAAGTTTGTTTACTCAATACTGCTACTTTAATACTACATGGAAGAAAATCATTTTTGTAAGTTTGTTACTCAATACAGAAAATGCACATGCTGCTTATACTGTTTCTTATTTTACAGTTTCTGAGAAAAGCCAGTAACTTTCCAGTCTGTCAACAGTCAAGGTCATTTTCAAAGTCATTTTTCAGATAAATAAAGTTTCTGCATTGGAGTGTGACTTAATAAAGTCATCACTGTACTCCTGAGCCTATGTTAATCTTTTGTGTATTGATTTGGATTAGGTTAACATTCAGCTATCAACAAATATTCAGATTCAGGAGAAATTTATAATAAAAAATAAAATAGATCTTGATTTCTATGTATTTGTTTATATGTTGTCTCCCTATTGAATTGTTAGGTTTTTAAGCTGGGGATTATCTTTTGCCTCTTTTTTATCTCTTGTGCTTTAGACAATATCTGGCATGAACTATGTGCTTAATGAATTTTATAATTTATTTCTATATATCCGATTGCAATGTGGGTTCCTTCAGATATCTAAAGAATGAAAAGAAGTCTGTAAAGTTAGTCTATCTGTGATAGAGTATTAGTAAAGTCCTTCTTGAAATAGTGAAATGAGGGAGAGTATTGTCAATAAGGACCTCTGAGCAGAGGTTTATCTAGGGTGCAAGATAAAAGTCTGAAGTTAATCTACTGATTTATTCACTGTGTACAAAAACCCAAGGCAGTTCTCTCCATCAGTTCCAAGTCATCCCAGGTGCCATTTCTAGGAGTTTTTTCCAGTGAGCTGTATGTAAATCCATCCATGTCTTACTATAGTCTGATTAAAGCTTTGCTGAATAGCCCAATCAAGTATAGGGAAAATCTCCCACATTACATATGTGTCAGGTATTCTTTATAGTTTTCCTTCCAATGCAGCTCGATACAGGGAAATACATTGGTGAAATGAGCAAAAGAGAAACAGGGAAATGTAGGCAGAAATGTATTTCCTAAATTCTTGAGAGTCCTATTTCTTTGTACTTAAAAGATCTTTTTTCCCACAGATTGGGAAGGAAATTAAAGAGGTATGAGATGCGACTCATTGTGGCAAGCTGGACAAACAAACAAATAAAAACAGATGGCCACTGTAAGAGACTGAGGATTTCATTGTGGCTATTTCTGTGATAGTTGCCAGAGCCTCCTAAAAGTAAGACAAACCAAACTTGAATTTCAGATCTGGAGCAGAGATACAAGTTATTCATTGTAACTACAGGAGGCAGCACGATTGGGGTGTTAGCCGTGGAGCAGAGATTCTGATATTTCTCTGATAGATGTGGTTACGAATTATATAAGTAGTAAGTAGACAAAGGAAGGGTGATCTGCTCCCCAACAAAGTCATTCTAGCCCCACTTGAATACACTTTTCTAAAGCACAGCTCCTTTTGCTATTCCATGTACTTCTTGGACAAAGGAGGAAAAAAACCATCAAATATAGGAGTGGGGACTTAGGGACAAACATGAGGTATTTTTATAGATATATGGTATACCTGGACAATTAATTGTTAAAATAACAACTTGCTTTTTTGTAATTTTGTAAGGAAGTAAAGCAGTGATCTAGATTCAGGCTTCTTGTTGCTCATCAAGCAAATGTAACCCATCTCCATATGTTTTAGTATGTTGGTATATGGATAAGAAATGCAGGATTAAAATAGTCAATGACTTTTAAAAACAATTAGCTTGTATTATAGGCCTGATAAGACACTTTGGCCATATATCTTAATGATAGTTTGGCATTTTGTACTTTTTAGAAAATATAGGTGGACACAATAAAAATGGATTAAATGAGAAAGGCTGTCTCTAATCCAGGAAGATCAGAGATTAAACTCCTTGAAATACTACCATGTGGGATGATCCCTCATCTTCCTCTATAGTCCATGACATGGAGGTGAGTCTGGGTTCATAGTCTATACCATTGGTTCACAAGCTCAGATCAATCCTACTAAGCTAGGAAAAAAAGATGTATTTATTTTATGATGGATTATATGACTATTTCTTTAGAAATGGTCATTACTTGGGTCACTGTAAGCAAATTATTTCCCCTTCCTGGGTCTGATTCAGAAAATAAAGGAGTTGTACTAGATGGCCTTTGAAGGTCTTTCTAGTCCTAAATCCTCTTCTAAGTCCTATGATAAGTTGTAGGAAATTATGAAGGGGCTTAGCATTTAGAGCTAATATGAAACTAAAAGAATAAGTAAGCACCTTGCCTTCAACTTCTTCACAGCTTCCTAATTCCCCCAAGGTCTTTCTAGACACATTTTTTTCTTCTTTAGAGCTACGTACCTTGGGAGTAGGGGTAGGGATGGAGAGAATTCATTGAAGGTCAGAGAAAAACTCTACCCACATTATAAATGTAACAGGTATTCTTAAGAAAATAGACCTGCTCCTTCCACAATTTTTAATTATATAAATAGAGAATCTAAGAAAATGTAAGAAAGCTCCTTATTTTCAATGATCTATTAGGGTATCCCATTCAAGCTGATGTTATATTGTCATCATTCTAAACAAGTAGCTGATTATCTCCATATTATATCCCCCATCGGACACTTTCTCTGTATTGGTAAAATTTATCATAAATATCTGACTTTTGAAGGGGTAAAATAAAATATTGCCAAATATGAATCTTAGTTTAGATTCCTTAGTGATAGTAGATTCCCACCTACATGGATGTATGAACTTTTTATGTCTTCATATTCTACTGTGTCATTTTTATCTCTATAATGAGTTTTGACTGTGTACCAGAAAATTTTATTTTTTAATTAGCAAAAATCTGCTTCTCTCCCACACACTATCCTCCTCCCTAACTTCCAAACTGGATGTATAGCATGTTTCACCCTTTGTACTCTGAAATCTGCCATTCCACTGATCATCATTCCTAATCCTTTCAAAGTTATTTCTCTTTACTGTATTGTTCTCATTGTATAAAATGCTATCTTGACTCTATTTACTTCAATATGTACAATTCATTCAAATTTTTCTAGGGTTTCTCTGAAACTGCCCTCTTTATTATTTCTTACAAATCAATATTCATCACAATTATACATAATAACATTCAGCTATTCACAATCGATGGTATTTCCTCAAAATCCCATTTTTTTCAACTTCAAAAGGAATAGCAGACAAGATAAGGGAATGTAGCTGGTAAAAGGAAGGGCAAATTGGAGGAGACAATGGCCAGAAGCAAAATACTTTTGAGGGACTGGGTGAAAAGAGAGAAAGGGAAAGAAAAACAGGTGAAAAAAGCAGGATGGAAAAAAATACACAGTAACTAAAACTGTGAGTTATGAATAGGATAAATTTTCGCATTAGTTGATAAAAGATATTTATGGATATTCTTAGAGTTTGTTAATCCCTCCCTTAATTTGCCCTCTCTTTAATATCTCCTTCATCCTTCTCTCATATCCCTCCTTAATTCCTTATCGAGTGAATGTATTTCCGTCCTCAACTATGAGTGTATATTCTTCTCTTCTTTCACCAATGCAAATGAGAGTTGTTCAAATGTATCCAATTCTTTCATTTCTCCTTCTCCTTGTACAGCAGTCTACTTGCCTACTCTGATTATGTCATAATTTTTCCTATCCTTCAACTCACTCACTCACAAATATATTTCTTTTCCCCTCTCTTTCTATTCTTTATTGCAACATTTTATTGTGTTATTATCTGAAATGATGTATTTAATATTTTGGCTTTTCTACATTTGCTTTTGAGATTTCTTTGACCTGATGTATGGTCAGTTTTTGTGTAGGTATCATATTGCTGAGGAAAAGATCTCTTCCTTTCTATTACCATTCAATTTTCTCCAGAAGTCTATCATATCTGACTTTTAAAAATATTAATATTCTTAATTGTTTTTTGTTTATTTCAAAATATTCATTTTGTTTTTAGAGGGGAAAGTTGAGTTTCCTCAGCATTGTTTTATTGTCAATTTCTTCCTGTAGCTCATTTAATTTTGCTTTTAAAAATCTGGACACTGTGCCATTTGCTACGTGTGTTTAGTATTGTTATTACTTCATTATCTGTGATATCCTTTAGTAAAATGTAGTTTCTCTGGATTATTTCTTTTAATTAGATCTATTTTGCTTTGGGATCATGATCTCTGTGCCCCTTTTTAAACTTCAAGTGAAGCATAATAGATTCTGCTCCAGCAAACAACCTTTAATCTGTGTCTGCATCAAGTGTGTTTATTGTAAATAGCATGTAAGATTCTGTTTTTTATCCACTTTTCTGTCTACTTCTCTTTTATGTGCAAATTTACTTATTTACAGTTATAATTCTGAGTATTTCCCTCTACCTGCTTTTTTCATCTATTTTTCCTTCCCTTTCTCTCCTTTCACTGAGTCACTCCTCAAAAATATTTTACGTCTGTCCCTATCTGCTCCAGTTCCTCCTCCCTTCTACTAGTGCCTCCCCTTACTTTTATCTATATTTGCGTCTACTTTCCCATAGGGTAAAGATTGATTTCTATACCCAGCTGAGTATGTATGTTGTTTCCTCTTTAAGACAATGCTGAGAAGAGTAAGGTTTATACATGGCTTTTTAGTCCCTGCCCTTTCCCTCTTTACTACAATGCAAAAACTTTTCTTTTCATACTGCTTTTATGTGAAGTTGTCTACCCCATGTTACCCCATTCCACTTCTCCCTTTTCCCTTCTCCTAGTATGTCCCTTTTTCCTCACCACTTAATTTTATTTTTCATCTTATCATAATTCACTCCATCTTCTTTCTAAATACACCCCTTCTAATAGTCATAATAATAAGGTTCTTAAGTGTTATGAGTACCATTTTCTGATCATGAATTTAACCTCATTGAATAATTTATGATTTCTCTTTCCTGTCTCCCATTTTATATTTCTCTTGCATCTTGTGAAATTTTCTACTCAGTTTTGGACTTTTCATCAGCAATGTTTGAAAGTCCCCAATTTCATTAATTATCTAGTTCCCCTTGAAGGATAATACTCAGTTTTTCTGGGTAAGGGATTCTTGATTGTAATCCTTGCTCTTTTGTAGCCCAGAATGTCTTATTCCAAGCCCCACAATTCTTTCATGTAGAAAGTGCTAAATATTGTGTTATCCTGGATGTGGTTCCATAATATATGAATCATTTCTTTCTGGCTGCTTACAATATTTTCATTTTGATCTGAGAGTTCTTGGATTTGACTATAATATTTCAGAAATTTTCATCTTGGTATCTCTTTCAAGAGGTGATCAATGGATTCATCCAACTTTGATTTTAGTATCTGGTTCTAGGGAGACTACTGAGTAAACAACTAGGTTTCTATTCAGACAATTTTCCTTGATAATTTCTTGAAATATGATGTCTAGTGTTGAAGACCAAGTTAGCACTCTGGATACCTTAGAATCATCCGGAGTCATGATAAGCAAAAGTCCTTGGTCTTTATTCTTGGTCTTTAGAGGTAGGAGTGAATTGGATGGACGCAGAATCTTCATGACCTCTCCTCTTTGTCTCCTACCCCTCCAACAATTCTCTATATACACCAATTATCAAGCCAGCTCAGGATAGTGGGAAGGGCCATTTTCCAAGCATATGCTTATAGAGTATTGTCCAATCAGTAATTAACCTTAAGTACTTGGTTATCCGACCTCAGTGCATTAACTCAAGAGTTTCAACCCTTTACAATCTAAGATCACTTTTTTTTTCCTTCATAGCTTTTAAATATTTCAATTTACCTCAATATCACTTTGATAATTCTTAAATTTTGTCTTCTTGATCTTTTTTTCCCCTGGGTTAGTTATTTTTATACTGTGATGTTTTGCATTTTCTTCTATTGTTGTTTTTTTTTTCTTTTTTTTTCATTTTGTATTTTTTGCTTTCTGGTGTCTAATAAAGTCATCAACTTCTGCTTGCCAATTCTAATAGTTAAGGAATTATTTTCTTCAGTGAATATTTGTTCCTACTTTTCTATTTGGGCAATTATTTTGTAAAGAAATTATACTCTTCAGTGAATGTTTTGCTTCTTTTTCATTTGGACTATTTGGCTTTTTAAAGAGTTTTCCTTGTTAGTGGATCTCTTTTACCATTAGGTCTATTGATATTTTTATTATTATATTTTATTTAGTAAATATTTTCCCTAGTTACATTCAATTTTTTTTTAATTTTTGTTTTTAATATTTTTGAATCCTAGGTTCTCTTCCTTGTCTCCACCC
Organism: Antechinus flavipes; assembly: GCF_016432865.1. NCBI lineage: Eukaryota > Metazoa > Chordata > Mammalia > Dasyuromorphia > Dasyuridae > Antechinus > Antechinus flavipes. The sequence continues at coordinate 12,448,998 of NC_067403.1, read as the reverse complement.
ACAATTAAGAAATCATAATGTGAAGTTATGCAAAACATTTCCATAAAAGTCAAGTTATGAAAGAAAACATAGATCTTTTACCCAATGAAAATAAAAACCTTCATGAAAAAATTAAATTAGAGAGAGAGAGAAAGAGAGAGAATGCTTCAATCTATATTCAGACACAATCAATTCCTTCTCAGGGTATAGATAAGATTTTTCATCAAGAATATTTCAGAGTACTCCTAGATGATTGTACTACTGAGAACAGCAAAGCCATTTACAAGTTGGTCTTCTGGAACATTAACATTTTATATACACTACATTTCACTTTGTTCAAGGAGGTCTTTCAGATTCATTTTTCCGGAGAGCATCCTGCTCATCATTTCCCAGAGAACAATAATATTCCATTACAAACACATACCATGTTTATTTAGTCATTCCCCAGTTAATGGACATCCCCTTAATTTCCTTTGTTTTGGTCCAAAAAGAGAATTGTATGAATGTTTTTGTACATATAAGTCATTTTTATTTTTTATTTTTCTCCTGAATCTTTTTAGTATTCATGCCTAGGAGAACTATTGTTAGGTCAAAGGATATGCATGAATTTATAGCCTGTTGAGTACAGATCATATCTTTTGATCATTTATCAACTGGGCATGGCTCTTAATTTGTTTTTTGTAAATTTGACTCAGTTCCCTCTGTTTGAGAAATTAACTTACCAGAGAAACTTGCTTTATTTTTTTTGTAATTATTACTGCTAATTGTATTTCCCTCCATTTATTTTCTCTCTTCTTTCATCCCTTCCCTCCTCAAAAATATTTTGCTACTGACCACTGCCTCCTCCAAAATGTACTCCCCCCACTTCTCACATCCCATTCCCCTGTCATTTTCCTGTAAAATAAGATAGATTTCTATACCCATATTGAGTAGGTATGTTATTTCCTCTTTGAGCCAATTCTAATGAAAGTAAAGTTCTCAAACTCTCTTCCTACCCTACCCTCAACTGTGAAAGCTTTTTCTTTTCTCTTCTTTATGGCAGATAATTTGCACCATTCCAATTCTCCCTTTATTTCTCTCCTGTATTTGAAAATAAAATTTTCCATTCATCTTTGATCTTTTCATCACATATGCTTGAAAATCCTACATTTCATTGAATGACCATAATTTTTGTGTTGCTGTTTCAGAGCTTGTTTTGAGAGTATGTACCTTTTCAGTTCTTTATAGGAGATAGGATCTAAGGAGAAGTATGATCACTGTTTTCTTGGTCTGTGTGTAACAACAAACTCTCTTTTCCACACACTATGACTAGGATTCTTGCTCCCCTCCAGCTGTAACTTCTAATGTTCTAGTGTTCCCCCTCTTCCTAAGTTTGCAAGCCACCTACATGTATAAGGAATACAATAAATTCTGCTCTCAGTAACAAAGGGTCTCCTATAAACATTTTCTGTTTAGTTATTGTGGGCTTAGAGCTCCTGATGTCACCATCTCTGACTCCGTGGCCCCCAAAGCCTATTGCTATTTTGCTGGGTGTTTGCTTAACCTGTACTTGATTGTGTTCTACTTTTCTCCCTCAGGCAGACAGGCATTTCTTGTTGACCTAAGTTGTTTTGATCTGGATTTTTTACAAGGTCCTTTAGTCAGTTCTATTGCTCTATGATTTGTTTTGGGGCATTATTTTAACAATGTTTGGAAGAGCTTTTTGTCTTTACTCCACCATCTTGGTTCCATCCCCCAACAGTATCTTTAAAGTGGAAAAAAGAAAGATAGGAATCTACCATGGTAATGAATGAAAGCTTGAACCTTCTGTTGTATAATACTTCTATTGGCACTGTAATCAAAATATAGAAAAGAACTGTTCCATGTTGACCAACTAATTATCAGTGAATTTAACAAAATGCTGGGGTTTTTTTTTTTAATATGAGGGTTTAAAAAACTCTTTCTACTATACCTTTTGTCATTAGTATGTAGTTTCAGGAAGGTTTGGTTATATAGTAGAAGGATACAGAAATGAATAACAGGAAATCTGAGATCAAATCCTTAACCTGCTATTTATTAATGGCCAAGACTCAAAATTCTCTGGACTTTTATTACTTTATATGTAAAGTAAAGAGGGTTGGACAAGGTGACCACTGGGATCTATTATGTCTTTGATTCTCTGATGTTTATTGCTCAATTAAATTAAACAAGCAATTATTAAGGGTATCTCATGTCCAAAGTTTTATGTTAGGGGATGTGGATATAAAGTAAAAACCAACCAAACAACCAGAGGCTTTGCTTTCAAGGAATATACATTATACAGAGAGAAGGAGGAACGGAAGCAGAGATGTTTATACTATATAAGTTTGAGTTTTCTACATTTCAATGTCTTATTTTTAATGGAAAAAGAGAAATATCATGCCATTTTTTCAAAGTTAAAATTTGATTCATTATTTTGTGTTTGAGTACATAATCTTGGCCAAATCGCTTCACTTCTTTGCCCTCAATGTATAGGAAATATTCCCTTTTTCAGGCCACTTCATAGGGATCTCATAGCTAAAATTGCATCGTATCTCCAGAATTCTGAGTTCCAAATGGAAAGGATCCTCAGGAAATTATCTTATCCAGCTACTGAACTTCAAGCATGTCTACTTTGTTATCTCTATTTTGAAAAAAAAAAAAAAAGAATAAAGTAAAAAAAAAAAAAAGGTATGCAGCAAAGAAAAAAAAGAACAATAAGGAAATAAAGATAGATACTCATGAATAAAATTTCTTCAAATATATACTTTCTTTAACTGGCAATTTGTTATTATATATTTTGAATCTTCCCTGATGTTCTGCTGCATACATGATGATGTTCTCTTTTGTATGTATTCCTTTTTTTCTTTTTTCTTATTCTGTTTTTATAAATAAAAAAGAAAAGTCAAGTAAAAGTAAAAACAAAATGTTTTCCAAGTTTTGCAAACGACTTCTGAGGCTAAGAAAGCTTAAACACATCAGAAACAGAGATTAGAATTCAGGAGTACAAGTCTTTTTATCCTACTCATTATGCTGACTTGTACCAAAAATAGCTATTCTTTTCTCTAAAAATCATAAGAAATCCTAAACTGGACATTCTGAATGTGGAAAGTGAGAGATAAAATTCTTAGCCATGAAAAATAATGGCCCACTACATTTGTTGAAGAAAAGACTTGAGTTTGAATTTTGGATCAGCCGCACATATATAACTTCACTTCTTTGAGCCTCACTTACTAAAATCTGAAATTCCCAGACTAGATCAGAGAACATCCCTTCCAGTTCTCAATCTATGTCCTATGATTTTTCTCAACATTTATTTCACTTTAAAGACCTTTGTTTCTTCCTTCATTTTATTCAAATGCCAGAATTCCTGCTCTTTTCCTTCTATTGATCTATTTGACATGGAGCCCCATATAATTTACAGACAAAGAAGGTTACTGGTATTTATAGAACAAGAGACTCCATTGGCAATCAGACAGATTTTATAATTCTATCATTGTCTCTCAGTTTTGATGACAAAATGTAGAAATTACTTAACCTTTCCTTGCTTCAGTTTTCTCATCTAAAAAATGGGAATAATATTTATCCTATCTACCTCACTCAGTTCTTGAAATAAATAACCCAATATATATAGAAGGGCTTGAAAAAGTTTAAATTGCCATGTGGGTGCATATAAACAATAATAGTATGTTTTTGATTCAAACCACTCTAGGTGTTAGGAAAGATATAAAGTTAAGTGAAGAAAGATATAAAGTTAAGTGACAGACCTTACCTATCATTTGGACCTTAGATAGAAAGTACGTTGGTCTTAGAATGAGAAGGTTAATATCTGACCATGGACTTTAACATTTAATATTGCTGGACCTTTGTTAATTTGGGAAATGAAATTAATAGTTCCATTTCCTACCTCACAGAGTGTTGAGAGAAAAATATTTTGTAAATTTGAAGTGATATATAAAGTGGAGCTCTTTTTTATTATTTTTAGGCTATGTGACTTACAACTAAGGGAAAAGACATGTATTATCTGGGCTGATAAATAATCTAACATTTAGAAATTAGAACTGCTACTAGTTTGCTTGACAATATGCTAAATAAAGCAGAAGGTATTTCTTTTTAGAGGTGGAGGAATATTGACTAAAAAAAATCAGTGATTCACTTTAGTGAATTTAGTAGGTGTGAGACAACTGGTCTCTAGGAGCAGAAATAATATTTCATCATCTCCATCACAATATTGAATGCTGTACTTTTATATTAGATTCTGTATTTTGAGACAGAATTTTTTTTCTGAGAAATTCTATGTTGAAATAAATGCTATTGAATTTTATCTATAATTCCTTTAGGCTTTATTTTGTTATGGGCCTACTAATTTCTTTTCAGGTCATCTTGTGAAAAATGATGAAGATAAAAACTTCTCATTCCAAATGGAGGATGCAGATGTTTTGGGAGAGGATTGTTGTCTCAAGGCATATAATTCATTTACTTTTCTCATTGCTTGTCTTCAGTTTCATTTTAAAAATATTTTGCCTTGGGATTTCACAGATTAAAAAATACAACTTGTTCTAAATAACCACAATAATCTCACAAGCTACACTGCTCTGATCTAGTCTGTGTTTACAATTCTTGTTCTAGCCCTAGGAAGAGGATCAAATGCTAGTTGGGGTCTTTGGCTTCATTCCTGCTAAGCCATATCAAATGATTCAGAATTGTAGGTAAAACAACAAAAATAATAAATTTTTGGGGTGGGAACAAAGGCCTTTGCAGTATTCAGGAAAATAAGATTCTCTTATTCTTCTACCCCATGTACATTTTTAAATGTAGGGAGATTGACAATCTCTTAGGAGAAAGGTGGGTTTGAGGAGTTAAGGAAATTTAAGAGGTTAAAGTTGTTTTTTTTAATAAATACTATGCCTTCAAAAGTTCTTAATAAATCATTCTTTCATCTAAATTATCATATATGGATAGCCAATAGATTTTCAGAGTTCATCTAATTCAACCTCAAATTTCATCCTTTAACAGATGAAGAAACTGAGGTACAGAAAGTTTAAGGTGATTTACACAAATACATAGAGGTAATATAGAGGTTTAAATGCATATCTTCTGACTTTAAATTCAATGCTGTGTTCATTGTTCTGAGATATAGCTCAGATGGCCATGGAAAAGAATTAAACTGGAATTCTGCCTCTAGCTCTAGGTGGCAAAAGTTTTAATAAAGCTTGATGGACTCGGTGTGTATTTCTGCATACAATGTAGACAGTGGGAACAGAATGCCAGCTAAATAAATTGAACCACATTCTTTATAAAGTTATGATTATTTTTCTAGCTTTGTTGACATTTATTTCAATAACTGCTTTTTCTACCTTAAATAGATTAAATAGCAAAGATTGGAAAAATCATTGCATTGCCCCTAGGAGGGGAAATATTGGGAGAGGGAGTTATATATATATATATCCAGAGGGGAATAGAGGAAGATTGTGTTTATCATCTCTTTAATTTACCTCTTGGTTTTCTCAAGATTAAGAGAGTAATTAGCATCATTCCATGTGATGGCATGACTAATAAAAATGTCTTTTTTTTAATCAGTTTTCCCTACTAAGAGAATTTATCCTAGATGCAATTTTAACTATAAGATCATTACTTCAGAGTTGGTGTGGATTTTGGAGGTTACTTATTTTATCTCCTTCATTTTATAGTTGAAAAACAATATGGCAAAAAAGGAATGTCTAATCCATAGCAAGTGGCAGAACAAGGAGTGAAGCCCAAGTCTTCTGAAACTTTGTATTGCCCTCGCCTCTGTGATTTTTAGTTCTTGATGCTGATTTTTCGTCAACAACTCCCTAGGATCTTAGTTATCAGACATCTTTGTTCAGCTTCATTTTACTTTTTCTTTTTCTGATATCATAATTGATACCCCTGCTCTTTTTTTTCTTCAGCTGAGGCATAATAGATTCTGTTCTAATATTTTAGATTCTGTTTTTTTTAATCCATCCTACTATCTTTTTTTTTCCATTTTATGGGTGAGTTAATGTAATTTACATTCACAGTTGTGATTGCTAATTATATCTCTTCATTGTATTTTATTCTATTTATCCTTCCCTCATTTACCCTATCTTCTCAAAAGTGTTTTTTTTTAAATTTCTTACAGCATCCCTTAATCTACATTCCATCTTTACACACACACACACACATGCATTCATTTTCTCTTAACTCTTTTACCTGCAATTTTCCTGTTGATAATAATGAATTTTGATACCAAATTCTTTGAATATATACTCTTCCCTCCTTAAAACCATAATAATTGTGAAATGAGATTAATGAGGGAAGCACTACCTACTTCACTCCCCATGTTTCCCTTCATTGTAGAAACTCCTTATGAAAGTCTTTTAAATGAGATAGTTTTCTCTATTTTTCCCTCTCCTTTCACTCTACTCCCAAGTTCATTCCTTTTTTTCACTCTTCCTTTCTCCTTTTGAAATCATGCTAACATAATAGACTCAAATCCATGCCCTCTAAGTAGACTCTGTCTCATTGCCCTACTGACCCTAGTTTCTGTATGTTTGCTTCCAATAGTCTTCCACTTCCAATGTGCTCTGCTCCTGTCACATTGTGTTTCCAGCCCACCTCTAGCTCACTATCTATTTTTTATCTTTTAAAGCTCTTTTACTTTTTAAGCTACTCTGGCCTAGGAAAAAAGATTCACTATCTTTTTCTTAGGTTTTAACTCGAATTCTGTTTGGTCTTCTATGTATTCATTTAGCAGGGGAGATACTGAAGGAGGTTTAGTAGTTGGGTCCTTGTATTCTGCCATTTTGTGTCCACCTCTTCTTATTCCCTTCTAAACAAATTTCCAGGATTCTGCTTTTTCTGAATCAGCCTAGGCTGACTGAGAAACTTTCAGACTGACATCACCCATGATTAGCCCATGTTTTATTCTCAACAGGCTCTCTTCTTTATTGAAAATCAGTCTACTGATTTGATAAACTAATGGATAATAGTTTCTTAATGGATGCTATTTTATTAGTTGCTTTCCTTTTAGATAGAATGTGCATTTTGGAGACAGTGCCTTTGTTCTAAAATATCAGAAACAAATTCATTAGGCTCTAGTCAGCAGTGGTGTAGGATATTTTATGAATTTGGTGCAATACAAGAATTGAATGTATGATTCATCCTTTTGAGTGCATTCTAAACTGGATACATTGTCTTAGTCATTACCCGAGTCTGTGTAAAATACAGGTCCCATCAACATAGTAGTTGGTTAACAGATGTTTGTTGAAATGAATTATATTATATGCAATGAAGCTTCAATTATTTTACCTCTTTTCATTCATTTTCTGAATATTTAGAGAGAGATTCAGTTGAATATTACATTTTAGTTGATCAATGACTTCAATAATCAGTGATCAATGTCAACAAATATCCATGTTTTTTTTTAAATAAAAGTGTTTTCAAACATTGTTTAATATGGCTGCAATGAGATACTTAATTTGAAAGATCCATTTTTAAACTGCAATCTTGCTTTTGCTTTTGTTTTTTATGTTGTTTGTGCTTATACAATAGCCATTTCCACTTATGTCTCTTCCCCTCCTATTTTTCATGACCCCACCTATATAGCCAAGAAAAAAAGTTAAGGAAAATCGACTGACACAGTGACTGTGTCTGACTAAATATTTCATGTTATATACTAGTATCCGCCACCTCTGTACCAAAAGGAGATCATTTTCTTTTTTTTTTTTTGAAAAATTCAAAGTATTACATCTTCTTTTTTTTCAATTTTTTTTGTTTTACCATTAAGCAATAATTATGATTTTGGTTTTAAGGTTAGCATCTAAATACCACTAAGCCTAAAGAACTTAACAAAAATAGAAATGATTTTATGATACTGGCAATGAAATTCAAGAATAATAAAAAGCAAAGTTTTCTTATTTCCCTACTCTAAATGCCTCTGTATTATTAGCTAAAGAGATATTAATGATCTTTTTAGCAACTAGGATAACAGAACATTTTGATCATCACAGATTCACAAAACATTGCAGAGAATCTTATGGACCATCTTGCCTAACTTTTTCATTTAATGGAACAGGAATCTGACCCAGAAGTTAAGTGGCTCACAAAGGGAGTTGATGGGAGTGCCAGGGATTATAAAATAGGTCTTTCACTATTCGAGGCCATTGTTATTTCCACATCATGAGTTCTAAGCTTAGTAATGGTTCCATTTATCATTTATTAGCTCAATTTTTATTCTTTCAAATCTAATCTATAATGGATATGTATCTCTTTTAACTTAATCCCTCATCACACCCAGACAATTTTTGAGATTATAAGTGCATTATTAGGGAAAAGCTTCTGAACAGTGTTGTTCATGCCAAAGAATCATAGGTCAGACTCAAAATTATATATATATATATATATATACCTAAATATAACACCTGAATACATAACAGAGCATTAATATATTTATAAAACAAATCAATTTTAATTCATTTATTACTAATTTACCACTTTGTTAAAGAGTCGTTAACAGTATAAAAGTACTGGAAGAATGTCCCAATGTAACAAAGAGATTTTAGTTTTAAAATAACACCAAAGATAATGGTTTTTTTAGCAGTCATTCTATGTGCTTGCTTAGTTTTTTTTTTTAAAGCAATAAATCAAATAAATATTTTACAGGCGGATTAAGATGTTCTAGATGGAAAATTCAAGCTAGCAATGGTGTACGTCAGAACAAGAAACATTTCTATGCAGTACTTTGGACTTGTTCCAGTAATTGAATCCTGATGTTTGCCAAATGCTCAAGTGGTGACCTTTATATGATGAGACCTTTTTACATCTTCCAAAAAAGTAGCAAGATTTTGTTTGTAATTTTACATTTGTTACTTTGGGTTCAATTTTTATATAACAGATATGGTAGGAAACAATTTTTCATTGATAACTAGGTCACTCCTGACTGGACCCATTCAGTTCTATTTGTACATTACTTCTTTTGATTATTGGCAAATTCTTCAAATTATTTCGAAGACATCAGCTTTATCATGCTCTTCCTACTTTTATGGATCGAGCAGTATTCTGCTCCTACCAGCCTTTGTATCCTTTCTATTTTCAGTATGCACCAACTCATCATTGGCCTGCAGAATTACATTTTAGCCCAATTTTGACTGTCTAATCATATATCTCCCTTGCTTTTTTTTTTTTGCTTTTTTTCTCTTATTTTCTACATGATGGTATCAGTTTTCATTTATTTTACGAATGCTGGTATATCTGTGTCTATGTATGTACATAGGTTTGTTGTATATGTGTATAGATACATACATACAGATACATCTCTGTATAGCTATAGATATAAAATATCATTTCTGCAGTTTTGGTTTTCTTTCTCACCTCCACCCTCCCCTTCACTGTTTCATTAACACATTTGATTTTTTTACTTCTCTAATTTCACCTGGATGAATTATTTAATTATCACCATTAAAAGCTTTTATAAATAAAAGGTCACCTGATTGCACCTGCAGCAGAACTAAGCTCTGCGGAGATATAAATGTTCAAACTTGGCTCTTTTCCACTGATATAACTCCACAGAAAACGGAAAGAGATCTTAGACGTAAAACAAAAATATCAAGCACAAACTCCCGTCAATTATGAATTATCTTCAGCACATTATATTTTCATATGCGCATTTGTCTAAACATAAATGAATGTTCAGTGCTTTTCAAGAGGCAGTTTTTGCTATGTACAAGGCACTGTGGTAGGTACTGGGGATAGAAAGATGGGTGGAGTGCAGTGGAGTATAGAAGCCTTTGAATTTGTAATCAGAAGATCTGGGTTCAAATCCTTACCTTGATGTTACTTACTTAAGGGAAATTGCTTTACATACTTGGACTATGGTTTCCTTATTTGTAAAATCAGGCAATTCAGTGGGCTCCCTTAAAATACTCTATCCTGATTCCAGAATCCTTGCCCTCATGAATTTCAGTGAGGAAAGTACTATCTCCATATTGGAATCCTGAGGTTGTCAGTTCATTTCTTTCTACAAACTTGCCTATTTATGCTTTTTTCCATATCTGTAGGTCTATGTTTTTATTCCTGTGGAATCGTTTCTATGAAGTCCCCTCCCACTAACACATCTCAGTCTTTCGTGCTTAATCAGACAATAAACATCTATTAAATATTTACTGCATGTTAGGTACTGTGCTAAACACTAGAGAGCAGGGGGAATTCATATAAAAGCAAAAACATGTCTGTGGTCTCATGGAGCTTCTCTTTGTGACAACACAATATAAATATTGTAATGTAAATGTAAATATAATGAGATATATGCAAAAGAGATGGAAGATGATTTTAGGGGGGAAAGCAATAGTAGCTTGGAAGGGGAGCCAGGAAAAATCTGCACTCAAAAGTGGGAGTTGGAGTCCACTCAGGATCTGGAATCAGGGGAAGCTAGATTCTTAGCAGCAGGAATGAGCAGGAAGAGCCTTCCAGGTGGGATGAATGGTTAGTGCAAAGGTAAAGAGAGGGGAGATTGAACATCATGTGTAAAGAATGCTTTTAGCCACAATTTTGAGAACAGGGATTATTTTTTTTCTTTTTGTATCCCCAGAAGTTAGCATAGTGCCTGACACACAACAGGTGTTTAATAAATGATTTTTTGGCTGGTTAAATAAAAATTCCTTACTTGGGGTCCAACCTTCTCTTGTTGAGCCTCTCCGAGCTTAGCCAGACTGGCCCTCAATAACAGGTTGTTAGAGGGACTTTATTTGAAGCCTCCACAATGCATGAGAAACTGCCAGATTGAGTTCTCTCTCAGGACAACTTTTGAGAATCCTGAATCATTGCCACACTCAAATGAAGAACCTGACTCATGGTTCTAGTCATATGTTCCTTTCTTGACTTTTCCAATATTCTCAGTATTTCGCCTCTCTGCCTCTGCTCTGATGCACTCCTACAACCAGCAGCCTCCTGGATAATACTGTATGAATAATACTGTAAAAACCATCAAACAATTTTTTGTTTATCTCTTCCAGACCATTCTCTGTAGTATTGCCAGACTTTTTTGTCCACCTTGGACAGACCTATTTAGAGATCTTCTCAGAATCCTTCCACAGTCCCCAGTGACTCAGCAAAGAGAAATATTGGACCTCCATCTTTGGGTTGTTGATTACCTTTCTAACTTTTTTTTCTTCTAAGCTATTCCTAGAATCAGACTAAAGAAAAGTAGAATAAAATGGAGCCCTCCCAGCAGGGGATGGCTTGAGATAATTCTTGGACATATAAAGCCAATCATTCTCAGCTCTGAGGAACGGAATGGAGAAGTTAGCTTTCAGTGCTGGTCATCCTAGGAAGCTTCCCTTGAGCCATGTTGAGAATACTGGGAGCTAAGAAACAAAAGGATAAATAAGTGCCTAATAAGGCACTTTGGGAAGCTCTGTGAGTCTCTGCAGTCCACTGAGGCTGGTTTACATGATCTAAGCCAACTAGTTGAAAATTGAAAAATATAGTGAAAAAAAGCCTCTGAATTTGTACAAGTAGGTCTAGGATAAAGTTTAGTTAAATAATTTAGAATTTAGCTAAATAACAATTATTATAACAATTTTTATTTTAGGGTGTATACATTTCTATGCACTTCTTCCTAGAGCATAACACTTAATTCTAGCATAGAGATTAATTTATGTGTTGAGCTGATGAGACAATCTACAATCTGTTATTTTAAATAAAATAACAATATTTAGCAAAAGTCCTTTATATTCTTTATTAATGGGCTTTTTTTATTCTTCTGTCTTCTACTGCTTCACTGTGACTTACTGATAGCTTCATAGATAGAACAGACTCCTCATTCTCTCTGTGTTAAATTCCAAACTCCTGATCCTATAAATTGAAAGCACAATCTGACAATTATTATTTTAAAAAAACTTAACATTTGCCAGCACCCCAGAGAAACTTTTTTGAACCGAAGTTTTCTTCGTATTTTTCCTCATCCATTTATCCACTCATTCATTTATTCATCTGGTACATTCATCTGCTTTATTGCTTCTGACTCTAGAATAACAAAACTCTAGCACTTGAAATTCTCCTATTTGCATAAGATAGGTTTTTGTTTGTTTGACTTTTTGAGGGCAAGTGCATTTTCTCATTCATTTATTTTTTCCCTATTTGCCTCACATAGTATATTATACATGCTAGGTCTGCAATGAATTTCTAATGAATAAAAGAACCAATGAGTATCTCCACCCAGTTTGCCTATTGGCATCTTGATGTGTATAAAACTAAACTCATCATCTTGCATTATATCTTATAAATTTGCTCCTCCAACTTTCCCCCAATTTGTTAATTGTACAGCTAGTCTCCTATTGCCCTCGGCTTATCACTTTGGATTGAACTCTTTCCTGTCTTTCATCCCACCTATCTATCTAGAGACTTGCCTTGGTAGGTTATTAGAGCAGGCAAAGGAGCAGTTTTCTTACATCTTCACCAGGATTTTTCTCCTAGGATGACAGCTGAGGGAACAGACTGGATACACTTTTCTCCCTAAAGGTCTTGGGTTCTGAGTCCTGGACTGTCTGAAATGAAAATTTACATAACAGTGGAGTGAAAATGGTGTTGCTGGTACTGCTGGTTTCCATTATCTTTCCCATGGTATATCTCCTGCATTTCTTTTCAGTGAATTTGTTGCTTCAGCTAGGTTGACTTGCCACCATATTGGGGCAATGGGTTGGAAGTTGGTATTTAGGAACTGTTTGTTTTATTTTTTCCTCTTGCAATTTATTCCTAATATTTAGTGCAGGATATGGAACACACACACACTTTATAAATGTCTGCTTTATCTATCATCTATTTATATCCAACCTAATTCTGTCCAAATGGCTTCTTCGCTCCCAGCCTTATCCCTGCTGAGTATGTGGGTACGGCACATACGTTCTTGAGGGAATTGCTTTCCTGTGACCAATGCTTGAAGTTGCTCTCTTATTTCTGTGGTCTCTGCCAAACATGGTTTCAATGAGTCATGAGCTGATAGATCCTCCCTGTCCACTTTTCTGGAAGGTTTATCTTTTCCCATTTGGAGGCAGACTAGTCGCTACCATTTAGCTTAAGGTTTTCTGCTTAGAGTGAAGGGCGAACATGTACACACACTCCCACAAGCCTTTTCTCAGAGTGTGGCTAGAATGGATATCTTGTGTCCAGAATGAGATTCCTTGCCTTCAATTCTTTAGAACACAGGGTTGCAAGGCTGAAAACATTAAACCGTGAGGTAGATGGAAGTAACTGCACTGATAAAATCAGATTCTTAAAAATGACAGACCAAAATAAGAAACATACATAATTCATTCAACAAATGCTTATTAAGTATCTACTCTGCGTGGGGCACTGTACAGAGTGTTGTTATACATGGAGTTCTTTGGAGAAGAAAGCACTGTATTAATACAAAATACTTAAGTAGCTTAATACCATAGAAAGAGCTTTGTCTTAGAAGTCAAGTGACCTAGATTTCAGATCCTACTTCTAATATTTGTGATTTCTGGGAACTAGGGCAAGTGATTTACATTTTCCACAAGCACCTTATTTTCTTCAGCCATAATGTAAGAATACTGGACCATGTCAAGAAGATTCCACTTACCTATCACTGGTACGTGGAAGGTGGACAGCGCAAGTGGAGAACATGTGCTAGTTGTGGCCCGACAGTCGACACTGAGAAAAAAATTTCTCCACCAGTTTCTAGAATCCATTTGTGGGAACTATCACTTAGAAAAAACTGAGCACTTGTGAATGCTGTGGAAAGAAGGATTCACCTCTCTTGGCAGTGTTCTTTCAAGGGATGGACAATTAGATGAAGTTGATTCAGATTGTCAGAGGTAGCTCAGCATTTGGGAGGGGGAGAAGAAAAGGGTGAGGGAGAAAAGGGTTTAGGTTGCCTACCAAACTGCAAGTCTACCAAGCCATTTTGCTGACTTTGTTGTTGAATGTCTCTGAAACCTGGAAAGTCCATCAATGTCCTCCCTGAAAACTGAATTTTTCCATTTAAATTGTCTTAGGAAGATTCTGAAAATATATGGCAAAATAAGGTCGTGGTCGCTGAGGTCATTTGTTGTACTGCACTGCCAAGCACTCCGACTCCTTGGAAAGAATACAGTTATGTTGGGATGGCCATGTTTTTCGAATGCCAAATGTGCACTTGCCCAAGACTATTTTGTGGAGAACTCACACATGGGAAGAACTCTCGTGGAGGTCAGAAGAAGCTGTACAAAGACACTCTCAAGAACTTTGGAATAGATTTTGACAAAAGGGAAAAGCTAGCATGAGACCTTCCAGCACGATGTGCCCATCTTGTTCTGTGAGCCAAGCAGAATTGTGGTAGCTCAAAGCAAAAATGAGATTCAAGATTTAGCACCATTTCCAGCTCAGAGAGTGATAGGGACCACATGTGGCCAGCAAGTGGTAGAGCATTCCGAGCTCCTGTTGATCAGAGCGGACACGTCCAGACACACTGAATTTTGACTCTAACGTAAATCATTTTATATTGATTCTTCAACATGAGGGACAACAGCCGAGCCATTTATATTCTACTGAGCCTGGTTGTACCTAGTTGTTTGAATGTTTTTTTGCCACAATTAGATAGTGAACCCCTTTTGGATGGGGACTATCTTTCACCTTTCTCTGTAAAAAAAAAAAAAATTCTTTAATGACTTCCTGTGTGTCTCACCTGGCCATCTGGTTGTGCTTCATATCTGCTGGACCGAGAGTGCAATGATGAGATTACCCATCTATGATGTGCTTTAAATACAGTGAAGCCCCTTTCTCACAAGACCTGATGGGAAGATCCATATCAATGCCTGCCTTAGTGGATGGGTTATTGTTTCAGCAGCTGCTCAACTGCCTTGGCATGGGACGGTTCTTGTTATCGACCTTTCTTTCCTGCCTAACTCAACTCTCTGAAAGAAATGCTTCCACTAAGGCTCACTCGGTCTCTTCTCCTTGCTATAAACCTGGATATGTTCATTTCTTCATCTTTCTTAGTCTCTCCTAATTCTGGTTTCTCTTTTTCTTAGTTAATTGGGGGTATAAACAATGAAAGCTAAAAAATTGAAATATTTTAGCAAGGAGATTTTTTTTTCTAGAATCAGTGAGAAAACATGAAAATAAAATATTCCTACTCTATAGTATGAAGGGATTGGTCGCAAGAAATAATTATTTTTAAAAGGAAAAATAAATCTTTAACCCCCAGTACTGCATTGTGATATCATTTTTTGCTTCAGCTGCTCAGCAAAGTCAAATTCACATGCAATTTAAGTAAATGATGACAATACCGAAGTGACAGATTTGGCCCCATATCATTATTATTATTATTATTATTATTACACATTAACTGGAGACATCCACTTAAGTAAGGGATACATAGTTAAAAAGTCTAAAAAGTCTTGCTAGAATGGGAAGTTTTTATTTTTCACTTTGGGAATAGCACCCTCTTCTGGCAATTAAAAAAAGTTGTTTCTTTAGTATTCAAAGACAAAAGAGAAACAAGGAGGGAGAGAGGAAGAGAAGGAAGGAAGGAAGGAAGGAAGGAAGGAAGGAAGGAAGGGTAGGGGAAAAGGAAGGAAGGAAGGAAGGAAGGAAAGGAGGAAGGAAGGGAGAGAGGGAGGTAGGAAGGAAGGAAGGGAGGGAGGGAAGGAGGGAGGAAAGAATGAAGGAAGGAAGGGAGAAAGGAAGCTTCATACACATAGGAAAATACCCCGTAATCAAGACAGCAAGGCAGGACCAATGAGTAAGCTTCTTGATTTGTTATGAAAACGATATTTATTATTAACTTGATCTATCAGTATTTTCACTGTTCACTGCAGCACTTTTCTAAAGCTACAAACAACCTTGAAAATGTGGGGAAGCTCACACCTAAACAGATGTTCCACCCGTGTCTAAAGAAATCTAACAGGGAAAGAGGGAATTGGTCTTATTCCTTAAGACTGAAATTCACAGGGCAGCACTCAGCCTGCAATAGCAAGATAGAAAGAATTGGGGGAAAATGTCTCTATCAACAATTGATCTTTCTTGCTCCCTGTTGCTATAGAGTTGGTAAATTCAATCTCCCATTACCCCCACATGTTGTGCTTCTTGTTTCGGTCTCAAAAAATGGCTACTTTAGAGTTTTGTATATTGAGAGACTCTTGGCCAAAATGTATTAGAATTTCCCCCCTTGTGAGAATAGGCTCGACGCTCACTGGGAATGGTTCTCATTTTTCTATTAGATCTATCTGCCCGTCTCCCCATGATCTGAACTTAATATGCCCACGCGGGATATCGTGTGGTTCCTAGTTTATGATCTTTTCATTTGCCCAGGCACATAATGGTTTTGCCTGAAGCGCTTTCCACTTAAATGACATTGAATGGGCGTCTCAGGGCTGTTTCATAACCAAAATAACATCTCAGTGCTTTTCTCAATTCTTTAAATGGATGTTCCTCCTGGAAATGTGAAGAAACCCAATTTCAGTTTATTTTCTTCTGGGCTTACATTCAAGTCATTTTTACTGGAGACCAAATACAAACAGAGTCTGATTTCATTTCCACAAGTAGTTGTTTTAAAAAAGCCAAACTCAGATGGATTGTTTCTGAAGCAACATTTATTTAAGTAGAGGGACTACGCAGAAGCATTGTGATATGCTGGAAATGGCATTGTCCTAAGAAGTTATATGACTTGGGGGTAAGCCTTGAGACCTTGAGTAATTTGTTTTCAAACCTTTCTTTCCTCACTTACAAAATGGGGTTGATTGATTTCTTCTACCTCTCCCATAGGTCTTTATGAGGAAAGATCTTTGGAAATCTTAAAGTGCTTTAAAAATGTGATTTTTTATTAAAGATTGCTGACTCTCCTATAGTTATTATCAGCCATAAAAATCTTTGTATTCAGTTCACATAAGTGCTGAACTAACGCACTGATCCTTCCCTTTAAAGGGATTAAGCTCTAAAAAAGAGGTGGACTAAAATATTTGGCTTATTTCCTTTAGAAAAAAAACACCCCAAACTTTTAAAAAGTTTTGAGATATGAACAGTGAATGAAATAATTTTAATTTCTACTTTACTTTGACTTGATGCCAGAAGGAAATCACACATTTTAGAAGACTATACTTTTCCCTTTAATAGTAATTTAATAGCCATTAGCTAAATAAATATCTATGATCTTCTAATCTCTAGTTTTATTCTCTCTCTCTCCTTCTCTCCCTCTCTCCCCCTCTCCTTTCTTCCCTCTTTCTCTCTTTCTTTTTCTCTCTCTCCTTTTCTCTCTCCTAAATTGTCTTTGTATAATCAGTGCTATGAAAATAATCCATGGTCTGCAGATTCCATTGGGAAGTTAGTTTCTTTTGCCAGTGGGTGAAAAATACACGTACAACTATCGCCACCTAGTGGTAACTGTGCCAGAAATCTGTAGCCTTCGAAATAAGAGGATTGGTACAAAGGAGAATTGTTCTGGACTGTGAATGGGACCAGATATTACCATCTGGTCCCCCCCACCCTAATATAAATATCTGAAGAAAATGTTTCTTCCCTCTGCCCCTCACTTAGTTATGTTAAAAAGAATAACAGGAGAGAATGGAATCGTGATGCTTTAGGTCTTGTAGACAATGCTGTATTGATCAACATTCACTGTTCTCTTTAGGTTGATTCTGCCTGCACAAATAGACCATAAGCTTTTTGAGGACAGAGACTCTGCCATATAAATGGTTCCTTTTCTTCCTTCCAAATGCCATTTGGCACTTAATATTATTTGCTTTTACATTATCTTAAGATTTACTGTTTTCCATATCGTGTTCCTTTGAGATGTATGTGGAAAACATCATCTCCTCTTTATAGATGGAGGTGCTGAGCCCCATGGCCACCTGATTAGGAAGAGTTGGAATCAAGGTTTGAGCTCTCTCAAGTTCCTGTTTCAAAGTCTAGGGTTCCCTCAACTCCAATTCATGAAGACTTTCACAAAGTAGGCGATTGATGAATAACGTGTTATCACAGATTTTCATTTAGGGGAAAAAAACACCTTCTAAATACTGAAAATTGTTCAGAAATGGAATAATCCTCCCTTTCCTTTTCCCTGCCAAATATTTCTGTCTTTATGCCCCTTCCCTTGGACACATAGTGGAAGATTTCTTTTTGTCGTTTCATTTTACAGTTCAAGAAAACCTGTGTCCTGGTATCCCTAGTGCCAAGTACTGTGTGTATTTAATATACGTTGGTTTAATAGAATTGTCAAGTTCCCAAAATGGGACGCACAGAACTGAACACGGTACTTGAGAAGTAGAATGATAAAGGCCCTCCTGCCAGCCTCTTGTCTCCCTAGTTCTGGGTGATTTGCCTGTCAGTGCAACCTAAGGGTTTTGTTGGTTGATTTTTCAAGACTTCCAAATGGTTCTATCACCTTTTACTGAATTCCCAATCCATTATAAACCAAGAGTTTTCAAACAAACACATTTGTTATTAGCTCAATGTTACCAACATCGTATTAGCTCAGGGTAAACTTATAAATGGAAATGCTCTTTCCCATTTATAGCAGTGCAGTGACTAAAATGGGCCTACAGAGCAGGGCTTTAGTGTGTGTGTGTGTGTGTGTGTGTGTGTGTGTGTGTGTGTGTGTGTGAGTGTGTGTGTGTGTGTGTATCATAAACCCCTTTGGCCGTCTGGTGAAATATAGAGGTTCCTTTCTAGTATGTTTTGTTGTCTAAATATATAATTACAGGAAATGCTAAATGTCAGTTAGAGATTAATATGTGTTATTTATATGTGTGTGTGTGTGTATTTATATATATACTTTATATATATATACTATATATCAGGGGTCCTCAAACTAGGGCCCACGGGCCAGATGAGGCTTCTGAAGACGATTATCCCCCTCACCCAGGGCTATAAAGTTTCTTTATTTAAAGGCCCACAAAATAAAGTTTTTGTTTTTACTATAGTCTGGTCCTCCAACAGTCTGAGGGACAGTGAACTGGCTCCCTATTTAAAAAATTTGAGGACCCCTGCAGTATATATAATATATAGATTTGAACATATATATTTGAGTATTATAGTGTATATATATACTTTCATATATCTATATATACATATATCTATATACTTTTAAAAATTATACTTTAGGAAAATCAGTCTGCTACTATAGACAATATTAATTTCTTCCAAATCACTTTTATTCTAGTTTGGATTTTTTACAAGTTTGCTGAAAAATTTCTTACAAGTTTGGTTTTATATGTGTGTGTGTGTGTGTGTGTGTATGTGTGTGTGTACATATGCATTTGGTACATGTATATTTACACACACACATATTTGTATGTATGTATATGCATTCATATGTATTTGTGTGTTGTGGTGAGCTTTTTCTTCTCAAAATGCAGCCAGGTGATCAAAGTTCAGATCTTTTATTATCTCCAATATAGCCCGGTTAGCTTAGAGGCCTATCTCTCTGCTTGGTTCCAAGAGCTCTCTCCGAATGTCACCAAATCCAAAGGTCTGGTCCTTCAGCCTCTGCCTCTGCTTTCTTCAGCCTCTAGCCAGCTCCACTCTTCACTCGGTGAAATCTCGACTTGTAGCGTCTTCCTCTGAGAACTTCTTCGACTGGCCCATTGGCCTATTTATGCTCCTTCCAGAGAGAGGGATTTTGGGTTTTCTCCCATAGTGCTCTCTGGCCCAAAGAGCTTCAAGGGAGGTATGAACTCATTGAACTCCAATGAGTAAAGGTGTGAACACAAGCCTTGTATTAATTAGTTCTACTTAGTACCTTGTTTCAGGTTCTGCCCAAAACATCTTCTTGTAAGATTAGATCAACTCTAATTAGTTAGCAGTTAGTAAGGATTCCAACAGTGTGTGTATATTTTTTCCTTATCCAAGTTCATGGACCTCCCTTCTCACCAGCATACCTAGAGTTCTCTCCACGTGGATTCATTGTTAAGCTTTAACACAAACAATATTGATATGAGACAAAATTTCATTTTTACAGTTAAAGGTTCTGATAAAGGCCTCATTTCCAAAATATATAGAGAATTGACTCTAATTTATAAGAAATCAAGCCATTCTCCAATTGATAAATGGTCAAAGGATATGAACAGACAATTCTCAGAGGAAGAAATTAAAACTATTTCTAGCCATATGAAAAGATGCTCCAAATCACTATTAATCAGAGAAATGCAAATTAAGACAACTCTGAGTTACCACTACACACCTGTCAGATTGGCTAGAATGACAGGGAAAGATAATGGGGAATGTTGGAGGGGATGTGGGAAAACAGGGACACTGATACATTCATTGTTGGTGGAATTGTGAACACATCCAGCCATTCTGGAGAGCAATTTGGAACTATGCTCAAAAAGTTATCAAACTGTGCATACCCTTTGGTCCAGCAGTGTTTCTACTGGGCTTATACCCCAAAGAGATACTAAAGAAGGGACAGGGACCTGTATGTGCCAAAATGTTTGTGGCAGCCCTGTTTGTAGTGGCTAGAAGCTGGAAAATGAACGGATGTCCATCAATTGGAGAATGGCTGGGTAAATTGTGGTATATGAATGTTATGGAATATTATAGTTCTGTAAAAAGTGACCAGCAGGATGAATACAGAGAGGCTTGGAGAGACTTACGTATCTGGGAGGGTAAGGACACCACTGCCAGGGTATGTTCCTAAGCTCCTAGAAGAGGAATGTTTTTGTTATACTTCACTTTGACAAAGATAAATATGAATGATGTATCCCCATAATGGAATTGAGATTATAGAATATTATGCCTCAGTTTCCCTGCCTTAGTTTCCCTGAATTATAATACCTATTTTCCTGCCTCAGTTTCCTTGAATTTTAATACCTATTTCCCTGCCTCAGTTTCCCTGAATTGTTCTGCCTAGTTTCCCTGGTAGCAACTTACCCTTCCTGGCCGTTGGGACTTAGATAATTAGGGCTACGGAGATCTGGCCACTCTAGCATTCCAACGAGTCATTAAATTCCAGATGGTTTATCTCACTCAGTACTTGGGTATCTCCTGGGCCAAGACTTCCTGTCTCCTCCTTCTTAACCCCCAACCTGTCAGAATTAAAAAGTTATGGTCCTTTCTGGAATTTCCATTCACCCAGTGCTCTGCCCCCCGCCTTGCCTTTGTTTCTCTGATCGCAGGAGCCCTATAAAAGTCTCTGGAATTACTTGCTCGTGGCTGGATGCTTTGAGACAAGAGTCTGATCCAGCTGGCTGTCTATGGCTAGTCCAAATTCTCCCTATTAAAATATTAAAAACCTCTGATCTCTGTCTTGCCTTAGTTTCTCTGGCATTACAAGAATTGTAGATTGAAATTTGGAAGGCTCTTAGAGACCAGACAATCAAAATCCCTTATTTTACTGGAATGGATACTGAAGGCCAGAGAGATGAAGAAATTTTTATCTTATGTCAAATCAGTGGCAAGTGGACAGCCAGGATTCAAAGTGGAAGCTCTGAGCTCAAATCTTTCACTTTGAACTCTCCCATTTTCCATATTCTAGTGATGATTTTAGTTCCTATTTATTTACTGACTGATAATTATATAAAATTTAATTTTGAAGAACTAGCTACTCATTTTTCCCTTTGTCTTGAACTTGAATATTTATAATTTTGTTCATATTATACATGTTCCAGTTCTCTTAGTGGAAATATAAGAGATCAGAGCATCTCTTTGTTTCATTTCCCTAAAATGTGATTAAGAATTTGAAAATTTGAGCACGCCCAACAGGAATATGGCCACTGAAATGGGCTTCCTCTCCACAGCCTGGCTGCTGTATTGGTTAACTGTGAGATGTTATGGGGACATCCTTTCATTTTAAAGGAAGTCTCTTCTTTCATTTTAAATACACAAATTTAGGTTCCTTGGTTCTCTGGGTGCTACCTTGGTTATTTATACCTCCCTTAATGAAAGTATGCTAAAAATAGCAGAACATCCCTCTCATTTGATGTTCCAGAATCTTTTTTTTTTTGGAAGTTACTGCTATGTGACCCCATTGCATCACATTGTCAGACACAGTTTGATCCTGACATCTGAGTTACACCTTCTCCAAAGCGTGTCATAGTCAGTGGGGTGTAGTCAAGGAACACTGCATTTAGATCTGAAGACCTTTGTTTGAATCCCTAGCCAGATGATATCCCATGAATCATTTTGGGAAAATAGATTTACAGCTTGATTTTGGGTTTTTGCTTATGTATAAAAGGAGCTAAGTGGGTCTTGGAAGCCCCTTTGACCTCCAGGATTATGAAAGTATAGAGTCAGACCTGGAAGGAACTTTACAGATTTTAAGAGACACAGGGAAGAGGACCAGCATTCCAAGAACAGGAAATTTCTCTCTCAAAGGCATGTCACTGGGAGATGGAGGGTCATGTGAAGCATTAAGCAGTCCAAAGTGTGTGGATCCTGGAGTGGAGGAAAGCAGTCCCTGATTAGGCTTGCAGAGCTAAAAATGTCAAATAAATATGTCAGATTTTTATCCTAGGGGTAATAGGTTCCCTATAATTTGCTGAGTTTGTAGCCAGGGGTTTGGGAAGTGGGCGGGAGTAGGTATATAAGAGCGGGTCTGGATGTTAGAAAAATCGCTTTGGGAAATGTGTTACATTTGGGAGAGACTTGGAGCGGGCAGTAATCCAGACAGAAAAATCCAGGCAAGAATTGGTGTGAGCCTAAACCGGATGTCTGTGAGTACGCGAGATGCTGGAAGGCAGAAATGATAAGATTTGAATTAGATGATTCCTTTGATTTCATGAATTTGAAATCATTACTTTGATTTGGAAGGTCAGGATAGAGAATAAGCTCTTAAGTGCCTTCTATATATATAATAAGCATTTTTAAGTGCCAAGCTCAGGGCTAAACACTTTACAAATGGGATTTGTTTATTCAAATGGTCCAAAGGATACATGATACGAAATGGTTGAGAACCTTTCTCTAGAACCACAACTTTCCATTCATCTGTTCTCTCTTAGAGAATCCAGTCTAGGGTTCTGAAAATATTACTCCAGTGCTTTTAGTCAAGGGGTCTACGACTTTGATGGGGGAAATAATGTCCATTTCACTGTGATTTCTTTTAGTAATTATGTGATTTATTGTAGGCCTTTGAAAATGCTATTCTGAGGAGGGGTCCATAGACTTTAGTAGCCTGCCAAAGGGGTCCAAAATCCAAACAAGATTTAAAATCATGCTTTTTCTTTTCCTTTTCATTCCTTGCGGGTCTTCACCATGCTTCTCCTGGTGATGTTCGACTTAACTCTTACTCTTTAATCCTTGCTTTGAGTTTCCTCTTGCCCCCAGGCCAATGTCTTTGACTTGCAGGCCTTTGCCTGGACTCACAGACCTTTATCTGCTGCTACTACTTCCTTTCCCTCTCTAAAAACCACCTGCTGATTGCTGATTTAGAATCATATAATTCTTTCATTTTATTTGGGAAGAAACTGAGGCATTGAGAAATTGTTTTCCAGTGTCATATTACAAAGTACTAGAATTGGGACTCAAAACAAGTCACATGACTCTTTATAACTTGCTTTCTTGGCTCGGTGCTCAGTGTCCCCTTCAGAGCAGAGTTCCTGCCATTGCTTTTTTTTTCTCTCTAAATGCTACAGTCTGAGTGAAATGTCAATAAGAGAATACCTCTGTGCACAGGTTTGCAATACATAGGGAGTTTAATTTAACTGATCTTACTAGTCAGAACACAGAATTCTGGAGCAATCAACCAAAAAACATTTATTTTTTAGGAAACTCTTGTTGATTTGGATTCTATTTAGGATCTGTTTTGTCAGGGACATCCAGGGGATCATGTACAACAGTATGAGGACCCCAACTGGAGCTGTCATCTGGGGCTTATTAGGAGTCGGGTCAACTGAGAGAACCAATATGCAGATCCCAAAAGCAGCACTAAGAGCTCTGGGAAAGGGGTCAATATACTGGAATTAACCGAGAGGTGAAGTCTGAGCTACTTGTGATTCTGAGTAACAGGGACTCTCCCATTGTTCCTCCACTCTACGAATGTGAGTCTCCTGCGTGTAGTTCAATTCCTGGAATACCAGCATCTAATACTTTTCCTGGTCTGATATAGAGCCTTCTTCTTCAGGTACAAGTCATTTTGTCAGATAAATGCTTTCCGGGTCAGGAGTGCCATCCAGCTCCTACGAAGGAGCCGGGTTCCAGAGCTCCCTCCTCTGTTTTCCCATCTTACAGACATTTTGAGGCAGTACCAGATTTTTACTAGAGACATGAATGAGGGTAATTACAGCAGCGAGTCTGTGAGGCAGCTCATGTACAACTCTAGTACCCATGCTGCTCCAGGGGGGGCCGGCGGAAGGGAAACAGAACAAGGTCTTCAGCATGTGGAGCTCCTCCATGAAAGCTTTGTGCGAGAACATGGCCAAGAATCACACAAGATTAAAAAGCATGAAGTCTGTATGAAGGGAGAGAGTGTCTCCCCAACCTCCATACCCAACAAAAGCACAAATCTTTGACAGAATCCAAGCAAACAAATGCAAAAGGCACAATGGGGGAAAATGGGTTAAGGAAAAGGTGCTAATTGACAGATAATATTTAAAGGAATAGCATATAAGTGAGGGATAGACAATAGGTAGTTTTCTACTGAGGACTTTCTACATTCTTAATAAATTAATTCAGACAGCATTGGAAGGCTGAATATTCCTAAGTTACTAAATTATTTGCGGTTATCTATCGTGGGATACAATATACAAACATAGGCGCTAGCATGCAGAATATGTAATTTTGCATGAATAATGTATCTGGCCTACAAGATGATGGGATCTTCAGTGCTGTTTATTGATATAGTTATTAGTGGTTGCAATTTGCAACCATTGCAGCTTACTACACAAATAGCACAATGCAGTCTATAAATGAGCTGCCTCACAGATACCTGTACCAGAGTAATTTGGTTAGGTTTCATCTATTTCCCCCAATTTTTTGTATTGCTTTGTGCTAAAGTGGGTCGCTTGTCAGCACATCAAGGTATTTTATAGATAATTGTTATATGAAAACCTAGCTGGATTAATCTCGGTGTCTGGTATGGGGTGTGGAAAATGCAATTTCATTTGAAATGTGTTATTTAAATATTCCATTTTGAGATCAGATTCTGTTTTTAATATCTTGGAAAATAAAGTTATCTTGAAGGCTTGGCTAAATGAACACAAATTTAGTGAATGCAGGTCTCTGCCTTCTACTTCCCAACATAGCTGACTTCCCTGAGCTTGTTGATTAGAACTCCTGCATTAGATGGAGGGATTGGCCATGGCCAATAACTATGGGCAATGCTTTTCATACTCCTCATTAGGAGGAGTTTGTGTGAAGGTGGTATGATGATCTAATATGATGCTGAACTTCTTAACCTGGGTCAGATTTCAGGGAATCTCTTAATTTAGATGGAAAAAAATTGCATCTATATTCATACACACACATGAAAATACACATATATGTTTACATGTGTGTTTTTATGTATCTTTATATCTTTTAAGAAATAAAGCTATTGTAGATTTTCATCATGAAAAAAGATTTTTCATTGATGTATGTATGCATATATATGTGTATACATATATATATATTCATATATATAGTGTTGTTTGTAATCCTTTGTATTTACTTTATACATTTAAAACTTTTTTTCTTAAAGAGATTCCACACTGCCAAAGGAATCCCATAATGCACAAAAAATTATGAATCTTTCTCTGCTGCACAAAGCAATGACTTTGGAGTCAGAGGAACCGAGTGCAAATCTTAGCTCTTTCGTTTATTATCTTTTCAAACTTGGGAAAGGAACTCAAGAACTTTGAACCTCTTTCTCTTATCTAAAATGAGGGGATTAGAATAGTGAATATCTATAGTCCCTTTTAAGCCTACATCAATGATGCCATTTTTATAGTTCACACCAGGCAACTGTCTCAATAAATCTCAATAAATCCAGGCAGTATATAGTAGCATTGCACTCCATTTCTTCCCTTCCACCTAGGACCTAGTCCTCCCACTCTGGTCTATCCTACTGCTGTAGATATAACAGAACAGAAGAATTTATTATCATATAATAATACTCATATCACCCCAAATATAAAACTTTCCTTCCTTTGTTATCAGTTTCTTGATTTGTAAAAATGAGGGGGACAGTCTACTTGATCTCTAAAGTTTCTAAAGTTTCTTTTAGTCCTAACTTATTCACAGTCACTCTGTCAAAAAGATAATTATCATCCAAAAATCATCAAGGTTTTACAGATAAGAAAAACTCTCTTGTACACATAGCTTGGACCCAGACCCAGGTCTCCTGATTTCACCAACGATGCTGTTCTGGCTACACTGAGCTGCCTTGAAGTTCAAATAGAGGTCGATAGAGAAGATAGGTTGGGAAAAAAGGAAAGCTGATAATTCATTATTTGATGGGCAAATGTGGGTTTTATTTGTAGATTTTTTATTCTGTCTTGACGTGGCTACTCATGAGCCTTGAATTACTGTAGCATAATGGCAGCATTATGGCCGATCATATTAATAGACACAATAAAGCTCCCTTGATAAGCATTTGAGCGTTACGTGCTAATAGCTCCAGATGACTCATTATTGCCTTTATGTTTTATAGACTATAGATTCTAGACATGACAGGTGTCCTCATGGACTTGAACAAAAAATAAAAGACAAGTACCTCTTATATATCACTAGCTTTCATGAAGAAATTCTACAGTAGCCTTTAAAAAAAGAAAACATGCTAAAAAACAAACAAACAAACAACGAAACAGAGAAAGCAGGGAATATAAAAAGAAAGCAACTGATGCTTGTGTCTGGATTTTAAGTTCAGTATTTTCCTACTTTAAACAATAAAAATTATCACCAGCGGGTGGCAGCACTGAATAAGCTGTATTTTTTACAAATGAGAACTAGTCTTGAGAGTAAGGTTTACTTTTTTTTCAGCTGTAAAGTGAAAATGTTTCTAGAAATGGTCTTAATTTTGGACCACTACTTATTTTAAATGCACTATTGGGAAGACAATAAACAAAAATACTTAGAAATTAGTAATATAAGAATACACACAAATACACACACATGTGTGTAATATGTGCATATACACATATGTACATAATTTAGATTTTAATGCAGAGTAATTATCTTAGCCAAAACTTAATTAAGGATTAAGTATTGTTAATTTGTTAATATTTGTTAATTGGTTTACTAATAATTATTAATAGGATATCTTGAATATGAATATGATCACATAATTAATAGGATAACATTTGAAAATGGGAGCAGAAATAGAAACATGGAAGTTGTAGTTCTCTAAATTTACCCAATAATCTAGCTTATAATAACAACAGATCATATTTTATAGTATATTAATATGTTATTTAATTTGATGTAACAGTGGTCAGAGAAACTGTTTTAGAACCCTAAAGATTTGGATTTAAATCTTACATCTGATGCACATTATTGTGATCCTGGGACTCTCTTATCGAGTTTCTTGATTTGGGCTTGAACTGGGTGAGGCAGAATGGCCCAAGTTCGTCTACCTCGTGCTCTCTTCCTGAGTCAACGCAGGCCGGTGGCGAGACCAAATGAAGGCAACTGGTGACGCACCTTCAGTGTCTCCTCAGCCCTCCCCAGTACCATCTTCAGCCCCCTCCGTGGCCATTGAGACAAAATGTTCGGTCAACCCGATCCTTCGGGGAAGTCTGCGCAGTCTTGGGGTGGACAGCGTCCCCAGCCCCAACAGGATTGATCGCAGGTTGACTTCAACCGGGGCTATGTCACCTGCTGAGATGGTTCTTTGGACCCTGACTGCTGCTCATGCTACGGTTTCATGGAGCCGCTTGTGAGAGTTGGGCCAATTAGGAGGGCGGGACCCAAAACGGGGATGAGCAGCCCCACAAAGGGCTTGTGCCAGAGGGATCATGTCAGGAAGGGGAAAACTCACTGGGGACAAACAGAAGGAAAGGTTGCTTCAGGACTGTGTGAATGCACTGACCCTCGCAGCCCAGGAGGGAGCCAGACCCAAGAACTTCATGAACAAATGAGAAAGGAACCTTTTATTATCCAGATCTGCGAGCTTCTCCTTTACCTCCAGATTTTCCAGTTTTTCTGCAAGTTTTAAACAACTTTCGCAGACGCCTTGTTTGTGCAAGAGAAACTTGTCTGTCCCGGATGGGAGAAAGGAACTCGGAGAATGTTTTTGTGCCCACTGTCCTTGCCATGGCTGCTTAGTGAATGCTCTTTCTAAGAGCTAACAGAGGCTGACTGGTAATCACTGGGAAGCGCACAGGTGAAGACTCATTAATCCCAGTATTAGAAACTCTCATGGTAGCAGAAATCAAAGTATTAACAGCCTTTACGGTTGCCCCGAGAACCTTTCAGACACAATAGTAGAAACCTGACCTATCAATGTGAATAGGAATCAAAGGAAATAGCTTTGGGATTGGGAGGGGGAGTAGAAACACAAATAAACATGAAATCCAGATTCTAACCCAAATATGTTGTAGAAGTGCCACTATTTCATTCATCGATCAAAAATCTTTTGTTCCCTGAATGGATGTGCCAGAAATCGTGATAGACACCATTGATGCAAAGGCAAAGAAGGGTCCTGCTCTTCAGGAGTTTATAAGGAAACCATTATGTGCCCATGTGAACATATACAGTGTAGTTTAAAATATGTTAATTTGAGGGTGGGAAGCACTAGCAGATGGGGTTGGAG
This sequence comes from Antechinus flavipes, assembly GCF_016432865.1. Lineage (NCBI taxonomy): Eukaryota > Metazoa > Chordata > Mammalia > Dasyuromorphia > Dasyuridae > Antechinus > Antechinus flavipes. The sequence goes on along the minus strand of NC_067403.1, from coordinate 12,420,365 downwards.
GAGGAATCAGGAAAAATCATCTGCGGGAAATGGACGTAGAACAGAAGAGTGAAGGAAGTTAGGGATGCTGTGGGGCAGAGGTGAAAAGGGAAGGCATCTGGGCATTCTAGACAGAATATGAAAAAGTACAGAGATGATGGGGGACGGGACAAACAAGAAGAACAATTTGGCTTTACCACAGATCAAATTATAGAGCTCTTAGCACATAGTAGGTATCATATACTTAATCCCTTCTTTCCCCCGTAGTGGATATGGAAGTAATATCTGAAAATCTAGGAAGTAGACCAGAACACATACAGTGACGTTTCAGTCCAATAATATTCCAATGTATTCAATAATGATATGGTTTAAAAATCAACTTTGCCAAACTTTAGAGCTATTTTACCCACTTCCTGTTTAATAGATGATGGATTTAAAATTAAGAATGAAATGTTCTTTTCACATGATACATGTGGGGATTTGTTTTGTTCACTATGGAGATTTGTCATGGGAATATTATTGTTCTATTTGCACATTTGAGAAGATAGGAAGGGGATAGGGTAAAGAAAACAATAAATGCCCTAAAATTAAATTTATACTCATATATACATACATACATAATACACACATGTGTGTGTATGTGTGTGTGTATATAATATACACACAGACTCCTAAGATTACTGCCAAATATCTATTAATTTATAGCCCTGAGAATGTTATAGCTCATTTTCACTGTAACTTAAATATCTCTTTAAAATTCAGTATCCTACTTGGAAAATCCACCAGTGTGATCTGAGACAAACGTGTGTGTATGTTTATATACATGGGTATTGTGTGTGTGTGTGTGTATAGTGTGTATATATGTATATGCACATATATGTGTATATGTATGTGTATATGTGTGTGTAGTGTGTATATATGTATATGCATATATATGTGTATATGTATGTATATATGTATGTGTACATACACACACACACTTGTACGTATGTCTCCTTACCATTCTCACTGGACTTCTTTTGTTCATTTCAATTAATAGTGAAAACAATGATAATACTAATTTGTATTAATACAACTTTTTAAAGTTTACAAAACATATACTTCAAAAGAGCCACATGATATGGGTAAAGTATCTTTGCTTCCCATTTTAGAGATGATAAAAACAGAGATTTAGTGAGGAAATTCTCACTAAATTCTCACTAATTCCATGCAATTAATAAGCAATAGAGCCAAGATATAAACTCGGTCTTCAGACTCCCAGGTAGAGTTATCAGTATCTCCTGCAGCACACTGCTTATCTTTCGGGGACTTGGAGGCGGGGAACGATTCTTAATAAATTGCTAGTGCTCGTTGTTAAAGGGATGGGCTTTTTGCTACTGAGCTCTCGAATTTATTCCTCTAAAAACTCTTTCAATCGCCTGGTCTAGAATTGTCACTTAGCATCCTGCTCCTCCTCCTGTTGCTAGGCTACCTGAGGCATATCACAACATCTGCGGACCCTGAAATAATTTCCTCTCCACCTCCCTCCAAAGCACTTTTGGAAAACATGTACTCACTGTACACATATCATTTTCGTTCCCCTATCTTTCAAAGCTTTTGTGCAATATTCAAGCTTCTCCTTGGGACTCTTTTTTTAAGCTGCATCTTTCATGTTTACTTTCAGAACCACACTGTTTATCCCCCCAGTGCATAATCACATTTAGCCAAAAAAACATTTAATTGCATATGTTTTCCCCAAAGCAGTATCTCTGGTACTCAAAGCATTTCCTGGCATGTCATTATAAATTCACATGCTATCGCCTCAATGCAGTCTCTGTTAGTGGTTTGATTTTGTTTTAAAGTCAACTTAGTTATATAACCTGGGACGTTTTAAATGGGAGGATTAGGTTTTGTTGGTTAATATGAAGATGCTATTGTAAAAAAAGAGGGAGAATATCTTTATTTACTAAGGAAAAACTGTGTTTCCAAAAGCATGCTTGAAATATCTTTGAATGTCTCTCAGTCTTTTCCTTGGGGTATAGTAACCTCAGAACTGGTTTCCTTTATTTTGTTGTTCGGTGTTCTGCCATGCTTGACTCTTTGTGACACATTTTGGGGTTTTCTTGGCAAATATATTAGAGTGGTTGGCCACGTCCTTCTCCGGCTTTCCTTTTACCCCAAGAGTTTGCTTGTGATGAGATTCAACATATTGGACTTTGTCTCAGGCCTTATCCATAGAAAGAGCTCCTTTTTTTTTACATTCAGTGATTAAAATAATTTTTACTTTGTATGGTAATAAAAGCAAAAGTTTAATTAAATTAGGGGAAAACATTGCAATATGAAAATATGCCAGATGTAATATCATGAAACAGAATGTGCTGTTTGTCTCCCAAGGTCACTTTCAGCCAAAGCACTTTTCTTACTCTTTCCTAACTTTAGCACTGAAATAATCGGAGTGTTGGAAATTCACTCTCTCTGAACCAGCTAATTATATGGGAAAAGCTCAATCCAGGAGTAAAAAGGAAGCAAGGAAGGAAGGAGAAGAAAGGGAAGGAGGGAGGGAAGGAAGGAAGGAAAAGAAGGAGGGAGGGAAACAAAGGAGGAAGGAAAGGAGGGAGGGGGAAGAGAAGAAGGAAGGAAGGAGGGAGAGAGAAAAGGAAGGAAAAGGAGGAAATGAAGAAAGGAATAAAGGAAATGGAGGGAGGAAGGAAGGAAAGGAAAGGAGTAAGGAATGAAGAAAGGAAAAAAGGAAAGAAGAAGGAAAAGGAGGGAGGGAAGCAAGAAAGGAAGGAAAGAAAGAAAAGAGGGAGGGGAGGAAGGAAGGGAAGTAAGGAAGGAAGGAAAAAAAGAGGAAAGTAAGTAAGGAATTAAAGAGAGAAAGGAAGGAAAGGAAAGGAGGGAGAGAGAGAGAAAAGGAAGGAAAAAAATGAGGAAAGAAGAAAGAAAGAAAGGGGGAAGGAAAAGGAGAGAGGGAGGGAGGGAAGGAAAGAAGGAAAGAAAAGGAGCGAGGGAGGGAAGGAAAGAAATAAGGGAGAAAGAGAGACAGAGAGAAAAAGAGAGAGAGAGAGAGAAGGAAGGAGAGAAATAAACATTTGTTAAGTTCATATTATGTGCTGAGTACTTTACAACTGGAGGTAGAGGCTATTATTATCCCCAGTTTGCAGCTGTGGTGACTGAGGCAGAAGAAGCACTGATTTGTCTTGGCTCATACAACTAATAAATGACTGAGGTCTAATTTCAAGTCTTCCTGAATCCCGGTCCAGGGCTTTATCCACTGAACCACCCACCAGCCTCTGCACAGATAAGGTAATGGTTTTAACCATGGCTCCCATTGCATGTCTTGGGGCCGGGGTAAATGATTTTTCCCTGCACAGAGAGATGAAATCCTAGGTGCCATACGCTGCTCTGGCTCGAGGAGATTGTTGGGAGGGGAAAGATGGCTCCCACTCTGTTCTGGTGCCCGGGCTGGAGACCACATGTCCACGGCTGCAGCCATGTTTCTTCCACCACTTTTCTTCCCATCTCTCATATTACTCCTATCCTCGGTCCAGCTGACCAAGCTGACTGCCTTCCTCCATGGCATCAGATGTCCCAGGGTGAAGGAACACGTGGCATTACGTCAGAAGCGCCAAGATTCTGACACGATTCTGGCTCTGAGGAGATCCGTTGTTCATGGTTGGTTCCTTTTATATTAATTTCAGGAAAAGTCTCAACAAATGGAACAATTTTCCTAAAAACACAAGACAGGATGCTGTAGGGCGAAGCCCTCCCTCCCTCCCTGAATCCCCCATTTCATGACAATGCAGTTCCAACTGGAGTTGCCCTGAGTTACCCCTGTTGTCATCTTCATCATCAGCCATCACCACCAACAACTGCTCCTTGATTAAATAGTTAATTATACCCACAACACTCATGGCAAAGCATGGAAACAACCACAGTGACCCCAAAGTGCTGTCGGTTGTCCCAGTAACCAGTTCTTGGACATTAAGAGGTCATCTCTAAGCAATCTGTCTGTTTCACAGGCATAGATACAACCAGAGGGTTTTTTATAGTAGATGCTTATTAATTATAGGTGGGTCTGGACAAATGAGTAATGCTGATTAACTCAGTAGGAAATTGTGCCTTCCTGGGAAACCTTTCAAAGGGGAGAGAATTCTTTCAAAGGTGCTTCCCCCTTTTTGTCCTCTGCCAAAAGACTATCCAGTGTCAACCCCTGGCGCATCTGTCCCCTAATCCCCTGTTCTCCACTCTGCCCCTTCCCCCTGGAGGACTCCAAGGGAAGGGAGGTGTACCTGGGGCACATGTGCTTGGAGACTGCTAGAAGGGGGTCTTTCCTACTCCATGGAAGGATGAGACGTGAACAAAATTGTCAGCAACGATGCACCAACTGGCCAGAACTCTATTCACAGATGCTCTTTAACTGTGGAAGACGTTAAAATTATGGAGGGAAATCATAATGCTCAGGCATTTTAAAAAAATCGAAAGTAGTCCAATAGTACATTGGGCCTTTGGGGCTATTTGTGAGTTTCTGTTTTAAAAAACATAAAATTTAATTCAACTTCCATACTCACACATATACATACTTACATACACATATACACACATGTTCATACATACATAAATGTGTGTATATATGTATGTAATAAAAATAATATAATAAAAGAGGTTGTAAAAGATGAGCTCTTAGTTCTCTTGAGGATGCAAATATATGAAACCATGGCCATCTCTATTACTCAAATCTCAAAACTAAATCTCAAGACTAGTAGCTTTTTCTTAGTTTTGGATTCAGAGACTTTTTTGTTCATTCTGATAACAAGCATATGCTAAGCATCTACTCTCTGCTGGGAACTCTGCTAAATACTAAGGATTCAAAGAAAGCTCAAAACAAACAGAACCAAAAACAAATAAAAACAGACAAAACCCCCAAAGTAGTGAATAGGAAGATTAAAAAGATCTGGGAAACATCAAGTGAATGTCATCCTATTTTTCTGGGTGATGGGCAATCTAACAGCACAATACAAACACCAGACCAAATGTCCTCTCACCCACAAGCCAAATGAAACCGCTTTTATGATAGTTTTATGTCATTACTTACCATTTTTTAAAAACCTTTCTTTTCTTTTTGGTTCCAAGATTAAGTGCATCATGCATGTCAAATTTCTGCTTGTAAATATATAGGCCTCGAACATCCTAGTAAAAGTCACAGGAGGATGATGGCCTGAGTTCTGTCGGTTCCTGACAGTTCCTGAGAGCTCCACTGGACAAGTCTGTGTCTTTATAACCTGATTCTGACCTTGGCAGTTCAGCTACTCAATCAGAACAGGTAGAGGAAAAGGGGGTCCTTTCTAATCCAGGGGTGTTCAGCTTACAAAGTACTTTAAAAACAAGAAGAAAATGTGAAGAGTTTAGAGTTTTTTAAGCAAATAGTGTGTGCTTTAGGAGCGAAGCCCTCCCTCTCCACTTAGCCCCTTTTATTTCATGCACAACAGCATTCACAACTGCGCTGTTACTGAAAGTTCCAAGTAAGGGGAAAATGTATAGACATCCAGCAGCTGTAATGACTTCCTTTATCACATGCAGAGAGGATCTGGGTCCTGATGGTAGCTAACGACCTATGAGATCTTGGGAAAGTCAGTTAGCAAGTCCCAGCTTCAGACTCCTCACCAGCAAAATGGAGGAGGACAAGTTGAACTACACTTCCTATAAAGTCATTTGGAGCCATAAGGATGACATCTCTATTAAGGGATGTCACTTCAGTCATTAAATGAGTCTCAGTCTCACAGACTATGATCACAAGCTAGCCGGAGAATTTCAATGTTGTTCTGAATTGTTGACTCACAGGGAAGGAAGGGATTACCACGTTTTGGAGAAATGGAGAATGAATAATATCAAATTATAGAATTTGACTGTGCTGACTGCAGTGCCTGGCACGTAGGCAAGTGACACTTAATGTTTAGTGACTGATTGTAAGTCTGAGCTCCCCCATTTTTGAGAAGAAGGGGTACAGTGTGGAAAAGCTGTGGACTCAGAGTCAGCACAACTGGCTCTGAACCCTGGATCTGCCATCTTAGGCAAGTTGCCTGGTTTTTTAAGGATCAATAGGCTTTCTACTCTTAAACATGAGAATATTGCTTTAGATGCTCTCTAACTTTCCTTCCAGCTCTGTGATTATTTGATCTAAAGGGAACTTGACTTCACATGGCATTCTGAAGACCTTTCTCCTACTCTCACCCTGACCTTCTCAGACATCCAAAAGCAGGTCTTTGCTAAAGGTATCAGGACCAAGAACTAAAGTTTCTTATTTTCATCTGTCACTCTCATTATACTCATTTTTCTGATAAAAAGAAAAATAATCACAATCACCTAAATATGCACATTCTAAAAACTCATTTTCTGGGACTTAAAAGGAGCGCTTTGAAACTGTCCGAGCCATGGAGTGACTGAATCACTTGCCCAGAATCACGTGCAAAGTTAGCATCAAAGCCTAGACCTAAGATTCCGAATTCAGCACTCCATTCCCTCACTTCACTGGGCTGCCTCTTAAATAGGACATAAATAATGAAAGTCAAACTCAAGATATCAATTCTTTGCCTACTTGATTTAATGAATTTTCTGTATTGCTTTAATGAGGTACTTAGTCAAAACACTTCCAAGTGCTTCTTAAACCAACTGCCCTATCCTTTATAATTAGTACTATTAATGTGTGGGCTTGCTATTTTTTCATGTTAATGTCTGTTCCATAGTTACTTCCAGAATCTCTCCAGGAATAGAATATTTTATCATTCATATGATTATATTCCCTGAATAGCTTCTTAAATAATGGAATCAAAAACAAAAACAAAACCTACACGTATGAACTATATAACAAACATTTGACGTGAGAACAAAAAAGAAAAAAAAACTGGAGAAAATATGTTATAAAAGAGAAATCCATGTGTAGTTGGGGTCAAGATTATTAGCATCATATTTAAAGATTCATTGGATTAAGGCATTTCTGTATTCAAGACATAGCAAAGGCTCCCCATTGCCTAGCCCTTAAGATTTAAACTTCCTAACTTATTGTGAAGACCTTCCATAATTAAGTATTTGTTTTTCTTACTTTCTCCCATATAATCTCAGTTCAAGGCAAACTGAAATACTTACCATTTTCTGTAGCTGAAGATGGTGTTCTACTGTCCCAAGAGCCCTGGTCCTAGAATCAAGTATCCATAGCATGGGATGTTTTGTGACCTTGGAGATTATCTCCAGATCTTTGGGCCTTGGTTTACTCATCTATAAATGAGAGCCTGATGATGTCCCTTTCAATTTATGACACTGAGATCCAAGCTTCTCTGGAACTACTTCTTACTTTAAATCACAATTTACCTGTTTGGTTTTTTGGTTTTATTTTTTAAATCTCATTTCTGCCTTTTGAAATCTTACTTGTGATTGTAATTTTCCATGATGTTTCATGAAGCTTGAAGATCTAGAGTGGAAGTCACAGCAGATTTTGAGTTAGGATCTTAGTTCAAATTCTCACTCTTTTGATTTTTTGATACCTTGGGTAGATAAGTCACTGAAATCTCTGGGTTTCTCTAAAATCAGCAAATTAGACTAGCTCCAAAGTCTTTTTCCAGTTAGAGACCCCACTGCTTCTCCGACACATCCATTATCAGACATAAATCTGATTTTTTTAAAAGCTCTGGTGGGTCGTACCCTGCCTTCTCATCTTCTCTGAGATTCACAGCTCCATGACGATAATAAATGTAAGTCTTGGCTTGAAGTCAACAAGATGTGGGTTCAGGTGCTGCTGAGGATGCTTGATTAGCTGTGTGACTGGCGAATAAATTATTTACCTATTGAATCTTAATTTCCTTATCTGTTAGGGCTAATAATAGAGCTAATAATTAGGGCTAATAATAACTTTCACCCCAGAGAGTTAATGTGAGAATTAAATGAACTAATGTGTGGAAAGTGCTTTGGAAATATTAAAGTTTTAGATAAGTGCAAACTTTTCTGCTTGTCTTTGCATCTCCCCCAGTGCCTAATGAAGTGTTTCCCATAAAGTAGTACTTCTCCAATAATTGTGGAATTGGCCTGAATGCCAGTCTCCTCTCTTCCCATTTGAAAGTTCTACTGATCGCAATACCGTTCTTTGGGGATGAATGGAACTGCATTTATTTTTTGCAATTTTTTTTTGACCAGCGGTCTTTTTCATATTGGGTTTGACATGAAAAATAAAGGGGATTCAATAACATGTTTGGGGGTAGGGTTGTGGGGAGAAGTTACTGGAGGGAAAAAAGGGAAATGAAAGGGCTAGAGAGCCAGAGTGGTGTGCATTCCAGTAAATTATTCAGGGAATGACTAAGAGAGAGGTTTGGGCCAAGTCAGAGTTAGAAGAACTGAAATAAACCCTCCTGCATCTTCAGCCTACAGCAGCCAGTGATGACATTTCCAGGAGTTGCCTTTGGGGAGCTTGAGATGCTTTAAGTAAACATCCTTCTCTTTGAGGCAGATTTGTAATTCAAAGGCTATCTAGCCCCAGAATCTCACCGAATGGCACCCCCTGACTGAGTTCAGGGATTCTTCCAACCCTTTCTCCCCTTCCCTGCCTCCCCAGGTCCCCATAATTAAGGCAGTCACCAAGTATCTGTCAAGTGAATACCTATAGCTCAGAACATGTTAGGTACTGAAGGAATTTTAAAACAATAGAATGCAAAGACCCAATCTTGGAGAGTTTAGTTCAGTTAAAACAGAGACAGAAATTGCCCAAAGCCACAAAGAACTGATTGTTAAATAGTATGCTGGGGTCCTGGGAATCCAGTTTATCGGCCAATCAACAAGTGCTTATTAAATATTTAGTATTTGCTCTTCTAGGCACAGAGAATAAAGCAAAAAAAAAAAAAAAAAGAATGAAAATTCAGGGAAAAGAGGATGATTGCTGTTTGAAGTAACTAGCAAGCAAATAGGACTTGAGCTGAATGAAGAATAGTGTTTGACTTTGAACATGGGAGACAGAAAAAGTATATGTAGAGGAGATAAAGGCGTAGCAGAGTGATGGAAAAAAGAATAAATATGCTTCATATGGAATAGTAGAAAGACTAGTCTGTAGAGAAGAGGGTTTTTACTGGGAAATAAAAAGTGGAAAAAAAGTTTAAAGCTATAAGGTAGGAATTGTTTCTACACGTCTGCTTGCCATTTATTTCTCAGGTTATTGAATCATTATATCATTAGCCTTAAATTGCTTCTTCCAGTATCATGAATCAATTAATTAATATAATCAGTTATAACATATTTGTTAATGACCTATTTTGTGCCAGTCAATGTAATAGATCCTGGGAATAGAAATTTTAAAATGAATTGTCTCTGCCTTTAAGCAGCTTACGTTCTCAGTAGGAATCGATAGTAATTCAATACTTTATTCAAACCTTTGACTGTTTTTCCATCCATCATAATCCTATATATTCCCTCAGACTTAAAAAAAATCATTTCCTTAATGTATTTAATAGCAAAAATGCCATCAAATTTCCAGACTGTACTGGGTAGAAGAGATGACAAAAAAAAAAAAAAAAGCAGTATTCCAATGTACCTCGTTGATATATTTTCCTGGATAGTAATAATTAGTGATTTTTTCATGACAGAGAATGAGAAAGAACCTCATCAAATTCATCTTTTATGATGACTTCAAACCAATACTCATTCTACTCTTTCACCATAGCAAATTCTTCATTTCCTTCACTTCCCGACCTTTACTCAATCTTCATCTTTCTGAACTCTGGAGTATTAGAGCCCCAGAGTATCCTCCTTTTCAGTGTTTGCTACTCTTTTGATTGTTCCATAAGCATCTATGTCTCTTTCTACCTTCCTGACCTCTTCTTCCTTATTTCTTTTATAATTCTTACCACTTCTTTAAAAATAAATGTTATCTATATATTGAGCTACTTGCCATGTAGGAAAAGAGGTCGGGGAAGGGGGGTGGGAAATTGGAACACAAGGTTTTGCAAAGGTTAATGTCAAATAATTATCCATGCATGTTTTCAAAATTAAAAAGCTTTAATATAAAACATAAAAATAAATGCTATCTTTTGTCAACTGACTTCTCTCTTTACCCCTCTTTATTGATGATCTTATAAATTCCATAATTTTAGCTGTTAGTTCTGAGTGAAGGAGTCTAATAACTTCATTTCTAGCCCTGATCTCAACATTGACTTGTAGTTCCAATGCTTTAGTGGGCATCTTTAGAGTGATGTAGTTTAGGGGAAAAGAATTTGGATCCCAAACATGGGGCTACAAATCAGTTTCCTGCCACTTAATTGTACTGTGATTATGATCTAATCACTTAACTTCCATTAGTCTCGGTTGGATGTGGACTTGGCGTCAAGAAAACTTAAGTTCGAATCTGAATTTGGATAGCTGGCTGTGTAACTCTCGGCACACAGGGTCTGCCTCAGTTAACCTCTGTCTGTTTCTTTTTTCCTCATCTAAAAAACGTAGATAATAATAGTAAGTAAGTCCCAGTGTTGTTAGGAAGATTACAAATGAGTTAATATTTATCAAGTGATTTGAAAACCATAAATCACAATATAAAAGAATATAGGTAATATATATTGTGGTAATAAAAGGAAGAAGAAGAGGAAAATAATAGTAGCTGCAATAATAGTAGTAGTTGCTGTTAAAGTAGAAGGAAGTGGTGAAGAACTTGCTGTTGTTTTTGTTGTTATTTTCAATTGTGGTCCACCATATATTTATAAGAGAAAGGCCCACAGAAACCAGGATAGATCCTCTGGGACAATTTATTAAAACACAAAGGTAAAAGTTGCACAAAATAGACATGGGTGAATTATGGTGTGTATGGTTGGACTCTTGTTTTCAACTGGAAAATTAAATTCAGATTTTAAAAAAAATCAATAACATCTTTCCTCTGAAATCTGCTGTTCTCCCTGATTTTCCAATTCTATGTCAATTCACATTATTTAAAAAAATTGTACTTTCCCCTCAAAAAGAGAAAACAAAAAAGAAAAAAAAAGATCAGCCTGGAAATCAAAGGCCTCCATAGCTTAGCTCTAACCTATCTTTCTAACCGTGTATCATATCACCACCATCCCTTCATTTAGTTTGTATTCTAGCCAAGGTCCTTATAATTTATATATATATATAACTATAACTTATAACTTATAAACTTATAACAAGATCTCCTGTAAAACCATAGAATCATAGAATTGGAGTTAGAGAGACTTTAGAAGTTATCCAATTCTTGTCTTAATAGATGAAGAGACTGAGGTTCAGAGAGAAAGACTGTCACTTGCCAAATGGGATGACATACTTAATATTCTTGCGTAAGAAGAATGATCTTGATTTAGAGAAAGAAACTTATTTATCTGTGTGATCTTGGGAAAATCACTCCAACCATTTGGGCTTCAATTTCTTTAGTTTCCAAATGATCTAGGTGATTCAACCAGATGGATCATTAGGCCCTCTTCAACTTCAAAATTATATAACTTTTTAACTTAAAAAAAAAGCATCTTGATTGCAGTAGAGAATACCTGAAGGGACAGATTGCACATGCCTTTCTAGAGCATTGCTGTAAGACTATTCATTTTAATACTTTGTAGCTCCTTCAATTGGTGATAAATTGAAATTACTTTTATGTAGTGGTAAATGGCATATAAAATGCAACCAGCTCCAACTGTGGAGATGCCGTGATGATGGGAAGCAATATTGGAGGAAGTGCGTAAATGAGATGACTGCTTAATCAGGATGAACCGGAGGCTGCCAAAGTGCCCAAATTAAGTGTCTCCTGCTCATCCACCTCATCAGCATGTTGTGCAGCTTAATGAATATTTGTAAAGCATTTTAAGTCCTTGGAGGAAAAGCCCCATCACACAGCAAATGATCGTTATTGCAGATAATGGCAAGTCTTCCATCATTTCCAGGGCCCTAGCCTTTGTTTTCCCGGCTCAGTACACTGTGGGAAGCAGTCACGGTGAAACGTTGACCCTCAAGTCGGAGGATCTTTCACCTCAATCTCCTCCCATATCTTCAGTCTGTACAATTTCCACAGTAATCAAATGGAGCTCTCAGCCACAATGGCCTCCAAGGTCCTTGTGAGCTCTCCGTAGTCTGAGCCTGCGCTTCTGGTTTATGAATTCTAAGCTGGCACTGGAGTTTGTCATGCCGACTTGTCACAGGACTCCTAACAAATCTAGAATCTGGATTCATTGTTTTGACTAAGATAGCCGTTAGTGTTAAAATAAGCGAATAAAATGTAAATATTTAAATGGTTTCTGATTCTGGCTAATAGCGTAACTTTTATGATAAAGGAGGTGGAGTAAAAGGGAACGACTTTAGGAGAATTAAAAACTCTAAGGGAGGCAGGGAACTAGTCCTGGCTGTAGATAATTAGTGAGAAAACATCTCTTCTCTCCCTCTTGTATCCCAAAGTTGATGGTCTGTGCTTGAGTAATGAAGCACAGGTCATCAGATGGAACAAAAGTCTGTTTGGTTGTCAGGGAGAGTTCTGGGTTCTCCTGGAGAAGATAGGGAGAGGTGTTCTAGGGAAAGGGAGATCAAAGAAGGGATAAAAGAAAAATATCTTCAACAATAAAAAAAATTATGAAATCTTTTAAAATTATATGTGTGTGTGTATATATATGTATATATATATATACATATATATACATATATATATATACACATATATACATATATATATATACATATATATATATATATATATATATATATATATATATATATATATATATATATATATGTATGTATCTATCCATCCATTCCTGAAAAAGTCAGTATGGTTTCCTAGAAATGCACTGTTTTCCTTGTATAATTTGCATTGACTATAACTAGCTAGTCAGGAGATTTTCTAACAGTCCTGAGGCTAGTTTTTCTAGAGTCACTGAGGTGATAATGACTCCTGTTTATATAATCCTTTTAAGTTTTTTTTAAGTGTTTTCCTTGCAAAATTCCTAGGAAGCTGGTAATGCAAGTATTATTGTCCCCATCTTACAAATAAGGAAACTGAGGCTCAGATGAAATAAATTGTTCTTGGCCACACAACAAGCATCTGAAGTGTAATATAAATCCAGGCAGTTTCATTATAAATATTTTCTTTTGACTTCATTTCCTTCAACTTGATACTCCTGTACCCTGTTTGGTGGCTGCCTGCCCAGATCACTGTTTCTGAAAGGAACCCATCCAAACTTCACTTTATTAAAACTGCAAAACTCTAAAGATTTCTCCTCATCTTTGTCACCTATCTTCCACAATGAAGCCTTACTCTCCTGTATGTCCAGAATATCATTTTATTCTTTTCTCTATCACCACTTGCCTTGCCCTTCCCCCCTACTTTCAATTCCCTACCCCTTATATGTTGGCTTCTCCCATTGTAAACTTTTTGATACTACGTTAAGCCTCTATCCCAAAGAGATCAAAGAAAGAATAAAAGGAAGGTGCCCCCCTAAAAGAAAATATTGGTAGCAGTTGCATTTGAAACAACATAAAAAAAGAAAGAAAAAGAAGAGAAAATAGAAACTAATGAGGTTTCTAACCTGCCGGAAAAGGCTAAACAAATTACATATTGAATGTAATTCAATATTAGTGCCCCATAAGAAATGGCAAAAAGGACTTTTTTCAAGGAAACTGGAAAGGCTTCTATGACCTGATGCTGAGTGAAATGAGGACATTATAAACAAAACAACTTTGAAAGACTTTAGATCTTTGATCAAAGTCATGATAACTCATGATACTACAGGACTGCAGAGGAAATACCAATATCCACCTTCTTCCAAAGATGTGACAGACTCAAAAGCAGGGTGACATATATATATATATATATATATATAGTCAATGTGGCCAATGTGGAAATATCTTGTTTGGTTATGCACATTTTTAAAGAAAGTTTTCTTTTTCTTGTTTTTAGTACAATTGGGAAGAGAAGTGGAAAAGAGAGATTATAAATGCTTGCTAGTCAGAAAAAAAAGACAATTTTGGGGAGGGAGAATGTAAACTTTAAAATACATATGTATATATATATATATATATATATATATATATAGAGAGAGAGAGAGAGAGAGAGAGAGAGAGAGAGAGAGAGAGAATATAATTTTAAACATTTGTTTTTAATTTTTTTTGCCCTTTCTCCCTCTCCTCTCTATTCCCATTGAGAAGGCAAGCAATTTAATATAGGTTATCCATGTGTGGTCATGCAAAACATTTCCATAATCATCATGTTGTAAAAGAAAACAACAGAAAAAAAACCTCAAGAAAAATAAAATAAGGTTAAAAATGCTTTCATCTGTATTCAGACACTGTCAGTTCTTTCTCTTGGGTAAGGATAGAATTTTTTATCATAAGTCCCTCAGAACTAATTAGATCATTGTATTGCTGAGAAGAGTTGTGTCATTCACAGCTGATCACCTTATAATATTGGGGTTAATCTGTGGCATACACAGTACATTTCCCTTTGTATCAGCTCATGGAATTGTTTCAGGTTTTTCTGAGAGTATCTTGCTCATCATCTCTTCGAGCACACTAATATTCCATCATAATCACATACCATAATTTGTTTAGTCATTCTGCAATTGATGGGCATCCTCTCAATTTCCAAATCTTTGCCACCAGAAAAGACCAGCTACAAATATTTTTGTACCTATGGGTCCTTTTCCTTTTGATTTCTCTTATCTTTTGGGATATAGACTTAGTAGAAATATTATAAGATCAAAGAGTATTCATGGATTTATAACTCTTTGGGAATAAGTTCCAGATTGCTTTATAGAATGATTGATTCCATCAACGATGCATTAACGTCTCATTTTCCCCTACATCACCTCTGATATTTGTCATTTTCCTTTTCTATCATATTAGCCAGTCTAATAGGTGTGTTTTAAGTTGTGTTTCTCCAATTCAGTAGTTACAGAATTTTTTTCATATGTCTATAGATAGCTTGGATAACTTCACTTGAAACTTCATATATTTTGATCATTTATCAAGTGTGGAATGGCTTTCATTTATATAAATTTCACTTGGTTCTCTGTGTTTAAGAAATGAGGATTTTATCAAAGAAAATTGCTTCTGTTTTTTTTTCTCATAATGACTAACTAGTCATTCCCTTTAATTAATTCCACATTAATTCTATTCTCTCTTCTTTCCTTCTCCTCAAAAAGTGTTTTCTTCTGACTATCCCTTTCCTAACCTGTCCTTCTTTCTATCAATACTACCCCTTCTATTATTCTCTTCTCCGACTTTCCTTTATGATAAAATAGACTTCTGTATCCTATTGAATTTATATGTTATTTCCTCTTTGAGCCAATTCTGATGAAAGTAAAGTTGCTCACTCATAATCTTCCTTCTTTCCCTGCAGTGGATAAGCTTTTTCTTGCCTCTTTTATGTGAGATAATTCCCTCTTCCTTTCCATTTCTCCCAATGTAATTTCTCTCTTACTCCTTAATTATATAATTTTAGATATCATCTCTCCATATTCAACTCACACCTGTGCCTCTGTCTATATATACTCCTTTTAACTATTTAACTACTAAAATAATAGTAAGAAAGTTCTTATGAGTTGCAAGTATCATCTTCCTATGTGGTAGTATAAACAGTTTAATTTTATTAATTTTTTTCATTATCTAAAAGGTAATTGAAGGAGTTTGAGGCGTGCTCAAGTGAGAATCTGCCTTTATTCTGTCATCTTGGTTCTGCCCCAGAATGTAACCTTCTTAAGGGAAGTATCATCCTGTTTTCATTTATCTGTATCTACAGTGCTGAGGATAGGGTTCAACACATAAGTGCTTAATGAATTTCTCTGTGAGTTTCTCTCTCTGTGTTTCTCTTTCTCTCCCTTCTTTTTTTCTATCTCTCATTCTTAAATAAGAGTTGACTTTTCAGCAGTTAGTCATTGATTTCCTTTTAGAAGAAAATCCTTATTACAGAAGCAATTCAGAAAGCCATTTAAAGTGGTCACTGCAGGTAATTACTGAACTAACACAAAGGCACTTGAACCTATTTAACATAAAAGCTGAGATGGCAACTATCTTCCTCCAACATATAGCTGGTGAACTCTCTTTTTGGAGAGGGGAGATTAACTTTGTCAAATATTATCCTTTTGGCAGAACATTACAAAACATCAATTTCCACGGAAACAAAAACAAAGCAATTTCATTTTTACAAGTCATAATATCTTAGTCAAAAGACCTTGGAAGTCATCTTATTGAGCATAGATTTGAGTAAGAATTCTCTCTAAATAACCTCAAACAACCTACTACCCCCTACACAATAAATTCTGGACCTCTTTCCAGGATCAAATAAACAAATCAGGTTCCTCTTCCTTCAGACACTCAGCGGAGTATTCGACCCCCATGTAGTCTTCTACTGTGTTGACTAATATAGCCTAATTCCTTTAATGATCATAAAACAGTACCTAAAGCCCAGTCATCACTGTAACTTGCACCTGTCTGGAAGGACTTTAGCTTATCAATTTGATCCTAAAATGTAGCATCTCAATCCAAACACAAAGCTCAGGTTAGGCGCTGACCAAGGTAGAGCACTAGCAATGATCATTTCTTGTGTTTTGGTCACTATGATGTCTTGAATATATCCTAATTCTACTTACTTCAACTCAATAAAACATTTATTAAGTGCCTCACTAATTGTGCTGGCCATCATTCTTGGCACTGAAAAGCAATAATCCCTGCCCTCCAGGAACTTGTGTTCTATGCTAAGACATTTATTTTTCCCTTTCCTTTTTATATTAGTTATTTTACATGATTGGTCCAAATTGAGCTAGAAATCCACCAAATCTCTAAAGATTTTTCACATGAAGTCTCTTACTAAGTCTCTTTCTGCATGTGCTCAATGAAGTTTTTCTTTTAATTGTAAGAAGAGTCCTTTATATTTGTTTCTACTAATTTTGCATTTTTGTAGGAAGAGTAAACTCACTGGTTTTCTTGTAAATAAAACTGGAAAGTTATGTAATTAACAAACTGTATCATATTGATTTCTAAAAATAAGAGTTGTCTAAAAAGTTAAAAATTAATTTACTTTCTTTGTTTCATTTTAGAGGTAATAGAGGCATTTATGGTTTCTAGTAAAATCTATGGAGAAATGCAACTTAATTTAAAAATTCAATCATGGCACAGCATTATTTCTATTAAAATGCACAGATATTTTTTGTCTTTGTATTTCCAAGATCTAAAATAATTCCTGGCATATTGCATAATGAATGTTTCTTGGATTCCATTGGATTATGGAATACTTAAAGAATTATCTAATTTTTAATGCTTTTTAAAAAAAATTAAAAATAGCTTTTAATTTTCAAAATACATGCAAAGGTAGTTTTCAATATTCACCCTTGCAAAACCTTGTGTTTCAATTTTTTCTCTTTTTTTCCCCCTCATCTCCTCCCCTAGACACCAACTAGTCCAATAGAGGTTAAACTTGTGCAATATCTCTAAACACATATCCACATTTATCATGCTGAACAAGAAAAATCAGATGAAAATGGAAAAAAATGAAGAAACAAAAGCAAGCAAACAACAACAAAAAGGTGAAAATGCAATGTTGTGATCCACATTCTCTCCCCATCATTCTTGCTCTGGGTACAGATGGCTCTCTCCATCACATGTCTATTAGAATTGGTCTAACTTACCTCTAACTTACCTCATTGTTGAAAAGAGCCATGTCCATCAGAATTGATAATTGTATAATTTTGTTGTTGCCATGTACAATGATGTCTTGGTCCTGCTCATTTCACTCAGCATGTTCCTGTAAGTCTCTCCAGGATTTTCTGAAATCATCCTGCTGGTTGTTTCTTATAGAACAATAATATTCCATTACATTCATATATACCATAACTCATTCAGCCATTCCTCAACTTATGGGCAGCTACTCAGTTTCCACTTCCTGGCCAAGAGTTAACTATTTTTAAAAAGTATATAGCCCTTTATGTTAAATTATGTGATCTCCAAATTATCTTGTGTTTAATGATATTTTGTTAGAATGAAGCCATCTCCCAAGTCTATCAGAATAGAATGTGTCCAACCTCTTCATGATGATTTAGCAAATGACAAAGAATAGGATTTAAAGTGATTGAAAATGACATATACATATCATTTATAGCATGTTCCCCATTCTTACAAAAGATTTGGAGTTTTTTTTTTTTTTTTTTTTTTTGGTCAAGGTACTTGAAAAGAATTCCAAAAGCATGCCCACAAAATATCTGCCTATGGAAATAGATTTGTTAGATAGAAAACTTATGTTTTTAATATTTGTCTGTGAAATAAATTTTATTCATATACCTATTCTTCCCACCCCCAGTACATATTAATTGCTTATCATAACATCTTTCTTATAAGAATGCAAATTAGAAATTAGGCAAGGACCCACACTTAACACCACATACCAAGATAAGATCAAAATGGGTCCATGACCTAGGCATAAAGAACGAGATTATAAATAAATTAGAGGAACATAGGATAGTTTATCTCTCAGACTTGTGGAGGAGAAAGAAATTTGTGACCAAAGATGAACTAGAGACCATTACCAATCACAAAATAGAAAATTTTGATTATATCAAATTAAAAAGCCTTTGTACAAACAGAACGAATGCAAACAAGATTAGTAGGGAAGTAACTAACTGGGAAAACATCTTTACAATTAAAGGTTCTGATAAAGGCCTCATTTCCAAAATATATAGAGAACTGACTCAAATTTATAAAAAATCAAGCCATTCTCCAATTGATAAATGGTCAAAGGATATGAACAGACAATTTTCAGATGAAGAAATTGAAACTATTACCACTCACATGAAAGAGTGTTCCAAATCACTATTGATCAGAGAAATGCAAATTAAGACAACTCTGAGATATCACTACACTCCTGTCAGATTGGCTAAGATGACAGGAAAAAACAATGATGAATGTTGGAGGGGATGCGGGAAAACGGGGACATTGATGCATTGTTGGTGGAGTTGTGAACGAATCCAGCCATTCTGGAGAGCGATCTGGAATTATGCCCAAAAAGTTATCAAACTGTGCATACCCTTTGATCCAACAGTGTTTCTATTGGGCTTATACCCCAAAGAGATACTAAAAAAGGGAAAGGGACCTGTATGTGCCAAAATGTTTGTAGCAGCCCTGTTTGTAGTGGCTAGAAACTGGAAAATGAATGGATGCCCATCAATTGGAGAATGGCTGGGTAAATTGTGGTATATGAATGTTATGGAATATTATTACTCTGTAAGGAATGACCAGCAGGATGAATACAGAGAGGCTTGGAGAGACCTACAAGGACTGATGCTAAGTGAGATGAGCAGAACCAGGAGATCATTATACACTTCGACAACGATATTGTATGAGGATGTATTCTGATGGAAGTGGATTTCTCTGACAAAGAGACTTAACTGAGTTTCATTGGAGAAATGATGGACAGAAACAGCTACACCCAAAGAAGGAATACTGGGAAATGAATGTGAACTATTTGCATTTTTGATTTTCTTCCCGAGTTATTTTTACCTTCTGAATCCAATTCTCCCTGTGCAACAAGAGAACTGTTTGGTTCTGCAAATATGTATTGTATCTAGGATATACTGCAACATGTTTAGCATATATAAGACTGCTTGCCATCCTGGGGGGGGGGGGGAGGAGGGAGGGAGGGGAAAAAACGAAACATAAGTGATTGCAAGGGATAATGTCGTGTAGAAATTATCCTGGCATGGATTCTGTCAATGCAAAGTTATTATTAAATAAAATAAAATTTATTATAAAAAAAAAAAAAAGAAACAGGAAAAAAAAAATATATATATAAGAATGCAAATTATAAGAATTAAAGTCATTACTACTTACAGGGTAATAAAGCACCAAATGATCTTTCCGAGTAGGTCATTTTTTAAATGACCTTTACAGTAATTGGTACTTTTGGAAGGGGTTGGTTGGTTTTGGAAAGCTTGGATGGGGTGCTCATCGTCATTGCTGAGGTCCTTCTCTGGCTTCAGTCTTGAAGTATTCCTTTTGAAGAATGAACATGTCATTTCAGATAATGTAAGCAATCCTGCCCCAGAAGGATTTATCTCATGGTTGTGACTCCAATTTCTCCGGAGAATAAGGAGTCAAATTTTACTCCTCCCAGATTATGGCTATGACAGAAGCATCATTAGAGTGAAAAGAATGTAGTATCAGGAATAAAAAGATCTAGTTTCTAATTCTGGCTCTGCTTTTGGGCTAGTCCTTTTCAAGGATCTCAGAGAGTTTCTCATCTGCATAACGCAGGAGAAGATCAGAGTAGTTTTACAAAACTCTTTTGTGTAAATTACTGACCCCTTCGACAGACTACTGGAGTTTATAGATGTTTTCTCAAAATAATGTTTTTAAACCATTTTTAAAAATATTTTTGATGACAAAGGAAACAGTCATGTGATTCTTCCTATCAAATATCATGGACCACCTAAAATCTATCCATTGGCCCTGAGAGAGCTGTGGAGCCCAGGTCCATGATCTTGGTAGTGTCTGGGATCCCTTAACTCTAAAATTCCATTAATCTTCATGACTGTCTTCATGCAGATAATATTATCTTATTCCTCAATCCTGAAAGTATTAAATCATCGTATTTTCTAACTCTTTCTCACTAAATTCAGCCATCTAAAAAAGAATTAGTTACCCAGTTTCTACTCTGATGCTATCTTTATGGAACAGGATGAGAACCTAGCTCCCTGAAGGCGACACCATTTCCTTTTTATTTGGTCTTTCTATCCCTGGAGCTTGTACACTACTTAGCTGGCACATCATAGCTCTCAAATAATTCTTATTGATTGATTGAAAGACTGAAACAGCTATCATTATTTCACTAGAGTGCTAATTGTTTTCACATACCTATTTTTCATAGCACTCTACAATGGCAAGTACTTTTTTGGTTTGGAAACCTAAACACAACAAGACTCTACCTTAATTAAATTTGGATAGAAAGGCTAAATGGCAATTGGGACTCTACTGTTTTTTTGTTTTTGTTTTTGTTTTGTTTTGTTTTGTTTTGTTTTTTTTGCTTTTCTTAAGATCATTGAATTATCTGAACAGCTCTGAACTTGAAATCCACCAAACCTCTAAAAATGTTTCACATGAACTCTTACTATATCTCACTCTTCATGTGCTTAATAAAATTTTTTTTTATTTTAAGAAGAGGTCTTCATACATTTGTTTCTGCTAATTTTAGTTTTTGTAGCTCACTGATTTTCCTGTAAATATACCTGGAACTTTTAGGTAATTAACAGTATCACATCGACAGCCATGTGACAGAGCCAGGTATATACCAGGAATGAATTGCAAAGTTTCAGTTCTTCCTTGATGCCAGTTGAAAAAGTATTGTTGTTTATACAAATATATTTTAACCTTCCTCTGAGAAATTTAAATTTCAGCCAACACGTACCCAGAGGTGCCAGATATTTAATTAAATTTTAGATTCAGATTCACTTTGTCTAAATTATAAACATTTGTTCAAGATCTTATAAAACAGACATAAGCATCCAAAAAACAGAGCCAGAGAGAGGGAGAGAACTATAAAATTCTTTGAAAAAGATCCCTAATTGCAACAATGCATTTTATGGACAATAAACTCTTCAACATGCCGTGTGGTGAGAATGTTTCAAATGCTGAGAAAATAAAGAGCTGGAAAATTACTCTTCTTGGTATGGACTCAATTGCCAACTTTTCAGGAGTAGCACTTTTGACAGATAGCTTCTAAGAAGCAAACTTGGCTACTCAGTCTGCCTCTAATGAAAAATTTCCTGATGCTGGATTGATAAAGAAGATTATACCATCTATTGTTCTCCCTCCTTTTCTCTACCTCCCAGCTTCCCTAGTTTTCTGAAAGTCCTACCTCAGATCCCACCTTAGGCAAGAATAGCATGGCTATTTTTCTTTGAACCTTCAGTGGTCAGCGTGGTGTTTAATATATGGGAGATGTTTAGTAAATGCTCATTGATGTGACTGTTCTTTCTGGGATACTTTTAAAATCTGCTTGATTTTTTGTCCACTTGGGATTGTATGGAAATAAACCTGAAAAATCTCCCCACCAGCACACTGATTCTGTATAGGAGGTGGAGCTGGTCTTGGTTTTGTGTTTGTGGTTTTTTTTGTTTGTTTGTTTGTTTTTGTTTGTTTTTGTTTTTGGTTTTGTTTTTGGTTTTGTTTTTTAGTGTTTCTCTAATCCAGAGTCTTCAGTTCCTATACAAGGAAAGAGTCTTACTGAGGGGAAGTCACACAGATAACTAGTAGTGAGGTTAGAATGTAAGCTTTTGGAGGGTAGAAATTGTTTCATTCTTGCTATTTACTTCTCCCACGCTTCCACAGAATGAATGGGAAATAGGAACTACTCCATGACTGAAGAAAAATGAATGAATATTCTTTCAAAAGTACCTACGCAATGTGCTAAATGTTGGGGATAACCAAGTTAAATGGTCCCTGTGTTCAAGAATGTGATCTCTTTTTTTTTTCCTTTTCTTCTTCTTCTTCTTTTTTTTTTTTTCTGGAGGCAATTGAGATTAAGTGACTTGTCCAGAGTCACACAGGTGGTAAGTATTAAGTGGCTGAGGCTGGATTTGAAACTCAGGTCCTCCCGACTTTAGAACTGGTTCTCTATCCACTGGCCATCTAGCTATTCCTAGAATCTGATGTTCTTACTAGAAAAAAAACATATATTGAAGAGATAAGAGCCCAAAGGCAGGGCAGAGGTACATAAGGGGACTTTTGGTTTTCATTGGCTGTCTGGCCACCCAATAGCTGGTCAGACAAGGAAAGATCACTTCATAGAGCCTGATGTCGTAGGGACCAAAGTGTGTTGTGTTTTTTTGTTTGTTTGTTTATTTTTTGGAGGGGAGGAGGGGCCAGAGTACAGACGAGATGGTTTGGAACAGAATGAGGAGGATACTTGTTGGCTAATTAATTTAAAGGTCCTCTGATTCCAACTCACCGATAACCATGATTTGTTCTCCTTGCAAACCTTGAACTAACAATCTCTTTCTCGGCTTTTTGCCTTTCCCTCAGTTAGCTCTGATTGAAGACTTTTTTTTTTTATATATTCTTTGTTTTCTCTTCTAAATACCTTTCACTCTATTATGCCCCAGGCTAGCTGGATGCAATGAATATCCTCATCAGGTGCTAGATTGTTTTTTGTTAATTTTGGACGTGCTTCTCATCCTTATCCTCTGACTTGGACAACCAAAAAAATGAGGAGGCTCAAACCACTTAATTATATAGGGGAGGCAAGTAGCCTCCAGAAACCTGGAGACAACCTTAGAATCAAGTGCAAATCCAAGTTGGCTGACTTACTAAACTTCATTCATTATTTGATTACAAGAGTTATATGGTAGTTTTTTTTGTTTGTTTTTGTTTTTTGTTTTGTTTTTTTTTGAACCAGAAAGATCAATATAAATATCTATTTGTGATGACAAATGATAGTTTCTGGTCATTTAGAAAAGTGCTAGTGATATCATAGGTGTGAGAATCATTTCATGGTTTAAAATAATTCTATTAATGGCAGTAATATTGCTTTTCTTCAGGAAGTCTTCTATAAGCCTTCTTAATTCCACTGCCTTCCAATTCATCCAGTATGTGGCTTGTTTGCAGACAGTTGTTTATACTTGATCTCCCCCATTAGAGTATAAACTCCTTGAGAGCAGGCTTTGGTTTTTGACCTTTTTTATATCCTTACCTGGTTTAATCAATATTGGTTGATTCATTCCTTGCTTGATGGTTTATAACACATCAATGAATTAGGTACTGTAAATATTATTGTCCCATTTTACAGCTGATGAAACTGATTCTCAAAGAGATGACCAAGATGGAAGTCAAACCCATATTCGATTCCAAGACTCCTAAAATATCTTTTTCTTTCTCTCTTCTTTTCTCCTCCCTTATCTTTCCCCTACTTTCCCATTTCAAACCATCTTCCTGGTCAGATACTTATAGTAATAAAATCTCTTGTCAAATATGTAACATTACGATTTCATTCTGCATTTTTGTGCACTTTTAAAGAGAGTTCACTTTTTAATGTTAAAGCAGTTCCTTAATAAATCAAAATCCTATTTATATGCTATGGTTTAAAGGATGTACTACATGATACTCTTTTTAATAAGTAAAAAGGATCCCTAGAGATACTTCAGCAGAAACTGAAAAGTCTGCAGGGGCTAAAAGAAAAAGATATTAAAATGTAAACGGGAGCGCCTACAGATATAGATGTACCCCATGCTAGGAAGGATGGGAGGCTTGGATATCTCATTTATATATGAAGAAGCCATCAAGGCGAAGAACTTGCCTTTAGGCCATAGTATGAATTCATATTTTTACCTCAAACCATTCATCTGCATAAGAATCCCAAAGGTATTTGGGAAGTAAAAGTAGCTGAACTGAAATTAAGCCCCCTGGGGCATTCTGAGAGAAAGAGCCTTCTAGCCAGGAAGAATTTATTATGGGAAAGGGAAGCCTTCTTCTATCTCTTACCAGGAGATGACAGACGACCTCAGAGCCCCAATTCTGAGGGAAGTTTCTGCTGATTCTAAATCGAGTGTCATTGTTCTACTGAAAGAGCCAGGAAACAGGCCTGAAGGTGACTGATCGCAGAACCTTGTTTGGTTCCCATTTGTTTTCTTGTCATCTCACCCATTAGATGGTAAGCAACTTGAGGGCAGGGACTTTTTGTCCCTTTTTACATTCCCAGTGCTTAGTAAAGTACCTAGAACATGATTAAGTAGATGTGTAATATTGATTAATTAATTGATAGGAGGAGGAAAGCTTGCTGAGCTGATGGTCATTCCAGTGAAGATACTGGTTTGCCAAGATCCATCTCTGTTGCTACTGTGCCTTGCACTAAACGTTGTGAAGACTCTGTAAAGAGAGAAAGAACATTGGATCTTCCAATCTTGGAGTGGCCAGCCTTGGCCACATGTAGTCCCTATGCATGTGCCTCATTAAGAGTATTAGTTTAAGTTTGTGCCCAGCCTCCCTTCTTTCTGGACTCTCAGACTAGCTATGAGAAAGTGTACCCATGCCCCCAAAATTATATACCCATAATGGGGAAAAAAAGAAATAAACCAAAAAAATCTACCCCTGATGTTGGTGGAAAATATCTGAAAAAATTGTTCTTGTTTTGAGATTTAAGAAAAAACAAAGCCTTTGCTAAATTACTAAACCTACTGACATTACAAAGTGAATGTATGCCGTTAGGGATAGGAAATTAGGTTTTGACATATAATCACCCTAGAATAAATCCCAGGACTTTGAAAGAAGCAGCATCTAATGACTGTGCAAATTGGGTGAGCAAGCCCTGAAGAATTATATTTATATATATATATCTTCATATTTCCAAACACTTACTATATGTATATATATACAATATTATATACATATATATATATTATATATATATATCTACACATAATACAATATTATATATGTGTGTGTGTATGTATGTGTATATATATATATATATATATAATGAATGAATATAATTACCAAAAGAATTTTGTTACATGTTTCTGAATTATTCAAACCCTGGCTCCCCAGGCCCACCAATTTATTTTTGGTTGTATTTTCATTCAGTTTTGATATAATAGTTTTAGGTAGAAATTATTTCTTTACTTTGAAATAATTGGCATAGATATTTTGGACACATCATGAAGTTCCAAAACAAGAGGATTAAATTATCCTTTTTTTGAACTGGACCCATTAGACAAGGCCAAAAAAAAAAATCCATATCTATCAAGGAACAGATCACTTTGCTTAGGTAACTACATAGCTGGGTATTTTTATTCCTCATGCTTTTACAAAAGAAAGCTGGAAGAAGCCTACACTTATTATTTAAAGCCTAGCATTGGTTTTCCCAAGTTTAAAATCCCATACACCTACTGTACTTTTAAAACCAAGTAAATTATGAATGTTGCATTAGCCTTGATATGAGGGACAGACTAGCATCTTGAAAGGATTACTGAATTTAGAATCAAAGAACATCTTGAAATTCTAACTTGAGTAATTGACTCTAAGCTCATAGAATCTTAGAGGTCAACTGGTACAAATTTTTTTATTTTAGAAATGAAGAAACTGAAGTTCAACTAAAAATGATTCCATAATAATAACCTTTCTGACCTATGGAACCTTGGACAAACTAAAACCCTCAAAGAGGATCTCATTTCCCTGATTCTGTAATGTGAGGCTAGTATCAAATGATCTTAAACTTAAACTTAAAACTTTGGATACCATGATTTACCAGATTCCCTTAACTGGAGGAAATGTTTAGAGATCCGTTGTCCAGCTGCATTGTCTTTTTGAATTATATTTTGGATTGTAACTAAGTCGTGAAAACTTGCAATGCTTGCAGCCTCATTTGCTACCTTTCCTATACTTTTTCAAATGTCTGAAGGTTGCAGCAAATTATTATTAATGACAGAGTGAAAACACTAAAAATAGCTGAGCCATATTACACCTCCACCCCTTCCAAAATCCATTAGAGCTCAGCTGTCTATGTAATAAATGGTTCTTGTTTAGTTCCACTGTCTCACAGCCTTCAAATTTAGAAACCACACCCCTTGGGAGGAAAAGTAATTCTTCTACCTAAAGGGGCAAAGAAGGATCTAAAATGGAGAGGAGTAAATAAAACAGATGTATTCCTTCATTTGATGAGAACGGGTGATTTACAATGCTGTTAGAGTTCATTATTACTCCTTAATTAAAAATCAGTTGGCTATTAAAGTCAAACTGAAGTTCAGCATGGCATTATTCCTTAAGGAGCCAGAGTTTCTTAATCTTATTAAGAAAAATTGAGTAACCCCTTTCGACAAACGAATATGAGTGATTTTCTCCCTTCAATTAAGGTTTTGAGTGCTGTCATTTATCATTTATCTTTTGCTGCTCGGTTGTTTTCCTGTGTTTTTTAGTTGAGTCTGACTCTTCATGACCCTATTTGTGGTTTTCTTGGCAAAGATACTGAAGCGACTGGCCATTTTCTTCTCTAGTGCATTTTACAGATGGGGAAACTGAGGCAAACAGGGTGAAGTGCCTTGTCCAGGGTCACATAGTAATGTCTGAGGTCAGATTTGAACTTAGAAAGAGAACTCTATCAACATCCAAAAATGGAATGGAATCACTTAGAAGATCCAGGGCTGGCACTCTGTCTACTGTGCCGTCACCTAGTGATCCATCAGTTAGTTGGAAACCCTCAATTTTGCAATTCAGTTGATAGACATGTAATCTAATATTGTGGAAAATGAAAGGACACTCCCATTTGTCTACATTTGGAGGCAGGAAAGCATGGTAAATAGGGTGAGGGATTCTTTCTCAGACACTTAATAGTTGTGATCCACTTCCTTTGACTTTCTGAGTCTCATTTTCTTCAATCACAAAATTTATGTGGGGGGGGGTTGGTAATGGAAGAATTGGCTTGATTAGACAGCCTCTAAGGTTCCTTTCCCACTGAATCAAAGGTCTCCTGACCCTTTTAATAGCATCATAGGGGAATACTCATGCAGAGTACTGTATTCACTGTTAATCATGGTCACTGTGGCAGTTTTTTTTTTTCTATTATAAAAATGGATTTCAGTGATGGAGAAGGGACAGATAATATTTGGAAATCTAGCACTGAACCAACCCAGTGCAGAAAATAACTAATAAGTTTGTTTATTAATTAAACAAAATGAATGTGATCCAAATCCAAAAGTAATCGATAAAGCTTATTTTTAAAACGATCTTAGAATGATCTGCTTTTACTGAGTCTCATGCTGAGTTTTCTGTAAACTCATTTTTTCCTTCACTACTTTTTTACCGTTTTATGAGGCTGTTCTAATGATTCACTATCCTCTTTCATAAGATTTTGTAAATGAGTTTTTGCTTTAAACAGTGCGTGAAAATAAGTGTCCTCAAAATCAATATGGATAGTACATTAAAATATCCAGAAAATATCCATCTTTAAAGTAAACACATAAAAATACACTCTGGCTTGGTTTTTGTCCCTCTGTGAGGTGACAATTTTGTGAGATTGCATGAACGTGAGATTGCAAACCAAGATAGAACAATAATAACCAATCCTGATTTAAAATTTTACCTGTTTTTCATCACAATGTGTTTGTCCAACTTTATTCACAGGAACTAACATTAATGTAATAGTTTAAGATTTGTTTTAAATGCATTGTGCAGTTTAATGTCTGCAGCAACTCTGTCAACTAAAAATTACAGATTATATAATATCTGGGGCTCAAAGAGCATGATTAACTCTAACTCCAAATCATAGGATCATAAAATCTTAAATTAGAAGGAACCTTTGAGATTGGTCCAATCTACTCATTACATTCATGATGGTGATGATGAAGAGGAGGAGGATGAATTATAATATAATATAATGCATTTATACATGTTACTTTAAGGTTTGCAAAGCATTTTTCTCATTTTATCCTCAACAACAAAAACAACCATGAGAGCTAGATGCTATTATTATCTCCATTTTACAGATGAAGGAACTGCATTATATAAGGATTAAGTGACTTGTCCAGGTTCACATGGTTGTTAACTAGTCAGGATTTGAATTCACATCTTTCTGAGATCCAGAATTCTATGATTTGTCCACAGGTTACATAACTTGGCCAAAAAAAAAAAAAAAAGACCTAAAGTGATAGATATTAAGAGCATTTTGGGCAAGTGAACAAAGTCAAATTACCTATTCATTAGCCTTGAAAACATAGCTCCCAAATTATAAAGTGAGAATGGGGACTTAATAAAACAACCACAAGGGATAATAACTGTTCATATTTACACAACATTTTCAATTTCCAATGTGTTTCACAGACATCCTATTAGATCCTCTGAATGTCAGCAAGAAGTAGATACTACAGGTTTTATTCTTCCTTTTTTTTTTTTTAACAAGTGAAGAAGTTGAGGTTCAGAGTAATTAGGTGATTTGTCTAGAGTCATATAGTGGATTAAGTATTATAGGATTAGAATCCATGTTTTTCTGACTCATTCTTCTCTATCTAGCCACAATTTTATATTTGCTCAGTCGAAATTGTGTAGAAAATTCAAGACCTACCATGGTTTGGCTTGTTGGTTGATGATAAAATAAGCATTTGAGTTGAGTGAAAGTCAGCTTTAAAGGCTCTTCTCCAGAAAGTTGTATGTTGCCTAATGCTATTCTCACCAGAAAACCAGCTGGCAATTCCATGGAAGAAGTTCCAACAAAGCATCTAGGCTGATGATGAAATGCCTCGGCAGAGAGGTGACTGACTGGAAACATATAATGAGATGGGCATTCCCAGACATAGTGATGTGTTGGTTAATGTAACAGGAGAGGAAGAGGTTAATGGGTAAAGAGAGGTGGTTTTTGTTGTTATTGTTGCTTCACTATCAAACAAAAAATAAAATATCAAAGTAGGACTCAAAGAATACAGTTTTGTTACTATTTTAAAATGAATAAATCTCCTAAAATTAAGTAACAAATCCATGGTTTTTTATTAAATTTTCTTTGTAATTGACTTTATATGTATGTATGTTCCTAACAAAAGGAAAATTAAAAAAAAGACACCAAATAAAGGGAGGATTTTCTATAGATGGTAAGATCCTAAAGATTCTATTTGGATAATGATCCCTCACAAAATGATCAACACTTCCCCAATAAGACATATAACCACTGCAAAGAGTTCAACCAGACCATCTATGCAGGAAAAACCAAATGGGGGAAGACTATCGTGTCCGATCATTTATATACAATCAGATGGACAGCCCACAGTTCTGGTTCATTACGACACAGACATAGGACTAATGCTGTAGATGGCTCATGAACTGGGCTCAGAATTAAAAGAACAAAGAGAGGGCTGGATTGTATTTGAAGGATTATATAGTACTTTCAAAAGTCCTAAGACTCTTCCTACAAGAAAAATCCACATTTTTACCACCAACTTTCTTCTAACACTATACACACAGTGCAAATTATCTAAATAAGAAAAAAAAAAAAAAAACTATAGATCACCAAGGCCACAAAGAGACAACCAGTGAACATAATAAGATTTCAATATATTAAAAATAGTATAGTGATTAGAGAAGCTACCTCCTGATGAGATAAAAGTGAATTCAAGTTCTGTTTCTGATATGGATTCACTGTGTGATTCTAAGCAAGTCAGTAGGCCTTTTGGGCATCCTGGGAAAGTCACTTAGACCCTAAGATAATGAAGGAATTTCCTTATCAGGAATTTCATATCTTGGAGATATCACAGGTTTGATTAAACACAGACATGTGCTCATGTGCACGCGCACACACACACACACACACACACACACACACACACATCCCTCAGTAATTAGTGCATAAGAGATCAAAAAGTAAGCTAAAATATACCATCCAGATTATAAAGAAAATGAGGTATAAATCACATGAAGATGGAGAAGCTGCACGCTGGTTTGTTCTCTCTTTAATGTTTAGAGATGGCGGAAAGGATCCCTTGCACAGTGGAAAGGGCTGAGAAGGGAGCAAGTATTTATACATCAACTATTATGTACCAGGCTCTATGCAAAATGCTTTTTACAAATATCATTTCCTTCCATGACCTCATATTTAGAACACAATACTGCCAGGTAGGCGCTATTATTGTTATTATGCCCATTTTAACTATTGAGGAAACTGAGGAAAATGTTAAGTGATTTGTCCTGAGTCACACAGTAAACATTTGGGACCACATTTGAATTCAGGTCTTCCTGAACCTTTAACCTATTTTGCCCCCAGATGTCCAGAGGGACTATGATGAAGAATTTGGGGGATGATATACACAAGTGTCACACAGCATGGAAAAATCATGAATAGTTTTCAGTATTCCCTATTGGAAGGAGTGCCCTTATCCACAAGATCTCCAATATACTGAAATATGGAGTATCATATCAGGGTCCAAGTCAAGCAGCAGCTCTTCATTTCATGACAGAAGCAATTTAGTAGAATGGATAGAGTACCTTGACTTGAAATCAGAAAGAAAGCAATTTGATTCTAATCTCAGGAACTTAAAAACTTTGTGATACAAGGCAAATCACTTAACTCTCTTCTAAAAGTCCTATCTACAAAATGGGGATAATAACAGTACTTTATTCCTAGATTGTTGGGAAGATCCAGTGAGTCGAGTATATACAGAAATTTGCAAACATCAATGCCTTTATGTAGGTGTAATAACCCAATATTATGTGACTCTCATTCTTAATGTTGGGGGGGCAGGGCAGTAGTTTATTTTGTGAGAATTGGTACCCTCACCAGTGTCAGTATTTTGAAAAGGTTATGCAGTTGGTGAATGACTCCATCTGTTTCAAAAATATAGAACATTTTTTTTCTCAAAATCTGCTTGAATTTTGCCTGAGGAAACACGTATTTTTCAAATGATAAGAGATATGTTCTCTTATTTTCATTCATTCTTGGAAAATGTTTCAGGTCCTTTAAAATACTTTATCTACTTTCAAGATTGATTAGAAAATATTATGGTGTTACTTATTTTACTCAATTTAATAATGTTTTCCTCTGCGTGGATTTGTGTTTCCTTCATTTGCTTTTGCTCTCAGCAATAAGAACTTCTTAGCTAATGGATATTATTGGTCAATTTTAAATCTACATATAAGTATACATACACATATGCACATATTATATATATATATATATATATATATATATATATATATATATATAATGTATGTGTACAGATATAGACATCTAAATTTCTGATAAGTCTCTTAGTACTTTCCTACAATTTAACCTATATATGGTAGTCGTGACTTATTTCCTTCCTTTTTCTCTCTCACCTATTGATATTAATAATAAAATTATTCTCTTTTATAGACTAATTAAATTATAGCTAGAAGGTTTTAGCATGTCTAGTTAAGTTGCTTAATTTCACAGGCTTCTATGGTTGGCCATATTCATCAATTTTTCCTTCAGTTCCTAAATTGCAGAATTAGCTACTTTAAGATGAATAGATTCTGAAGGACTTATATATATATCATAAAAATCAGCCCCAAACTATATATTGCTTGAGGTTACAATAAGGCACTCTTAAGTCCAGTTAAGAAGCATGAATGAGCTGATGGTTAACTAATTGGACTTTTTCCCAACATTCAATTGCTGTGAATATCGTCCTTTAGAAATGATTGCTGTTCACCTGGATTTATTCCTAATATAACTTTATTTAGGTGTATCCGCAGGGGTAATTGAATCGGGTACAACTTTACAACCTCACTTTTCAGAGTTGTGCCCTCATCAAGCTTTCAACATGTCACTAACCATTTAGGATAGAATTACAATTCAGAAGAATATTGCAGCTAAGTGAGGAAGCTCCACTTTTTTTTCCCCAAAAAAATACAGCACGTGCTTCTAACATTTTTCAATCTAGTGTATTGTCTAGATTATTGTCTATTGTTATCTATTTAGCAAAATCTAGTCTATTGTCATCTATTTAGCAAAATACAAACTTGAAGCTGTTATTTTTCTCTTTCAAATCCCAAACCCCAAGCAAAATTTATATGCATATATATGTACAGTTAGATAGACGGATGGGGGGGGTCAGGGTGAGAATAAATAGGTATAAGGTATTTTTCGTTACCATAATTCTCCAGGGTAGCTACTAACGAGAATGGCAAAGGACTGATACCTAGCTTCTAGCAATTATAGAGAACAAGAGGGATTTTGCAGTAATTGGAATAGACTATAATTTTTGTATTTGTGTTGCCATCAGAAATAGATGCTGATCTTTCTCTTACCGGGCTTGAAGAAACTTATTCCATTCTAGGTTATCCGGGAAAATGAAATGATCATTATAAAAAGTAGAAGAAACTCTTCAAGGTAAAAACAGAAGAAAAAAGTATGTGAATAAGTAGGAGTTTAAAAGTGAAGAGAGAAAAATGCAACATCAAACATTGATATGAGACTTCTGAGATATGAGCTAGACCTTCTGAGAAAGGAGGTGATGAGTTTGTGCTCCAAAAATAATATAATAAAGCTTCCCTTATGCTTTCAAGTGAGAGTTTATCCAATGATAATTAGAAGAAGAAATAAACTGCTACTAACTTTTTCCAGAAGAGTAATGAAGCAGTTATTTTTTGACCTAAAATAAAGAGTGAGAGAGATTTGTTTTCATTTTAAGGCAAATATGTAGGATGTGAATGGAAAGTTCCTAAGACCTATCAAGTCACTTATTATTGACTTCTGGTGATTCATATTACCAAATGG
This sequence comes from Antechinus flavipes, assembly GCF_016432865.1. Classification (NCBI taxonomy): domain Eukaryota; kingdom Metazoa; phylum Chordata; class Mammalia; order Dasyuromorphia; family Dasyuridae; genus Antechinus; species Antechinus flavipes. Next base: position 12,387,199 of record NC_067403.1, on the reverse strand, counting down.
ATTTAAGAGCATTTCTAAAAGTCATTAAATATTTCCTCTTTGACCTGGCAGCTCTGGAGTTTAACTCTAATATATTCCTAGGGGTTTTCATTTTGGGATCTCTTTCAGGTGGCAATCAGTCACTTCATCTTGTTTTTATTCTATCATCTAGTTTTTGAATATGAAGGCAGTCTTCCATGATAATTTCTTGAAATACAATGTTTACGCTCTTTTTTTTTATCATGATTTTCAGTTACACCAAAGAATCTTTATTTATCTCCCTTTGATCTGTTTTCCAGTTCATTTATTTTTCTAAGATGATATTTCACATTGATTTTGGATCCCATTCTTTTGACTTTGTTTTATTGTTTCTTGCCCATTTATAATTCTTAAAAAGTTATTTTCTTCAGTAAGCTTTTGTGCTTCTTTGTCCATCTAGCCAGCTTTCTTTTATTTTCTTTGTACCAAAGTTGTTTTTACCAAGTTAATTGTCTTTTCCTAATTTTCTTCTTTTGCTCTCATTTCTTTACCTAATTTTTCCTCTACCATTGCTGTATAACATATAAAACATATAGTGTTTTTAAAATGAATAAATGAATAAAATGTATGAATATATAAAATGTATGAAGAGGTTTTTTTAAACTTTTCTAGGAATGGGAATCCATTTCACATTTTTTCCCTTGTTTGACTTCATTGTCTATTTTCAGTTTTTTTAAAAAAATGTTCCCTGTCACCACAATAACTATTTAAGGTCATAGTCTTTTTTTTGTTGCTGTAGTTTGCTCACTTTTCTACTTTATTTCTTGATTTTTAACTTAATGTTAAAGTTGAACTCTGTTCTCTTCTTGGGGAGAATGGGAAAGAGGGACTTAAGTTTTAGGCATTTTTGCATTTACTATATTCAGAGCTAATTCTGGGGATTTGGAAGTTTTTGATGCTTCTAAAGTGATGGGATCTGGGTAATGATGTGGTCACTGCTCTCCTGGGCTATACTCTGGGCCTTCCATAGGAAGAGGCTCTGACCCCTTGGAATTGCAACTGATTTTTTCCTCCAGGCCCTTGCTCCCTTGGGACTGAAAATGATAGTATTCTTCAGGGTCTCTGATACTGTTCCTCAGGGTTCTCACTCCCTATTGACCAAAGGTGATTCTCTTCACCCTTGAACAAGATCCCAAAATGGGAATGGGCAGCGTAATTGACAAATAGCATCTGGTCCTGTATCTAGAGCTGTACAAGAGATCCTTCTAATTTCTTCCTGACCAGTTGTCAGGTCCACTCACCTTTTTTGCCTTGAGAACTCTTGAAACTACTGCTGCTTCTGTCACCATTACCTAGTTCCAACACTGATTTCATCCAAGTGGCCTCCATTCCAGCCTCCATTCATTGTGAGGATTTTAGCATTTCTATTAAGTTATAAATTAGATTTGACCAAGAATTTTTAATCTTTGATTTACATACTCCCCAAGGGATTTATGGATAGATTTCAAGGAGTTTGTAATTTTGAATGAGAAAAAAAAATGCTTCTTTACTTTTACTAGCCTTTGATTCTCTTTATTGTCCTTTGCATTTTCTTCATTTGAAGCATTAGGACCATGGGATTTACCAAACTGCCAAAGAAATTTATGGTACACCTGTAGAGATACCTGTACTAATCTCAAGCCTCTTCCAACTCTGACATTATTTATTGCTATTTTTCTGAAATCCAATCACCCAACATGACCTCCTCTCTCTCTCTCTCTTCATCTGTCTGTCCTTCCCTGATCTACTAATGTTTCAGAGAAGTCTGTTCTATCTTTTATGTTGATATCTCCTCTGTTCCTTAAAAAAAAAAAAAAAAAAAGCAACCACAACAATAACAAAGGACTTTTAGTTCCCTATTGTTCTTTCTTACTATATTCTTAGCTAGTTCTCTCTGTTCTCCTTTATTATATATATAATTTTTTGTTCTGAGGCAATTGAGGTTAAGCAACTTGCCCAGGGTCACACAGCAAGAAAGTGTTAAAGTGTCTTGAGCTCAGCTCCTCCTAACTTCAGGGCTGGTGCTTTATCCACTGCCCCATCTAGCTGCGCCCTCTCCTTTAATATCAGTGCCCTAAATGAGTAGTCAACATTCACCATTTTACTTTCTCCCAGCCTTTTCACTTTGCAGATCCTTGCAATCTGATTTCCATCTCTAGTATCATATTGCAACTGCCTGCAATAGGACATAATGATATATTTTTTGCCAGATTCTCATTTACCATCCTTTGGCCTGTTGAAAACATTTGGTTCTATTAACTACATTCTTTTTTGTTGGCTTCCAATACTTCATTTTCATGCCTCTCTGTGCTTCTCTGACTTTTCTTTTCCAGTTCTTTGTCTTTATCTCCATCCATTAAACATGGATTATATCCTTGTCCATCTTCTCTTCCCTCTCCATTCTCCCTGATAATATCAACCAATCTAATAGACCTTCTTTTCTTTTTTATACTTTCCATTGTATTATAAATGTGTTAAATACATTCATATATCATGCTTGTTATATAATTGTTGTATATAACATTAACTTATTACATATATCTGTAATAATAAAGTCAGTCAAATGCAACTAATTATACAATGATTACATTTGAAGATTTATGTAAATTTTACATCTGTAACATCCCTACTTCTCTGCTTTAAAAAATGATTAAAAATCTAATTTGTCTTCCTTCAGTAACCATCAAATTGAAAAGGAAAATATATTAAATCTTGTATAAATATGTATAGCCAAAACAAATTATTCCGTTAGTTGTACACAAATAGATAGATAGATCCATGTATTTATATGTATATATAAAAATGTATCTACACACATATGCACACATATGTGTGTATTTAAATTTTGTGTTAAAATTTATCACTTTCCTGTAATGTATAACATGTCTCATCATCAATTGTCTGGTATCATGAATGTTTATTGTACTGATAATTCTTATAGCTTTCAAAGTTGTTTTTAATGATGAATAAATTATTTCCCAGCTTCTGCTCATTTAATTCCTCAGTAGTTGTTTATAAAAAACCTCAAAGTTGTTTATTTTTTATAATATTGATGCTAATAATATAAAGAATTATTTTTGCGCACTTCACTTTGCATTATTTCATGTCTTCCCATGTCTTTTTGAAAAAAAAATCTATTTTCTCACTTCTTACAAAAGTATTCAGTTTCCACCTTGATGTAGATGATGACCAAATCTAGTTCCCAATTTCCTAACACTTTCTAAATATCTCCACATGTTTATCTTAGGAGTTTTTCAAATCCAGTATGTACAAAACCATATTTAACATCTTTATTCTTTAAAACTTGCAAGTTACGTCTCTTTTTAGTGCCTTTATTTCATCTTCATAACAACCTTATAAAATACATAATTATTGCCTCCATTTTGCAAATGATCTCGTCCAGGAGAAATTAAATGTCTTGCCTGGGGTTACTAAGAGTGTCAAAGGTGGAAAATGAACCAAAGTTTTCTTGACTCTTAAATCCATGCTTTGTTATCTTATCAATTGCCAAATCCTAACAATTCTCTTCCTCCCATCCCATCATTTTTACTCCTCTTTGAATCGTCCTAATCCAATCTGTTATAAATTATCTATATCTGGCCAGGACTTCTACTTCCAAATTAGCTTTTTAATTTCCAAACCTTCCCCTTATCAGTTGTTTTACATTGAGACCATTGTTACTATTTTTTTTAATACCCCTCTCCCTGGATTAAGTTTAAATTCTTCCACCGGCATTCAGACCTTTCTGGATTTATCAAACTTTTCTCCCTTGAAAGCATTTACATCACAGCTAACCTGAACATCAATGGATTTTCTTCTAGGTGAACTTGGGAAAACTCTCCAGTATAGCTTTACCTGGCCCATTTATGATGGTCAGGTCTCTTTTTGTTCCTACTGGAAGTTAAGAAAGATGTTTCATTCTTTCCTAGCTCCCTCTTTTAATTGTGGCAATGGGGTATTAGTTTATGTCATCCGCCTTTTTGGAACCTCTATGTGCTAACCACACAAGTCGAGAGAACAAAAACAAAACAAAATTACTTAATGAAGTAAATTAAGCCTGGAATTCCTGTTTTCTTTTAGATAATATGTGTTTTCTTGGAGGTAATGTTGGTCCCGTATTAATTAATTAATATCTTCATTTAGTATTCTGTTCGTTTTTCTTTCATAGCACTAATTCATATTGAAAGAGAAAATTAGTTGTTGACAGTTTAAAAAAAAATCCATTTGGGAGAGATCTTTGCCACCTACCCGGAAAATATATCTGGATCATATTTAAACAAGTATGATTTTTTTCCCCTTTCCCTAGGTAAATGATACATTTGCTTTTTTATATACAGGCATTCATATCTTGAAAGAAATAACCATTTTAGACTTAGACTGTAACAATTCATTTGAAACTATTATGGGTGATTATGTCTGCCTCTGGCAGCCAAATAATCCAGTACAAATTTGCCTAATGCTTCTATGAGAAAGATAGTATTTTGTAAATATTATCAAGAACTTTGAAATGTAAATTCCTGGTTAGTTGACTTATCCTGAGTCAAATTAAAGGGGACTGCTCTAAGTGATAAACTAACTTTGCTGGAAGTTGTGTTTGCTGATTGAATCCATTTTCACATGGAAAATTTGAAAATGACTTTAAGGATTTGCATTTGACTGCAAATGTTGTCAAGTTTAGATTGAATTTCTCACTACGCGATGTGTTTTATAGAATCATCCAGTATATATTTTCAAGTAATATAGTTAAAAATAAGAAAAATAAATACCCTACAGATCTATGTATCTATCATAGCAAATATTTATTCATTCATTCGATCATTCATTCAAGAAAAAAAATTGTTGAAACCTCACTATTTTCACAAAAAAAAATACTTTGGATACAAGATTGAATAAAGGGTCTTTAATTTTCAGAGAGCAAGACTTGAAGGTAAAAGATAAAATAAATTGTGTAAAACTTAACAGGTAAAATGTAGATCTACTTAATAGCTATTCATTGAATACTAACTGGACATAAAACATTTGACAATTCAGTTAAGGCTTTATTGATTGCCTACCATATGCAGAGCATAGGGGTAGATATGGGAAGAACTACTAAGATGAATAAGATAGTCATTACTTGAAATATATTGTGTGTAGTAGGGGGTGGTATGAAATTGGGATGAAGATGTGCTAAATGCTGAATTACAAAATATGGCAAATGACGGAAGAATTGAAATAAATGTTAAGGAATTTTACATGCATATTATTATTATGTCATGTGTGAAAGTTTTAACTTTCATATTTTCTTTGACTCTACCATCTTCTGTTCTTTCCATTTCTAATTATTTGTCAGATTATGTGGATTCTGCCTCCATAATGTCAGTCAGATCTTCCTTTTTCTATTCCCATTGCTCCTAAGATTTTCTTTTATATCTAATGAGATTAGGACAGAATTCTCTCATCTTTATCTAGTATCTTTCCATGAAGGCCTTTGCCCAATATTGAGGACCAACATGGCATAGAAAATATCAGATTGGATTTAGGGTCAGGGATACCTGACCTTGGCCATTTAACTGATGTTATGATCATATTTAAGTCTTTTAAAGTCTTTACAAGAGGGAATGAGCCAGCCAACCAAAATGAGAGAGGATTGCCTTTCTCCTGCTGAAAATGGCAGAAAAGCAGAAAAGGGATGGGAGGAAGGTGAACTTTTGCCATGTTGTAGGGAGGAAGCAGCTAGGTATCCTCCATTTTTCTTTCTTTCCCCAGATTACCTTCACCTTGGTGCTTTCTCTCTGCCATTTCTAATTTCTTTGTTGTTTTCTTCCTTTTTGCCTAGATTTCTCCCCAAAGCATGAAGTTGATGATAATGATAATGAGTAATTAATTGCTCTATAGTGATTTAAGATTAGCAAAGCACTTTCACATGTTATCATATTTGATCTACTTGGACAGTAGATGATACAATTAAAGAAAATGAAGTTGAGAGAGGTTAAGTTTAATCCCAGGATGACAAGAGCTGGGAAACATTTGAGACATGAGTGGAACTTCGGTACTCCTGACATGAAGTCCAACAGTATACATAGTCTGTCACCTAACAGCTTACTTTACAAATCATTTGCATTTATAATTTGGCTTTTAGTTTACAAAGTTTTTTCTTCAAAACAACTCTATGAATTAGGCAGTGTGAAGTGTTTAGAAATAAGGAAGCGAACGTGGAATGAAGTTCGGAGCATTCTTTTGAAAAGCATATCATTTGATTTATTTGTTTGTGTTTTCTTATGCTATGTGGCTAGTATGGTAATATGGTTTGCATAATTTCATACCTAAAATCAATATTAAATTGATTGCTTTCACAAGGTAGAAGTGAGGGAGAGAATTTGGAACTTAAAATTTCTTAATTAATCTTTACATGTAATTGGGAAATAACTATTGAAACAAATTTTAAAAACAGAAATGAGTAAAGTAAGTGTCTCTCTAGAGAGATTAAATTTCTTTCTCGGTCCCAAAGGAGGGACAGACAGGGAAAGCAGTCCTCAAACTGTGCTTCCAAGTCCAGGGCTCCATTTGCTACCACATGGTGCCTATTTTGACCTCAAACCTTTTAGGTCGTATGAGGGCTGTAACAGCCAATGCAAAAGGACATCTTAATAAAATAATTGTGGTTCATTTTTAGTGTCTACAAAATGTCCTTGGGAAAAGATGGCTTGATATCATTGATTGCACTTCTGAGTTTAGTCATAAACCAGGAATATTAGTTTATGAGAATACAAAATAATCTTCATGAGAGCAGGGATTGATTATTTTTATCTTTGCATTCTCGCCTTCTAACACAGTATCTTGCACATCGTAGAAGCTAAATTAATATTTAATTCAATTGAACTTGCTATATTTTAGTGCATAAGACTATAGAAATCCTTATTTGCACAAACTAAGATTCTGCCCACAAAACTAGATCTCCTAGATGTAGGAAAGAGAGTTTCTGAATGGGATTATTTTATCCTCTTGGGAGAAGTATGCCCATCCATAGTAGGGTCCAGTAGTTTGGGGTCAAAGAGAACCAAACTGAAAGTGAAGAGATTTATTAGCATATTAAAGGATCTGCTCTGGAAAATAATAACCTCCCATTCATCAGGTTCAGAATTGGCTTTTATACCCTTTTAAGTTCACTTAGAAGATACATGAATTTTTCTAATTTTTTTTTTTTTGGCTGAGGCAATTGGGATAAAGTGACTTGCCCATTGTCATACAGGTAGGACATGTTAAGTGTCTGAGGTCAGATTTGAACTCAGGTCTTCCTGATTTCAGGCTGGTGCTCTATCCACTACACCACCTGGCTGCCCCTAGAAGACATATCCAATGAGCTTCATTCTGCAGCATCTCAGGAGGGAAGCATAAAGCATTTCACCACAGAGGGAGGAGCAGAGAAAGCATTCAGCAAGTGGCAGGATTTATTATCAGAATTAGAAAACATCCCCTGCTTAAAGACAAGTGGCAAAAGGAAGAGACCAAATAAATACTTTTTCCAACTGTGAAAGCAGCCCTGTTAGGTAAAACTGCAAGATCTCTTATCGAATGACAGTTGATCATTTAGTTAGTAGTTCTTCTATCTATTTCATATCCACATTCTGCTACTGTTGTGATATGGCTAACATGTTCCCGAATACATCAGTCTCCAAAGAATTAAGGACACATTTTCCTTTGTTGTGGTACAAGCATTAGGACCATTGTGTTATTAAGTCACCAGGTGTTTGGAGGATTTCTACATTGTTAGTCCATTAGATATCATGAAATGATTGCGGTTTCCATTTTTCCTGTAGAGGGAGAAACCATTTTCCAATTATTTTAGCTGTCAATTCATTCACTGGTAAGGAACTTGAAGGTAAAAGATAAAGGTAGATACCGAGAAAATTGGTGGCCATGGGAAACTCTCTCCCTGTTCCTTAGTAGAATCTATTAGACTAGAGATCTGTAGATTCTGTTTCCCAAACCAAGACTCTTATATGCAGTGCCCATCCACACTTTAAAATTCTTCATTAATAGTCATAACACCTTCACTGTTGTCTAGAATCACCATTTCAACTTTCTGATGTAATCATTCCCTCTGCTTATGCAGATTCTTTGGAGAGATTCTCCGGATGGAATTACGATGTGTATCTCTGCATCATCTGTATGGAAAGGAGACTTAAATCTTCCTGTCAAAGTCATAACACTGTTCTCCATGAATAAGGCTTTTTATTTTGTTCAAAGTATAAATTTGCTGAAACCTTGAACATAGAGGAAAAACCTTGAACACAAAGTTCATATTTAAGTTAAACAAATAAACAATAAAAACAACCACATTCTATGGCCAAACATAAATGGGTTTTGGATTATCTGCCATTTGGAATTATCTTTACTCCTCATGTGGCTTCCACTACCATGGGCATATGAGCTGGGCCAGTGAATTTGGCCCAGACTTGATGGAAAGCTTTTTAAATGTAAGAACAGGCTGATTTTGGATCCACTAAACTATCCACAGACATCACATGGAACTCTGCCATTAACCAAGGGCTATGCTGGCATGGGCTTGCTTTACCTGCTGTTTCTTCTCTTCCTCTCAGCCCACCCTACCCCCTAAGCATCCTGACATCAATGTGGCACTTTGCTATCGATTTCCTGGACTGCGTGTGTGCATTAATATGCACATAAGTTCCCCTTTATGTGATTCAGCGGTATAACTGATAAAATGATTTGTACTGTATAAGTGACCCGGAAGATTCATTCCTGTATTTTAATATATTCTATTTGTGAACAATCTTCAGCCCAGCAAAATCAAGCAGACAGAATAATATGAATAATATCTTGTATTTGTGCAAAGTTTTGCTTTTTACATAGTTTTCATATGCATTACCATTCAATTCTCACGATGATACTTGAAGACTGATATAGTAAAAATCATCTCCATTTTACACTTACAGAAAATCCAAGGTCAGAGAATTGGCAGTGATCTGGCCCTAGATCTTATAGCTAGTAAGAGGACTTCAGATTCAGAACTCCTGACTTTCATCTTGATTATCTCTCCACTGTAGCATAGTATCTGCTCATGATCAGAATCTGTGCCTAAAATGCAGGTGAGAATATGTCAAAATGCTACCTACTTTGACCTGTAACTTAAGACTCAAATCATTTGCATGAGACTCATTGGTAGAGATGGGTTGCTGAATGCTCCATGGCTCTATGAGGAGTGGAGTTTGCAAGAGCTTGGGAAGGAGAGGTTCTGTATCTTCTGGATATCATCTTTGAGGGAGAAGAGACTTGATTTCATGTCCTCTTCCCAAGGAAGGACTCTGGAAAGAGGCTTCTAATCAACAGAGCAAATGCCCCACTTAGGTCTCTTTCCCCAATTTACAAGTACTCTTGGGGAATTTCCTCTTGAGTAAGGTCATAGACTCTCTTTCTTCTAGTGGAACTGAGTTGTTGTTTCCAGTGAGACAACTCATTCACTCTCTGTGTTATCTGGTACGTATTAATCTGTTTAACTGCTCTGAGTTTTGTTTACTATCAGCTTGAATAAATGGGTTTATATGCTATTCCTTACATGCCTTTGTGTAACTGAAATTTGGTGCTCAAAAACATTATTAAGCTTGCAATTTTATGTTAGTATTCCACTGACGTTATTTTATCCTCAAGTACATCTCACTTGAAATCCTATATTGTGTATTGTAGTTCCAGTGTTCATAGCAAATAAACTTCATGTCCTTTTAACATGATATTAGGAGGCATTGGAATGGATATTACAAGTCCTGCTTTCTAACATTCCTCTTCTCACATTGTCTATGTGAACTTGATGGAGTCATCTAGCTCTTCTCCTCCTTAGTCCCTCATCCAAAAAATGGGAATTATAAAGAACTTCTGCAAGGATTATATGAGGTAAAGTATGTATCTCTCTATTTCTGTCTCTCTGTCCCTGTCTCTTTGATTTTGTCTTTGTCTCTTTCTCTCTCCACACACACATATACACACAAGTCCTTCCCCTCAAACATACTTCTTGTGGGACTCTGGGAAAATCCCTTAATTTCTCTAGGTAACTCTTAAAGGATTGAAGTTTCAAAAAGGGTGCTCCTCTGCATTGGATAGAGTGTCCTACTCCAATAGAATTACCATTCTTTATCGCCTCATTAATATTATACAAACGAAAACTTGTAATAGAAGTAAGATTTATAAAAATATATGCTCGTCCTTCCTTTCTTTTTTCTAGATGGTCAGATTTTGTTGAATTGTATGTGTGAGCTCGCTTTTTCCCCTTCCATTTCTTTTCTCCTGCCACCTCTCCAGTCATTGTTTCAGCCACATTTTTGGTTGTGAACCATTCCTCAAAGTGTACTGTGTCTGTGAGAAAGAAAAGGACAGATGGAAGGATCAATAAGGACAGAAACAAAATGAGTTTTCGCTTCTTTTAACTTTCTCCCAGCTGGTATTTCCTATACATTTAACTTTGCAATTTGTATGAGTTCTGAGTAGGGAATGTGATTTTGTGTGTTCTCCATAGTGACATATTCTCAGACCAACAGCGTCTATTAGATCTTTGTGCTCCTTAATTTTGATATTTCTGACTTTTGGGGAGAAGAAAATGAATTTTTTTGGTGGTAGATAACTTAAGTAATATATTCTGATTAAACACAAGAGTTTTGAAAGCATTCAGTTTATAAAAAAGTTATGCTTCTTGAGTCTTTTTTTTTATTTTCTGCTTTTAAAATGTCACCTTAAAGATATTTTTGGTGCAATTTATTCCAGAATGACAGTTTAACACAAAAAATCAATCATGATAACTTGGGATTAATAAGACTTTGCCTGAAAAGAGTTTGCTATATATAATAATTGAACCTAAATTTTTTTCCCTTGACTTTTAAGGCTGATAATCAATTGATGTTAAATATCTGATTTCCTATGATCTCTTCCACAATTTCTAAAGTTACATAATATTTTGTGGAAGCAGCTAGGACATGTGGTAGATAAGGTGCTGGACCTAGAAGCAGGATGTCCTAAATTCAAATTTGGCCTCAGATGCTTACTAGCTTTGTGATGCTGGACAAGTCACTTAACCCTCAATTTGCCTCAATTCCTCATCTGTAAAATGACTTGGGGAAATAAATGGCAAATTAATTCAGTATCTTTGCCAAGAAAACTTCAAATGGGGTCACAAAAAGTCAAATGTGACTGAAGTGACTGAATAACAACAGCAAAATAGCACTTTTCCCTGTCACTCATCTTTGTCATGAACACCCAGTTGGTATGTATGCTTCATTTATTCAACAAACATTCAAATACTCTGTGCACAAAACCATGCAAGGTATGGATGATCCAAAGATTTTTAAAAATTTATATTTGCCTCAAGAAAGTCATGTTGACAGGTATGACATGTGCCAAAAAACAAGTATAATATGTAGTAGCGTCCACTAGAATAAAGGGAAGAATCCAATAAAATAACCTACAAAATTCGAGAAAAAAAATCATTAGGATAAATAAAAGATGTCATAGTTTTCTGTCAGTTCCCTGGAATCAGATAGAATAAATCTAACACTTTTATATTACCTTCCTTCCAATAGCTGAAGGCATCTTGCATCCCTTTCTCCAATGTTCCTCTCCCCATTAAGATTTATGTTTTTCACTCTAACAGTCTCTAATTCCTTAAGCTGATCTCTATAGGGCAGGATTGCAAGACTCGTCACCATCCAGTTGTATCCTTGTGAACAGTTATCAATGTCTTTCCTTAAAGTATGGTGCACAATTTTGCTTTGACAAATTCAGAGTTAAGTGGAACTGTCACTTCAGTAGATTTGAAGTTAAACCTTTTTTATTTTATTGAAGCCTAAGAACACATAAGATTCTTTTCTTTTTCTTTTATACCATAATATTGATATTTTGAGTTTGAAATGAAAACAAATCTCTGTTCTTCAGATAAATTGTTCTGTAACCATAGTTTTCTTACCTGGCACTTCTAAAAATGATATTTTGGCCCTGGGTATTTTAAAACTATGCTCTCTTAAACCAGACTTGTAATTTCATTGATATAGGGGACTCCCACTGAAAAAATTCCCTCTTTCTTTGGGAATCAGCACATATCCTACAACTTTGAGTCTTAGAGAGATGTTCAGGATACTGAGATTAACTGTTGTGTTCAGTATCACTTATCCCCATCACATTTTATCTTAATTGATTTGTCCTATGTTCTAACCTATGTATCTCTGTAGGTACTCTGCCATTCACTGTTTCAGCTATCTATCCCCATTGGTCAATCAAATAAATTCCGCAAAATTCTGCAAAAAGTGATGATTTTCAATCAAGACAGAGATGACTTGATTGAAAATCTCTTTTTTGCAGAATTTATTTTTATGTTTTATCATTTAATTGCAATTTTAAGCATTTACTATTTTCCCTTTTTATTATCCTCATTGAACAATAAAAAAAAAAGAATAAAACCCTCATAGCAAGTAGATAGGATTAAAAACAGATAGAACATACAGCAGAACGAGTTGCCATATTGACTACATCCAAAAATATACATCTTAATCTGCATGTTAAGTCTGTCACCTCATGGTAAGAGGTGGGTGGAATGTTTCATCTTCATTCTTTGATATTCGTGATTTATCACTGCATTGATTAGACTTCTAAAGTCTTTGAAGTTGCTTTTCTTTATGTGTATTATTGTTGAAGAAATTGTTCTCACTATTCTCTGTATCAAGGCTTCCAAGTTTTACCTGAAGCTTTCTGTATTTTCATTGGAAAGCTCTCACTGATGAAAAAAAAAAAAATGTTAAAGACCACAAGGGTAAGTACGGATTACTGGAGACTTTTAACTAGAAATGTTTTACAAACAGATGTCAGAATATTAATATCCACTCTGGATTTGACCATTGAGCCAATGATGAACTCACCACCTAACTGTAATGTCCTTTAATTAATACCTTTGCTTCTCCCCTTCAAATTGCATGATAGACATTGTGAAATGCATTGTTAGAATCTACAAAAATGATCACCAGCACTCAGAGGATCATGATATGGAGCAGGGAGAGACTTTAGTGATGACTTAGCAGAAGTCTCTAGGTTTACTGATGAGGAAAAGGCTAGCCAAGGCAGGTGTGTGACTTATTCAGAATCACAGAAGGTAAATGTGAGGATAGTGGTTGAACCCAGAGTTCCTGATTTCAGAATTAATGTTTTTTATAACTGTCTTTGGATCTATCAATGTGAAGACCAAGTTAGCACCCTGGATACCTTAGAATCAGCTGGAGTCAGAATAAGCAAAAGTCTTTGGTCTTTATTCTTGGTCTTTAGGGGTAGAAGTGAATTGGATGGCTGTAGAATCTCTACGACCTCCTTCTTCCTCGTCTACCACCAAAGTGACTCTGGCTTGTCTTACTCCACCCTCTAATCCTTCCCACAATTCTCTGTATACACAAAAAGATTGAACCAATACAGAATAGTGGGAAGGGCCATTTTCCAAGTATATGCTAATAGAGTATTACCTAATCTGCAATTAGCCTTGAGTGCTCAGTTGTCCCTCCTCAGTGCCTCAACTCAGAGTTTCAGCCCTTTACATACTAACCATGTAATAATCGTTTTTAAAGGGAATGAAAGTGACCTGATCTGAAATCATGCTGGATTTTTTAAAATCCCTCTAGTTTTTTAAAATGTACATTAACAATTACCTTAATGAAGCACTCTAAAATTTCATTTAAAAAAAGCATCTATGTCCTTAGTCTAGCATTTTCAGAACTTATTTTCTTTTTGGAAATTCAGAAGAACATTTGCTCTTTTCTGATCTGATCATCTTTTCCTTTTCTCTAAGACAAGTCAGAGGTCACTGACTGTGGCTGTCAGCATATTTGCCCATCTTTTCAGTGTGTTAGGATAAAGTCTTCAGTGACTTGAACTTATAAAGATCAAGCAGGTATTGTTTTGTTATCACTACACTCCTCATATGCATCAATTCTGTATTAATTAGCAATTCTTAGCCTAATCCTTTCCTATACAAAGATAAATCTTTATACAAACAATCCAAATAAGAACAGAACAGTTTAGATTTCTCTTTCTTATTTGTTATCATCAAGTCACACAAACCAGACCAATCAATAAATTGATGATTATAACATAAGCTTGGAAACATAGGTAGGTACAAAATTATGTACGGTTTTCAAGGCTAAGCTAAATTCTTGTTATTATTTTATCCTAGAAGAAACAGGAAACCAGAGATGTTGTTTGAGTAGAAAATGTTCAGTCCTGTGTATTAGGAAGATATTTTTGGGATCTTTGTGAAGGAGAAATTTGAAAATGGAGATAATGAAGTCAAGATCAGAATTTAGGGGAATAAATTCTGATGTAGGTCAGAACTAGGGTACTGGCATTGTGACATAAGGTGATGTTTACATGTGGAACCTGGAGATTTCTTACATAAATATAAATACATATACCAACATACATACACACATATATTTATTTACATATATGTATGTATATTTTCACATATAAATATCCTTAATGTATAAGGATATAATAACTTTTTTTCTGATATGATTCAAAAATACATTATTGCATCCATGTGGGAATTCACTTCATTTACATAAATCACACTATATCTTAGAAGCTAGTCTTCAAGGGTGGCTGACATTTATCAAATTGTGGCCAAACTGATAATGAGCCTCTTAATCATTAGCAAAGGTGGTCCTCAGATGAGAGGCACCCAGCCTACCAGGATTTCACCCAAACCTTGGTAGAATTATCTGGGAGCGGATTTTCATTGGGAAAATCTAAAAATTCATGCTGAATGAGTTAAAAGACAATCAATATGATAATAATGATAATAATCAATATGATAAAAATTAAAAAAAAAACTTTGAAAGTCAACATGAAGATCAGTCATGGGTTCAGAGTACCAAGGATGCCCACCTCCTGAATGAGAAGTGAGGGACTCAATAAGCAGAATTAAACATACACTTCTGCATATGACCAGTGTAGGAATTTGTTTTGCCTGACTACATACATATTTATTACAAGTTTTTTCTTTTTCTCCTGATTGGGGGGAGTTGAGGTGGGGAAAATGAGAGAAAAAAATCAAGGTCATTGCAATGAAAGAAATTAGTGATACATAAATATATAGATATATATACACACATAAATATATAAATCACATATACACACATACATGAGTGCACACAGCACAGAGTTACAATTCTCTGGTTAGCTATTAGAACTATGCATCTTAAGTTGCGTACTTAATTTATTTAGATATACTTAACATTTTAGATTTTTTCCAAATGGTTTTCCTTTGATTGTGTTAGACTGGAACAATTTTTAATTTGAGTGATAATCTTTTACTTCTAATATCTGAGCAAATATAGATTTTACCACCCAAAAGTTTGCCTTGAGTTTATGAACAAGTGATTTTCATTCAGTTAGGATACTTGAAGAATTATTTATTTTATTCTTCTTTATCTGGTGCGGAGATTTATATGGTGGCCTTACTTTGTAACCTGTAGGCAAGTAATAGGAAAAAGAAACAGTGATTCTTATGACTTGATTTTCCCCTTCTCTGTATTTGTCACTAGAACATACTGAGTTTAAAAAGATCAACCATAGCTACATATAAGATGAATTTTTTGGATCAGACACTTGGAAAATTACGTACGTGTGTATGTGTTCATGTATATCTCTATGCATGCGTACACATAATATACTCATAAACATATACATCCATAGATTTATGTGTTGTAGTTTTAGTTGCTTCAAGTCATTTGTGACCCCATTTGGGGTTTTCTTGGAAGAGATTTGCCATTTTCTTCTCCAGTTCATTTTCCACATAGGGAAACTGAGGCAAGCAGGGTTAAATGACTTGTCCAGATTCACACAGGAAGTTCCTGATGCCAGATTTGAAATCATTGGGAAGATGAGCCTTCCTGACTGTAGGTCCAGCACTTTATGATGCTAATTAGCTGCTCTCCTGTGTGTGTGTATCTTTGCAGACTTTGAAAATATATAAAATCTAGTTGTTATTAATTATTTACTAATTGTGTAGATCTGCGTTTTCCTTAAAGAAAAAAAATGTAATTTTCTGCTTTGACTTTACAAATATAAAATGATTTTTCTTGCCTAAACACTAGTGTCATATTTTTATGAAACAAAAGAACATTCTTGATGTAATAAAAAGTTACTGTTTCTTTTTATTGTTATCAAAATTGAAAGGGCTTATTGGCTATATTATAGTTTGCAAAGAAGGATACAATTGTCATCTGTGATTCTCAAATTTATCTATAAAGACGTATCTGAGGAAAATGGAGGTTAGTCTTTATTTATTTGGATAAGTGCCGTATCTGCTAGATTAACCCAAACTCCACTGAACTGGAGCAATTAATCCGTGTCATGGGATATCAATATTCAGAAGTGTTAGGTCAGTTGAACTTTGTTATATTTTTCCCTTATCCCACATTGACTTCTACTATTATCTATCTTTCATGTGTGAATATCTTGTCTCTCTAAAAATATAATAAACTCTCTGAAGGCCATGAGCAGATCCTATGCTTCTTTTGTATCTCATGGAGCACTAATATATCATAGGAGCCCAGGCTGGAATAGTGGCAGTGCTTCTCAGTAAGACCTGCATTCAAATCCAACTTCAGCACTTAGTGACACTGGAAAATTCTGGAAATTCAGAAATTCATCATTGTCATAAATAAAACAGAGCTAAAATAAGCCCTCTATATCACAAAGTTGTGAGGATCAGATGGGGTGATGTATACAAAACACTTTTTAAAAATTATTTTTAAACAAATTGATTGAATTCTAACAAGGGAAATAGCTGTGATGAGTTGAAAAGAACTTGGATCCAGGAAGTAAGGAAGAGAATAATAGCTTTGGAGAAGACTTCAGTTTAAATTCCAGGTTTCCATGTTACCAGCTAACTGGTCTAAGATAGTAGACCCTCTTTGCACCTTAGTTTTCTCTGGATTAAATTGGGATAGTGATACCTGTACTATTTATTTCACTGGATTCTTATGGAGATCAGCTGGATCATTCATATTTCACTCTGAGAACCAGAATCTCTCGTTATTTGGTTTTATTTTATTAGCTGATTCAGATGTGGCAACCAATCCAGCTTAGAAAATAGCCTTTCTGATGTAGAGTGAAAAATCTTAGTTGCAGTCCACTTTGATTAATTGGTTTAGAACATGTATTAGGTAAGTTTAGGTGTTCTCTTTTAGACTGAGTAGTTTACAATTATTTTTGTTATAGCTTTGCCACCATTAAAATTAAAACTAGCAATTTAAAGCACTCTTTCCAATATGAAGTTCCTTGAGTTTCCATTTCAAGGACAATCAAGAACTCTTCCTAAATAAATACCAGAATTCTCAGAGTGACAAATTGCAGGCTCTTTGTGCTGGTGGATTATTATGATCCTTATCTAAATTGTTTACATGTTAGGTTTCTTTGGTAGCTCTGAATAATTTGGATAAATGAGCCTCCCCATTGGTAATTACATTTCCTTAACAATTCAGTGAATGTACCTAAAAAGTAATAAAAGCTTCCACCAGGGTCCCTTCCTTGCAGCTTGTAGCAGACTCAAGCTTGGATAGTGTCTGACATAGTGCCTGGCTTATAATTCTCAAAAAGGCAGAAGCTTTTGTGGGCTCTTGTCTCAAGTCCTTCATCTCTGAATTTTAAATCCCTAAACCTTAGTTCTAAGAAACTGAAAATCTGAAGATTTGCAGGAGTTCCATTCACGTTTATGGATGCTCTGCCTCCTCCCCATGCCCACAAATTTCTAATGCTTACTGTGTCAGGAGACTAAGACAGTGTTCTCCAAAGCCGGTGCCATGGCTCCAGTCCATTACTTGGCCTGCCAGCAACTAAGGGGATTAATCAATTGAATGATAAAGAAATGAATCACAATCCATATTCTTGGGAGAGCTGATCATGGATTTGTCTCCAGCACAACCTTGACCCATTAGAAGTCAACAATCTACTCTGTTCCTTCTTATAACTCTCCTCCCGATTCAGTTCAATGCTCAGGTCCCTTGAGGCAATTGTAACTTTACCCAGGGATCCACAGAGATCCATGTCTCCCCACACCTGTCCCTCACTTCATTTTGTGATGGCCACAGATGACTTTCAGTGGACAGACCCTCAGTTCCAGGGGCAATCAGGAATGAGTGAAACCCTCTTCTCATTTTTTTTTTTTTTGGTTGGGAAAGAATGAACAGCTCAGGATGAGTAGGAACGGATGGATGACATTATCATTCCCTGAAAACATACCCATTTTGTGAACTTCTCATTTCCATTTTGGTTCTACCATCTTTCAAATCATCCAGGTTCCAACTCCTGTATTGTTCTCATTTCCTCTTTAAAGTTAGCAATGGTTTCTTCACTGCCAAATCTGATGGACTTTTCCCAATTTTTATCCTTACAGCTTAGGCAAAATTTGGCCTAGGTGGACATCTTTTCTCCTGGGATACTTATGCTTTCCTCTCTGGCTTGCTGAAAACAAGATGGATGTGTTAACTATTTCTGTGTTACTATTACAAACTTGGAAACAATTTTTTTAGCCTATTTGAAAATCATATAGACAATGAATTTCAAATGATGACAAACTAGACAGAGACAGAGAGATAAAAGCAAAGAAAAACAACAATAATGACAGGGAAAGATGAAGGGACAAGAAAGGAAAGGACTCTTAAGTAGAGAGACTGAAGTGCTCAATACTCGGTTCATATCATAATTTTTTCCCAGTGGCTTTTGAAAATTGAAGTCCATCACCATCATCATCAGCAAATAATTATGGAGCCTCCTCTGATGGGCACTAGACTAGCAATCTGTCTGTGTTCCCTTCGATCCAGAGACACATGAAGCTAACAGACAGTAAGTTTATAGAGATCATGAGCAGTTTTTTTGAGGCTGGTACAGTTCATCAATCTGAAAAATGATCCTATCCATCCTAAATAGTGCAGAAGAGAGATGAAAGGAAGAAGCAGGGTAACTTTCAGTCTCTTAAGTCAGAATTTCATGGTGTAGCTCAGTTACTTAAAGTACAGTGAATTCTCAGAAAGAAAAATCCATATTTAATTACAAAAATCCCAAACTAAAGCAAATACAAATTATACGTGTGAATATCTCTACTTCTACCTTCCTTATTAGTGTAGAGATAATCCATAGTTTAATTTAGAGTGCTTTTCTATTTTTGTAAATAGCAACCTAGTTATTCAACAATAACATATCATGTATTACTTTTATTTTATTTAAATTTATTTCATTTCAATGCTATCCTTTATTTTATGTTTTTTTTTAATTTGTAAGCACACATCTGTAAGATATGCATTAGTCTGTTTTGCTGTTTTCAAGTCATTTATAGCCTTGTATCTTTTAAAGAATTATTTCTCCCCTGAAAACCTCATTTTCACAGGAATTGCTAGCAAAATTAAAAATTATATTCCTTAAATGAATTTACTGTTTCTCTTCATGTGAAATATGTGAACATCTATACATAATACACACACACATATATACACATTATTTTTTTCAACTCTTTTTTTATATGCTGTTCTCATAAAAATCATTAGCTTCTTGAAAGCAAAGGCTATTTTTCTTTTTTCTCCCCGAAGAACATTAAAAAGTGCTAAATAAATCATTGTTTACTCATGATCAACATTATTTTGTTTCTTTCAAAGAATATTGAATGATTTTGATGTATGGATGAAAAAAAGTGATGTCATTCTAATAAATCTTATTTTTTGTATGCTTATTAGCAAACCATAAAATGGACGATGAGTTAGTCCTAGAGTTGAATAGGAGGAGGAGAGTAGAGTGGTCTCAGTTGTCTTCAGAAGTTATGAAACTGTTTTAATGAGACCAACTTTCCATGGGAAATAAATGCCCATCTAGTTCATATCTACATTCTTCTGGTGCTGTTATATGACTAAGATATCACAAAGAATTAAGAGAAAAGATAGCACAAATGATTGTGGAGAGTTAGGGTTAGGGTTAGGGTTAGAGTCCGGAGGCATTTAAGGTTAGAGTCGGGAGGCAGCGTGCTTTTTTGGTATATAGTAGTACATGAGAGTAAGCTGCAATATACTGGAAGCTTTGTAAAAGAATAGGAGTAAAATATTCCATATGATAATGTGTGATAGGAATAGGGACTGAGCAATGGTGACAATTGTGTTGTTGCAGTGCTCGGTGGTAACTTTTTGATAAGGAATGCCCCTATTGAATTTACAGCAGAACTTAGCTGAGAATTCTACAGCATGGGGAAGTCCACTATAATCTAGGAAAGAGACAAATTGTTGAGATCACAGAATCATTTGAATATCTGAGTATAGGTTCAGTTCTATGGGTTATCAAGTTGTTTTTAACTTATGACTCTATGTATCCAGTGGTTTACTACCCCTCTCAGCTTTGTCATCACCACATTAGGTGAGTCAGTTCTATATTGTTTTATTCAAATCAATCATAAAAATATAATACTTCATTGGACAAAGTATAGATCCATGGAAGATGATGCTTTGGGCCTTCTCAGTTGGTATCAAGCCTTTAATGACAGTGGTTTGGATCCATCTATACAAGTAATTCCAAAAGAAATTTATTTAATTATGTTCTAAGTTTGACTTGACCCTTTGTTTGCACAAGAATAGGAAGCACTGTTTACTAAAATCTGGGCAGACGATATCTGTGACAATTTTTTGATAGTCCTATTTACTGATACTCTTGTCAAAAAAGAATAAAGTGAGTTTGGTCCGACCAATTCGTGATGAAGCCAGACTGTCTCTAAATAATCCAAAGGACAATTGAAAGTCACTGGAGCCTGCTTACACCCATCATATGTCCATCTATTGCCCTGTGATTGCTTAGATCATTATGATTTCACGGAATTCCTGGATTCATAGGCAAGTGGTATCCCTGGGGAAAAACTTGCTATTGCAGAAATTTCCTTTTTCAGCAATGAGAACTTTGAGATCATTAATCACAGTGTACAAACTCCCCCATGCAATCTGAGACTATTTTCTTTATCTACTCAATTTTGAATCCAGCTTGTGGTCTATCTCAGCACTGCCTAAGGCCTAAATTTTGATTGACTAACTTGGCAGGCTATCTACCCATAGAACTACTTGTCATTATTTGTGCAATGTACTTCTCACATCCAAATTCTTTTTCAAATATGGATTGTTGGACCAGATTCTACGGATTTCTCGGAGGAAGCTCTTTAATACTCCTGGACACAATGGAATTGCTTAAAAAAAACAATGGTAAACATTTACTTTCAGAGAGATTTTTTTCATCAGCAGGCAATCTTTCTTCTGTCGGATTCCATAGAGTATACTTTTTTTGTGGCACTGATTAGCAGTTTTCGTGAATGTATCTTCCTGCTTCACATTTTATTTGATTACAGAACTCCTCAGATTATTGAGAAAATTTTCTCTGTAGGCAAATCTGTCATAATCTTGTAAAATTTTAGCATATGTGCAGGAGACATCTTCATTCTCTGCAATGGAAGTTGGTATATGAGCTACAATTTTATTTGTAGATTTAATATCATAAGCACTGTGAAGGGAGACCATCAATTATCCTATGAAATCTTATTTCTCATATTTGAGGCATAATATGTTGATATTATAAGGTCATGTTGACTTTTTGTTATCACCATTCTCCTTACTAGATGTTCATCAACAATTTCTCTAATGATTTGTTATAGAATGTTCCTAGGAATCAAAATTATGCTTTTCTATTTCTTTTTTCTTTTCTATTTCTATTTCATATCTAAAATCCTTTGCCCTCGGGTTGCCAAACTTCTAGTCACAGCTCTTTTTATCAATTAAAAGAAAACAATAAGAATTATTATTTATATTTCCATGTCATATTAGTATTCTTATTAACATATTTTCCAATTAATTCTCTTACTTGTCCTGTTTGGGGCTGAGAATTCTTTCCCCAGAATGATAAGTAACTGGTTTAGGATTATAGAACTGAAACATCATTTAGACAGACCTAAACAAACAAACAAACCAAAAAAAAAAAAAAATGATGATTTAGACATTATCTGATTTGTTTTAGCTCACTAGATGATTTTTGTTTTATAAATAAATAATGGGGGATATAGTCCTGTTTTTGTTTTTTATTTATTTTTATTTTTTGTTGCAATATATTTTTGTTGTGATGATGTAGCACTCAGACAGATTTATGTAATATAACATTTCA
The DNA here is from genome assembly GCF_016432865.1 of Antechinus flavipes. Classification (NCBI taxonomy): domain Eukaryota; kingdom Metazoa; phylum Chordata; class Mammalia; order Dasyuromorphia; family Dasyuridae; genus Antechinus; species Antechinus flavipes. The sequence continues at coordinate 12,365,002 of NC_067403.1, read as the reverse complement.
TATGTTTCATCTAATTTGGTCTTTATAACAACCTTATCATGATGATACTGCAGTTACTAATTAGTGTTCTCATCTAATGATTAATCACTTGAAATAATGAGATGGTCTGTAATCTGCTTATAGTAAGAGAAGTGTTGGGGATGGGTTTCCAGACCCTCTTCCCTCTTTCTCGTCAGCTTCTTCAGCACAAATTGTTGCGGCTCTGCCAGAGACAATTAGGAACTTTGAATGTTTCAGTATATAAAATCCTTGCGTGTAGGTGGCCAGAAACTTGAGCTGGTCACTGAGCTTCTTAATCCTCATTTATCTCATCTGTACAATGAGAGAGGAGGTCTCTAAAGTCACACTCTAAAGCCTTGATCAATGGCTCCTGGTTGATAGTACAGGGTTCTTTTACTATAAAATGGAGCCATAGTAAGATAACTGTAGTGTGTGTGTGTGCATGCATGCCCATGTGCATATGTGCTTGTCACATATATGTGTAAGTACATTTAATACATAATAAAATATAATATTTAAGAAATGGATTAGGATGTAAAATTGCTTTTAAAATGATTTTGTCATATCTTTACTCCTTTGGTAACAGAGGAAAAATGCTGTCTAGATGTTAATCATAATTACATTAATATAAATAGCTAACATTTATATATAATATTTATTATGTTTCAGTGGATGGTATCAAATGATTTACAGTTATTATGTCATTTTACCTGGGAGAGGAACTATTAATATCCCATTTTATACTTGAGGAAACGGAGAAGAAAATAGTTTAGTGGCTTCCCTAAGATCACACGACTAATAAAAGAGAGGCTGATTTTGAACCCAATCTTTCTTGTTTCTAGGCCCGGCGCTCTATCCACCAGACTACCCAGCTAATAATATATTCTTTCATATTTCAATGAAGAATCTGTTGTCACATGTAGATGAAATCTCTCCATAGAAACCCAATTCCACTATAATTTATAATATGCAAGAGTTTTTTACTCCCATAGCTAGTGTTTGAACATAAACCTTCCTGATCCCAAGCCAAACACTCTCTCTACTGAGCATCTTATTACTTATTCTTGTTCTGTTTAGTCGACTCCTCAAAGGCTTAGAACATACCTCCTATGGAAGGCCGGTATTATGAAGAGGAAAAGTTACTATTCCCTGCCTCAAAGAGCTTGCATTCTCCTGCAAGAAGTGGGCACAAATAGGGAACATAAAGCAAGAACAAAGTAGAGTCAAAGGAAAGAAATGGTCTTTGGAAAGTTGAGACATACACACACACACACACACACACACACACATTTTCATATTGATTATTTTAATTCATTTATTTAATTTATTCTACATATATATATATATAATTTATTTAATGATTTAATATTTTATGGAGAAAAGAACCTGAGCTGAGTCTTCACAGAAGAAAGATTTTAATAAAATAAAATACGAAAGAAGCTTAACCAAATGTGTGGGTGTGTGTGTGGGTGTGTCTGTGTAGGAGAACAGCGAGCTGCTGGTGGAGTAGGATTAAGCACATGGATGTAAGTAATAGCCAACTGAGCTCAGAGAATAGCTTCAGTCCAATTTACCTGAAGTATCATCTGTCCCAAAAGTCTTAGTTCAATCTTAAGCTTTAATAAATTCACACTAAGATATTTGGGACACATTGTATATTGTCTATAAAAGGGAGTAATAGGAAGTAAGATTAGATATAGGGGTTGGAGGACCCTTTCTGACTCTTCCACTCATTCCAGTCTTCCATATTTCATCACCTACCATCCAATGATTATCTTCCTATTTTAATTTTCATTATATTTATATGTGTACATGTCTTATCTTTCTTATAAATTTGTGATTTTCTTGAAGGCAGAGGTGAGATATAATTTATCTGTGTATCCCTCAAAGCATGGAGCACTTTGTATGTAGTCAGTGCTTACTAACTGTCCAATGAACAAAATGATGAGTAGTTGGATGCATAGAGGAATACATTAATTAATAGATTAAAACATGAAAGACAAATGAGAATGTTACAAATACTGGGGAAGGCAATAGTGAGGTCAGCACCACAGAGAACATTTAGAAGAGGACATGGACTACATCTGTACTTTGTTGCTTCAGGTTGCTCCTGCTTTTGCCAGTTCAGCTCTGCACCTTCTCTGCACAATAATATTAATCGTAATATCTAGCATTTATATAGTACTCGCTCTATGCCAGGTACTGGGCTAAGCAATTTTCAAATATTATCTCCTTAGATCTTCCCAACATTTTATAGTTGGGGAAATTGAGGCAGAAGTGAAGAGACTTTACGGATATCACACAACCAATAAGTGTGTGAGTTTGCATTTAAACTGAGGTCTGCCTGACTCCAGGTCTGACTTTCTGTCCACTGCTCCACTCAGTTGGCTGCCTCCAGTTTCTGATCAAGGTCTTAAAGCCTTTATTTGTCACTGGTTGGACTTGAACCCATTTCTTTGTTCTTCACATCCAACTCTCACTCTTCTAACAGTAACTGAATCCTTTTTTTCAGGATGAACTTTTCAATTTAATTGCATTCAGCTTAATTAAGGAAATGTATTAAGTGCCTAGTCCCATGTAGCTCTGGGAACAATAATAAAGAAATGGTCCTTTGCCTTCAAGGGATTTACATTCTCCTTGTGGGGGCTGTGACTTGTACTGATAAGTAAATCCAGAGTTGCTCCATAGTAAATGCATTATAATTTTTTGGGAGAGGGCCAAGAGCACCAACAAAGAGAGAGGAGTCCAAAAAAAAAAAAAAAAGTCAGGGAGGGGGTGGGCTGAGAGCACTCTTGTCATGGGGATGCTTAATCTGGCCTCCAGGAATTATAGGTAGAATGCTAATATGCTTCAGGGCAAACGCTATTCCTTTGTCAGTGCTGTGATCAAAAGATTTATCACCATGCCTCCTGTAAGTACTCACTGGTGTATTCCCTGTTCTTTTTCAATTCATGTTAAGCCCGGTAAATTAAATTCAGAAGAGTCCATAGTCATGAAATATAAAAGTTATAAGCGTATATTACAAAAACCAAAATGATGGGTGTAATGGAAATTCTAACTTGCTGCCTGCATTTAAGGATATATATGCATTAATAAGCCCACATCCCTATTTCCTAATGGCTCTCTGTTGCCAAGCAGCATTGCAGAAGGGAAAACCTGGATGGGACTTCACTTGTCATATATTCTAATCCATACAAGACAGGAAACTGATGTGTCCCCGACAGGTGATTATCCAGTCCCTTCTTGAAGGCCTCTGCTGAAAGCAAATGAATCATCTCTCGAACCATCCCATGGCCCTTTTGGACAGCTCTGTCCATTAGGAAGTTTTGCCGGACATCAAGCCTAAATTCCCTTTTTCCTAATTTCCACCCATTGCATTTGGTTCTGAGTTCTGAAGGCAGACTAAAACATCTTTCATGTAAAAAGCCATCAAACACTTTATGAAAAAGTCATCCCTTCTTGAGGCATCTCTTTTCTAGATGAAATATGTCCATTTCTCTCAGTCTGACTTCATAAGATATAGGCCCAAGACCCTTCAATCAATTAATAAACATTTCTTAAGCTCCTACTATGTGCCAGGTATTATGCTTAGCAGAAGGCTGCCCTTCTCTGAATGGTTTTCAGATTGTCAGTTTTATATTTCACTTGTCCCTTGCCATTAAGAATGGAACTCCTGTAGATCCCAAGTCAAACTTACCTAGAACATGATTTATGCTGACTTAGACAACGTGTTGGTCGCTGTCCAGAGAACAGTTGGTGTTCATTCTCCCAATGGTCAAGGAAACCCAAATAAAATTAACAAATTTTATTAATGACTGCTTTGAGATGCTAGGGTTACTCATCGAAATAATGTGATTGGATGAAATCATTGCAAACATCTCCTAAAAGATTCTAATACATTTATGCATTAGTATATCAATAGATTCAGAATAGAGATTTCCTCTAGTTAGGATAGAAATTCTAATCTTTTGTGGTTTAGATTTCATCTCCTAGAGTAAAAAAAAAATGGTCTTTTTGAATATTTATGAAGAGAAAACTCATACTAGCATGAAAATGAATTGGGACAAAGTAAAATAATTTACTTATACATAAATCTTACAACTTTTTATATCTTAAAACTCAATAAGCATCATATTCTCCCTTTGTTAACAACTCTTTTTTATGATTTAATATTAAGTTCACAAAATTTTGAGGCATATTTTTTAATCCTTCACCGTGAAGCCACATGACACTAGATATTAAGAATATCTTTGATCAACAGTCCCATTTTCCCAGAGTCATTTTGACAATAGCCCATAGGTTATCAGTAGAGTTAAAATCAGCCAAATTCCCAGAGCATTAAAGCATATTTCTCTCCACTTCTTGGGTATTTTTCTTTATCTTCCGTGATGTGTGATATAGGGTAAACTCTTATTTGGGAATTTCTATACTTTTGGAAATATTGTTTCTCAGCACATCACTATGTTTATCATAGTTCCCAATCTCCTCAGTTGTTATAAGGCTTTCTGGCCCATTGGCAAGTTAAAGAAAAATCTCCTAAACATTTTGGGGTAGATATTTTGCACTCTGCTGGAGATACCCAGATCTTAAAGGCTCATTGGTCCTCTTCTGACAATGGCTTCAGTATAACCTTGAATAAAAAACAAAAAAATAGTTTCATTCCTAAAATTTACTTTTATCCAATCTTTACTACTCTAGTTTTTGCATTATTTTGCTTATGATAACTTTTTTTAAATCATAAAACACCTTCATTTTATGTTCATCATCTAATATTTCTTTCTACTCCAAGAAGCCTAAGCTACAATGTATAACAGTGGTTCTTAACCTTGGATCCATGAATTCCCAGAGTACATATAAATAGAACAACATACATATTTCACTAACTTTAAATTTAACATTATTTTAAATTATGAATTAAAATATTATTTTAAGAAGGGTTCATAGATTCCAACAATCTGCCAAAAGAGTCTGTGATATTTGAAATATCCTTATTTTTAAGAAATCAATAACTCCTCAAGGTGACTAATGTTTCTGAAAGATTTTGATTATTTCCTGATGATTATCTGGGCTATTTTGCAGCAATATTTTTTATTCCTTTTTTAAAAAAAAATTTACTTGAACTTTTTTTTTCTGCTTCAGAGAAATTGACTCTGTGGCCCAGAATGATTCTTGGGATGTTGCCTTCCACACACACACTCACAGAGCCAACAATATCTCTAACAGTCAATGAAGTGTGATCATTAAAAAATATATATATTTCCTAATATATTTCATAACATAATACCTATTCTTTTAAAACTATAGAATTAAACACTCAAGAAAAAAAATCCAATTAAAAATCTGTATATAGCAGGGAATCAAGCACCCAGTTGCTTATAAAAAGTAAGGAAATCACCTGAGTCTGTTTTTATCCTATTAAAGTAAGACATTTTATGGCCAGCTTATGGCATTTGAAACAAAAAAGCATACCAAAATTATTGCTTGTTTCTCAAGTAATTTGCACACTATTAGGTGATACTACTATGGAATGAAGGACTTTCTTAGATTGGATACAGCTTAATTTTCTTTCAGTAAATTTTTCACTGAATTTTCAGAAGGTATGGAAATTATTTGGGTTATGTGTGTATATATGTATGTATGTATTTGTATGAATATCTATGCACATCCATGTTTTTAGTTAGTGTAGGGAACTTCCAGTATCCCATCATTCATATAGATTGGCTTCTTAGGGAATATAGAGTTGCTTAAGAGTATATTTGTCCAATGCAGTAGAGTTAAAACTGAGCCATACTGCTGAATTTGGCTATAGGTAAATATGAGTATATAGATATATGTAGGAATATATGTGTTTCTTTAAGATAGGATTTCTCATTTATATGCTTTCTTTACAAAAAATATTGTTTAAAGAAACACAAATTGAGTTACAAGAACAAGATCAGTTGAAGAGTTTTACTTTGCCCAATTCCATCAATAGACACCTTTTAAGTAAAGATAAAATTGAAGCTTTTGAAAAGTATTCTCTTAAACAATAATCCCAAGACAAAAGGATTCCCCCTCAGGTCGTTACTCTTCTGCAATTGAATGTTGGTTTCTATGCTTACACATTTCTTGGTTTAGTGTTTCATACAATAGATCTTTGCAGTTCTAAAAAAAAAAAAATCCCCAAGCATTTTATTATAAAACAAATTCATTTTTGAGAGATTGAGAAATTTCTATTCAACTTTTGGCCTAACAAAACTGTTTATTTTCATTTTTTCTAATTCCTCCACAAATCATTTTTTTTGATACTTCTTAGTCATTCTTCCAGGAGAATGCAAACCTTTCCAGGCTAAAAGAAAAAATACATGTTGACCACATTAATTCTAGATCTAATTAATAATATGTCTTCTTTTTGCTTCATGAAAAAGTATCAGATAAAGGATAGAATAGTCTGATGAGCACAACCTATAAATAGCGTATTTATTTTATGTAGGCATGGAAAATAGTTGCTTATAAAACATTACATTATTATTCCATGGTTTCATAGATTTAGGATGGTAGCTCTAGATCTGAAAGAGATTTAGAGTTCATCTCGTATAATCCCTTCAGTTTGCAGAGGAAGAAACTGAGGTCCACTGAGGTTACCTAAGTCATATAAGCAGCAAATGTCAGAGGTGAGATTTAAACCCAACTTCTCTGACTTCAAAGGCAATGCTGACTCTTTCCTCCATCCTACATTGTAATCCCCTTTCTTCCTCCCATCAAGAACTGCTTCCTCCTTCCATCCCCATAATGCTTACTGTTTCCTTTAAGTATTCCTAAAATGACATTTGCTTTAGATTTGATATTTTTAAAAAATATTCAGAACAGGGAGATGAGTAAATGCACCTTCTTTCCTTTTAGATTTGGGAATTATGAGTAAAGAATGTTGAATGTGCTGTTAATTTCATCATATTGATTAGCAATCCTATTTTATTTCATTCATTTTAAAACTTTATTCTGAAAAGTTGTGCTAGATTGCCAATAAAGTCCATGCTACACACACAAAAGTCAAGATCCCTATTTTAATCAGTTTGTTTCTCTGTAAAATGGGAATACAAAACATGTGTACTACATATCTCAGAATTATTGGTTGGAAAAAAATCCATTTTAACCATTTTACAATATGTGTGTGTGTGTGTGTGTGTGTGTGTGTACACACACACATACATATATATGTACTTTAATTTAAAAAATTGATAGCGCTATCCCTCCAGAATTTTTTTTCCACCCAGACAGCTGAACAATTGAAATTCCATAACATAGCCAAAGGAAAATGTAAGCTCATGACCAGGAGGAAAAAAGTGAAAGGTAAAGTTGTTCCAATGTCCTTTATTTCCATGTCAAAGAAGAATTAAGACAGAAAATATCAAAATACTAAGAGTCCCTATAGGGAAGGAGGCTTGCCAAGCCATGTGGGGGATAGCTTCAGGTACATAATCCACTTACTGCTGATAATGCAGATTACTGTGTGCCTACTGCACTACAACTCTGATCCATTGCCAAATCACTGCTGTAGGATCAGGAATTGTAGAGGGTCGCATTTCCATAAGCAGAATAAAAGACAATGATTAGCTGTTGGTTTTATTTCTTATATATCTACTAACTTCTGTGAGATCTGTTCAGCTTTGTCTCAGGACACAGTAGGCACAGCCCAAAATATTGGTGGAATTAATTTGTGGTTAAATTAATGGTGTGTGATGTGTAATTTTAGAGGGGGAAGCTAAGATTTCTCCTTTTCAGACCTGCTCTTAAAATCCCACCGCTGGACCAGCTTTCATGAATGGGGTGAGATGTATGACAGCAGCTCTCAGAAATATGATCTGAGACTTTTTTATACACACTATGTGAAATATTGACTAAAAAGCCAGTATTTCTTGGACTTTATATTCCGACCAGGAATTCTTGGTTTAAAAAAACCCCTCAATTCCCTAAGAATAATATTAGTCTTCAAAGACAAAATTGTAAAATAAAGATTACTAAATACTTAGAAGGTTAAGCACCAAACTCAGTTTGAATGAATGCAGAGTAGGGCTATTTTGACATCATATAGGAAATTCTGAGATGCTAAAATATTTATAAAGCACTATCTAGAAGGAAAGGGGACAGACACCAGAGTAGGAAGCTTGTAGTGTCATTCTGAAAGGAAAAACAAAGGAAAATAAAATAAAACAATAACACCAATTACTACTACATACACAGTTGGGTATTATTAATTAATTATAGATATAGATATATTAATCATTAATTAATTAACAGTTGGCTTAATTCATGCTCAAGATTTTTTTAAGTATCAGGTTAAGGGAATTTAAAAAAGATAGATACTAGGATTTTTAGTATCCGTCTACATTTCAACTAAAACTATTAGACCAAGAACTAATTTATAGGATCAGAATTTGCAGCCATTTAAATATGAGTTTAACTCTAGAAAGATTTTGGTGCTCAGCTTCTCTGCCTTGATCTGGGGTAAACCATTATAGCTCAATAAAATAAAGGGCTTGGAGTAGATTATCTCCATGCTTTATGCCCCTGGAATTCACCCTGAGAGGTTATTGGGTGCAAATATAAAAGGAGGCTCAAGAAGCATTTACATAAGATGTCAGTATAAATTAATGAAACTAGCTCCAATAAGCCACACACGAATAGATCTCATTTATTCATCATTGCACATTGTATAAGTTCATGGATGATTGATTCTTGAAGGACTTGTCAAGGGAAATTTAGGGATGGTTCAGATTTTTCTTTAGTCAATTTAAGTTGACATCCTGAAAATGCAAGAGTTGTGGGATACAGTCAGCATTTCCTGGCTGTAGAATTGGATTCAGTTCTTGGACAAAATCACTTCTACCTCTCCTTCTCAAATCTCACATGCAGTATAGGAAGAATGATACTAAGACCACCCCCACTGGTTCATTGTTGTGAAGGATAGACTCAAGATGCTATATATGTACAAGGACATGCTTAATAATGGATAAACCATTGGACTGATGGATTGTGCAATTTGCCACTCAAACTATACAAGTTTTCAGTTCAGCACCATAAAAGTAATGAGATACATCTAGCTCCTTGAGCAATTTTAGAGAGGAAAAAAAACCTGGCCAAACGTCTATACTTTTAAAGGGTTTATTACTTTTGAAGAGTTTTGCTATAAGGGTAGAGATGATTTCCTATTGGTTTATATTGACAAACAGCTATAAAATAATAATACCAGCTACCATTCATATAATGATTTAAAGTTTGCAAAATTACACACACAAACACACACACACAATCTTATTTGGTGCTCAAAGGGCCCTATGAGGTAGATGCTATTTTTATCCCCATTTTCAGAGCAAAAAATTGGTAAAGATCTAAATTAAAAATATTTGTCTTTGATTTTGAGGGATGGGGATAATTGAAAGTTCATAGGATCATAGATTTTAAAATTAGAGGAGAATCCGGTGGTCATCCAGGCCATCCCTGTCATTATATAGTTTAGTTGTCTGAAGACGAGAGAGGTCAAGTTCCTTTTCCATGGTTACGTAGCTAATAAATGTCTCAGGGAGAAATTGAATTTAAGTCTCCCTGACTCCATGCCTGGCACCTTATCCATTATATGATTTACTTATCATATAAAGAATAAATATATATATATATATATATATATATATATATATATAATATTTGAATAATTATTAGATAAGTCTATACACATAATATATATATATATACATATGCATAATATACATATATATATTGCATTGCTGATTGTATATTATATAACTGTCTCAATTACTGAAAAAATGTGTTTTTTTCCATCAAAAGGAGTTTCTTCATTTTGTACTAACTGAAGACAGAGCAGTGGATAGAATCCTAGCAGTGGGGTTGGGAAGAACTGAGTTCAAATTTGGATATTTGCTACTTGTGTGACCCTAATGGCTTAATCTCTCTCAGCCTCAGTCTCCTGAGCTGTAAAATGGCAGGGTTATAAGTCATGGCCTCTCTAGTCTCTTGTAGTTCTAACATGATGATCCTATGTACCTTTAAATATTCTCCAATCAAAGTCAGATATTTTGAATTTAGCTCCTTAGGAAAATCAGATGACTGAGGATTTCCTGCCTTTGTCCCCTTTCCTTCCACAATCCTCTTGTGAATATTCTATTTCTCCTCTCTCAGCAACCAGTTTCTTAGTGATCCACCTTGGTGCATTGCAGCTAAAAACTACTTATTTCTAACCAACCTTTATTATCCATCCAGCTTACAGCTATACCTAACCTTTTCCTTCTGTTTCAGTGATTTCCAGTCACTGGACAGACTTTCCAAAATCTCTATCTATTTCCACATCCCCCACCCCTTTACAATTCATGTTTCATTTATAGATTGGGTTCTGATTGGGCAACTTTATGCGTATCTCTCTTAATATCTTATATTTATGTGTTCTAGCTGAATTTTTTATAGCTTACATCTGTAACATCTTTCAGCACAGAATGACTTAAAAGGCCTTCTTGGAGAAGGCATATTAACTTTGCATTAAAGGTATAGTCCTATACCACAGACTTGAATAACTCATCCTTCATATGATATTTTAAGTAGTAAAAATATGAGGTACGGCTTTTAAAAGTTATAGGTAGTTCTTCTTAGCCTTAGGCACCCATTATAGATAAAGAAATGGTCTGGTTCTAGAATCTAGCCTGTAAATTTTAAGGAGGCAATTGAACTTTAAAGCTTTCTTCAGAGTTGATCAGTTGTGAGAGGTCTTTTTTTTATAGTCCTACTTTTTTATTATTCTTTTATGTTTTATCTTTGCACTGAGAAATTAGAGATAGAGATCCTGCATTTCTAATGAAGATTCTTTCCCAAATGATTAGATGTAGCTGCTTTGTATGTCCATACAAAGCAAGCCAAGTCCTGATCACAGATTTGTGAAGGAGGAATTAGTGGAGATAGTGGTGAATCATGTATAGAATTGACCAGGATCAGTCATATTTCATATTGCCACGCCTTTTCCTTGCACCCATGTCTCTTCCCTACCCCACATCACTGCTGAATCTGTTGCTAGTCACCCACTGTGTACCGTGGTTTACTGCTATTACAATGCTTTCTAGAGGATATGAATATCGTCTGATTGCTTACTTTATTTTGCTCAATTAGTAATGTGCTCAAAATGGCACAAAACTTCCCTCCCTTCTCTTGCATATTTTCCTCCACAATCCTTTAATTTTGAGTAGGAAATTTTTCTTCCCCTAATGTCCCTCTTGGGCTGCCATTAGCAGCAGCTTTAGACAAACAGTACATTTTGATGTCTCCTTAGTGTTTTGCTTTGCTCTTCCAAGAACACAGCTAAATAGTGCCTTCCTGTTTGCAAAGTAAACCTGCCCAAAAGCCCATTCTTTCAGTTTACTCCCTGGTTTCTGCATGCATTCTCCCCAATAACTCACACCTTTGGATAGTGTTTAGGATTTTTTGGGGGGGATATCAACCATAAACATTTGGAATTGGGAATATTATAATTTTATTAAAGAAAATGTAAGTACCATTCTACTGATCCTAGTGATAGTTGTATAATAAATCTTGAGGTTGGGCTTGTGTTGTTCCCGTGCTATATCTACGATTTTTATAGAAAGTCTAGTTACTAACACCACATTTCTTTTTGTTTAAGATCCCCTCCAACTCTAAATCTGTGATGCTATGATCCTATCCCATCATTCAAATCGTTTTCCTAAATATCACTAGTGTACTTTTGGCAGATTCAGTAGACTTCACCTTCCTTGACTTTTCTTCAGCATCAAGAGCTACAGAACAATAATCTCCCAGCGTTTATTAAGTGTCTACTATGTGTCAAGTACTGTTCTAATGTTTGGAGATGCAAAAAAATGTAAACCAATTCCTACTCTTCAAGAGTTTAATTCTATAGCATAGGAATAAATGAATAGATAAGTAAATGTATGGATAGAGAGAAAAAAGATAGAAAGAAAGATAATATATGTGCATCTCTATAAAATATATCTATATAACTATATCAACATACTTGCAATGATATTCATTTCTTTCAAATGGATATGAAAAGCATAAGGATGGAGACTCAACCGGAATTCTATTGGCATTGAGAGCTCCTGACTAAGGAAACTAGCTCTTCCATTGCAGGTATGATACTTCTTTGCAACTTCTATTTTTAGAGAATTTCCTAGAGTGCTGAAAGGTTAAGGGACTTGTCCAGAGTCACAGGGCCAGTCCATGTCAGAGAAAGGAAATAAACCCATCTCTTCCTGGCCTTAAAGGCCAACTGTTTCCATTACACCAGTAGTGTCAACTAAATGAGAAATAGGAGCCACTCAAGGATAGCCCCAAATCCTACTGGCTGCTTATTGACTTAGAAAGTCACACATTTCTTTCTTTCTTATCCATATAGCGACATATGACCATCAGATAGGGATTTCATTTTAGTCTGGTTTAGACTGCACCTGGGAAGGTTTAATACCTCTGTTCCACTCATACTATAAAGTGCTAAATACAAAGAAATTCATAGTATGTGAAATGTGAAATTTGATAATTAATGAGAATGGGCACTAGCATATTGGGGGATTAAGAAATGTTTCACGTAGAAAAACCTACTTGAGCTGAGGGTTGCAGGAATAAAATTCTATAAGGTAGAAGCAGAAAGAAATGCTTGCCAGACATCAGGGCATCCAATCTAGGGCACGGAGACAAGAGAATGGAACATCGTGTTTCTATTATGCAGAGAAAGCTAGTTTTACTCCCAAAGGGGTTAATGTACAATGAACATTGTAATATAAAATGTACAGTGTAAATTTTAAAGTATAATGAAGCTGTAAAGATAAGTTGAAGCCAGTTTATGCAGGACTTTAAAAACTTAAGAGAAAAGTTTATATTTCATCCTACAGACGATGGGAAACTACTAGAGTTTTTGCATGGTAGGATCAGAGCTATGTTTGAGGGAAATGAGTTCAGCAATGGTGTGAAGAATAGATTGTGGTAGAGACAGATTTAAGACAGGGGTATAATTAAAAAGCCATTATAATAATATTGGAAAGAAATAATGAGAATGTGAACCAAAAAGGTGGCTATATAAGTAGAGAGAAGGGGTCATATTTCAGAGATATAACAGAGGTAGAAATGATGAGATTTGTCAGCTGTTTGGGTACGTGACTTGAGAGTAGAGTCAAGCATGTGGCTATGACACTATGAGATCAGGAGGAAAATTATGATTTTTATGGGGAAATAAAATAAATTCTACTTAGAAGATGTTCAGTCTGAGATCTTCAGTGTGTTCTGTTAGAAATATTCACTAGGCCCTGAGTGATATGGAACCAAAACTCAGGGAAGAATCTGAGACTAGATATATAGATATATGAGTCATCCACCTAGAGATGATGGATGAACTCAGGGGAGCTCCTCACTGGGAGGGAAATGAGGAAAAGGTATAGTACCGAATCTTGGAACACCCACCAACACCCACCGTTAAATTGCTTAATTAGTTGCTATTGGTGATAAGCCAGTGAAGGGACTTTAGAAGAATTGATAAGGCAGAGAACCAGCAGAGAGAAATAATAAATATGAAACCTAGGGCAGAGAGAGTTTTCAGAAGGAAAGAGTGGTCAACATCATTAAACAGAGCATGTGCGTCAAGTAGTTTGAGGACTGGGGAAAAAATCATCAGCTTTAGCAATTAAGGGTTCACCTATAGCTGAAGAAATAAACTTCACTTGAATGATGGGATCAGAAGCCATTTTACTGAGAGTCATCAAGGTGGTGAATGTAGCCAGATTTTTCCTAGGAGTTTGGTTGAGAAAGGGAAATGAAGCAATTCTTTGAAAGTTTTGTTGACCAAATCCTGAAATCTAACAAATATTTAAGTACCAACAGCATGAACAATGCACACATACTACTAGGTGTGATCTAGCCTAAGATCTCAGGGAATTTGTTGTCCTTTCTTTATTTAAACTCTCTTGTGTCTTGCCCTCTGTGATATTTTTTATCTTGGTTCTACCTCCTACTTGTCTGACCATTTCCTGAATCCCCTTTTCTCTTTTTTAAAATTTTACTATCTTATTATAAGTGTCCCTCTCCCTTCTCTTTTTGGTTTCTCCCTCTCTCATTGGTAACCCAATTGATTTAAATGACTTCCATTAGGAATTGTGTGCACCAGTCTAAAATCTGTGTAGTTGTCTTACATCTTAAACTGCCTGCTGAATGTCTCCAGTGAGTTATCTTCCAAGTACTTCACATAAAACTCATCCAAAACCAAACTTGTGCTCTTGCCCTCAAAATTTTGTCCTCCCAGATTTCCTTTGATGATACTCATAGGTGCTGACTAATCTTTTACTATTCTTCTTAACCCCCTCAGATTAGTTGTTGAATCTCATGAAATTCACCTTTTAAAATCTCTCTCATATCCATCTTCTCTCTATGCTAATGAAACCTAGCACATTGCCTCGTTACCTTTCAGTTGGTCTATTTGTATCTGCTTTGCAGCTTTGAATTTGGTTCCTCCATCTTTTAATCTAAACCTTTTCCAGGCCTTCCTTACTAAAGCTACCAAGACAGCATTGCTAGCTCTGTAGCTGTGAGCATTAGGATGACCTTCCAGCTCAAAAACTTTGGGTTATCTTTAAGGTTAAAATACAAACTGCTTAGCTGGCGTTGTAAGCTCTCCTCTGGCTCCAGAACACTTTTCAGACACTCCCCTTTCATCTGTTCTATCTTATAGCCACATTGGACCACTAGGTATCCTCCAATCTTATCATTCCCTGTTCCATATCCATACACTTACACAGGCCTCCTCCTTCTCCCTTTCCTTCCTTCCCGCCCTCCCCTTCTTCTTCCATTAAGATTCAGATTGAGTATCTCTTCCAGCCTCAAGTACATCTTACCCTTTTTTTATTCACACAGTTGAAAATGATTAATTTCTCCTTAACCGGCTCCTAATACATTTTATCACATGCTATTTTTTAATTTATTTATTTGACCATCCATTGAACCCAAACTATTAGATTGTAAACTCCTTGAGCTCAAGACTTGGGTCATTTT
The DNA here is from genome assembly GCF_016432865.1 of Antechinus flavipes. Taxonomy (NCBI): domain Eukaryota; kingdom Metazoa; phylum Chordata; class Mammalia; order Dasyuromorphia; family Dasyuridae; genus Antechinus; species Antechinus flavipes. The sequence continues at coordinate 12,349,957 of NC_067403.1, read as the reverse complement.
TATTATTGTGTGATTAGCCCCTAGAATAGTTTATTGCACCTAGTAGATGATGATAATAACATAATACTAATGCTTTAAGGTTTGCAAAGTATTTTATGATATTATCTGATCCTCACAACAGCCATGGGAGGCAGATGCTGTTATTATCTCCATTTTACAGATGAGGGGACTAATTAAGAGAGGTGAAATGACTTGCCCAAATGTCCCCTTGCTTGTTAGTGTCTGATGTGGGATTTGAATTTGTTTTCCTGATTCCCCAGCCAGTGCTCTATCCACAGTGTCACATAACTGAACCACACTTAACTTTTTAATAGATTTAATTTAATTAAATAGGTGATTGATGCAATGGGTAGAACATTGGGTGTGAAGTCAAGAAGTCCTCGGTTCCAACCTATGCACTCTTTCCCCGTTATTCATGTAATGTCGAGAGAATCAAAGATCGGTTTCCTGCAAGTCCCCTGGACTCCTTGGGGCAGATCCGCTAGCCAAAAAGCACCTTGGATGGGTTGCCATGGACACACTGCCATCTGTATCATCAGAGGGAGTAACCAGGTGTATGTGATTATGTTTATTGAAGACCATTCATCACCTGGTTAATTCTTAAGTGTCGAAAAATGTCATTCATATTGTTAGTGAACAGAGCCATCAGGTTCATATAATAAAGGAAAAATGGGAAACTCTTTATCCATGGCCTGTTTCATTTGTATTTTTGATTCCACCACTAGCAAACTGCTTTGTTTCATTTAACAAATACTCGTTGAACAAAAGCCAGAATGACTGTAAGCTAAGTCCATTCCCTGCCCACATCAGTATTTTACACCCACACAACCTTGTGTCTGGACCACCTTGTGCTAACTTTAGTAACATCTCATTTATTTGGGCGTCACTTACATAGGAGCGTTTGTTATTTCTGAAGTTTTCAGGCCTTCCATTTAGGTGTCAAAAGGATTTAAACAGTCAAATGTGCGTTGACTCTTAACATATGATTATTGAATTGAATTAATGGATATTTTTCCAGTCTTACTGGGCACAGCGAACTTCATTTAACCGCCTAATGATGGCTCAGGGCCATTACTTGACCTTCAGTTCTTGTCCTGCATTGTCATTAGGTGCCCTTAGCAGCTCTGAGAATTTGTAGGGCCGTGGGCTCAGCGCCCACCTCCACTAGGCACCTCAAGCTCATGTGTCTGCTTTTAATTGCCCCTTTCTGTCTATATCCCACTCCCCGGCCCAGCTGACAGCTGGGACCTCTTTCTTTTATCACGTATCTGTCGGGCAAGGGTACAGGTAGCAAGGAGAAAGGGCTGGTGGGAAAGGGGAGGGTGCTGGAGCAGCAGCTGAGGTGCTCACAGTCTCAGAGCCAGAAGGAAGTTCTGTCTATTAGACCCATATCCACAAGGAATCCTCATCTCATTGAGGGATAATTGGACCATCTTTGCAGCATGGCCTCCAAATTGGAATGACCCACTGTTTCCTTAAGGCAGCCCGTTCCATTTTGCCTAATTGTAATTCTTGGAGTTTTTCTCCTTAAGCCAGACCTCAATTTGACTCTTGGATATTTTCACTTGTCAGTCTTAATGATGTACTTGAGAACCCCCCAAAATGGATCAAATTTCCAGCATGGCAGGAAAGCTTTCTAACACTCGAAGATCTGCATCATCATGCTCCCCTTCTTTCTTTTCACCAGGTTCCTCATCCTGGGTTCCCTTCAATGGAGCTTCATGTGGAATTACCTTGACCCCATTTACCATCCTATTTCCCCTCTTCTGGGCTCTCTCCCATCTGTCATTGTCCTTAAGTGTCACAATGAAAGAAGCAGCGCTCCAGATGTGATAGACAAATAAAATACTCCCCTTGTAAATCTGCCCCCCAGTTCCAAGTGTGGATGAACTATGATCTTCCTATTCTTGGAGATAATTTCTGTTTCTGAGTTGGGATTTTAATTCATTTTCCAAAGATTTTTTTTTCAGTATAGACCAAAAACATGTAAACTCCTTTGGCTCTCCTCATTGAATTTTTAGCACATTCGAGCCTCCAAAATACCTTTTAACTCTCTCATCATGTGTTTGTCACCTTTCTTAAAATCATGAAGTTGAAAGAGGGCTTGGGTTCAGTTTTCACTCCATTATTCTCTACCTGTGTGATTTGGAGAATTCTTTTTTATTTTTTTGTTTCAAAAATGTTATTTTATGTTATTACTTTATAATTAAAGCTTTTTATTTTCAAAACCTATGCATGGATAATTTTTTAACGTTGACTCCTGTAAAAACTTGTGTGCCAAATTTTCCCTTCTTTCCTCTACCCTTTCCCCTAGATGGTAGATAATCCAATAGATGTTAAACATGTTAAAATATATGTTAAATCCAACATATGGATACATATTTATACAATTATCCTGCTGCACAAGAAAAAAAATCAGATCAAAAAGGGAAAAAAAAGAGAAATAAAACAACATGCAAGCAAACAACAAAAAAAGGCGAAAACGCTACATTGTGATCCACACTCAGTTCAAGATCATCAGATTTGGCTGGAGAAATCACTAAGCCAATCTGGGCCCTACATTCTTATTCAAGAAATCTGGACCAGTCTACATGGCCTCTCTGCTCCCTTCTGAGTTTATATTTTTTGATCCTTTGAAGCGTACTTCTGTTAGCTCAGATGGGGACAGGTGATCACTTGGAGCCATGGCGAAAGCACAAACAAATGGCCTAGATCAAGGGTGGTGAATTCAGTCTGGGAGCTCAATGAATATGGATGACTTAATATTGTAGTCAATTTTCAAAGAACAAGGTCAAGGGGGTAAAGGAAGTTATGAAGGGGAAAAAAAACACCTAAATTCATATAGGGATATAAAGCACAAAATTCAACCTGATGGCAAATGAGCTAAAAGGTCAGCAAAATTGTCTTGCTCAACTGGACTGTGACAGGGTTAAAGGATATTTATTCTTCTGGTCTGTTTTTTTTTTTTTAATCCCATTTTATATGGCAAGATAAAGCCTCCCAAGTTGTATTTAGAGATAAGCAAAGTTCTGTGTCTATTAGAACAGTACCTAGCACATGGTAGACTCTAAATCAGTTTTTGTTGGATTGAACTGAAGGGTTAAATTATCCAAAGGGGTTTTTAAAACACCCACTTTTAATAGCCCCATTCATGCCATTTTTAACCTGTTGTTAAACTAGAAACATCTAGTGGAACTAGAAAACTACCATTATTAAAATTGTATTTAAAGTAAGATTAAATAAGGCTCATGGGATTCTGTAAGTGAAGAGTGAGCCTTGTACAATCCACTGGAGCTTCTCAGGCATTATTTTTGTTTCTGGTTTCCTAGCTGCTTTTTGTATGATTGAGACATTCAGAGAAATGTGATTTTTGATGAAGTCAAATTTAACTTGCAATAATATGACATGGAGACCCTTTTGCTATCCTGTGTATATATAGCTTTCATTTTGAACAAATTCACATTTTTATGAAAGTTAAAGAGTTTTATGTATTTTTTTTCAATTGGGGAAGTGATTTGCCCAGGATCACACACCTAAAAAGTATTAAGTTTCTGAAGCCAGATTTGAACTCAGTCCTCCTGACTTCAGGGCTGGTGCTCTATCCACTACACCAACTACTGTCCCAGTGTGTAATTGCTTTTTATTTAAACTTTTTTTTCATATAGCCGAAATTTTAGTCATATGATCCAGAAAAAGACAATTAGATTATCTTTCATAGAAATATATTTAAAAAATACAAACCACATATTGCAAAACATGCATCTCATATATAAAAGGGATGAAAAAGATTTGGGGCAGTAGGAACCATTTTTTAAATAGTTGCTACTTTGGGCATTTTAATACTATATTTTTAAGATTTAAGTTTGGAACTCCTAGGAGTTCCAGAAAATATAAGGGACTATTAAACTTTTAAAATTGTGTTAAATATTCTTTTTCTTGTAGTACAAGTAATACATTAATCTCACCAGAAGTTAAGCCAAGGCAAACCAACTGTGTGTTATAGTAAAATAGATTATGTTACAAGTCACTAAGGAAGCTATTGACCGTTGAGTTTTATTGTCTGCAGACTGGCAAAAGCAGTCAATAGTTTAAAATGCAGCAAGACGGTTTGGCAATAAAGGAGGAAGGACTGCTTGGCTTTCCATTGGACATTTGTGTGATGAAGGAGGCTCCCAAGGGTCTGGAGCAGCGGGGAAGGCAGAGTTGTGAAGCCAGCATTTGGGAATATTTCTAAGGACAAAAGGTTTAATTGGAAGGGTAGCCTTTGGTAGGAGGTGAAGGATCCAGATTACTTCCTGAGGTTCTAGCATCATACTTTAATATTGTATTATAGGATTAGGGATCCAGTCTCATCTCAGCTTGAAGGAATCGCCTCTTGGCCAAAAGTGACTCTCTCCTGTCTTTCACATTCATAAATCAGTGTGTTGGTATAGATAATGTTGGATGTCTCTGAGTAGTGGCAAATTCATGGAAAACTGGCTTTTAGGGTAAGAAAATTAAGTCAGTGTCTTTTTTTTTTTGGCTTTCTTTTGGTGAGGCCATTGGGGTTAAGTGATTTGCCCCGAGTCACACAGCCAGGAAATGTCAACTATCTGAGGCTGAATTTGAACTCAGATCCTCTTGATTCCAGGGCTGTTGCTCTATCCACTGTGCCATTTAGCTGCCCAGTAAGAACATTTTAAAAGACCACTGAGGATGATTGCTGCAGGTTTCTTGCATGTGATTTTTGCCTCCCTCTTCTCCATTATTATAGATTTCCTGATTAATCTTTGTACTATCATTCAGTCTCCATCCCTTCATTTAGATCTCTTAATGGTAAATTTTTTTCTGCTTTGTCCTTCAGTAACTTGATTCCTGTTGTATTTCTGAATATTCCCCCCAAACTTTGTGTTTCCCAATGGCCTCTCCATCTCTTGAGCCCAATACTGCCTGTAAACTTCTATGATGCTGACAAGAGGAACCAAAATTTAGGAAGCCTTATCTCAGACTATTTTCATCAGGTGATTCTCCTCATCATCATAAAGACAACAGTAATGAACATTTATAAAATAGTGTGTCTTGGGAGGGGGCAGCTATCTGGCACACCGAATAGTGTGTCAGAAGTAAAGGCTCATCTTCCTGAGGTCAAATACAGCCTCAGACACTTCCTAGCTGTGTCTTAGGCAAGTCATTCAACCCTGTTTGCCACAATTTCCTAATCAGTAAAATGAGCTGGAGAAGGAAATGGCAAACTGCTCCATATCTTTGAGAAGATGATCCCAAATGAGGTCACAAAGAGTTGGCAAGATTGAAACAACGGGGGAACAACAAAATTGTCTTGGTACTATGCTAGAGCACTTTACAATCATCATCTCATTGGATCTTCAAATAACCCCAGGAGGTATTATGTTCATTTTCTAGATGAGAAAACTGAGGCAGAACTTAATTGCCTTTTCCAGGGTCACATAGATGGCCAAAAAGTTGGGTATTTTGCCAATGTTTTATAATCACAGTATTGATATTTTAAGGGGAAAATACACACACACACACACACACACACACACACACACACACACACACACACATTCCTTTTAATTATTTCACATGCAAAATCCTAAAGCTAAAAAAAAAAAAAAAATGGTGGCAAGTTGCAAAGTAACCGACAGAAAACCAAGAGTGCTGTTCTAAGGTGATTTATTTTTTTAATGCATTTTTTGAGTTTCCCTATGTCTTCCCACAGTTTGCTTTGTACTTCTAATTACAATCCTGCAGAATATCCCCTTATCTTATCTTCTAAAAGCTGAATGCCCTATTTTACAGGGAAGCAATATTTCAAACCAGAGATAGGCTTCCAAGAGGGGCCTTATTAGAAGCATCATCTTTAAGCTGGGGAAATGGCCAACAAATGGCTTCAGTCCTTGGCATTCAAGAATCAGAAGACGCTGGAACTGTCTGTTTTATCGAAAAGTGTCATGTCTGCCTCTAGACCAGCTCCTTATAGAAGTTCCTTTATTAAGTAAATTTAATACATGTTTTCTTATAAAATTTTCTTTCTCAGACAGACTATATGCTTTCAGAACTCAAGTAAACTCATCCAGAGAGTGTTTTCCCTATATTCCAAATCCTGCTAAACATGGGGCTAATTAGGCTGTTAGAAGAAAGGATTTATTATTCATTTTTATTCCTAAGTTTACAAAAAGTCCCATTGGCTTATTCTTGTGCCTCATTTCCTCATATATGTGCTGCAACAATGACATTTTTCAATCTTCTGCACTAATATTGCTTATCATTTTAGATAGCGTAGAATTTACACCAATATTTAACTGATTCTCTCTCCCTCTCCATCTTGTCTTCCCCCTCCCTCTTTCCCTTTCCCCTCCTCTTTCTCTCTCTCTGTTTCCTCTTCCTCTCTTCTTTCTCTTTTTTCTTTCTCTATCCTTCTACCTATATCTGTCCATATTTTGTGTCTATTTATTATAGATGTCTATGCCATATACCTATATATATGTAAATTTTTGTTTTGAGTACTTTAAAGATTTTGAGCTTTCAACAAAGCCATACCTTAGACCAAAGCAAATTTAAGGATCTGAAATTCTGTGACTTCTTTCTGAACTAAATGAGACCCAAGCTTATCACCAGAAGCCTCTCTGTGTTATTGTTGTTTATGACCTGACACGTTTTTTCCTTTGTGTGGGTTATAGTTCAAGTCGTATTGTCTGTAGACTCTGACAATATGACTTGTGTCTAGCTGTGCCTTCTGGTGAAAGCAGAGACTCTAGTATTTCAAAGTCTAAGCTAGAAAGTCCTTAAAGGGTAACCCAGACTAATATATATGTGCTACCTTGTGGTTTATCAATAATTTACACAGCTGTTGTCACTGACTCTTCACAAGCACTCTGAGAGGCAGAGACAACAAGTTCTAGTCTCCAGAATTAATAGAAACTCAGGCTCAGGAAATTTAATTGACTTTGGCCAAGGTTATTTAACTTCCAAATAGTGCAGTTGACATTCCTCTCTTCTCAAAAGCTGGTGATATGTTCATAAATAAATACTGATGACTTACGTTCTTTATATCATCATGGATTTTTCTCCCAAGATCCTTCCATTCCTAAAGAGCCACCCCATATAACAAATAATATTTTTTAAAATGGAAAAGGGGGATAGATTAAGACAATCAGGTTAATCAGTATATTAAATAAATCTGAAAACATGTGCAAATGTGCAACACCTTTGTACCTCCCATTTCTATAAAGGGTGACTTTGGAGCAATTCTAGTATTTCATCTTTCAAGCCATAAATGTTATTTCTCCTTCTCCTCCTCCTCTTCCTCTTCCTTCTCCTCCTCCTCCTCTTTCTTCTTTTATCTTTTTTCTTTTTGCAAATTTTACTTTTGAGTGCTGTATATGAAGGTCTGTGTGCGGATGTGGCTATCATGTCCATTTATATTGTCATAATTATTGTGTATGATGTTTTCTTCACTCTACTTCACTTTGCATCAATTATATGTAGTTATGTCACAAAAAAGTGCTATTAGATATGCCTTGCTATACACACACATATATTATATATAATATATATGTGATGACTTTGGTCTTAGCAATGGCATCCTTTTACCTAAAGTTATGGATATGTTAATGATTATTCTCAGAGTTTTAAATTGCTTTCCAAAATGATTGTACTCATTCTTAGCTTCACCACTGTGCCCATTTTCCCACAAATCCTCCAACATTCATTGTCCTTGTTGCCAATTTATAGGGTGCAAGGTAAAAACCTCTGGCTTATTTTTATTCACAGTTCTCATACTTTTGCATACTTTCATGAGGTTGTTCATATATTCATATTTTACTACTCTTATTTTAAGAACTATTTGTTCTTATTCCTTGACTCCATATTTACTTGGTTATTGGGTAGGTAATATTTTAAGAGACAAGTTCTGATGGTTATGCTAGGGATAGGACTTGTGATTTCATTTTACATGAAGTTTCCATTAAGGAGCATCCTTTACCAGTGCAGGTAGCATACAGTCTCCAAGAGCTGCCTGAGCATCTTGAAAACCTAAGGACCTTCCTAAACATCTTAGGTCAGCACATATTCACGAGCATAATAATTGCTATCATGAATTTGATAATGAGTGCTGATAAAGTTAAAGCTGTGATTATATGGTCCACTCTCTTAACACATATACCTTCTCTGCAAGAGCTTTCTAATCATAAGAAAGCAATTGCATACATTAAGTGCCAAGTATGTGCCAGGTATTGTGCTGACTGCCAGGGACAGTAATACAAAGAAAGAAATATTTGCTGGTCTGGATGACTTTCTAATGAGGGGAAGAAGAACATAGTAAAATATACAATGTGAATAAATACACCTCGATACAGACTACTGTATTGTGTCAAATAATCTGATTCAGGTAGACCATTAGAGGTAGTTGTGTGTGTGTGTGTGTGTGTGTGTGTGTGTATCCTGGGAAAGGCTTCATGCAGATGATGAACACAGAACATCCCCACTTAAAATCTTTTTTAAAAAGTGTTGGTTTTCCCTTTATGAATACGATGGAATATTATTATTCTATAAAAAAATAATGAACAAACTGATTTTCAAAAGACCTGGAAAATTTTACATGAACTGATGCTGAGCAAAACAAGAAAATATATTATACACAATAACAGCAAGAATGTGTGATGATCACTATGAAAGCAATCCCAATAGACTTTGGACAAAAAATGCCATCTGCAACTAGAGAAAGAACTATGGAGACTGAATATAATTTAACGATGCTCTGTTCACTTCTTTTTTTCTGTTTTTTTTTTAATCTCTCCCATGGTTTTTCCCTTTTGCTCTGATTTTTCTCTCCCAAGATGATTCATAATGCAATATGTATTTAAAATAAATAAATTTACGAGAAAAAAGCTATTGATTTAAAACCACCACCATCAACATCATCAGCTAAGAATGCTTCTGTTGTTGTTGTGATTTTCTATCATTCAGTTGCTCCCACTTCTGTGAACTTTTGTCCATGGGAACTTCTTGGCAAAGATACTAGAAGAGTTTACCATTTTCTTCTCCATTGTACCTTCATTTTGCAATGAAGAACTGAAACAAATTAGGGTTAAGTGACATCCAGGGCCACATAGTTAGTAAGTATCTGAGACCCAAGTTAATTCAAATCTTCCTGACTTCACACCAGTGGAGAGGTGCTTTCTCCTGCACAACTTGCTGCCCAGAAGAATGCTTATTAGGGGCTAACATGGTTGTAACACTGGCTAGATTCCTTCAGGGAACCAATCTTGTATGATTCTTGATGCATCCCAGTTTCAAGACAATTTTAAAAACATAGACAAGGTGAATTTAGACACTTTGCCTCTGGTGCTTTTGAATCTCATTCTCTAATGTCCCTTCTGATGTTCATTTTTAGCAGTTGTAGCACATTAAGTATTGTCTTAAATAATAAAATCAGTACTCACACACATATATAGAGGACACTAATCTGTTAGTTCCTGCAAGTCAATAAAGGAATAAATTTTTAGCAGAATTAGTGTTACTCGTATTAGTGAGGCAAAACAAAATGGAGATGCATTGAGATTTTGTGAAAAAAAAATGAAGGAAGCAGAGGGAAAGCCTTGAGAGAGAGAAAATGAATCAAGAGCAGAGGTTGAAAAATTGCCATAGGACTGATTCCTTGGTTGTTGATGTTTAGAATCTCCTAAAATAACACTTAGTGCATATGTGAAGTGTGAAAGAAAGTTGCACTTCAGACCCAAGCGGCAGACTCTTGAGGTTATCAAATCCCAGCATTTAGAGCCAATAATGAATAAAAGCAGGGAAGGAAATGTGACACTATTGCAGATATGTTTTAAATTCCATTTTGTTTTATGAATAGAAAGTGTCATTCAGTGGAACTAATAGTGAACTTAGTTTAAGCATAAAAATACTCATGCTTCATTTAGTTTTATTCTTATTATTGATCTGATTGCAAGAGGTCAAGCTAAATATGTTTCTGGCTTTCTAAGGAATTACAGAAAATTATTCTATTTGCTTTTAAAATGATTTTTTGTATGATAAAGGTAGAATGTATGAAGAGGTATGCTTTTCCTGCTCTCTCTATCTTCACAGAAAAACCTTCAATTACCTTCAGTATTTCTGAACTCAAGCAATTCATCAGGGTTAGGAACCTGAGAGAAAATGAAGCCTGCTTGCTCAGTGTAGAATTCACCTCTAACCTGCCTACGCTAAACAGTGGTTCTGTGCAGCTGGCTTCTGTTTTGGTTATTAACCCGGGCAACATCGCCAATTCTGATAGCAGATTTCTAAGAAGTGAGCTTTATAAACATGAGTGGCTTCTTCCTCATGCAACCATGATATCCTTCTTGGCTCACTCTCCCTACTTCTGCTGGATCCTCCAATTCAAAAAAAAAAAAAACTATGTTAAAATAAGAAGGTTTCCATTCAGTGTTGATGATCTTTACTTACTATTAATATTCTCAGACTTTTAGAAAGTTAATCCAGTGGAATAAACGGCAGTGATGGTTTTGGCTAGATTTTGTAGTTTGATTATGTAGTCAAAAATTTTGTCAATCACAGTTCAATTTAATAAGTGAATATCAAACATTATTATATGCCAAGAACTTTGCTAAAATCAATAAAAGAAAGACAAAACCAAAAACATTTCTTGATTTCAAAGAGATTATGTTTAACATCTATTCACTCATATTTTTGAAAGCAAATAAATGATTCTGACACTCTAAGTTGTCCTATAAATCAAATTTATCCATAGATTGTTTTCTGTGATACCACAGGACTAGAGCTCATGCAGTTTTGAATTCAGATTAGGATCAAGTAAAAACAGGCAAGCACAAAAGGGAAGCATTTAAGTAAAGAACTTTAGGAATAACCGAGCTAAGAATTGCAAGAAAGGAATGGTAGCTGTCCAAGGTGCTCTACCTGAATAAAGAAGGAAAAAGAAGGGATATCCAGTAATGGACATATTCAAAATATTGGGGCCCTAGCTTGAATCCCCAGGGTGAGTATTCCTAGTATAGCCATCTTTTGCAAATTTTTAAGTATTAAATTTTAACTTTGATTAATTTTCCTTATTAAGTTTTCTGAGGCCACAGAGTATGGGACACTGATGGGAATGCAGAGCTTATCATAGAGTCATAATTGCCTAAGTTGTTTGGATTTTGATTCCTCAATGATTAATAAATATTATTGTCATTATGGGAGGCCTTAAACAGGTTTAGACCTCAGCTTCTTAAATTGTGCTGCATGACTCCATATGGAGTCTCTTAAATGAAAGGGAGGATTGTGAAATTATGATTTGCTATCACTACATGTTTGTTTTGTAGACCTATTTTATTACGTACATATATACCCGGGGTTATATAAAAATTTCTCAGGGGAAAGGGATTGCCAGTGGCAAAAGTTTAAGAAGTCCTGATTTAGACCAATTCACATAAGCCACCTTTTCTAATCCTTACTTATTATATTATCCTACTTGCCTGAGGCAGCTTCATGGCTCAGTGGAGAGAGTCTCATATCTGGAAGACCAGAGAGCAAATGTAGCCTCACATGCTCACTAGCTGTGTCACCTTTTTGTCCTATTTGCCTCAGTTTCCTCAAAAGTAAAATTAGTTATAGAAGGAAAGTCCTATTTGCCTCAGTTTCCTCAAAAGTAAAATTAGTTATAGAAGGAAATGGCAAACTACTCCAGTACCTCACCAAGGAAGCCCCATATGGGTTCACCAAGAATAGGGACAGAACTTTTCAGCTCTTTCGTACTATTAAAGATATTTGATTTCATGTCAAAGTCTTTGATATAGGCTCAGGGAAGATCTTGGTTACCTTGAGATGCATCTGCCCCAGGGCTATGCTAACCTGAATAACAGACCATAATATCTTGCCTATTTTCTGTATTTATTCTTAAATCATCCTATCATGACTCAAATATGAAGTAGGGTGTTATTTTTAAGTAATCAAAAAATAATTCCATTGATATTCACAGATGTGCTATTAGACTAGAAGAGTTTTTCTCTTAGTTTATGGACTAGGAGCATGAACTTTATATTCTGCCACTACAAATATAAAAATCCCAAAATTAGCCATCTCAGTTTTCCCTGTCATAGGTACCCCAATAATTTTTGTCTCTGGGAAGCAGGGAAATTGTATAACAGAAGGCAAATTGTGAAGAGCAAGCTGTGTGGGGGTTGCCAAAGGAACAATTGTATTTAAATTCTAACGTGTTCCAGCATAGCATTAGAATTTTTTTTAAAAAGATGAGGGTGGAAAAAGCTTTTCATTCTTCTAATGTCACAGGTGGCAAATAATACCAATTTTTTAAAAATAAAATTAAAATGCTCAATCATGTGAAATAACTGATTTTTTTTTAAAGTAACTCCACCTTAAATTTGTGTTAGTGTAATTTTAGGATAAATATGATAGTTCTCTTCATAGAGCAGTAATTGAATATTGATTTCCAAGACCATGGATCATATTCCTTGCTAGTTACATAAAATATTTCTTGATAGACTGAATGAAATTTTCTTTGTCAGTACCAATTTTAAAATTGGAGTTATAGAATTAGTACAGAATTCAGAGTGACCTGCTTATGCCTTCAACAGGACTACAGTTAAACTAATACAACTTGTATTCATCTATTTTATGAAACAATCTAGATAGAGATTCCACTTGCTATCTATTCCTTGATATTCAGATAACCAATTTGCTTCCAGTTTTGGTGCCTTTTAACATTGTTTATACCAATAGGTTTATTCTGATGGTCTGTTTCTCAACCTGATTATAAACTCTTCCTCAAAGATTAAAAAAGGTTAACATAGAGATATTTTTTTTATAAATTCTCTTAAATTTTCGTTCACAGAGATTTTTCAACTCTTGATTCCAGGGCCAAAGATCTTTACTTGAATTTGCTTCAAATCTAGGGTGATTTACTCTGATTATTTGAATTATGGTTCTGCCACTTGTTTTTTGTTCCACTAATCTTGGACAAGTCCTTTTCCCCCCTTCTGCACTTCTCATTCTTCATTTGTGCAGTCAAGGGGTTAGATGGATGAAACAGAATAAGCTACTTTCTAGTTGTGATATTGTATGATTGCAAATCCTTTTTTGAACCCATGGAATTAATCCTTTAATAGAACATATTCTATTTGAACCTTTTTGAGAATTATAGTTCTTCCTTACCAATATAATTATAGAGAATATATGATATTCTCATTTTAACCTTAAATTCCTTATTCTTCTATAATGAATAATAAAGTGGAAGCTTCTTGAGGTCAGATCCATCTCCTTTCTCTCTCTCAGTCCTTTCCAGAGTCAGAACATGGTATAGTATTCTATATATAACAGACTTGAATATGAGTATATTGATTTAAACTATTTAATAAAATTACTAAGGCAGCTTCTTTGATTATAGTAAAGTCTTCCTTCCAGTTTCCCTTCCCCCCCATCCACTGGTTTCCATGGGTTTAATAATATTCCATCCCAATGCTTCCCTTCGTTCTTTCCCCAAACTTTTTTTTTATATAAAAGATCTAGTTTTTGCCTTTTTGCGAAATGATCACTATGATATTTGCTCCCCACAGGTATCTGTGGTTTGAAACCTCTCATAATTCCTTGTAAAGGAAATTGTATCTCTGCATAAGTAACTAAAGGGTAGGTGTTTTTTTGTTCTAGGTTCCAAAAGCACTATCTTGTTTATTGAATGCTGTCTATGTGAGAAGCATGCAATCTTTCTTGAGTAAATTTAGGTTGTTCTCATTTTTGATTATATGAAATTATTAAAAAAGAAAAAATAACCATGTGGAATTACAGGGTCATACAACTTAGAGCATAGGAGAGACCTCATGATCATATAGCCTAGCTTTGAAGCTTGAATCCTATTTGACATCCCAGGTAAAGGACCATTTATTTACCACATAAACAATTCCCACAGGATTTTCCATTTAATTCTGACAATCCTGTCTACTTTCAGTTAAAGCTTGTTGTTATAAAGTTTTTTCTTTTTGTTGAGTTGTCATCTTCCTTCCTGTTAACTTCTACCAGTTGTCACTGATTCTCCCCCCTAGGGTAATGGAAAAAGAAAGGAAATCTTTTTTTCACTTGATAATCCTTCAACTATGTTGAGAGAACTCTCTTCTTTCTTATTAAATGTTCTCTTCTCCAAGCTAGCATCCCCTTTGTGTAACATGATTTCAAGTTCCCCCTTGCAGTCTCTAAGTGTACTTATCTGGATGGGCTCTAGCTTGTCAAATCCTTCCTATAGCTGTGATGTGACTAAGGCAGGGTATTGCAGCATTTGTTAATAACTTATTTTTTTCTTTTATTGTACTATTATTAATGAAGCCTTTTGTTTAGGATGCTTTCTATTTTCTGCAAACCAATCACACTTTTCATTGATTGGGGTTCCTGGGGGCAGGTCTTCCTGCCTGTTCAACAGAAGAAGGAAAGAAAGAACTGAAATCAGAAATAATAGATCTTCCACTGGAAGAAAACAGCCTCTAGCTTGCTACTAATCATTATTTATTAGGTCAAGTAATTCAATTGGTTCTGAATCCATCTAACTATTCTCTTCCAGTCGCCGTCCTTCTATTTTATCAACAAAGACATCGTGAAAGAGATTTTAGTTGCCTTGCTGTGGGTGAGAATGGTGCAGTGGAAAGAATAGGGTCAAATGCTAGATCTGTAAGCATGCTAAGTGATTCAGCCAACTATCCTCCCTAGATATCAGTTTCCTTGTTGGCTAAATGAGGGGTATGAACAAGATGATCCTTGAAATTCCTTTCCACTTTCTGATTCTGTAAATCCAGATATACAGCACATGCATTTCCCAGTTATAACAGATTAGCAACTCTGACAAAGAGAAGATGAAATTAGTCTGACATCACTAACTCTCACTATACCCATTGACTTGTAGTCCTTTTTTTCTTAAAAGCTCACAAAAATGAATTTTAGAATTTTGCCAAGAATTTCTTTTTTCCAGTTATTTTATTTGAAAAATCTGTCACCTTTTTTGAGTATCGGAACAAGATTTGCACTTACAGGCCTATGGCACTGATGTTGTTCTTCTCAGTCCCTCCAAAGAGCTCCATTAGAAAGTCTATGATAACATTCACAAGTTCTTTCATCACTCATGGAAGTAGGTTAATCAGAATCATTGAGCTGAACATTCTCCAAGGGCAACAAGATTCTCTCTTACTATTTCATTTATCTTGAGCTTCAATTTACTTTTATCCATTTTTGTTGTATTCTTTCTAAAGTGAAAAGTGAAAGAAAGTGTACACAACAGAAGAGAAATAGGAATTGAGGAGTTCTAGCCTTCTCTTTCCCATGCTTCCTATGAAAAGTTCCACCACAAGCAGCAATGCTACCTCAACTCTACTACTGAGGTTGGGCCACTAATTTATGGAGGAACTGAGTCTCCTAATTCCCCATTCATTTCTCAATATCTCCTACTAATTAGATCAAACGAACACAAATGGAACCCATTCAGAAAACGATAGACCCTTTATCAGCATAATTAGACTCATTTTGTTTCACAGTAAGTTTTATTCATTAAGTTCCGATTTTTATTTCTAGCACACCTCCTCTTCCACTTCCCCCTCTCAATATCCTCTTGCTGTTTAACACTTTCTCTCCAGCTTCTCCCCACATTCCCCAATATTTGATTCCTGATCCAAGTCTTTCCCCATTAGTTTCCTTCACCTTAAAGCCTTCTTTTCTTTCTGCCAATTTTTCCTCATTCATCAAAACTCAACTTTCTAGCATATTAAATTGGTTTCCTTCCCCCCGCCCCCCGTTGCTGTTCTGTGAAACTAACAGGTCCCAAGATGTTGGTGGCTTATTGTGTTCAACACAGAAAATGAGAATGACAGGATATGTGATATAAAATGGACTTGGGAGATTCTATAATTTTACAAATGAGGACATTGAAGCCCAGTGAGGTTAATTAAATTACTTTCCCAGAATCATACTGTGAAGTAATATCAGTTTACCTGTAATTTGGTTTTGTTTAAGCCAAAGAAGTACAGTCCCACGGGAATTTCTTGCATGTATCTATATCGGATACATACATGTTATCGTGAGCCTTAGCTCCTCTCAAATCAACAGCAGAAAGGTGTGCTTTTTAATCTGCCTGGACATAGGACCAGCCTTGGACAATTCCATATAAGAATTTGTGTCATTCATTTAAAAACAAGACATTTTCTGCTTGGAGGATTTAATAGTGTCTTTCTGCACTGAAGAGTATGCAATGAAAGTTGCATTAAGCCCTTTTGCTGCATGTGGCATGCAATGTCATGTGACCTGTTTGTCCCTTAATAGTTTTCATGTGGAAGGTCAGTCATAAATTAGCTTTTAAAGGCCATCAGTTCAAAGTTTTGAACATTTAACATGGGGTTTTTAAATAGATAGAGGTAATGGGTTGCAATGGACAGGCTGTAGTCTTCTTGGACTACTTCTATGTGAAAATTAATCTTTGTATCAAAGTCAGGGACACCTGAAAGTTATAATGACAGTCTTTTCTTTGTGTTAGTTGGAAGAAATCTTGGAATTATGAAATAGACTTGTTTTCAACATTGTCTAATATTCTCTTAGTGTAGTCAAAAATAAGCTATTATGTTTCCAGCAAAGTGACATTATTATTGTTATTGTTAATTATTGTTATTTAAGAATGGCATGCAAATGTTAGTTTTTCCATCCAATTTAATCTGGGGCTTTTAGTCTCAGTAACATGACCGGTTATATTAGAGACAATCATTAGTAGCTATGACAGGATACACTTGATTGGTTGAGTTGGATTGGGTTTTTGTTGTTATTTTTTGATTTTTGTCATTCAGAAGAAGACAGGTGCCAGAGTAAAGAGGTCCCTGTGACTGGATTCAGGAATATCTCAATTCAGATGCAGCCTCAGACACTAACTGTGTCACTTTAGGCAAGTAACTTGAGCTTTGTTTGTCTCATTTTCCTCACCTGTAAAATGGTGGTGATAATTGCATCTACCTAAGGTTGTTGAGAGGATCAGGTGAAATACTAAGTGTCAAGTGCCTGGCACAGTAAACCCCTTATAAATGTAAACTATTATTAGCTATTATTCTGCCTATGACATCAGTGCATTTCTACTAGGAAATCTTTGGAAACTCACCAAAAGAAATTAATCAAATTAAAGGGAATTATGTCCTTTTCTGTTGGAATGTCTGTGCTGGTTAAACAGCTGTTCCCATAATCCTCCTATGTCCTTGTAACTAATAGTATAAGTACTTTGTGTAAAAGAGAAAGGATCACTTTCCATAGGTTCTATCCAGAGCATTTCATACATTGTAATACCAAATTCTCCTATTTCCAATAATTTCTAATCTTTTTTAAAAATTAAAATATAACTTCTATCTACTACTCCTTTTTGAACCTATATTTTCTGATAGCCAGGAAATTCTCATTACCAAGTGAATAACAGAGTAGTGACGTTTACAGGGGATGGCTTCAACAATAAGAATTGACAACTTTGTTGATCTACACTGAGATCTCATCCATGTTTGCTTATAATCACAGATTTGTAAGGTTTACTCCTAAAGCTGAATCCCTTACCTGACCTTTTCCAGAATTCCCCTTAGCATTTTGCCTTGTATTTCCCACTTTTACATTTGAATCCAATCTATTTATTTGTTTAACCATGAATTTGTTTATTCATTTCTTCATTCATCTATTTGCATATTTATTCATTCATTCGTTTACATATTTATTAATATATCTGTCTTTTCGCTTATTTGTGTATTTATTCATTTATTCAATCATTCTTTTTGAAGACTGGAAATCTTTAGCTTATGCTGAGGTGGAGAAGTTTTAGTGTTGGTTCTACAGGTGATGGGCATGAAAGTTTTGAATTGCTGCTTTGTTTCAGAGTGAGGTAGCTTTGAACCTCCATCCCTGGGACTCACCATGTTGATCCCAGCCTTATGGTGGAAACTGGTGCAAAAGCTTTATTGCAATTTAAGATATCCAAGCTTCAGAAATTCACCAATCTTAGCATCTTCAATAGGGAAGTATTACAGATCTGGGCTATCACACTCAGTAAATCTCACACGTCTAACACTGACTTCACTATTGTCTATCTTGCATTCACCTCTCCAATCTCATCTCCATGGGCACAAATTTTTTTTAATGCAAAAACACTCCAAAATAATGTTCAACCATCTCTATTACTTTCAGAAAATGATGCAATTATTCTTCCATATACATTTGAAATCTGGAAATGGACCTCTCATGCTTTGTGATATTCCTTATACTTTTGCTTTCACTCAAAATCTTTTTAATATTTAAAATTGGTTTTTAAAAAGAGTTTACAAATTAATGTTAACCAAATGGTTTTAGGTTATAGGATAATGGAAGAGAGAAATTTTTTAAAAATCGAGATATAGATAGATATAAATATCTAAATATATAAAATGATTGTTCTTGAATATACTGGCTTTGATAAAATGATATTAAAAAGTGATGTCATAATGAAGGCAGTTTTGGGGCCATTAGCTCAGAATGGGACCAATATGAGCACTGGTGGTTGAACTATGATGGACAAGAGGTAAAATGATCAAAATTATTATTTTAGCTCTATTGATTGCCTTTGATATCATTGATAGTGCAATTTGATTGTGAGGTTTTATTGACTCGACATTCTTTTTGAAATGGAAGGAAGGAGATGCATTACAGAGACCACATCCCATCTTCTCAGAAGGCTGCAAATGGTTTTCAACAGTTGGTTCTATTGGAATGAATTTCCCTGGAATAGATGTGGTTCTTTAACTATTTTATGAAATGTTCATGAGTTATTAAATTTGGAAGATTCTTTGGCTTTTCAAATAATTGAAACTTCTAATTTAATGTCTCTGTCCCAGCCACTGGATCTTTCTTCCTGCCCTGCAACTGAATATCCAACTTGGGTGTCTCCTTTCAGTTTTGATCTGAACTCCTAGAAAGAAAGGTCTTTTTTTTTTTTCCTTTTTTTTTTTTTTGTATATCCAACTTATCACAGGACTATGTATACAAGAGTCTTGAATACTTTTATCCATTCCTTCCCTCTCCAAAAGTTTCTTTCACAGAACTTTAGAACCAGAAGAGATTTTAAGTCATCTAATCAAGACTTCAACAAAAGCTAAAATATCGTTTGTGTCCAGATTATACTGCTAACAATGAATGAGGTCAAAGAGAAACACCAGTCTACAAAATCTATAGGGAATAAAACAACATATATAACCATTCAACAGAAGATCACTTAGTAAGTTTACTGAGGAATTACTAAACAAAGTGCTATTTGAGGTTTGAAAATAGATTATATCTTGAGTCTGCATAATGATGTCTTACTGTAGATATATGTCTGGAGATTGGAAGAAAGAGATATGGACTGGAAATATTGATTTTGGAGTCATTTGCAGAATGGTAAAAATTGAAGCTGTGGAAACTAATAAAATTGCTAAAAGAGAATATGTAGAGAGAGAAGAGTGACAAGAGAAATATTTAGAGAGAACATATATCTTTAAGATAAGAGAAGTTGCAGACTCAGCATAGGAGGACAAGGAATGAGAGAAGAATCAGATCGTAGAAGGAGGATTCAAGGGAACAGAGTAGTAAGAAGGTGAGGCTGGCCCAATAGATTCAAAAGTTGTAGAAGTCTAGAATGATCGGTACAGAAATCACACAGAAGTACCCAAAGATCAGAAAAGGAAAAAAAAAGTTACCTAAATGTTGAAGAGCAAATTTATGGAGCATTAGGATTCAAATTTCAAAATTCTAATTCCCAACCCAAGGCTAGGTTTGGGATCTGCCATAGAGTAAAATGGATCATAGAATAATGATGGATGAAGAAACTAACAACAGTAGCAACAACAATAATAAAATTTAACATTTACAGCAGAATACTAAAAATGCAACTAGAAAAACAAGACGGCGTGTTGTTATAGAGCTCACAATGTTGACAGATATACATAGAGGTATAGGTCTGTGTCACTAGGTTGTGCTGTGGTTAGAGCACTAGAACTGGAGGCAGGAGGATCTGATTTCAAATCTTGCCTCAGTCACTTGACATTTCCTAGCTGTGTGACCCTGAGCAAATCAGTTAATCGCAATTGCCTTGCCAAACAACGCGAGCAAACAGAATTATGCATATATTAATTCACATGTGAATATTTGTGAAACAATATTGGAAAATATACTTTTGCCATACAATGCAAGGTGGAAAATAATATATCACAATAGTTTTTTCTCCTCTACCTTATGAAGTTGATGGAATAGGTGGTTCTATTTCTATGATGTAATTAAGTTAGAGAGAAGGGGATTTGTCTCTGATAGCAGAACCTGAAAGCAGAATCCTGTTGCTATGATTTTCCAATAGACTCTGAGGTGAATGCATTATTATTATTTATGATGATGATGCATATTGACTTTAATTCAGTCAAAGTGTCAGAGTTTCAAGTTTTCTTATGAATTATGAGAATCTAGGCTGTTTCTGAATCTCCATTTTTTCCTATAATCTTAAATTGCAACTGGAATTGGAAATATAACATCCTTCTTTCCCCTGATCTCTTAGTCTTTGCTTACCCCAACTCCTTCAGGCACATCGATTGTTAGACCATTTTCTACGACTGCCATTTCAGCCTTCACTCAACAACTCAGGATTCTCCTGTGGCTTTCCATTTCCTTTCAGATGAAATAGACAATTCTCTCTGTGACCTTCAAAGCTTTTGAATACTCACCCATCTGCTGTCA
Organism: Antechinus flavipes; assembly: GCF_016432865.1. Taxonomy (NCBI): domain Eukaryota; kingdom Metazoa; phylum Chordata; class Mammalia; order Dasyuromorphia; family Dasyuridae; genus Antechinus; species Antechinus flavipes. The sequence continues at coordinate 12,329,215 of NC_067403.1, read as the reverse complement.
TTCTATTACATGTATCACTCCAGCCAGACACCTATTTCTGTCCTCCTATCTACTGAGATACATATACTTAAACTCTGGTCCCTTGTCATCGGATCCTTCCTGTTAAAATACTACTTTGTCCCTTTCTTTAAAATCCAAAATCTCACCTCATTCAGCATTCCACATACTTGTTCACAGATATTTGTGCCTGCTTATTTACATATATTTTATATATTATATCTATATATGTGTATATTCTCCTCCTTTTCTTCCTCATCCTCCTTCTTTCTTCTCTTTTTTTCCTCTTCTTCCTCCTTTTTTGTTTTTCCTGAGGTAATTGGGGTTAAATGACTTGCCCCAGGTCAAACAGCTAGGAAGTGTAAAGTGGTTGAGGTCACATTTGAACTCAGGTCCTGCTGACTTCAGGACTGATGCTTTATCCATTGAGCCACCTAGCTGCCCCTTCTTCCTCCTTCTTGTCCTCCTTCTTATTCTTTATTTTCAGCTTCTTCTCTCATTCTCATTTTTTTCTGATGTGATTAATAGCTATCCTAATAATAGCCTTGTAAATATAATATTCTACAGATTATTTTATAGTAGGTTAACATAATTGCTTTTGGTAGATAAAGAATATATGAAAATCCATATTCTGTAGATTTGATGAAATTTTTCTTAATACCACTCCAGAAGAAGTGGGACAGAATTATTGATATATCCTATTCCCATACAATCATGATCATCTTTTTTAGGTTATTATATTTTGAAAGCTTTATTTTCCATGTAGATTAGAAATTATTCACATTTGGCATAGCAGGTCTATTAATTTATTTAGAATCAATGTTAGATCTGAGCAATTATAAGCAGCATTTGGTTATTCTCAACTCCGATAAAGTTGATATGGATATCAACTTAAAGATATTTTGGAATCTGTTTTTGTAGCATGGGGATTTGTCATCTATTACTTAATGAAATATATAGCAAGCTACAGTTATATGATCTTAGCTACAAGGTCCTGAACTTTTTTTTCCTTCATGTTGTCAATTACCAAATATTTATTTTCTTTTCCACTTTCATACCACTTTCCTAACTTAAAAAAGTAGAAGAAACCCTTGTAACAAAGGTGATTAATCAAAGAAAGAAATGTCCACACTGGCTGCCCCTGTTCAAGAACAGAGGTTTCATTAAGTATCTTTTCTCATTTACCTCTCTGTTAGGAGGTGGATTGCATGCTTTACCATTGTTCCTCTAGAATCATGGTTAGTCCATGTATTGGTAAGAAAACTTAAGTCTCTTAAAATTATTTCAAAATGTGAGCAACATTTACAATGTTGTTCTCTTGGTTCTTATTTCACTCTATTTCAGTTCACACAAGTCTTCTAAGGTTTTTTTTGAAACTGTCCCTTTCAAATGCTAATTATAAATTTAGACTGGTCATTTCCCTCACCTATAAAAAGAAAAAAAGTTCTAGTTTATTTTTAGAGTCGTCTCCAAGTCTTTCATTGAAAGACTTTTTTTTTTAAAAGCTCAATATTATTCTGTTTTATTCATATACCATAATTTTCTCAATCATTCCCCACTTGATAAGCATCCTCTTTGTTTCCAGTTCTTTGGTTGCATCTTATTGGGCATTTGGTAGGTATTAAGTTCTTACAGCCTGATGAAATATGTTGTTTATTTCCATCTGTTTAATCTGCTCTGATTGCTAAACCCAGGATCCTCAAGTATATGCCTTCTCTAATTTCTAGTGTAAATGGCTTTTTCCTAAATTACCATTATGAGCTCCTCCATTTCCACAAATAAATCAGTATGATTTAGCCATTTGCTCAAGGCTTCTTTAACAACATAGTATTGACTGAGTTCGTGTCACAGAAAGACTTTTGTTTTTATTCTTGAGTGTCAGACAATCCGTAAGCTTCATTAGGAGGTAAAAGCACTTGCTTACGTTCCACAAATTCCATGTTTGTTTTATACCTGTTATCAGCCTTTATTATTGGACAGTGAATACATGTCTCCTTATTCCAAATACATTTCCGTAGGTTTTCTTCCAGCTCATCCTGTTTTCTAAGAATATGTACTAGTATTTTTTTTTCCCCTTTTGGAGGAAAAAAAATTGCTTTCTCCAAGTGCCTTGGGATAATTAGCCTTGTGTTTTCTTAATACCGTGTGGATTTTTGTTGTTATTGTTGCTATTGTTACTATTATTTCATTCTCATTTTGACAGGGTGCAGATTGAATGAGCCTCGGGAAAGTTGTTAAGTTGCTGTCTGATTATTCTCATATAGTTAATGTTCTATGAAACATGCTGTTATCCTTATCTATTTAATGTCCTATAGACTGTCACAAAAGTGAGCAAAATAACTTTTATTGGGGGTAGTTGAATAAAAATAATAGGATGCAAGTTTGTTCTCTGTAGGGTCACCGAAAACTCCTATAGAAAGACCTCAAGGATAAGGTGTATGTACCTCATTCTTCTAGATATGATTTTAATTTCTGTTAGATTTATCATGTAGCTACTATTTATTTAATATTCTACTAATATATTTTACTAAAACATCATTGAATTCATTCTATGCAGAATGGAAGGTTGTTTTGTTTTGTTCTTTATTACACAAAATCGGTATTTAAAACGACTTCTTAATTTGTTTCTCAGGTTATTCAGACCAAGGCAATCAAAGGGTTTTAGTTTGACCTTTTGTACAAAAGATTATAATTTTGAGTTTTTGTTTGTTTTATTTTTTTGTACAAAAGCTGTTATCATTAGGGGCTGGCTGAAATTGAAACAAATTTTATTAACACTTTAAAAAGCTTTCTGTTCATTGAAATAGGAAAATATGGTGATACTGGAAAGATAATGGACTTAGCAACCAGTGTGACTTCCCCTTTCACTGGACACTGGTTATTCTGATATTTTATCAAGACCCATTTTCAAAACCTGTGACTTTGCCGCAAGGCTCTGTTCTGTTTTTCTTCTCAGCCCCATGGTGAGCTATTTTTATTCTGCACATGTTTAATTTTGCAACTTGTGACAATTTGAAAAGTATAACAATGTCTTTTCACCATAAGATGCACAGGATAGAACAGGCCTAATTTAAGGCTTATGGGAGATATGATAGCCTTGGAGACAAAGATAAGTTAATTTGGACAGACTTACTGAGAAACTTGATTTTTTTTTATTCCAGTGAAGGAATGGCAACCTTCCTCTTTTGATAAATGAAGAGTATTTATTTTTTTTCCAGGGATCAAATCTCTTTACATTTGTAGGTATTCCAGGGAGCCATGGAGGTGACCCAAATACATTAAGATCTGTATTATTCTGACTGAGCTTTCTTTGAGGCAGCCAGGAAGAGAGAACATTTTCTCTGATAGGCAATTAAGGTAAATGCATCTTTATATTAGCCAACACTTTCAAATCCCTGGGAAATATACTTAACAAGAAAGATCAGAGACACCTTTGTTAGGATCTCTCAGAAAAGGGCCTCTATTTCTGGTGCAGGCTTGGAATCTCCTGTGATTCGGTGACATATTAAACCAATCCATTTTAATTACAAATGTAGCATCATGGAGTCATTGAGAGCTGGAGAGGCAGACTTCGAATCCATTCAGATTCAAAGTTTATTCTAATAGATCAAGTAAAGTAATCATTTCATTTTTATAGATAAGCAAGTAAAATGACTTGTCCAAGTTAATATAATTAGCAAAGCAGGGGCTTTTAGCAAGGAATGTGTGTCTTACTGTAATTAGTCTAGATTAGAGGCTATTTTTACTCTATCTGCTAATTTTGACCTACCTGAAGATGAAACACTCTCTTTCTCATTTTTTTCCCTTGTCCATTTCTAATACACTGATCAGGTATAACTGAATATCCAAGTTCTCTTTCTCAATGTCTTAACACTTCCACCAATCTCTAAGCTCCCCCAAAGCAAGAATTAGAGTTCATCTAAACTTTGTACTTTACCCGAGTATAATGAATACTTTGTACACAATAGATATTTAATAGATGTCCACATAAACATCTGTTTCCTGATCATATAATGCAGATACTGATTAATATTTCCTTGAAAGGAAACCCTTACTTCAGATCTGCCTCAATATTCTCCTTTGGTTCCTCTTTCTATTAGAAATAACTGGGCTTTTTCCTCAAAACTCAAAAAAAATTAAAATTAAAAAAACCCCCATTTTAAATGGGGGTTTTTCATTGAAGAAAACCAACTCTTAGGCTATAACAGTCCAGATGGGTGGGAGATGTAGTGAAAAGCCGATAACTCAAAGAACATTTCCATTGTACATGAAGGATTCATTATAAGATCTGGGAATTTACTTCCTTATTTATGTATTATGTGTTTCTGATAAAGTTAAATATAATTATTGTCCTCAAGCACATATCAGTGAGGTTTAAAGGGATAGGCAGGGAGGGGAAAGTAAGAAGTGTAGACAAAGCTCCAAAGTGGGGTTAGGAGGTTATAGAAATATTAAAATAGTATTCAACAGTCACCACCGATCATTCATAAACCAGGTCATCTCACTGTGGAAATTTAAGGATTTATTGATCTTACTGGTAAAAGGCCAATGCCTGCCTTCATCTCATGAAAAAGAAGGTATTTAGGGCCCGGAGGCAAAAATGAGAGAGAAGAAGACATGAGAACAACAGAAATATCTGTACATACATTTTAGAAGAGATGATCAGAAAGATATAGGGATGTCATTTTATTGGTCTTTCTTCTTTTCTAAATGTCTGGGTTATTTTATTCTTCTCAAAGACAATTTATGTTGCTCCCATTATACAGGTGTGCTTTGTTTTAAGCAAAATATGGGTCTGGAAGGAGATTTTAGATAGGTTTTAATATTTGCAAAGTATGTAATGAACATTATCTCACTTTTTCCTTCACAAACATGGGAAGCAAGTGCTCTTATTATCCCAGTTTACAAGTAATGAAACTGGGGCACACATAAGTAAAATGACTTACCCAGAGTCATTGAACCAATGAGTCTATGGGACTGGATTTGAATTCAAGTATTCCTGGAAGTTCAGCACTTTATCCACTATTCATTCATTCTCTCTCTCTCTCTCTCTCTCTCTCTCTCTCTCTCTCTCTCTCTCTCTCTCTCTCTCTCTCTCTCTCTTTCTCGCTCTCTGTCTCTCTCTCCCCTTCTCTCTCTCTCTCTCTCTCTCTCTCTCTCTCTCTCTCTCTCTCTCTCTCTCTCTCTCTCTCTCTCTCCCCCCCCCTCTCTCTCCTTCTCTCTCCTTTCCTCTCTTTTCCTCTCCTTTCCTCTCTTTTTCATCTTTCAGAACTTAAAACCACTTAAATCTCATTCAGCACTGACTAGAAAAGGCATGCTGATACCTGAAGAGATCCAAGCTTTAGGTTTTCATGACATTTACACTTTAATGTGAGAACATGATGTATGGAAGCAATCAAGTTTGATTATTAGTATATGGTGATAGAACTCTAGAATGTACATGAGCTTGATCATAGACTAGACAAAGCTTTCATTAAGTTTTAAGTTTATCATATTTTTTATTGCTACTTTTTTGATCAGATATTTTCCTGCTATAATACCTCTTTTTAAACTTGTCATGAAGAAAAAGTTAAAAGTTAAACAAAATCAACAGAAAGAGTGATCACATGGACAGTATTTGCTGCATTTTATCCCCATTATTTCTTGCCTTCTATGAATAAAAGAAATAGAAATATTTTACATTTTTCCCCTATGGTATCAACTGCTCACTAATATTAATTTGAATTCAACTGCCTTTTTTGTTGTTAACATTTCTTGTTTTTTATTTCTTTTTTCCACTTTTAATATATAGATTACACATTAAGACAATTTCTAACCTTTTAAAAATGCTTTTAGTTGTTCTGAAATACCACTTTTTACCTCTCAGATTGGCTAAGACGACAGGACAAGATAATAATAAATATTGGAGGGGTTGTAGGAAAACTGAGGCACTAATAAATTGTTGGTGGAGTTGTGAACTCATCCAACTATTCTGGAGAGCAATCTGGAGCTATGTCCAAAGGATGATCAAACTGTGCCTTTGTGATACCCTTTGATCCAGCATTATTTCTACTAGATCTGTATCACACAGAGATCATTTAAAAAGGGGAAAAGAACCTATGTGTGCATAAATGTTTGTAGCAGCCCTTCTTGTAGTGACAAGGAATTGGAAACTGAGTGGATGCCCATCCATTGGAGAATGGCTGAAATGGTATATGAATGATATGGAATATTATTGTTCTATAAGAGTTGATTGGCAGGAGAGACTTACATGAACTGATGCTGAGTGAAGTGAGTAAAGCTAAGAGAACATTGTACATGGCAACAACGATGATGGACATAGCTCTTTTCAACAATGAAGTGATTCCGGCCAATTCCAATAGACTTGTTATAGCGCTATCAGGAGAGAGGACTGAGGGGACTGAGTTTGGATCATAACATAAGATTTTCATCTTTTTTGTTGTTGTTTTGCTTACTTTTTTCTTTATTAACTTTTTTTCCTTTTTGATCTGATTTTTTTTCATGCAGCATGATAAATGTAGAAATATGTATAGAAGAATTGCCCATGTTTCATATATATATATATATATATATACACACACACATATACGTATATACATATATATGTATATGTTTATGTATATATACACATATATATATATGTGTGTGTATATATATATATATATATATATATATATATATATATATATATATATTAGATTACTTGCTGTCTGGGGAAAGGAGGGGGAAAGGGAGGGAGAAAATTTGGAAGAGAGGTTTTGCAAGAGTGAATATTGAAAACTATCTTCGTGAATTTTTAAAATGAAAAGATATTATTGAAAATAAAAATAAAATGTTTTGAGTTTCAAATTCTATCCCTCTTTTTTTTTTCTTCTTCCCCTCTCACTAAGATGTGATGAGTAATCAGATAGAGTTTAAAAATGTGTAATCATGTAAAACATATCCATATTAGTCATTCTACATGACAAGATTCAAATGAGAGACAGAGAGAGAGAGACAGAGAGAGAGAGAGAGAGAGAGAGAGAGAGAGAGAGAGAGAGAGAGAGAGAGAGAGAATGAATGAGAACATAACCCCTTTGGGATGGTCTTGGATCATTGTATTGCTGAGAGTAGCTAATTCATTCACATTTTTTCCTTGAACAGTATTGCTGTTACAGGATACAGCATTCTCCTGATTGTTAACTTCACTCTGTATCAAATCATATATGTCTCCCCAGGTTCTTCTTAAACTATACTTCTTATAATACAATAATATTCCATCAAAATCATATAGCACAGTTAGTGTAGTCATTCTCCAATTGTTGGATATCCTTTTGATTTCCAATTCTTAGCCACAAAAAAAGATCAACGGGCTTTTAGTGTGCTTTTCATTTATATTCTATCATTTTTAAAAGAGGCAGTTTGATTAAATAAAAAGTATATTGAATTTCAATCCTGGGTCTGAAACTACCTTGTTGTATGAAGGAGAAAGGCCTTTACTGTCTCAGGCAAGATTTCAAGAATAAGGTGACATTTTAGTAGTGTTTTAAAGGAGGGATCTTTTTCAACAAGTGAAGGGAGAAGGGAAGAGTGGATATTGTAAGCACAGGCAATTATTTTGTATTTTATAATTAACTTATATAAAATTTTATGTGAAATTTTTGAATTTGAGGAAATATAGCTTTCTGTGTCTTATTTATTCCAAAACAGTTTAGGTCCTGTGAAAGAATAACTTAGAATAGTTCCTTAAGGATGTAATAAGCATACATGCTGCTCCTTCTGTTATCATTATCTCTGATTTTATGTCTATGTCAAGATATCAAATGTAAGTTCTTTGAAGGCAGAGCTTATCTCATTTTTGTCTTAATAATCAAAAGCCTAGTGTTGGGACTATCACAGAGTGGTCACTTATTATCTGAATATTATTATTATTTCAGAAGTCTGAAAGTATTCTCTTGAATTGAAAAACTAGAATTAATTTTCCATGATCATATCTGTTGGAGCTTTTTGGTCATCTTACTTAGATATCCCATTCTGATATGACTCTCCCTCCCTCCCTTTCTTATTCCCTCCCTTCTTCACCCTCCCTCCCTTCCTTTCTTTCTCTCTGTCTCTCTCTCTCTCTCTCTCTCTCTCTCTCTCTCTCTCTCTCTCTCTCTCTCTCTCTGTCTCTCTCTGTCTCTCTCTCACTCTCACTTTGTATGCATACATATGTGTTTGTCTTTGTGCTTTCATCAACTTTTATGTATGTCACCATGAAAATTCTCTTCAATGGTGCAGATTAGCAAATGTTCTGCAGTCTTAGATTTGCCAAGAGCAGTAAAAGGATAAATGACTTGATAATGTTCTATCCACTAGCCTATATAGCTTGCTTTTCTTGCAAAGAAAAAATTACACTTTGAATCTTAATATTATATCCACTAAATAGCAAATGTATTTCCTCTGCTTCAGGTGTATGCATCTGCCAATATGCAGATCATTGGTTCATTCCTGAGAAGTTGAGGTTTCCTAGGAAGCCTCCTCTGGCCCTTCAAGGTGATTGATATGTGACTTTTATCCCCATGGTTCTGCATCATAAACATAATTTCTCATTCTAAGGTCAATACCAACGTTGTACGGAGGTAAAGGAATTGTGCAGATGTTACAGAGGGTTAACCTTGAGTTTTTGCACAGCTTTATGATTCCCAAGCAATGATCTCGCTACTATTTACTTGGCAGGGGAAAAGGCAATCAAACTTTTTTAAAAAGAAAATTTGCTGCAGGAAATGTTTTGATTTAGTTAAAAGTAGAGAATCACATAACCCATATCTGAACAGATACAGGCAAGTGTTTTTTTAAATGCATACATCAACAATCCTGAAAGTAAAAGTGGGATGCATCAAGAAACTGCCAGAATTGCCAAAGGCATGGAGAAATCTCAGAAAGCAAACTGCACCATCTGAGATAAAAAGCAAGAGGAATATAAATGCAACTCTGGCTTTCAGAGATGACCATCTATATCAGGTTTTCATGTTGAAATAGTGTTACATGAAGATCTCAAAGAACTTTACAGGTGCCATCCATATTAACCTAAGCTGAGATTTGAAGTGGGCAGGTGTTATTTACCAACCTTTGTGAATTTGCAGGAACTGAGACATAGGTAAAGGCATTTCTCTGAAGCAGGACAGACACTCATCATTAAACTTAACACAGGTATTTAATAAAGGCTGGTTACTTAAGAAAGTAGTACCTTATAGTAGGTGCTTAATAAAGGCTAGGTAAGAAAGTAGTGCCTTATATACCTACTATAAGACTAGTTAATAAAGACTAGTTACTTAAAAAAGTGTTTTATAGTAGGTACTGAATAAAGGCTAGTTAAGAAAGTAGTGCCTTATATAACTACTATAAGACTAGTTAATAAAGACTAGTTACTTAAGATAGTGTTTTATAGTAGGTACTGAATAAAGGCTAGTTAAGAAAGTAGTGCCTTATATACCTACTATAAGACTAGTTAATAAAGACTAGTTACTTAAGAAAGTGTTTTATAGTAGGTACTGAATAAAGGCTAGTTACGTAAGAAAGTAGTGCTTTGTAGTAGGTACTTAATAAAAGCTAGTTACTTAATATAGTAATGCTTTATAGCAGGTGCTCAATAAAGGTTTGTTGCTTTTGAAAAGTAGTGCTTTATAATAGGTACTTAATAAAGGCTAGTTAAGAAACTAGTTCCTTATAATAGGTACTTAATAAAGATCTAGTTACTTAAGAAAGTAGTGCTTTATAGCAGTTATTTAATAAAGGCTAGTTGCTTAAGAAAGTAATGCCTCATACTGAATAAAAGTTAGTTACTTAAGGAAGTAGTGCTTTACAGTAGGTACTGAATAAAGACTAGTTAAGAAAGTAGTGCCTCATAGGTATTTAATAAAGGCTAGTTACTTAGGAAAGCAGAGCTTCATAGTAGGTACTGAATAAAGATTAGTTACTTAAGAAAGTCGTGCATTTCAATAGGTACTGAATAAAGGTTAGTTACTTAAGAAAGTAATGCCTCATAATAGGTACTGAATAAAAGCTAGTTACTTAACAAAGTAGTGCCTCATAGTAGGTACTGAATAAGGGCTTGTTAATTAGCAAAGTAGTGCCCCATAGTAGGTACTGAATAAAATTTAGTTATTTAAGAAAGTAGTGCTTTACAGTAGGTACTTAATAAAAGCTAGTTAAGAAAGTAGTGCCTCATAGTAGGTACTGAATAAGGGCTTGTTAATTAACAAAGTAGTGCCTCATAGTAGATACTGAATAAGGGCTTGTTAATTAGCAAAGTAGTGCCCCATAGTAGGTACTGAATAAAGCTTAATTACTTAAGAAAGTGGTGCTTTACAGTAGGTACTTAATAAAAGCTAGTTAAGAAAGTAGTGCCTCATAGTAGGTACTGAATAAGGGCTTGTTAATTAACAAAGTAGTGCCTCATAGTAGGTACTGAATAAAGCTTAATTACTTAAGAAAGTGGTGCTTTACAGTAGGTACTTAATAAAAGCTAGTTACTTAAGAAAGTAGTGCCTCATAGTAGGTACTGAATAAGGGCTTGTTAATTAACAAAGTAGTGCCTCTTAGTAGGTACTGAATAAAGCTTAGTTACTTAAGAAAGTGGTGCTTTACAGTAGGTACATAATAAAAGCTAATTAAGAAAGTAGTGCCTCATAGTAGGTACTGAATGAAGGCTAGTTACTTAACAAAGTTGTGCCTCATAGTAGGTACTGAATAAAGCTTAGTTACTTAAGAAAGTGGTGCTTTACAGTAGGTACTTAATAAGGGCAAGCTTGCTTTCTTGATTTAGTCTCAGAGACAATCTGTTGGTGTCCGATGGCGTGACAGGCAGGTGAGCCGGCTTTGAGGAGGGAGGGCCGGGCAAGGTCACCTGCCTCACCTTCCCCCCCAGGGCCGTCTGGGGCCAGTGGCCAGATGGAGATCACGACATGACAGGAGCGGCTGCGGCCAGACCATGATGCCGGCGGGAAGACTTCCGATTCCCGCCCGGCCGCCTGCTTTTCCTAAATCTGGCCAGGTCCCTGGCCAGTGGCTGGGCTATGAGGAGTAATCCCATCTGAGGAAATCTCACTTTGTTCCCATAATAGCATGTCTCCGCCGACCGGTGTCAGCCAGCTGTCTCTTGCACCGGCCAAGACAGGGGCCCCTTTGGCCACGTTATTCTCCCCCCACCCCCACCTTTCCGAGCCCCGGCTCCGGGACGAACCCTGTCCCCGAGGGGGCTGCCCGCGCGGGGCCGGAGCGCTGTCCGAGGTCCCCGAGCTGTGTGACCTTGAGCTGCGGCTCTCCTTTCCGGGCAGCCCCCGGCTCTCTCCCGCTCCCCGTGCCCCGCTCCCCGCCTGGTGAGGTCGGTCTGACACCCGGTGACCTGTCAGCTGTCTCCCCACCTGCTTACATGCTGATTCATTGATGAGGAGAGAGTTGGCTTGCAGGCCCCGCCTCCCTCTCAATGGTCTGGGAGCCGGTGGAGAGGATGCTGTGGCTGGGGAGCCCGCTCTGCTAGCCGAGCTCCTTCCCACAAGTGGGCAGCGGCCAGCAGGCTGCCAGCCGCCTCTGAAGACCATAGTGCCCCCCGAGCCATCTCCTGGCTCTTCCCGCGCCCAGCGTTCCCTCTCCGGCCGGCTTGTGGCTCTTTAAGGCAGCTCCTTTTCAGCCTGCACAGCTAAATCCAAAGGAGTTGTAAGCAGCCTGGGATAGAAACTGAGATACAAGTTTCCCCTCAGAGACTGTCTCTCTGTCTCTCTTTTTTTCTCCTTCCCTTTTTGGCAAAGACTTCTGGCTCTCCTCAGAGGAATACCTTTGTGCTTAAGATGAGTGGCTGTAGAAAACGGTGTAAACGTGAAATATTGAAATTTGCCCAGTACCTTCTCAGGCTATTAACAGGTTCTCTTCATCCAGGTAATGACTGCTTTTCTTTCTAGAAGAAGACTGAGGCTGGTGATGAACTTGGAACTGACCAGAGAGGCTCGCTGTTGGGCTCTAGGGGTTTTTTAAGGGGGGCTTTTCAGGAAAATCCCTCTTAAAACATCTGGGCTTCTGGAAATCCGGGTAGTGTAGAGCCTTGAGTGTGTGTTTGGGGCTGGAGAAGTTGCTTTTCTGCGTGTGGCTTCCCTATGTTGCTCTAAATGAGCTTCTCTCTAAGGAGCAGAGGGTCTGCAGTCTTTATTAAAGAGTTCCGCAGAGAGTGATCGCCTCCTGCTAGGGATGCTGTTGTTTACCTGGCACAGGGCTGACCTGTTTGCAGGTATTGGGGAGTGCTCTGAACCGGCAGAGTGATTACAGGGCATACATAGACCAGCTCTTGGACTGGGTCTCGTTAGCTGGCTGTTAGAGAATTAAGAGTTCCTGGAATAATTAGCAAAATGAGTCTGGGCAAAGGAATCAGCAGTGAAGAAGTTGGGACAGGTTTGATTTGGGAAGGGGGAAATGGGGAAATTGTGTGAATATGAAAAATGTAGAGGGATTAAAATAGAAATTATCTTAAATGTGAGTATTGATAAAAAGAAATATCTCTGAAATGGTCCCCATGATTGTGATAAACTCCAGTGATTGTGCCGCCCATGAGACCCCTAGCCAGTGTCATTTACACTAGGGACAAAATTACTTTACGTACTGCTTGGTTTATTAATATGTGAAACTGCTGAAGTTAGTTCTGGAAGCCAATATATTACATTGTTATATTGAAAAGATTCATCTCAGTAGTTTTGTGGTCAGTGAATAAAGTCTGGATGATAGCTAATGGGGCTGAATTATTTTTATTTTATTGATGAGCAGGTGAGGGAAAACAATTTCACCAATGGTGGTGATTGGCAATGAAATGGTAGTTGCAAGTTTCTTTTTAATGGGTATTGAGCATCCTCTCATGCTTTATAGTGCTCTTTTAGATTTAATATCTGACTTTAGTCAACTTCCAGTAATTTTAACCATGGCCAATTAAATGTGAGTATTTTGATTAGGAGCTCGTCAATATAACTGTCACAAATTTGTCATTTCCTTAGGATATTTAATTGACTTTAGAGCAGCATTTGTGTTCATTCTTGTTTTGAAATATTAGATGCATGTTGTTTTGAGTTGCTATGGGAATGAAGTAATATTCTATGAAAAAAAAAAAACAACACATGCTTTATTGGTAACCATATCCTGTATTTTCCTATTATACAATGTAATTTAGGATTATATTTCCTTTTGTATTAAAAGGAAAAGAAACTCTGACAGTGTGTGTTTGTATTTCTCTCTGTGTGTGTGTGTGTGTGTGTGTGTGTGTGCACTATGTTTCTACATAACTCTCAGCTCAGAAGGGATTCTGTCACATTTTGAAGGATTGCCCTCCAAACCCTCTGGCAACTTATAAAATGCTCTGGTGGTATTCTACAAATTTCATGACTGTGTCTGTTATGTTGAATGCATAGAAAGCTGGGCTCAATGTGCTTTTTAAACAGACTTAACAATCAATATGCATTTCTAAAATTACTGTGAAGGTCTCTGCTTTTTTTCACAATCATGGGAGAAAAGCTCTTGCCCTTGAACTTGAAGAGGCAGAAGTGATGAAAGAATATAAAAAGTTGCAAGGGTTATTTACAATCTGTGGTGTGCCGTGGCAACTTACTATGTTCTTTAAAAAAAATCGTTGAGAGAACAGTCTGCTCGTAAATGCTCTGAAATCCAGCTTGAATCTTTACAACTGCTCACGATGCCATTTGGAAGGGCCAGTTTATACATTTTACTATCTGCTGCAATAATAAACACTGTTCATGTTGCAGTAGCTAATGTAAAATTCATTAGGGCACTCTCAAGTCCCTTGGCTAGTAATTAATGAAGAAGTGGGAGGCAAAGAAGAATTAGTTTAAAAAATTTGCTTCACTGGTGCATGTTAAAGTGGTTACTAATTGTACTATGAACCATCAGCATATGTTTATGTAATTATTGTAAATAAAGAAAAATTAACATGACTTAGAGGAGCTTTTTTTTTTTTTTTTGGTGGGGGAGTCTGTCTGACATTGCCCAGGATCTCGCCTCTGTCCATGGTCTTTCAGTTATGGTTAGCTTGACAAGTTTGTTGTTGGATGTCCCATGTGGGACAAGTTCTTCTGAGATGTGCTTCATTACTGATAACTGCTTTCCTTTTGATATCAAGGGGACTCTGAAATATTCTGATTGGTTTTCAAGACTTTGAAAATCACACACTCATTCACATACATTCTCTTGATGTTAGTTCTTTTTAGGTAAAATATTTGGGGATTTGATTTTTCTTTGATCTATCTTATTAATGGTTATCATGAGCTTTCAGTAATGAATTGATTTTCAGGAGTTGTTTATGCTAAATAGTAGCAAACACTTAACCTTCTGAGATAGGTAATCTCACAAATGATTCCTCTAAATAACCTTTTATTTGGGTGAAAACACACCACCCAAACATAACTGAAACAATTTAGAAATCTAAACTAGACTGGATCTAACCATTTTCATGGGAACGTGATCTACATTTTTGCCACGGCAAATCCATTCTCCAGGAGATGGACTTAAAAGCTTAGTCTATTTCCCCTTTCTGTAATGAGAGACTATGCAAGCTTAGAGAAGCTCTCTTAGCTACAATCATTCACAGAAAACCACAGTGAAAGCATTACAGATCCACAGATGTCCGGGTTCTGGGTCTCATTCTCAGTTCTCATTAACTTGAGAATACTAAGTTCCATCCTAGTACACATCCTTTCAACTTTCTTTCTGCTTTGAAAGGCAGGCTAGTTTAAGTCTTAAAGGCAGACAAAAATGAACCACCATCCTTCTGTTTTCATACACTGTTTTGTATTAATATTTTGACCTTTCATGCCCAGCAAAGTTAAGATTACCAGACCAGCATGACTGCACTAGGATTTTCACCCTACCTAATGCACATTTAATTTAATGTAAAATGCCCTTTGACATAATTGAAGAGTTCATTAAGAAAATCTGAAAGATATTCCATTTTTCCATTTGAATGAATGAAAAAGCACTTGTTAAGCTCTTATTATAGGTCAATTATTGTGCAAAGTCCTGGACATAGAGAAAAAAGAAAGAAAGAAACAAGAGAGACCTTCCATGAGGAGGAAAACAAAATATATTTTTGAGTTTTGTTCTAGGGAAAGCGAAATTCATGTTAGACTTATTGGAAAATATCCCTGGATTAAAAACAGGGGTGGTCTTCAGAAAACTGTGAAAAGCTTGTATTCCAGAATCCAAATTTCATTTTTTTTGGTATCCCAGTGTGATCACAGCACTGTCGGGCACAATTACAGACCCATGCCAAGTCTAGTTGAGAATATTAGAGTTAGCAAGGATTTTAGAGGGCATGTAGTGTAACTTCTTCATGCTATATTGGTGTACATGAAAACCAGTGGAAGTGGGAGGCTTTGTCTAAGATCCAGAGCTGGTTAGTCACTTAGCTGTCTCTCTAATTTAGAACTCAGGACCTAGTTTGGTGCTTCTTACTTTTGCTTTATTTCTGTTTAGGAAGCCATAGCTAAAATTTAGTCTTCTCTATCTCATCATTCATTTTCCAGTGTTTTCAGATTTTATAAAAAACTGAGCAACCTGGGCATATATAGGAAATCTCCCACTATCGTGTGTCATGTCAAGGATTTGTTTGACTACCAAAAGACTTCAGATCTTGGGCTGATTGACATGCAACACTTGAGAGAGTAACCCATACATAACTCTAAGTGAGAGAGATGAGTTAGATGGCCATATTGACACTTATCAATGGCTATAGAGACCAACAATCAGGTTTTCTTTTTCAAATTATTAATGGTGATCCTATAATTAGACCTCGAGTTATATAGAGATTGGATAAATAAATTAATTACATATTCAGAAAAGATCTTTTTATTACCATTTTAACAGAAATGTATTTATTTGCAACATAGCATCTTTCCATAAATAAACAAGTTACCAGCTACACAATGGGGAAGGGTTCTATTTTTACAAGGAAAATATGATTCATTCCATAGTGACACGGGTCATAATAAAACATCCCAGCCTTCAGAAATGGAAATCTCTCTATCATCACAGTTAAGGTGTATGCTGTGAGATGTTTTGCCAACAGTGAAGATGGATGGCCCTGTTACCATCCATTCAGACCTGCATCTGGCTCTGCTTTCAATCAATGGGAGATGACTGTGGGACAGTGGGATGGGATCCAAAGTAAAGTCTTGATTAAAATTGACCAAAATTTCTGAAGATAAAACGTTCAGCTTTGGATTAGACTGGCAACTTCTTTAATTGACTAAACAAAATGCACCCTAGATTTGGTTTGGTTTGGTTTTAAAAGAACATGCAAAAATATAAAGCAGTCTCCTGGGAATTGCAAGATTCTATAAATATTTCTTAGGGAGTCCTGATGCTGGGTGCTGGAATAGCCATCTTTCTCTTCTGATGTAATTGTCTCAAGACATGTTCTATTGAAGGAAATACTTGGAGTTGAAAATGAAACTTTTGGACCTGGTTCAATCTCTTTATTTTGCAGATGAACAAAGTGAGTAGAAAGAAGGTAAATGACTTCCAGGATCAAACAGCTAATAAATAGCTGTCATAGAATTTAAACACAGGCACCCTGACTCTAATCCAGTGCATATTCCAATACACCATAGCCATTGTTTGCCATTTAGTTTTGTTGTTGTTGTTGTTGTTGTTGTTGTTGTTGTTGTTTTATTATGAGTAGTCATGCTCCCTGAGCAACATAATAGTGAGAATTTAACAGATCTGAATAAATCTCTTTTACAACAAAATTTGTTGTAAAATAAAACTTACAGTGGAAGTGAATCTTATGCATTTAATGATACATATAATTATTATGTTGCATAATAATTGGGTTTAATGATGAGCACTACACATAACTGACATAGTTCTGATTTCTTTTGCACAGTCAAACCCAAATGTGTGCTAATCTTTTCTGCTTGTTTCAGTAATGTCAGAGGTATCAGTGTTGCCCACTGCCTTGGATGCCATGAACATTTCTTGCTTTTCTTAATACATTAATGGGCAAACTTCCTGCATTTATCTTCCCAAAGTTGGGATTCTCTTGCCTTCTGTCTTTAACTAAAGTTGAGATTCTCTCTATTTCACCCATGCTATTCTTTCTAAGTTCCTTCTTTCTTTTCTCAGGGACATTTGATCAATGATCCCCAAGTGCTAGAACTGCCTTCTGCTGGCCATTGTGTTTAGAGGTATGAAGAAGCAGGAAGAGGTAAAAAGCATGACTGCCATGTCACCTGAGGCAAGACCAGGGCATAAGGAAGAAGACAGGGAGGCAATGGGATTGTCATCTCATGGCATCAGTGAGTTTGGGATACAAGGATCACAATCACAATCACAAAGATCATCCATGTCTTTTCCTTTAGCCAAATCCTCAAGTCTGTTACTGAGCATGGGATGATTTCAAGGGCTAGAGGATATTTGCTGAAAATAAAAGAATGAAAAAACAGCAAACTCTTCTGTCTGTTATCTGAACTCAGATCTTAGCTTCCAAATGCAGTTTTCCTGTGACTTTGTCTTCTTATTTAGAGATGGAAACTGAGGTGCTGAAAATTGACATGATTAATTCAAAGTAGCACAGATTATTGATGATGGCAGCCATCTTCCCATACTTCAGGGTAATCAGTCATTAATTATCCTGAGTCTAGTGAGCACCCACAATTTGGCATGAACTATGAAGTATTCTTTTGAGGTCACTCGGGAATAGGAATGAATGCAAATTTTCTCCATCACACATTCTCTGACCTCCCCCCACACCCCACTTATTCTACCATGACTTTCCCTTTCACAGAAAGGTTAATATACTCTGATTTTCATGTTTTTCATAAACATGATTAGCTCTCGTTTCCTATGTTTTAATATGTCCAGCTCTCTGTCTACTTTCTCTTATCTCTTCTCTCCAATGCTAGGAATATGTTCTGTCTCCACAAGCAAAAACAGTTTCTTCTTCTCCGTTCAGAATTCATTAATGGAGCCACCCTCATAAAACATTTTTGAAGAACCTAATAAAGGGTAATTTTTCTCCTCTTCCTAGAATGTTTTCCCCTTCTTTGGATCTCTCTTTTTTTCTCAACTTACTTCTAATGTAATACACATATCTGTGCAGTTCTGATTTTCTTCTCTTTCTCCAGTAAACTGTAAGCTCTCTAGGGCAGGAATTCCACATTCCCAGCATAATAGGCAGGCCAGAAATGTTTGCTGAGTAGATCTGTTAAACTTAAGAAGAGTGGAGAGTAAAAGGGAGATAGGAGAGGTAATAATTCCCTAGAACTGACATACTTTTTTTCTGGGTCATGAATCTCCTTGGCAGGATGGCAAAGCCTATTCTGTCATTAAAAGTATAAAAATCAAAGAAAAAGAAATCACACAGAAGTTCAAAGAGAATTATATATATCTATACACAGGCACATATACACATATGTCTAAATATACCCATAAAAATATGATGTGTATATACTATATGTGTACATATAAAAGTTTGCAGATTCTTGGTTAGGGTCCCTCTTTTCTAGAAATATCCCTCTTGAAGAGGTAAAAGTTGGAGAATTGCTGAAAGAAAAAGTAGTAAAAAGCCAAGAAAGAAACAGAAAATATTGATTTTTTAAATAACTTTTTATTGATAGAACTCATGCAGGGTAATTTTTTACAACATTATCCCTTGCATTTACTTCTGTTCCGATTTTTCCCCTCCCTCCCTCCACCCCCTCCCCCAGATGGCAAGCAGTCCTTTACATGTTGAATAGGTTACAGTATATCCTGGATACAATCTACGTGTGCAGAACCGAACAGTTTTCTTGTTGCACGGGGAGAATTGAATTCAGAAGGTATAAATAATCCGGGAAGAAAAACAAAAATGCAAGCAGTTTATATTCATCTCCCAGTGTTCTTTCTTTGGTTGTAGCTGCTTCTGCCCAAAATATTGATATTCTTATGGAAGGGAGGAAGTCTTGTTAAGGAGCTGAGATAATGACATTTACCACTAGATAGTTTCTACCAACTTCAGAAAAAAAACTCTGATATCCCCCCAAGTTCCACAGATGAAGAAAGATTGTCCATTTATTCTGGTATCATTGAGATGTCATCTTTCAGGGTCCAGGTGAATTTCTACTTCTTGCATTAGTTGAGATTTCCCTCAAAAATCCAGTCCATATTAACTTTTTCTTTCATCAAATGCCCAGAAAACTACTTCTAAATCGATTAGTTCAGCACAGCCCTAAATTATTTTCTAGTTTTTTCATTTAATTCCCTAAACCTTTTTCTTAAGAGTAGAGTATGAAAACAGTGATAACATGCTTCTTATTCTTAAACTTCACAACATTTAATTCTGTGTTAGGCCCATAATGGGTTATGGATAAATAGTTTTGGTTAATTCCATATATATATATATATATGTGTGTGTGTGTGTGTGTGTGTGTGTGTGTGTGTGTGTATATGTGTGTGTGTATATATATATATATATATATATATATATATATATATATAAATTGTTAGCTTGTTTTTTTAGAGGGTGGAAATTAGAGGGACAATTTTCATTTGGTTATAGTTTAATATGTTTATTAGTGTTTTAGTAGTTTAGTATTTTAGTAGTTTAATAATAATGTGATATGTTTAAAGATGGGGTCATCTAGTCAAATGGCCTAAATTTTATATTTTAGGAAACTAGGATCAGAGAAGTTTAAAAATTTAACTAGATTACTGCAACTTATATGTGAAACAACTAGATTTGATCCCAGGCCCACTGACACAAAAACCCAGCCTTCTTTCTAATACATTTTTTTCTCTACTTAATAAAAATCTATTGAATTTAGACTCTCATGACTTTAGAGACCTTTGGGATAATGGGATAATGGGGGAAATAATGGAAATCAGTGTGCTCAGTTATTTTTTCAGTTTTGTAACAGTATCTGGTGACTTGTTACATGGGTATCCTTCAGGTGATGATACTCAGTCAATTCTAGTCTTTTTTATTCATCTCTTAACTCCATCCCAACTCAACCTATTTAGGAAAAGCCCAGTCAATGACATGATTAATTAAATTAATCATATATTTGTCATATTCAAATATAAATTATCAGTTAAAATGCACTGCTTTCTGTTACCTAGAACAAATTATTTCTCTTCCATATATTTTCATTTCCTAAATCAAAAAAAAAAAAAAATGGGGGGTTTTAAGCAGGCTCTAAAGAACTGCCAGACCTAAAACTTCTATACTTGTTTATATATATATATATATATATATATATATATATATATATATATAGTGAAGCCATTGTCTAGTCAGGTAAGAACTGCTAGCCATGTCAAAATTTAATTTTTAAGGTAAGGTATCATATAATATTTTTACAGGCATTTCATATTATGTACAGGTCTTCTTTGAATATGTGTAGGGCAGATAACTTCTAGAACCCAAAGACTTTATTTATACTTAGAGACTGCATAGATTATTGTTGGGAAATTTGGATTTTTTTTTTGGTTACATGCCCAGCAGTTGGCGATGTGGTCTCCCTTGGGATGGTTTAGTAGACACAGCATAAAACTGATCTTTAAAATACTAAAAGCTTTTTATAGAACTGGCTCCATAACCCTTTACAGCTCTTCAACTTCCTAACCATGTTATAAGTCTCTGAGCCAAAGAGTCAATCTATATTATCATTATAATAGAAACGTACATATTGTAATAACTCATTAAAAAGAGGAATGTGAAATAGTGAGAAACTTCATTTCCCATTTCCTAACCCTAGTGACCTTACCAAATGGAAAGCTTCCCATTGTAGAGATGGAAATAATAAGCTTGGAGGAATTGTGATTTTCTTAACATTATACAGTAGGTTCAAGGATGGGAAACAGAAAATGAGATACTCTCAACAAAGTAATGTAAGACTAGATGTGGCTGGGAAAATGAGATTAAAGCATGCTTATGATGCTGATTTCTATTATTTGTGTAGAAACATAGCATATTTTATTTGATGGGACTTTCCTGTGGATTTGTTAACTATTTTTTTGCCTTCAAAGACTTGATCTTGTTGACATAATTACTTCCCCAGTACTGAAGACGACAAATTGTCCTCCCTTTTAGGAGCTTCTTTCAGGAACTCTTGTGGCCCAAAGAATTCATCATCTGGTGGCCCATTTAGTGTCAATAATGATATATTAGGATGATAAAAGGAAATGATTGAGATCCTAGGTTTTCCATTCATAGTACCTACTTTTTAAAATGTACAGCAACACATTATCTGTCTTACATCCAGACTTCCAGCAACTTCAAGCATCTGGAACCTCAATAAACACAGAATGAATAGGGACAAAAATAGCAGAGATGAGCCAGAGATGCAAAGAGGATGCTTCACACACTGGGATTGCTCAGAAGGAAAGAGCGCTGGGGTGGGTGGGGTTTGTTTGGTTAGGTTAATAAATAGCCAGCCAATCTCAAGGGAGCAGTCAGAAAGGACCAGAATAAAGTAAAATGGAAACCAAAGGGATGAGAGTGACTGTGGAGAACAGAAACATGAGTGGGGAATTACAGGTATGATGATCCACCTATCAGTGGCGAGCAAATAAGAAAAACCATACTGGAAAACAGTCCTAGAACCTGACTGGTCTCCTCAGCTAGCCCTAAGTAGCCTAGGAGGGAAGCACTGTGCTCTATTCAATACACATTATTCATAGACCAGCTTTAAAGTGGGAATAGGTGAAGGAGGAAGAATGGTAATAGTTAAAAGAGACAGTTTCTCCATCTATTTACCTCCATATGGACCAAATTGCGATCATTTACAGTTATCTATTACAATGATGTAAAACTCAAATAGAAACATTTTCCTTGTAGGCCACATATTTATTTAGAAAATCACAAATTAGCATTATCTAAGGTATGGTATATATATTTTTGGTTGTTGTTACATGTTTCCCTTTTAACCTGGTTCTGGCAGCATTCTTGGGATTTTGTTGGTGATGAATTGGCAATGAGTTTTACCCTTCCTTTTTACAATATAATACAATAAAACACAATCTTATTCTTTAAAAACTAAAACAAAGTACTAAATACAAGAAACAAAATACAAAAAACCCATATTTAAGTAAGTGCATTCCAGAAGCATTTTTGTAAAAAGATAACACTTCACATGTAGACACTTCCCACCTTTTTTAGCTTTAAAA
The DNA here is from genome assembly GCF_016432865.1 of Antechinus flavipes. Taxonomy (NCBI): domain Eukaryota; kingdom Metazoa; phylum Chordata; class Mammalia; order Dasyuromorphia; family Dasyuridae; genus Antechinus; species Antechinus flavipes. The sequence continues at coordinate 12,307,063 of NC_067403.1, read as the reverse complement.
ATTTCAAGGTAGAAAAAAAGTATGTTTTTCTGTCTACACATCCCCCAAAACTAACAATGTTCTCTATACAAATCAGTGCTTTAAAATGATCATTGGGGTGGGAAAAGGCAAAAAACAAAAACAAAAACAAAAACAAAACCTTATTTGTTCAGTGGATGTAGAACAGTTAGTTACAGAACAGCCTTGATGGAGAAGAATGATAATAGTGAAAGAAAGAGAGGACAAAATAATAGAAGCTTCTTTAATGACACACATTTAAACCCATAGGCCCAACTCGAGACAATGCAGTAGAATTGATGACTCTCCAAACTGTGTGTGCTTTTTCTGGATCAGGATTTAGAACTTTATAATGACTAGGGAGGGACTTTTTACTTTTTCATTTCTCCCCTCTCCCCCAGGCAAAGAATAATGTAGTAATCTGATAATTCCAGATTACACAGATGCTTCTCCCCCACACACAAATTAACCAAAAAAAGCGGGATAAAATAATTGATATCAAAAAAGTCAAAACGAGAAGTTCTGGGTTTATTTTTTGCATCGGGCATAGATATGGTGACAAACCATGATTGAAATAGCTTTGAATAGATGTTGAATATGGGTGCCGATAAAACTCTTTTCTTTTAAAATAAAAATATTATTTATTTTTAACATTCATATTTTTAGTTCTAAATTCTGTCCTCTGATCAACTCCACCTCCTTCTATTAAGAAGGGAGGAGATATGATATCATTTATATGTCTAAAGTCATGTAAAACATTCCCATGTGAGTCATGAGGCAAAAAAGGAAGGAAAATAAAGTCAATAAAATTATGAAAAATTTTTATGGAAGGCAAAATTATTTGTTCTATTTTATTATTTTTTGAAAGTTTACATTGCGGCTAGAAAATTTTAAATGATCAACCACCACTTTTTTCACAATAAAAATGGAGTCATGATTCTAATTCAAAATCCATAAACTTGTATGTCAAAGAACAAGCACAATACACAGAAAAGGATGGCCTTCATAAGAAGGCAAAACAAGCAAACCTCTATCATAGTGAAGAGATCATTCGTGGTACCTGCTATTTTCTATCTTTTTGAATGCTGTTGACATTTCTATTTTAAAATCAGTCTGCATTATTTTTAACATTGAACAGCTTTCCAGTTTTCTGTCATTAAAGAACCTTCTGTGGTTATATAGCAGTTTTAAAACAGAATTTTAAAAATATCTCAAGTGATAAAATACTAGTATTCTAATAGTGTCTTTGTCCAATTAAATCATACTCTTGAAATTATATAATCTTGGTGCCAATGGGAATTTACTCCTTCCAGTAAATGATCTGGTAGAAAGAAATGAGAAGCAAATCTGGAATCAATCAATCAATAGACATTTATTAAATGCCAAATATGTGCCAATCACTTGGCTGAGTACTAGAGAGACAAAATGGTTGTCAGCCCTTGTCTTAAAGGAGTTTACAACTGAGTGGGTAATCATTTAAGGGCATTTATTTGTCTTTTTTATTTTTGTAAAATAGCTATTTCTTTAAGTTTTCTTAAGATAGATAAAAATATCCATCATCAAAATGTTTACACATTTTTTCTTGAGAATATTTTTTCTCCAAGTACTTTAAAAATCAGTCTCCTTAAATCTAGTTTCAAAATAGTTTTGAAGAATATCTTCCTTTGCTGGCGCATTTTAGTACTATTCTTTCTTGGAATATAGACTTTGAAAAGTTGGACAGGAAAATGGGTTTAATTTAGTCTGCTGTATAATACAAATCACCATTGAGAGAGATTCTATTGAAGAGTAGATCCAACGACTTCATTAAAGTTGCCATGAATGATACAAATATTCATTGACTAATTATAGCCACCAATACCAATATCTCTATAATATATGAGGATATTAAGAAAAAGAAGGTGGTAATAACTACAATTTATACTCAGTAATCCAATTTATTTCTTTTTTCTATCTTAACTTCTATACTCTCTCTGTGTAAATGAAAATTATGTTTGAGCAATGCTGAAATTATATAAATGAATTATAATCAGCATAATCTCCCAAATTTATTGCCAATTAACAACAGACATTAAATAGAAAACCTGTAACGTTCTTTTTAAAGGCTTGGGTTCGTCACCTTAGGTTATGTGAAGCTTGTCAAAGAATATAGGAAATTTTAATACATAACTATATTGTTACTAAATTTATTAATCTCTTTATTTTTATGCATGGAAACCTTGGGTATATTTTATTTCATATTAAATGCAGTATATAAGAAAGCTTCCAGGAAACCAATGTGTATGGGGACTGAGATCTTAAAATTTGGGGAAATTTTAGTTTAGTGAATTGCATACGTAACAATAGTTGGGATATTTTTTAAATAAATCCAATATAGACACACATACACACACACACATATATTTCTTAAATGTACATCCCCAGTTACAAAATCTTATTGAAAAATTAGATTCCCAAACTGAACTAAATAAAGAACTGTGAAATATCTGCTGAAATGATATGAATAAAAATTCTTTATTTCTTGATTACTTAGATTCGCCTTATTAACTTGTGCTCCATGAACTCATTTTTTTTTATTTACTCAACAAGTCCATTTTGGTATGATTGGGTATCTTTGTAATCCCATGCATTTTATTTCAAAATGTTTTTCTGTAAAGGGATTCATAGGCTTCTCTAGATCACCAAAGGATTTAATGATATACAAAAAAGTAAAAACCCATAACCTATATATAATCATTCTTGATTTTAAAAAGTATTGTTATTTAAGTCATTTCTCAATAATTCTGACTCTTCTTGACTCCATTTAGAGTTCTCTTGGAGTAGTTTGCTACTTACTTCCCCACCTCATTTTACAGATGAAAAAATGGAGTCAAATTAGGGTGAAGTGACTTGCCCAGATTCACACACTCAACAAGTGGCTGAGGCTAGATTTGAACTCAGAAAGTCTTCTTGATTCCAGGTCCAGTATTCTCTGCACTATGGCAGTACCTAGTTGCCCTTGAAAAAGGACATATATATTTTTAATAGTTTATTTTTAACAATTTGATCAAAGACAGTAGAGGTAACTTTTAATTATTTGAAAATAGAGTTCCTGATTTTAATTTATGCTTAGACAAATTTTGCTTATAGTTCTTATGGACATTAAGCAGATTGGGTGATGAAGTTCTTTATTGACATGCTTCACTGACACTTCTTACATTGTTGTGTCAAGAGACTGATTTAGACTGCATTATCTACTTTGATCTAATAGAAATACTCATCTAATTTAGAGATTAGTGACAGCTTTCAAATGGATATTTTGTATGAGTTAGAGAAGCTACAGACTTGAAAAGAATCATGGAGCTCATTTTGTGTCATTTATTTCTCAGAATGATTGTTGCCTACACTCATACTTGAAAGAAATGCTAAATTTTAATAGGAAGTTAGTGAAAAGAAAGTTATACATTTTTCCACCCAAATTCACAAACCCCTGAACTCTAATGTCGGTCTCTGAATCCCAGGTTAATAACCACTAATTTAATGGAACAATGGAGTGGGAAAAAAAGACAATAAAAATTTTAGCTTTAAAATTTTAAGATTTAACAAAGACAAGAAGGAAAAGGTCATTATTTATACTGAAGTCATTCTCTAAGAGGGTTTCTTGGAATTGAATTTCCATTAGATTTGCCTGGTGGAGTTTGCAGGTATCAGTCATATGCAAGAGCCTTTTATTTAATTCATGAAACTTTCATTCCTAATTGAATAGATAATATTTTGTTGTGAGGAAAAAAATGTTCAAGAACCATTGTGATGATGGAGGAATTTATCCATAGATGTAATTGTAGACTCCAGTTCCCATCATGTATATGCTATTGGTCTTGTGTTCAAATCATAGATATAAGTATACCTTTAATTATAATTTACCTATCTAGTTCAGTTGTTCTAAGAGAGATTGAGAATTAGAAGCTTCTTAAGTTAATTAAAAACTATTATTTAGTTGTTGACAAGAGAAATGGCTATAAACAGGGACACAGAGAGATAAATATCAAAGCAAGAAGTGATTACCAATTAAACTCCAGAATGAATAGAAAAACCTTCAGCTACTCCAATCTTCCCAGTCCTTCAAAGGCAAGGAATGAACTTGTTTGTTCCTCTTGGAAAAATCATGGGACAGAAAAATATAGTCAGGAGCCAAGTTTTTATATGATCTGACTAAACATTTCTTTACCCAAGGCTGATACACAACCATTTTGTTTTCCCCATTTGGCTCCATTTGCCATTCTTCTTCCAGGTTCCATAATGGTTTTTTTCAGGGATTTCTCTTTACTCCACCTAGTTATAGCTGCCTCCATGCCACTTTGGCTTCTCTTTTGACTAAACATGATCATTAATTTATCCCTGAGATTCATTATTGTCCCATCTTCTTGCCAGGAATGACAATGACCACCATTCAAAAAATCTCATTCCTAAATCATTTCATCAAAAAATAGATGCTAATGCTTCTGCTCAGCTGTTGACTGAGATGTATTTCTGCATTTTACTCAGCCCATATTTGAATAAGACTTTTTGTATCAGGAAAACCTTGCATGGTGAGGAAGCATAAGCAGGCTGGTCCTCTAATACAATTCACTGTGAGCCTCGGAATACAAGGAAAAAGGCTAGTATCTTCAAGATGAAATGGTCACCAAAGCTTCAGAAGAACTTTAGATTCCAGGATGTTTGCAGGAAATCAGCATCCAAAGACTGGACTTCTTACCCTGATCGGAAAGATCAAGCTCTACCTTTGCTTTCCAGAGGACAAAAACTTAACTGGGAATTAAAATACACAGAACTGCCCCACTCCAGAGTCTAAGCAGGAGGAAGAAATGCATTCCTCCAGTCCTTCCAGTGCAAAGTTCGAGAAAAACAGAAATGCCAGAAGTATGAAATAATTTATTTGAATACACAAAAGGTTGAAACCAATGTTGAATGCAAATACTGGAGTACAGAGCAGCCAATAACTATCATCTCATTTTACATTTTTCTGAGAAGCTCTTCTTAGTCTGCAGTCAAAACCTGAGTCACTGCTTGAATTTTTATTCCTTATTTCCTGAGAAAGCTGAAGCTGAAGTAACAGCTAATTGTAGGAAGAAGAGAGCAAGGAGGGGGAAGGAAAGAAAGAAGAAGGGAAGGAGGGAAGAAAAGAAGGAAGGAAAGAAGGAAGAAGGATAGAGGAGGGAAGGAAGGAAGGAAAGAGAAAAGGATGAAGGGAAGGAGGAAAAGAGGAAGAAAAAGAGGAAGAAAGAAAAGGAGAGAGGAAGGCAGGAAAAAAGAAATGGAAGGAGGACAAAAGAGAGCTATGAAGAAAGAAAGGGAGGGAAGGAAGAAGGGAGGAAGGGAGAAAAGAACAAAGAAATGAAGAGAGGGAAGGAGGAAGAAAAAGAAAGAAGAGATGGAGAGAGAAAACAAAGGAAAAAGAAGAAAAAAGAAAGGAAGGAAGAAGGAACAGAGGGAGAGAAGGAATATAGGTTTTATTAAGCAGCCACTATATTCCAGACACCATATGATACACTTTACTAATATTTTATCCTTGTAAAAATAATGGGAATGCTATTATTATTCCCATTTTACAAATGAGGCAAAAAGAGATTACAAGACATTGGGTCACAAAGCTAGTAAGTGACTGAGGCAGGATCTGAACATGTCTTTTTTCCCCAAAATTCAATGATTCATCCACTGTGCTTCTTAGCTGCCTTAATTCACATTCATGCAATACTATTATTTATATGATGAAGTCAGAGAACTTTATTTTGCATATTAAGTCCTAGCTGTGACTTTTCTCTGTGTTACCTTGGGTAAGTCAGCACTTGTGTATTTCAGTTTCTTTCCACTGAAAATGACAAGATTTGAACCAGATGATCTTTAAGGTCTTTTCTAATTCACATCCTGTAACTCCATGATATATGAATATTCTTTGAGTTTGAGTTGTAAGATGAGCAATTTCCTGGGCAGATCAAATAAGTATAAATCTTCATTTAGAATTTCTTAAGCTCTTACTATATCTAATGTAGTGTAATGGTTGCTAGTTAGTATATTTCATTCATGAATGGGTTTGAAAGAATTTTTAAAAAATTGTTTATGATACTTCAAGCACTATGTTAAGGATGTAGTTAAAAAATCTAGAAAGACCTTGAATTCAAGGGATTTATAATAAAATAGAACAGAAATTCTTTACCCTTTTTGTTTTATGGATGCTTTTTGAAGCCTATGGAAATAATATTAGAATAGTATATTTTTAAAATTAATGATTGAAAAGTAATTTTCAAAAATACTAAATTTCAAGGGATAATAAAAAATTTAAATTTCCCTGTTTCTGAATCACCTCTCCCCCCAAAAAAAATCAATCAGAAACTCCACATTAAGAAACTCAGCATTTGGATAAATAATATACAGTGAAATTGTAGACAATTGACAGTTTTCATTTGAGTGAAACCATAGAATGAATAGACTTCTCCTTTATAATTAAACTATTGTTATTATTTTTTAATCTTGCTCTCATTATCATCCTTTAAACATAAAACAAGAAAAAGAAAATCATTGTAATAAATCTTTTGCTCTCATTATCATCCTTTAAACATAAAATAAGAAAAAGAAAATCATTGTAATAAATCTTTATCAAAAACTAATTTCCCGAGAAAAATTTACAAAAAACTTACATTTGGCTCGGTCTGCACACTGATTCCACACTTCTCCCTGTCACACGAGTGCATGTTTCATGAATTCTCTGGAACCATAATTTTTAAGTCCATCAGAATTTTTAAATTTTCAAGTTGTTTGTCTTTATTTCTCTGGTTCTACTCATTTCACTTTGCATCATTTTATGCAAAATTTTCCTGTTTTCTCTGAAGCTCTTTTCTTCCCATACTAAAGTATTTTACTTCATTAGTGAACTTTAATTTATTTAGCTATTCACCAATTAATTAGTGAGTCTCCTTATAGTCTCAGTTGTGTGATCCTGGAAAAATTACAGCTATGAAGATTTTTTTAGGTATATTTTTTCCCTTTTTTTTAAGGTTGCCTTTAATCAAAATCTTAGTAGGACAAAGGGTGTGCACAGTTTAATAACTCTGGGGCCATAGTTTCAATTTCCTTCTCTATATGGTTAGACATTTCACAATTCCACTAACAATGCATTAATTAACCTGTTTTCCCAGTGGCCCTTCAGTATTTGTCATTTTCTTTTTTTTTTAAATCTACTTTGCCAATCTGATGGATGTGAAATAGAACCTGAGGTGTCTTATTTATATTTCTATAAGTATTAGTTATTTAGAACATTGCATATGATCAAAATCTTCAAGACTCAGAATATTTTATATGAGTAAGGAAAACTTGAGTGTCTTTTTACCAGTGTTTGCTTCTATCTTGGGTTTAGAATGTCTGAATTCAAAGTCAAATCTCTGTAGCTGTGTGACCCTCTGCCTAACTCAGTTGTCTCTTCTGCAAAATGTGAATAAAATAATATTTATAAAACTCTTTGAAAGCTTTAGAGAAAAGTATGCTAGTTCTTCCCTCTTCTCTTTCCTCTCCTTCCTCTCATTCTTTTATCTCCTCTGAGAAAATTTCCTGGATTTTGTTGATAATAAGCAAAATGATAATGATTTGTGTGGGTTTATTTCCTATGCTGCAACTTAATTGAAGTTCTTAAATCAATTGATTTTTCAGTTGGCTCTCCATAAATTTTCTAATAAGCTATCATATCATCTGCAAAAAGTGAAAATTTTATTTCTATTTTGAGTTTTTCTTTGCTTCAATTGCTTTCTTCTTATTATCTAACAATAGTTAGCATTTTAACACCATATCAGATGAGTGGGTTATAATAGATTTCTGTCTTGTACCTTCTGTTATTTAGAAAAGCTTCTATTTTATTCCTATTGGATATATGCTCATTCTTGATTTCATAAATACTACTTATTTGAGGAAAGATTACTTTATACCTTTGTTTTGTAGTGATATATAAAAAAGCAGGAATTAGTTTTAGATCTTATCAAAAAATTGCTTATTAATATACCTATATCTGTTCTTGTTAATAATTTATTATATTGATAATTTCCCCAATATTGAGTAAATTTTCTCTTGATATAAATTCATCGTTTACAATCTATGTAATGTATTGCTTAAGTCTCCTTGCTAATATTTACTTAAAATTAGGGATATCGGCTCACAATTTTCTTTGTTTTGACTATCTCTGACTTAGATTATCAAAATTATATTTATTTAATAGAAGAAATTTGGTAGGACAGCCTCCTTTCCTTCCCCATCCAATAAGTATTATAAAATTAAAATAATTATTCTTTGAAAGTTTGATAAAATGTTCTTATAAAAGTTTATGATCACTAATTTGGGGACTTCCCTCCATTGGGTGTTAATTTATTATTTATTCAATTTCTTTGAGATTTTATATATACTTTTTTGTTTTATTAATTGGTCATTTTGTATTTTTGTCTATATGAGTACATTTAATTTATTTTGATAATTTGAGGGCATATATTATTTTCAGTTTCTCTTTTCATATTTTTATATTGGTAATATAATTATCTTCTTTTTAAAATCAAATTAGCTGCTGCTTTATTAAAAGAAAAACTACTTGTAGTCTTTGTTTTCATTGTTTGTGGTTTTTTTTTTACTTTCAATTTTGATAATCTCTTTGATTTTCAGGATTTTGATTTTGGCATTTAATTGGAAACTTTGTATTTTAAAATTATTTTTAAAAATGTCAGTTGTGTGCCCAGTTTGTGGGTCTGTTCTTTCTTTTCTTAAGGAAGTTGTTTAGATATACATTTTCCCCAAAGAACATTTTGACCGTATTCTCAAAATTCTGATATATTATCTCATTGCTATTATCCTTTAATCAAATTATCTCTTCTTTTGTATTTTTGACTCATCTCTTCTTTATGGTTCAGTTACTTAGTATTGAATAAATTATAACTATTTTTCAATTTTACAAAATATGTTTTGCATTATAATTTATAAAACATTTTAACATCTCAGCTTACCTTTGTTTTTGAGAGGATTTTATTGCTATTATACATGGTTAATATTTGCAAATGTACCATGTATAGCTACTAAATATGCTTAATTCTTTCTAGTCTTAGTCAATAATTGCCAGAATTTTAGTGTATCTAGCTTTTCTAAAATTCTGCTTTTACCTTTCAAAGCTTTGTTGTATATTTTTATTAGATCATTCTATGACTGAAAGGGAGATTTAATGAGTTTCCTATTTTAACACCATAATTGCCCATTTTCCCAAGTAACTTTTCCCTTAAGTATTTGGATGCTATGCTATTTGGTGCATAGATGTTTAGCATTGAAATATATTGTATCTGTTCCATTTAACATAATGTAGTTTCCCTATTAATATCTTTTAAGTATATATTTTATCGTTGACTTTTTATGTCTGCAGCCATGATTGCTACTCCTGTCTTTTTTTTTTTTTTACTTCATCTGAATCATAACATGACTTACTCTACCCCTTTATTTTAACTCTGTGAGTTGTAGGTTTCAACTGTATTTCTTATAGACAAGTTATATTTATACTTTTCTTTCTTATTTATTCTATTGCCCTCTTTCATTTTATAGGTAGCTCATTTATTAACATTCAAAGATATAATTACTTGTGTATTTCCCTATATTCCTTTTTAATATTCTTTTTTCTTTTCCTTGTTCCCAATCCTTCCTCTAAGAGGGTAATGAGCAAAGGATGTGCTTAACACCAGTGCAATTTTTTTTTTCCTTTCTTGATCTTCTCTTTTCCTTCCTCAGAGTCTAATCACAGGTTCTGACTAGATCCTTCCCTTTGAGTCCCCTCCCCTCCTCCTGGTTCTATCCTAAGTTTGGTATTCTTACAATCCATCCTGTTTTGAATATGCATTATCTCTCTTGTTTCTCTATTCACTGAAATACATTTTTCCAGCAACTGTATGTTCCTTCTTTCCTGCTTTGACTAATCAAGATGAAAGTTACTATCAAGTAGTATCTACCTCCATACATTTTCCTTCTTGTTTGAATAGTCTTTTATTAATGTAAACCAAGTGAGATAATTTTCCCCCATCTTTTTTTTTTCTTTTTTCTTTTACTTATCTAACAGGACTTGATTTGCTGCTTTTTCTAATTGTTTTTGGAATAGTTAAGCTGAAGTGGGAAACTGAGCTTTCTTTGTACTTCTGTTCCACCATTGTGGCTAGTCTCCTAAACTTTTCCAGAAATAATGATAGTGTTGATCTGATTGTGGTTACCAGAACAAGAGGTAGAAAATGTGGTTACCTGTGTATTTGTGAAAGGTGGGAAGACCTGAGTAAGGGTGGATTGGATGGAGAGTTTGCAAGAGGATGTTCAAAATGGGTGATTAGATAAGATTCAAAACAATCGGTGACATGGTAGATATAACAGTTGATTTGATTTTGTGTTTCATTGGTCATGGTACAGTTTGGCCCCAAGTTGTAATTTCCAAAGATGAATGGATTAAGTTTTTTCAGTCAGTTATCAAACTTATGATCTATCTCTATAGGGAAGCAAAACTTTAGTAAGCTTAAATCAGAATAAGAGGTGATTGACAAATGTTTACCAAAATAAACAAAAATACACTACAACACCAATAATTTTAATTTGTGGTTATTTAAATCAATATGTTCATAGGAGTCTATTTCTATTTGAAATTGACATTTCTGCTTTGGGGCATGATCCATGAATGTCTAGAAGGTGCTGTGGTAGGGCAGATGACAAGAATGAATATTGCTCAGGTGACAATATCATTGACTAAAATGTAATGAAGTAGAAATGATAGACTTGATAAAAATCCATTATTACTTTATACTTCTTCTGGAAGTCATTATAATGCTCCAGTTGAAAATTGGCTATTTAGTTGTAATAACACAGTAGCATAGCTCATTAGGTATCATCATTTGTGAGTTCAATATGCTTTGTATATTATTACCATTGGTTTGAGATTAAGAAGATAAATTGTATTCTGAGTTGCATATTTTCCCCAGCCTACCCCAAGAGTTCTTTTCTTTCATTTTGTTTTTCATGTGTGGTTTTAATTTTTAAAAAGCGAGAGTTGAAAGATAGTATCTAAAATCTACTGTTAAAGAGGCATTTTGTCTTTCCATTTGGTGTCTAGAATATCTGATTTATACTTTTACTTTCTAATTGAATGAATTTTTGTATCTTTATAATTCAGGGATGATTATTATTCAAATTCAACCATTAGGAAAATCAAGAGTTTGAATAAGTTCATCAGCACTAAAATAGGTAGCTGGAGATTGGTAGCCAATTTCTTTGGCCTTTTTAAGAAGCTCTCTTCCTACAAGTTTCCAGACTCCGATTTTACATAAATCAAAGATTTTATCAAAAATAATTGACAATGGTTTACATTATTTTCATGATTATGGATGATTGATTATTAAAATTTAAATTTTAGCACAAGATGGTGCCATCTTTCTTCACCATTACAGGGGATTGAGTACCTGTTAAAATTTGTATAACATAAATAATTTTATAACAATTTGTATAACAATTCACAGTTTTCTTAAACCAGAAATATAATTATATTATTATTTGTAACTTAGGGTTTTTCTTATTTTAATTATAACTCATTTTATATAGGGTTTTTAGGTTGGCAAAACACTTTACATGACCTAATTTGCTCATTGGTACAAAGTGTCATCGTATGGCAATATAGGGAATATAGGCTTTGATGTTTCCAAAATATTTGACAAGTATTATCTTCTTTGATAAAGAACAATCCTGTATGAGTCCATGGGCACAGTGCTAGTAAAGATCAGCAGCTAAATTTTAATTCAGGTTTTTTTTTTCCCCAATTCCATGAACAACATTCTTTGCATCACACCATGCTGATTACTGAAAACTTGAAATAGTAGAAAGAGCCCAAGATTTAAGGATCAGAAAAGTCATTCTTTGGCAATTGAAAAGTGACTTATCCCTGGAGGGCCACAAATTCCTCTTGTCTAAAATGTGAAATAAAAAGAATATCACTGGCCTAATGAGAGGAAATGAGCATTGAAAGTGGTCTATAAATAGATTCTATTATTATTTCTCTCCTTCCTTGTATCTCGGGTTAATTAATTGCTTGGTAAATGCCCCTTCAACAGTCCTTCTCAAAAGTTTTCATATTTTCTGGACCAAATGAGATAATATTTGTAAAGCACATTTTTACATTTATCCAGTGCCTGCTACATAGTAAGTGCTATGTTCCTCCTCTTCCTTCTCTTCCCTTTTCCTACTTTTTCTGTTTCTCCTCTATTCTGATCTAGGAAACCAGGCAGCCATCAGTGTTGAACATGGATATATTTAAGAAATGACAGTAAAGGTCTGAGGAATGCCCTTAGTTCTTGGTATCAGAGCAGAGACTTTATAGAAGCCATTTGACTAGTCCAAAATATTTTTGAGTTCAGGTAGCAATGAAGAGTTTTCAAGGTGCCATTGGAAACTCAGTTCAATGCTGACTCTGCCATTTACCATTGACCTGAAACAAATCATCTAACTCTCTGGGCTTCAGTTTCCACATGAGTAGAATGAAAGGTTTTATCATTTTTGTTTAAGTTCACTTCTAGCTCTTTAAGATCCAAGAGTCAAATGATATGAGTTGATAGATTCTTCCAAATTAAAACTATATTATTCTATGATACTAGATAAAGATGAATGAATGTATCACTAGAATGTAATTGAATTTGGAATGAGTCTTGAGGTCCCCCTACTCCATCCCTTCCCTAAGAATTAATACTTGAGGAGGAATACTGAGAAGGAATACTAATTCTCTCAAGCCAATCAGATTCAAATCTCTCCAAGTGTTTAAGTCCTAGCCGATGATTACAGATGCTACTCAAGTCTTGCGCTCTGAAAATAGCATTGCTCCCCAGGATTCTGAGAATCAGCCATATGCAGAATGGGCTCTATAAATCATAAAGATTTGTTAATAGCAAAAGGAATGATGAAATATAGCCAAGGGAAGGGGAAAAAACCCATAAAGCCAGGTCCTGCTGGCAGTTGAAATGTGATGAAGATTTTGTGAAGCTGAGAAGTGTGAGGAGGATGTTCTAGTGGAAAATAATTATAAACCCGTGCCAACAAGTGGAGACATTTCTGAAAATCAACCCAACCTGTCTTGTAGTACTCTCTCTTGGCCGTTTGATAGTGGAACAAGAAATCTATTTGGGTGTCCGGAACAAGTAGCCTTCCAATAAATAGAAGGCAGGAGTATGAAAATTGGCTTGTGATGCTCTGAATCCTTTGAGTTGTGCAAACCCAGTGAAGTATTTCTGAAAGGTGACAGATTTTGCTTATGCTTGGAAGTGTATTTGTTTGCCTCTGCCATCGACTATACTTGGTTGGTTTTGGAAATTGAATCAGGTCTGTCTGTGTTCATGGCCCAACGTTTCACTGACATGTTTTCAGCTCTCTAAATCACTTTTATGGGGCATGAGATTAAAACCAAACACTGTTTAACATTTATGGTGTTCAGCCGCATATGAATATGACCTGTGTAAAATTTGCCTTATTTGAGAGTAGATCCAAAGTGACATTGAAGAAAGGTACTTGGGGACTTGATTTTCCATTTAAAGGGGGAAAATATGATTAGATAATGTAAATAAAAATCCAGTGTATTAGATTTCAAGAAATTTCAATGTATTTTCCCCATCTTATAGCATTTTTCTTTCTGACATTTTGTCTCTGACAGGTTCATTCCATTTTTAGTGGGTTTTGAATTATCTCCTGGGCATAAGTTTGGTTAATACTTAATGTTCATACAATGTAAAATGATAGTGATGGTAGGAATGAGAAGGTTTTGATAAGTAGAAATGATCTCATCACTAAGTAGCTAGATTGTTCCACTGATGGAGTGCTATATGATTAGCTAATGAGCCAGGAGGAGCTATTCCATTGATAATTTTAAGATCTGTTGAAAAGGTCCAGGCTCTACCCCCTTTTCTACTTCCCCTACAAAGTGTGGTTAGAGAAATTTCAATTATCTCCCTATGGCCCAATGAGGGATGGAAAACTTTTTGACCTTTTGACAATCAGTGTTGTGGTCCCTTTAGTTAAGTGGACTATGGTAATAACCAGCCAACATGATGCATAAAAAGGCATTATACTATATGCAGAGATAGATAGAAAGTACCCTTAATCTAACTTTGTTAAATTTCCTTCAAGATTCATCTCAGGTACTGGAGGCCTTTGCTGAATCCCAGAGATGCTAATGTGTCACAGGTACTGCTAGAAGGTACAGTGGATAGAGTAGTGGTCTTGGAGTCAGGAAGACCTGACTTGTGGAATCTGATCCCAGAGACTTAAAATTTACTGTATAATCCAGAGCAAGTCTCTTAATGCCAATTTCCTTGCCTTTAGGCTAAATAAATAAATGAAGAAACAAAGGAACACATAAATAAAATAAAATAAAATTCCCTTGTATTTATTTTGCTCACGTTCTATTACTTTTGTACCTGATGTTCCCCTTCTCCACATAGAATATAACTTCTGAGGGTGGAGATTGTTTCATTTATGTTTTTATATTCCAGCACTTATTAGACTGTTAGTACATAGACAGTACTTAAAAATGCTTATTGATTGATTGATTGTCATCAAAAATTGGTGGTCATCTCTATACCACAAAGAGGCCCTAAATTAGAAGTTTGGGATAGGAAAGAAGATTTTAAATTAAGAAGACTCCAGGAAAAATATTCGCTTTCAATTCCTTATGTAAAATTAAGTTAAACATTCTTAGTTATATCTCATATCTTGAATGCTTGATTTATTTAGAGGTTAAAAAGTTATTAGAATTATAATGGAGCAACTTTGGCCATGTGGCCCACAGATAAATTGTCAGGTCGTGAATTAGGAAGACTCATTTTTGGGTTCAAAATTGGTCAAACACTTCCTATTTGTGTGACTCTAGGTAAGTCATTTGACCCTATTTAACAAGAAGCTGGGGAGAGAAATGGCAAACCAGTCCAGCATGTTTGCCAAGAAAACTCCAAATGAGATCACAGATAGTTATGGTTGAATAACAACAATGGATGATCTTACTTGACTTTAAAATATAAACCTTGCAATTATTGATATACTCTCATACGAACCCTAGAAAACTCATAATAATTCAGTGTGAAAAAGATACAGAAAGATTTTAAGAGTTGGTTTGATACTGTGCTTTATTTACCTGCAAAGTTTAATATATTTTATCTTGAGCCAAGTATAGAGAAATTTCTCCAAATATGAATACATCTCTCATTGCAAATTTTTGTCCTAAAAAAATCTGTTCTTGGGCATAAAGAACAGCAGAGGAAGCTCAATACAGCATCTAAGGTATGATTTTTACTGATGGAAGAGCATCAAGTAAATTGGATATTAGTGCAACGTGTCTAAATTCCATTATTTATTGTGCAAATGTGATCATATTACTTACCTGTTGAAAAACCTTGAATGACTTCTTAGCAAGATGAAATGGAAACTCCTTAATCCAGCATTTAAGGATCTCCCCTGCCACCAGCCTGCTGTCTGACTTTATTTTACATGATTGTCCCTTATCAGCCTCTGTTTTGGCCAAATGGAGATTTATTCATTTGATTTAACTCTTTTAACATGCAAATATCTCTGGAAAAGATTGCAGTCAACTAATTCACTTTCCAAGGTAAAAAGAACTAATCAGATCTAATTCTCATGAAATTGAGCAGTGGCTATTTATTAGATAATTGTGGCCTGGTGGACCATATAAATGGAACCTTTCAAAAAGGAAGTATATACATGCAGAATTTAAATGGAGTCTTGCAGTAGAATTTAATATGTTTCGGCTGATGCAAAAAAAAAAAAAAAAAAGGCAGGAGTAGCAATTATGAACTCAGACCAAGTTATGGCTAAAATAGATTTAGTTTAAAAATGATAAACAGGGTAACTACATTTGGATAAAAGGTACCATAGACAGTGAAGCAATACCAGTACTGAAAAATGAACCAAGTACTATAGCATCTACATTTTTTAAAAGAAAACTTAAATGAAATACAAGTAGAAACAGATAGAGTGATATAATAGTAGGGAACTTTAATCTTAAAAGAAAACAAAATCAAAAGGAAGTAAGTATTGGATTAACTCTGACTCATTTGTCTTTAGCATATATATATATATATATATATATATATATATATATATATATATATATATACACACAACACATACATATATGTATACATATATGTATGTGTTGTGTGTATATATATGTATATATTTTTTAATTGTGTCCTTTGTTTTTAATGTAGATGACTCCATGTAAAGAACTTCCTCCACCATAGCAGACCACAATACTGAGATTCAATAAAGAGATCTAGGATTTTCCAGAGACATGTAGAATTTGAGCAATTTGATGAGGGTCATACAAATAGTGTCCAGAGGAAGGATTTGAACTCCTGTTTTTCCGACTTAAAGCTCAGGATTCTGCTAAAGCAAACTTCTCTTTAACTCTTTGACAAATAAAAGTTGAGAGGAGCATTTAGGAGTTTGAAGAGAGAATCAATCTTCTGGCATAGGAGCTACAATGTTTCTCCTCATGTCTCCTCTATTCCTCTTATCTGATATCACATCCTTAGGTTTCCCTTTCAACCTTTCTTTGTCTTCAAGGTAACAAAGGATACTTAGAGAGGAGTATGAATTAAGCTGAATTAAGTTTTGTTTTTGTTTTTGTTTTTTTCAGAGAGGGAACTTTCTTTCCTTTGTAATGAAACAGTTATGGCTCAGTATCTACACACACACACACACACACACACACACACACACGCACATGCACACACACACACACACACACACACTAACACACACTGCTTTCTCTGTGTCTCTGTCTATCTCTGTCTTTCTCTCTCTTTCCCTTTTTCCCTTCCTCCTTTTCTCCCTCCCCTCATCATTTTCTTGCTTTGTTGCTTTGATTCTCTTAGTTCTGTATGTCTGGCCCCCTACCCATTTCTTTCCTTTCCCTGGTTTTCCGATTGATGTTTAGGACCATAAAGGTTGGCAGGTGTGGGCTAGAAGCAGCTCTTTCAATGAAAGCATTTACTTCTGGAAAAAAGAGAAATAAAATCTAATATTTGCATACATATTACATGTTGGATTTTTAGATTTTTTTTTAATCCATTCAAGTCAGGGAAGAACAGAATAGAATTTCTTAGAATAATATAAACTCAAGATACAGAGTAATATGTCATTAGTCATGTCCAGTGAGAGAATTTGTTTTTCTTGATTAAGACTATCTATCACAATGGTCTTTTGTTTAACCAATAGGGGTTGGGGAGGTGGGAAGGAGAGGAAATATATGCTTGATTAGTGGAAATAATAATAATAATAATAATATTAAAAAAGAAATAGACAATGGTGCATATTTTCCTACATTAAGCATACAGGAGGAAAGAAATCCTATGGTCTTCACTACTGACATAAATCACATTGATATATGGAAAGGAGTTCTGTTTTGTTTTGTCTTGTTATGAACTTCAGGGGAAATTGGATCAACTTACTCTATGGATAATGGATACAGTAATACCCTGGGATGATCTGTTTCTATTATGCATCTGGGAAGGTTTTAATGTGGTAAAGACTCAGCTCAATTGATGGCAAAAGGAAAACAAAAGTTATTATGGGCAGAGTTCTCTATATCTTATCCTGCTGTTACTTCTGAATCAGACAGAGACGATATTGGCTTGGCGAATACATTATATTGCTGTCTTAAAAAGTAACAAAGCTTAGAGAGTCTAATTTTATTTTTATGCATTCTGTTTAAGGTGAAACCCTATTTTGGCAGCAAGAAATGCTTGGAAGAAAACTTTCCTACAATGAGAATGCACATAGTGGTGTACCAGATACAAGATAGTATATAATAATCCAAAAATATTAAATCTAGCTTGGGCTTCAATTGGGTTTTGTTTATTTGTTTTTTTTGGAGGGACAATCCCTTGTAAATAGTGGAATATTCTAATAAGTAAATCAGCTTGTATGCCCTATAACTACAACCCAGTATAAGAGGGCAGGATGAGCTCTTAGATTCAGGGCAGGAACTGGATTGTTTTTCTCTTTGTATCCCAGACACCTGGCAACAACTTCTTCCTTGTCTATGGTAAGCATCACACAGATGCCTGATGAATTATGTGTCGTGTTGGATACACGAATTGGTGGAGTAGCTTGGCCAAATTGGTAATATATGTGTTGATAAAAGGGACTGATTAAATTTATTAATTTGTGGATCCTTGTTAAACAATTCAGAAGATTCTGGGGAAAGGAAGTTATTGTAGCAAGGGATTTTTTTTTCATTTCATGTTATTTAGTTAAATTCTTTCCAATTTCTAGCTCTGTAGTTACTCTTAGTGACATGATTTTGACTTTTTGGATAGAAATATTGTCACATTTTGCGCAGAATGACTGTGTGTCCTTAAAAAAGTGGGAGGAGAGAGGACAGTAATAGAAAAGGCATTAACAAACTGCAGCCTGAGCTTTTCCCAGGCTTTTGCTTGGAGGTTGCAATTACATTTAAGAATTAGATTTCAGAACTCTGCAGTACTTCCTGACAACATTTCCCCTTCCTACACAGATTCACTTTTGAAACCATTTTACTCTCCTAAGGCTTTTTTCCATTAATTGGCAGGGATTGAGGGGAGAAAAATATAACTGCTTCCTAGCTTTATATGTAGGGCTCCCAGCACTGATGGTTTCTATCTATATTTGAGCATCTCACATCCCCTCCTTTCTAGCATATTTTGGGGGCAGAGAGGATACAGAATCAATAGAGTTAAAAAGAAGAGTGAAGATAAATGATCAGGCAATGTTCTTTAAAAATCTCATGGAGACAAGTGGAAGTCTCTGCTGGCTTTTGAAAAATACTAAGGAGGGAGGGAAATTATGGTTAATTCTCTCCCCATGATTTCTTATGTTATAACCTAATATATGCTTCAAACGATGTGTCTGGTTGCCTCATTTTTAGCCTGCCTCCGCCACCCTCCACTCTCCATGATCTTTGTACAGGCTGATAGAAGTGCATGACATGAAGGAGCTTCTTGATGGCACAATAATATAATATATTTATATATCATCATTTATTTAGCCATTTCCTAATAGGCAGGAATCCCCTAGCTTCCAGAATTTTTTGCTCCAAACATATTCTTTTTCCATCTGGCTCACTTTTTCTCTTTCATCTCATTAGGATATATGCCTAACTGTGGTATCATCGCCTCCAAGGGTATACACAATTTAGTGACTTTTTAGATAGAGTTCTAAGTCTCTTTTTAGAGTGTCTGGATCAGTTCACAGCTCCACTGCTAGTTGCCAAAATTCTTTTATAGATTCAAAAATTTAAAGCTAGGATGCCCGTAAGAACTCATCTAATCCAAACCTTGCATTATAAAGATAAGGGACCTCAGGCCCTAAGCTAGTAATTACCTTCAACATAACACTTATTCTTCTTTACTATGCTACCTCAATCAAATTATTAAAAGGATAGCTTGTGAACATTCAGAAAGGAAGGCAACGATCCTTCAAAGACAACATGACTTTAATGATTAATGAGTAATGGCAAAATAATCTTATTTATTTTATCATCAAAATATTTACAATGGCATACTGTGGCTGTCATGTAATTACATAAAAAGGAGCTTTTGCACATAAAGTGATCTTAATGTGCACCAAGGTCCCATATGCAGGATTATAGAATGTACAGATAATTTGGAATACAAGAGATTTGCTGTAGGTACACCATAGGTGAGGATTATATTTGAGTACTGAGAGAACACAATGGCAGGTAGGGCCAGCAGAATTCCCAATATAATGGGTCAGACTCAGCAGTACCAGCAGGCTTGGTGACCTTGGTAGCTGTCATGCCAGTTCAGTAGTCCTGATCCTGAGTGAGCTTTTCCTCAGTTGTTTTCCCCTTAAGGATCTCTTCAATCATGTCCATGAGTTTAGGATTTAAATCATAGGAATGAGCCAAATAAATATATCCTCTATCGCCTGCTGGTTCTAATACTCCTCCTTTACTCTAGCTTTGACAAGAATGAGGGAGAAAATTTCTTGTCTCCTTAGGGAGGAAAAGGAATTTCTTCATTTCTCAATCTCCCAGAGCACTGAAAATGAATGAATTCAAATAGTCTAGTGGCCAACATTATCATCTAATAATTGGAGTAGCATAAAAATTAAAAGTTTATCCAGGAAGCAAAAGTTTTTAAAAATGACTATTTTGTTCTAATAGCCTAGAATAGACAGTTACTTCTACCCTTCCCTGACCAGAGAGAAAGGAACTAAGAAATGCTTTTAAATGGGAAATACAAAACTTTGGACTAAACTTCTTTTGAACAAGTAAAGGGGGAAATAAACAGTTCTAATCCTCTCAGTGAGCTTAACTTACATCCTTTCTGCGTCTTTCCAGCTCATTATCATCTTAGCAATTACTGCCTAGTCACTTTGGTTCTCTTTCTCCATCAGTTCACAAAGCCTGTCTGAAATAAATGGGTGGTGGTAAAGGTTACTTTGATTCACTGTCAGCCCCACTCCTTTATATGATTAGGCAAGATGGATTTCAGTGATCTTTCCTCCCTCAGCATCCTTTTTTTTCCTTTGCATTTGTGATTTTAGAAATTATATGATATATCTTTTTTAAATTAAATACAAATTTGTAATTTGTAATTCACAATTGGGTCATTACTCTTATTTATATAAATCTGAGTCAATTCCCTATATATTTGAGAAATGAGGTCATTATCAGAGAAATCTGATGTAAAAATTTCCCTCCATTTTTCTGTTTTTTCTTCTAATCTTGATTGTATTGGTTTTCTTTATGCAAGCCTTTTTAAAAAATTTTATATAATCATTTAACATCCTGACATTCTCCCTATCTCATTTTGTCATTAATTCTTTATCCATAAATCTGACAGGTAATTCATGCTCTGCTAATTTTATTAAATTATTGCCCACAAATTTTGACATGCTATCTCATTATGAAATTATTGATGGTTTTTATAATTTGTCCTTTGATCCACTCATTCTTTAGAATTAGAATACTTATTTTTAATCTATATTTTCATGGCCTGTTGTTAAATGTGATTTTATTGCATTATAATCTGTAAAATATGTATTAGCATTTCTTCTTTTCCGCATTTACATATGAAGCCTTTATGCTTCAATACATGGTCAATTTTTGTGAAGGTGCTCTGTACAATAATATATATATATATATTCTTTCTTATTCCCATTTAATTTTCTCCAGAGATCTATTATATTTAACTTTTCTATAATTCATTTAATATGTCTTCTCATATATTATTTCAGTTAGATTTGTCTAGTTCTGAGAAGGTGAACATTTAGATTCCCTAATGTATGGTTTTACCGTCTTTTTTCCTCTTAAAACTCATTTAATTTTTACTTTAAGAATTTGGATACCATGCCATTTGGTGCACATATGTTTAATATTGATATTATTGCATTTAGCACGATGTGGTCACCAAGGTTTCTTTAAATGATCTGGTTTTAGTATATTGAGATACTTTTCCTTCATAATATCTTGAAATATCATATCTAGAAACATGTATAATAATAACTTTATTTTATTTAAATACACATAAACTTTTTAGCATTCACCCTTGCAAATTCTTGTGTTCCAAATTTGTAGCGCTCCCTCCTCTAGACAGCATCTAATCTAATATAGGTTAAATATGTGGAATTTCCACATATGCTATGCTGTGTGAAAAAAATCAGATAAAAAAGTGGGGGAGGAAGCATACAAGAAAACAAACAAACAACAGCAACAAAAAACATGAAAATACTATGATTTTATGATTTGTTTATGATATTCAGTATCCATAGTTTTCTCCTGGATGTGGATGGCTCTCTCTATTACAAGCCTATTGGAATTTCTTTGAATCACCTCATTGTTGAAAAAAGCCAAATCCATCACAGTTGATCATCACATAATCTTGTTGTTACTGTGATCCACGTTCTCTTGCTTCTACTCATTTCATTCAGCATCAGTTCATGTGAGTCTTTCCAGGCTTTTCTAAAATCAGCCTGCTCATCATTTTGTATAGAACAATAATATTCCATTCTATTAACATACCATAACTTATTTAGCCATTTCCTAACTGAAGGGCATCCACTTAGGTTCCAATTCCTTGGCAATACAAAATAAGGGCTACTGCAAACATTTTTGCATATGTGGGTCCTTTTCCCATTTTATTATCTCTTTGGCATAGAGACCCAGTAGAGAAACTGCTAGGTCAAAGAGAATGGACAGTTTTATAGCCCTTTATTCATAGTTCCAAATAGCTCTCCAGAATATTGTATCAGTTTACAACTCTACCAACCATATATTAGTGTCCCAGTTTTCCCACATGCCCTCCAATATTTATCATTGCCTTTCAGGAAATCTTGTTGAGTTTGTGGCCAATTCACATTTTTCTTTGACATCATTTGTTAGAACATCATTATCTCTTTTTGAGTTTGTGATTTTATCTTCATGGTCATTCTATTAACATTTTATGGTCAGGTTCATCTTTTGTTTTTTGCTCCTTTTCTAACTTATTTCTTGCCTTTTCACTCTGTTGTTATTTATGCTCTGCTTTGGGCATAGAGCAGACACAACCTCAAACTTCAGATTTTTTTCCTGCTCTTTTCAGAGCTGTTTCTGGGAGTCTGTAAGTTTTCAGTTCTTCCAAGTTGGTATGATCTAAGCAGAGGTATGATCACTGCTCTCTTGGCCTTTGCCTTTACCTATAAAGGAACCCTGTAAGCCTTATTCACACTTGCTATGCTCCTTTTGGCCCAGGAACTATGGCTAGGTCCATTGCTTTTATGCAGCTGCGAGCACTAGTTTTCCTTTCTGTCGGGGAATGGAGACTGGGGACCTTATACTCTTGTGAGTGAACATTCCAGAATACAATTGGAGGCATTATTTTAAAGTGGGTTGAAAAAGAATTTGGAAGACTGCAAGTAAGTTTCAGCTTCTACTTCTCTCTGTAACTGCAACCCAGTACTTTCAACTTCCACTTGCCCAAACCTAAATTTTTTAAAGATTTATTTTCTTCACAGAGCTTTTATAGCTCTCTTTTTTTCATTTGACCATTTTTTTTTTTGCTTTTTAAAGGGTTCTTTTCACCATCGGATTTTCTGTCTCTTTTAACAATTGGCTAATTCTATTTTATGGTGTGCCCCTTTTATCAAGCTTTTGACTCAATTTTTGTAATTTTCTATATCATTCCCATTTCTCCCCATTTTTTCCTGTACTTCAGTTATTTTGTTTTTAAAATCATTTTTACAAGCATTGGGCAATGCAATAGAGCTCTGAACACAGCACCAGTGAAGCCTCTCCCCTCCTCCCCTCCCCCCCCCCCCAGTGTATTCTCTTTCTCAAAAGATGATCTCTTTACCATCTATGGACCCAGAGCTCCTGAAGCTGCTCCTGTGACTGCTGCTGCTGCCATATTCCAGGTCCAACCACCACTCTGAAATCACAGAATTTGCCCACTGATCTAAGTTATTTTGAACTGGAAAGTCATCCCCCCCCCACCTTTGTTTACTCTGCCATTCCTGAATCCAATTTGGAGCATTATTTTTAATTGGTTTGGAAAGAAATTTAGCAGAATAAAAAGGGAGTTCTAGCCTCTACTCCACCATTTTGCCTCTGCCTTCCTTCAGATTTTCAAATTCTATGATTCTGTGAAATTATCTTGTTGATGTGTTTGACCCCATGGGTTAGAATCTCATACTTAGGAACCACTGAGTTCAAATACAGCACCATACTCTTGCTAGCTATGTGAGCTTGGTAACTCACTTTATTTCTGTTTATATAAACTTTCTCATCTATAAAATGAGAATAATAGTGCATACCTCCCAGGGTAATAGTGAGGATTGAATACATTAATATTTGTAAATTGCTTTGCAAAATTTAAAACATTATATAAATGTTCATTGTTGTTAGGTTGGTGATGATGGTCATGATGCCTGAAACTGAGGTTTGATTATGATAAAAGCTAGTAATTTTTACAAAAGTATTACATGATAACAGCTGCCCTAGCTCCAGCCTTACAAACAAAGCCTGATCAAAACAAGACAGGAGGACCTCAAACATAGAACAAGGGCCTGTGGAAAGAACAATTTATTCTGTCTTTACTACTAACTAAACTACTTGCATATCCTGCTGATGCTGGGTAAACATCATCAATACCCATAAAGTGAAATTCAGTTGAGACTTAAAAGCTTAAAGGAAGCTGTAAATGAGGAAATAGTGGATCTGGTTGGTATCCATTTTAATAAAGCAAATGTTTTCCCAGCTTAAAAAATCATATATTGTAGGTGGAGGGGGTGAAGAGGGGGATTATGAATAGTAAAGCAGAAAAATGATGCTGAAAGATCCTTGCCGTGCAAAAAGGAGGACACACAGACAACCAAACTGACTAGAGATGCTAATGTTATGTGGAAAGATCATTGACATGTGGGCCCCATAATTAATGCTATTCTTGTTCTCTGCTTAGGATTCCAGGTGAATTAGATAACCTTACACATGTCCATGAGCCCTTTTTCTGAGGTTTTAGTGAACATCAATTCTATTCTGTCCTATATCAATTCTATTTAATTCTGTTGACTACTATGACCTCTGGTCAAGTTTGAGTTTATTCCACAATGAAAGAAATACAAACATCTTGGATATGTGTCCAGGTGGGGAATTGTATGGTTTCAAAAATTAGATTTCTCTCTAATATTTGTGGATTTGAGTAAATTTAAAATTTCTTCCTCAGTTTTGGGAGAGGTCTCTCTCTTTCTTTTTGTGTCTCTCTTTTTCTTTCTTTCTTTCTGTTTCTCTGTCTTTCTTTTTCTTCCTTCCTTCCTCCCTCTCTCTCTCTCTCTCTCTCTCTTTCTCTCTCTCTCTCTCTCTCTCTCTCTCTCTCTCTCTCTTCTCTCTCTCTCACACACACACACACACACACACACACAAAATCACACAAAGGCACACACTCTTCTCATACTCAACACACAATGTTGAACATATTTAGAAGCTCCAAAGTCTCATAAAAGTACTGATACTGCTGGGCTTTCTCTCATCTGCTTTTCATTCCTTTATGCAACCGGACGAATTTGACAGGATGTTTAAAATATTAAAAAACAGTCTTGAAAAGGGCTAATGATCCCTGAAATAAACTGAGCTGCACGAGGCTCCAACACCTTCCTGAAAAGGCTCTCCAGGCTCACAGAGCTCCTTTTAAGGGTTGTCGGTTTGCCATGTGTATGTCATCAGTTACCTGAAGCCTGGAGGACATTCTCAAAGTTAGAAAGTTAGGCTTCCTCCTTCCGGTGTTATGCAGACCCTTTCTAATTGATGTTATTTGTTGTTTGTTTTTTTTTTTTTTTGTAATGAGAAACATAAGCTGGCACACATCTACTCCACCTTCTTGCAGTTCTCTCCTGCTCCTTTTTACCTTGGGCTGAAGGACATCTTTGGGATGGATGGGATCAGACACTAGTTGTATCTTTTCCTGGGAGCAAAAATATTAAAAGGAATATCATTCGGAACAAGAGAAACAAGGTCACTGAAGCAAACATGTTTTGCTGGGATAGCATTTGATAAACTGGAGTTACAGGACCTCAGGAAGAAGACAAACTTTAGGATTTTACAAGTCCAGCCTTTGCCAAAGTGGGCAGAAGTCACTCTTGGTCCTGCTGGGCTTTATTGATGACATGCCAGTCCTTGCTGAGGCTGGGATCTGTCACACTTACTCCCAGAACCTCCATCTGGGCCCTTGAGACCACACTTAGGTTTTGTTCCTCCTAGGAAAATTCATGTGTACATAGATGGATAGGGAAGCATATTAGAATCAATTAGATTGTTTTAAACTTTATTCTGTTTCCCCAAAGCTTCAATTCTTCTCCTCATTTTGAATAAAGTATGAAAATTTTTTGGGAAAAGTTAATGCCTTTTTGTTTACTGCCTTTCTTAGTCTCCCTTTCCAGCTTGATCTAATTTATTCTCTGCTCCAACCAAACTCACAGCAAAGGAATAGAAAGTTGTCAGAAGGTTCTTGAGTGCCAGATGCTGAGATAAGTAGTTTGAACGATGGGGAATCATAAACATTTGCCTGTGTAGGTTAGAGACATGATCAGAAATTTGCTTTAGGAAAATTAATCTAATGATAGTATACCCAAATGGATTAAAGAATAGAAAGAAACACCAGTGGTTAACAACTTTTTGCAATGGCTTTCCTGGCTAGTTTCTCTCTGTTAAGAACCTGGACTACATTCCCAGAGTAGGTCCAAAAGAAAGCTTGGGGTGGGGGTGGGGGCAGATATAAGAACCAGCTGGGATGAGAAATAATATGGGATTTTTCTTCACCACCACAACTTGCAGACTTTTGTAGCTTATGTTTTTATAGTTTATAGCCTTTTTTATTTTTTTAACAGCTTTTTGTAGCTGCTTAAAACTTGAGACTAGTAAGGATCAATGGCAGGTTCTGAAGTCAGATCTTTCTGTTCATAAACCCAAAACTCTAGCCTTCAGTAGGGGATATAATTAAAAATTCCTAATAGTTTACAGTTTTAAATAAGGAGTTCTTCACATTTTAATGCCATTATGTCATTTTTAAAACTAACCTTGTATAAAATTTCTAGTAAATTTTTTTTGGGGGGCATAATTAAGGAATGGATTCTTCTGGATAATTATAACTTTTTTGTGAATTAATCAAGGTAACCTGAAAAATGAATGGATTGAATTGTTTTTGTAAAAATGTACAGTAAAATTTACTTAATCCTCAAAGCAGGACAAACAGAATTTGCTTGGTTGAAATGTGGTTTTTGTATTTTGGAAGATTTAAGTAGGTACAGAAATATGACTTATGGAAACATGTCCATTGTCTCAAATCCCCACTAGTTAAGTAATGGTTCACTCTTCAATCATCAGATTTTTATTTCTTTCATGATTCCTAATGGAATTCTTTTTTCTTTTCTTTTTGCTGAGGCAATTGGGGTTAAGTGATTTGCCTAAGGTCAGACAGCCAGGAAGCGTTAATTGTCTGAAGCCACATTTGAACTCAGGTCCTCTTGACTTCAGGGCTGGTGCTCTATCCACTATACCAACTAGTTGCCCCTGGAAATATTTCTAAAAAGATATTATATCTTCTTGTCTTAGAACACATTTAACAATTTTTCATCTTTTCCAAATGAACTGAGTATCATAATAGCATAAATCTATGTACTTAACAATATAGTATCAGCTATTCCATCAATGATACTTAAAGTATATAATTAGTTCATAATAGTTTTTTATGTGTCAAGCACTATGCTAAGCATTAGGGATAAGAAAAGAAATAAAACAATCCTTGCTTTCAAGGAACTTCTAGAAGGAGAGTGAACAAGCAAACAAATGTGTTCAAATAACAGGATAAATATAGAGGATAAATACTCAAAAAAGTATAGGATGAATAGGAAATAATTATAAGAAGGGAGAAGTTCAAATTGAGAATGATTGGGAAAGGCTTCCTATAGGAAATAACATTTTAGTTGGATTAACAGGAGCCTAGAGAATTCAGTAGGAGGAAATGAGTGGAGAGAGTATTCCAGGCATGGGGGACAGGCAGAGAAATTGAGAAATGGAGTATCTTGTGTAAAAGCTATCAAGAAGACCATTGTCACTAGATTAAACTATATAGAATAAACTATAGAGTAAGGTGAAGATGAAGGGCTTTGAATGCCAAATAAAAGATCCTAAAGTTTATATAGTCAGACTTGCTTTTTAAGAAAATCACTTTGCTGGCTGAATGGAGGGATGGATTGGAGTGAAAGAGACTTGAGAAAGACAAACTCGTTAGTCCACTTCTAGAATAGCTGGTAGATGTGCTCAGATCAATTGATTTGAAAGATTATAGGAGTTTTTTTTAGGAATTACAATATATAGGGAAAGATTAAAGATTATATAGAATGAAGGGAATGGTGGGAAAAACTTACTGGACAAGATGAGAGGTGATAGGACCAAGGGTACATGTGGAAGGATTTGGCTTGGCAAATGGAAGATCCACTCCTCAAATTGAGACATGAGTGAAGGAAGACTCACTAGGTGAATGTATCTGAGTGGTAGGAAATGAGGAACAGGGAACAATAGGAAGTTCCAAGTGCATGGATTCATTTTATTTGTTTGTTTTTATTTGTTTTTGCCCAGTGAAGTCTGAGGAAAGACCCTCAGCTGAGGGGATGTTGTGAGAGGGAGATCACTATAGAGGGATAAAGGACGAAAAATTTAAATTGGTTTTTGGATGAGGGATAACAAATCAATTAGGGAATTATAAAAAAGATAGTTTTGCTTCAGAGAGGCCCAGTTAAGATTAAATCACAAATTTCTAATGGTCTTAATCATCAAAGTTTTATGATTTTCTTCAGCTCCATTCAGTAGTATGTCAATATGAGTTAAAAAAATAACTTAAAGAGTAGAATGAATCCAAAGCTACAACTTTAGCAACTCATACTCAAGTGTCCCATTGGTCCAGATTACTACCCATCTTCACCTTATACTGAACAATTTTTTAAAATTCATATCCATCTATTAATCCTATCTGACAAGTTGTAGATCTTAGACTAAGGAAAACATCCATTAGTTGGGAACGATTATTGTTATACACTCTAAGACTCATAGTGTAATTCCCTGTAAATATTGAGTAATCAAGAAGTTTCAACTGATTAACAATCTCTTTTCTCTATGTGAAATTCAGTGTTGAATTGAGACTAAAATCAGCTGATAAATTTAATGGATTACTCTACCTGAACCTTTTCTTACTTTTCACCAGTATGCATTAAGGAGTAACACACCAGATCTAAAATTAAAAGTGATGGTTGCTGGTCTTCTAGCTACATGGTTCCGGCTTTGAATGTGGGGCTTATGGTTTGTAACAAACTTAGAGAAGGAAAATCTCACTTTTTGTCTAGAGTTCACAGAGTAATTTCAGTTCTTTCAAAGACAGTCAAGAACTTGGGGACAATCCAGAAAAATCTCAGAGCCACCATGCTCATAGGAGAACCTCATGAAAATCTATTTATTCTCTTAATCACAATTTTAGCAATGCAGTGTTGAGATAAAAGTGTGATAGAGCTAGGGAATGCTGACACCCATGTATGACACATGGAAACTATTGATTTAAAAAAATAATAAAATTTAGGATGAATAAAAGACCAGGACCAGCCAGGATCAGTGAGAACAGCCAAACAGAGATTCCTGCTGTAGCTTAGGGCAATAAATAATGATCATGAAGACCTTGGGTCATTTAGAAAAAAACAAAAATGTTATATGGTTTTCATCATGAGAGAGACACATACGCCCAAGACTGAGACACAGATAGAAAGGGGGGAGAGGGAGAGAAACAGAGAGACAGAGAAAGAAACAGAGCGACACACACACACACAGAGAGAGATACAGAGAGAAAAAAACAGAGAGAGACATTGACAGACACATACAGAAACAGAAACAGATAGAAAGACAGAAAATTGCTGTTGGGCAAGAATTGTTTGGGGCAAGTAGTTGGGCATTTTTATCTCAGTCTCTTCATTTGTTAAATGAGAAGTTTATTTTCTTTATAATAACTTTTTATTGACAGAACCCATGCCAGGGTAATTTTTTTTACAACATTATCCCTTGCACTCACTTCTGTTCCGATTTTTTCCCTCCCTCCTTCCACCACTTCCACCCCCCCCCCCAGACAGCAAGCAGTCCTATATATGTTAGATATATTGCAGTATATCCTAGACAGAATATATGTTTGTATAACCAAACAATTCTCTTGTTGCACAGGGAGAATTGGATTCAGAAGGTAAAAATAACCCGGGAAGGAAAACAAAAATGCAAATAGTTTACATTCATTCCCCAGTGTTCTTTCTTTGGGTGTAGCTGCTTCTGTCCATCCTTTATCAATTGAAACTGAGTTAGGTGTCTTTGTCAAAGAAATCCA
Source organism: Antechinus flavipes (assembly GCF_016432865.1). Classification (NCBI taxonomy): domain Eukaryota; kingdom Metazoa; phylum Chordata; class Mammalia; order Dasyuromorphia; family Dasyuridae; genus Antechinus; species Antechinus flavipes. The sequence continues at coordinate 12,277,103 of NC_067403.1, read as the reverse complement.
CTTCCATCAGAATACATCCTCATACAGTATCGTTGTTGAAGTGTATAATGATCTCCTGGTTCTGCTCATTTCACTTAGCAAAATGAGAAGTTTAGAAGAGATAATTTCTTAAGCTTTCCGTTCAAATTCTATGATCCATCAGACTTCAGGGAAGTGCAGAAATGCATTTTATTTATTTTCCAATGACATCTCCCTTAGGTTTCTTACCCAAGGTCCCATTCTTAGTAATTATCAAGTGTCTGAGGCTGGATTGGAACTCAGGTCCTCCAGAGTCCAGGACTATCCACTGTGCATCTAGCTGCCCTTTAACACATTTTAGGAAAAAATGTTTATCCATAATGTTTAAAATCCCCCTTCCCTCCAAAAAAAAGATAACAAGTTGCTGTTCAGAAAATGCATGTTGCAGCGGGGTGCAGGATCCAGTAGACTTGAGGCACCTTTTTTTTTTCCATTAGGCGGAATGAATGAGATTCAGCTTCAGCACCAGCCTCTGTCCCTCCTCTGATTCTTGGGGCAGCTTTTCCCCAGGTCAGAGCTGCTGATTGGTCGCTGGCTCTCCTGCGCGATTCTTTATTTTCGGGGTGTGGAGGAGCCGTAGCAGGCAGGTGGTTATGATTAGTTCTTGGACTCGGATTGCAGAGCCCGTATGGAACAATGCTGCTCTTCTGGGTGGCAAACAGCCACTGGCCCATATGGCCAGCCTTTCTCTTCCTGAATGTATTTATTCCCTGCTAACGTGGTTAATTCTGCCTTAATGCTTCTGAATAAATCTGCATTGTAATGTGAGGATTTTATTATGTGAGGGAGAGCACAGCATGGGGCCTGTGCTGACCCTTTGCTCTGCTGGGCCCATCAATGCTGATAGCCCAATTTCCTGGAAGAAACAGCAGTGAGCTTGGGGGAACTCCATTTTATCCCGAAACACAGAAACTGTGGTGAAAAAGTACCCAGGGATTTCAGCCTGAGCTGTTTGTGTAAGGAGACCCGCCATATATCAGGAGACATTTTCCCACTAATTTTGATGGGCATTATGTATCTCTGTCAGAAAACTATCCTCCAGATAGCCAATGATATTAACGACAGAAATAATCATTGTGATGGCCAATCCTTTTGGAGTTATCTTAAGATTTTAGTTATTGATTACAAAATATATATTTTGGATCTCTATCTATATATCTATATATAATATCTATTTGGGACAAATGTCAAATGACCAGTTTAATACCCACATAGAAGAAAAATATTTCATTCAGGTTCTAAAGATAGGAACTTTGGATATTATTTATGGAATTGTCCATTCTGAAGTTTAAAAGTCGCTTCCAGCTTTAGTCTTTGATTCTGTGATTCTTAAATGCAAAATAACATAAAAGTCAAATGGCAAGACAACAAATTGCGGTGAAGAGCGTATTTGGAAGAAATAGCTTCTAGGATATGTCAAAAGGTTAGTGCAGAGTCAGCCAGATCTCCTCCCCAGAGGTTGGCAAGTTACCTTTTTACTCTAAATTAAGGTTGGGTGTGCCAGTAAAGCAGCTTGATCCTTATAAGGGCTTTTTTCCCCTAAATATTTAACTAAGTACATATAAAATTAATAAGATTTAAAATATATGAGAAATATCCCTTGAAGTTATTTTTAAAATATAGATTTTACCACTTTCCTGAGATCATTGCTCTTGCTTTCGCTTGCTGAATTGTGTCATGTCTATTACTACCTGATACTTTAAAGTTCAATAGGCTGAAATAATCAATTGTTAAAATAGCCCAAGCTGAAGTGAAGCGACTCGTAAATGTGTCACTTCTGAATCCCTTGCTGATGTCCGAGGATTCTGTGGCTTCCCAGAGTGGCTGAACACAGTGAGTTGGGTGTGCCTCATGTTCTCTTCCTGGGCCTTGATTTTTTTCATTTGTTAAATAGAACAATATATTTTACTTCACTGGAGTATTAAGAAGATGAAGTGAGATCATGAATAGGAAAGCATTGTGGAAACTATAAATCATTGTATGGGATGAAAAATTATTTAATAATAATCTGGCTTAATGGAAGGGAGACTAAATTTTCTGACAAAGCTTCAAATTCCAGGACTTCTCCTTATTGTGTTTGTGATCTTAGCATCCTTAACCTCTCCTGTTTTTTTTTTTCTTTTTTAAGGAGGTAAAGTGTTTCCTTGGACTAGATGATCTGCAATCTTGGGGTTTACTACAAGCAAAAATAGCTCTTCAGCTTGGAATACAAATTTAAATGCTGAAAAAAGACCTATAACTATAAACCTAATTTATTTGAGAGTTACATTTAATGACTATGACATTTACATGAGTCCAAACTCTTTGTAATTCCATTTAAAGTTTTCTTGGCAAAGATATCGGAGTAGTTTGCTCTTTTCTTCTTTAGGTCATTTTTATAGAGGAAGAAACTGAGGAAACAGAGGAGACCAACAGGGGAAATTAACTTGCCCAGGTTCACACAGCTAACAAATGTCTGAGACCAAATTTTAACTCAGATCTTCCTGACTCCTGGTGGGGCACTGCCCCAGACTGTCCCAATATCTCTATTTTTCACAGGAACTCAGATACTCACGTTTCTGAGCTGAATTAAAAAGATGCTCTTTGCAGTTGTCAGTAACTGTTTTGGAATATAATAACAGATTCTAATGATTTTCATGGTCTAATGACATTCTTGCCTACTGTTTGGCTTAACTTTCTAACATCAGTGCTTTTTAGATGGTTGCTCTGTATTATGTGTTTCATCCCTGCCAGGGCCACTGCTCAACTCCTGCTCTCTTTGGTGGGTCATGTCTCCTAAGTCAGAGAACTACTATTTTGCCTTGGTGTTCTAAAAACTAGCCAGGAGGCTCTCTTTTAATAATCATCTGGAGTTAATTAGCATTTACAGTGGGGGCTATCTATTAAGCAGGCATAAGAAGCACATTCTCCTGACATAGAAAGTTTGTAGGGGGATCAAACTTAGATGGGATTTGGGGCTGAAGAATAATTTCTTTTCTTGGTTAATGAAGGTCTTTTTTTCTCCTAAAGGTAGAGTTTTCATGCAGTTCCCTTAAGATAGAACTTTCTGCGGAGCTCCTGGGTTTGGGGTCTGAGGGTATGTATAGTTTGTCCTCTGTGTGAGTGTGGTGGGCAAGGTCAGTCCCTGATGCAAAATTTGCCAACACCATTTAGGGTTCAGTGGTTCTGCTATTAGGCCTAATGGAAACTCCGGATTTTCCTAATTAAAATTCACCATTATCACCTGGTCAGTGGGGATGAGGGAAGGGGAGAAGCCAGATTCTAATGACAGAATTTCCAGATACACTGGACATACACTCACACCATGTAACTGTCTAGACGTACCTTCCCATCTGTCTTTTAATCTTAACCAGGATCTGGTTTTCCCACTGCATCTTCTTAGTGCCAGCCTTCTCTAATTCCCATCATCTTGAATTGAAGTGTTAACTTAGTCTCTCTTGTCCTAGAACACATTTGACCCCTTTCTACCTTTCATGCTGATTAGTCTTCCTTTCTTTTTTGTTTTATGTTTTTGACTTATCTTAACATCCTGTGTTGGTTTAGCCATTCTCACAGGTCATTTGGATTTATTCTAGTAAGCTCTTATACTCACTTAGATATTTGACCAAGAAAAAATAATGTGGTCACGTGTGTGTGTGTGTGTGTGTATACAAACTTTGTTATTTAATATGACTGTCTCATCTATCAAAGAGTAATCAATTAATTATTCACTCACTATGAAATGCCTACAATATTTTAGACTAGGTATTTTTTTTAAAGTACACAGTGTTACTTTTTATAAAAGATCATACATTTGCAGAACCAAGGGAGCTCCAAAATAAAGAATACTTAAAATTGTCTAGGCAGGAGACTCAGCAATGAGGTTTTCCTGCATAGCAGTCCCCATTCTAACTGGGTAAAATAGAGATTGTGAGAAGTGGTGGAAAGCAAAACCCCCTTTTTTGATTTCAAAATCCTGCTATTCCTATTCAACAGAGAACAAAGTTATAATTGCATCTCAATTACCCATTTGGAATTAAGCATAGTACACCCAATTCTTAACTGTCCCATATTTAACTGTGATTTCATTAGTGAACTCATTTTTACTTTTTCATTGGCAACTATACACATTTGCTTTTTGTGCAGTAGAGAAAAAACAAAACAAATAAATGGAAAACGAGAAGCTTGATGCAAGTTTATATCCATGTAAAGGAGAAAAATGCTCTTAAAAGTATTTGTGAATCTCATCCAGAAAGTGCTAAAGTAACCTCTCAAGTGTGAGAAGAAGAAATTGGAAAGAAAAAAAGGACAATTGATTAAGTCTGTGTGTAAATAAGATGGCCATCTCCATCCTCTCATCAAACATTGAGGCGAGTGCAAAAACCTATCTTGTCCAGACTGGAACATACAAGGAAACTAGAGGCACGCCTCAAGAAATGTGCTTTAACTGCAGAACTGAAAGGAAGATGACAGGTTCCCATTTTCCTTTGCTACCTTGGGGTTCTTCTGACATCATACCCATCCTTTCATCCTGTCTGATATTGCCTCTTCTTTCCCCTGCATTTTATAGAGTAATTCTCAATTAAAAGGTTAGGCAAACTCCATTGTATTTAATTAATATTTTGTTATAAAGAGTTGTATGCAGGACAGTATATATTTTTTTAAAAATTTCCAGAAAAAGATTACAGTTTTTGATAGTCATGGGAACCGAAACCCTTTTTCTCAGAGGTTCAGTATATCAACGTCTGCATTTTTAGACTTACATACCATTTTCTAGGAACATTACCTCTGGGAAAGTTGAAGATTGACTCTACATATTATCTGCCCAGAGCACAGAATGAATGGGTTTAAATTGGCCTAGGGATGGAATGGGGGAAGGGAACCCAACATTTTGAATTGCTCTATTTTTTGTAACTGAAAAGTTGGTGTAAGCACTCTGACTGATAAAATATGGCCTTCATCCACTTTTAAATTGCTTTTACCCATTCACTTTCAGAGGTCATAAATCTTTTCCTTTACGGATGGATATGCAACAAATTCCCAGCAATTGAGTCAGCCATAAAATACAAAGCTATGTCCAACTTTACAAGTTGTGATCAAAGAAAAAAATATATATATAGCAAGAATAGCAGAGATAAACAGAGGCAGCTAGGTGGCGCAGTGGAGAGTATTTGTCCTGGAGTCAGGAAGACTCATCTTTCCAAGTTCAAATCTGGACTCAGACACTTCCTACTATGTGACTCTGGGCAAGTCACTTAATTCGGTTTCCTCAAGTTCCTAATCCATAAAATGAGCTGTTATATTTCTGACAAGAAAACCCCAAATGGGGTCTTGAAGAGTTAAACACAACTGGATAATAAAAAGCTGACATTAATGAGGCAAGTCAAAATATACTCATTGATAAAATTAATTATTAAATGACCTGAGGAGAACCAGATAAACAAACAACACATACATTTGGGAAAATTAGAGTTGACAATTTCTTCCTTCTATGGGAAATGCTGGGCAATGGTGATTATTTGAACCACTAGTAATACTTAAATGAGCACCTTATTAAGTGAGCCGTTCCATTTTAGGGCAGATCTCATTGTTTGGGGGAAAAAAAAATTCTCTTGTTAATTTGAAACCTGATTGCATCTACTATTTTCATAGAATGATAAATGTAGAGCTAAAAGGAATTAAAGCATCTAGTTAAAACCCTTCATTTTATAGTTGGGAAAATTAATGCTTAGAGAGGTTAAGGGACATACCCAGTATCTCCCGGGTAGTTAAGTATCAAGGTAGGATTCCAATTCACGTAGTCGGAAGCCAGAGCATGTTTGCTATCTGTTGCCCCTAGTTTTTTTTTTTCTTTCTGGGGACAAAGAGAACAAATCTATACATTCCTTCAAAGTGTTCTGATGGCTATACTCACTATTCCTTTGCTTCCCCCCAATTAAAAAAAAAAAAAACCTTCAGGATCAGCAATTTTCTCTCCCTCTTTCCTTCTCCCTCTCTCTTCTTCTCTTCTCCTCTCCTTTTCCTTCCTGTTCCTTTTTCTCATTCTTTTCTTTTTCCTTCTCCTCCTTCTTTCTTTTTTTTCTTCTTGTTCTTTTTCCTCCTCCTCTTTTTTTTTCTTTTCTTCTTTCTCTTAAACACAAAATTACTAAATTTCTATAACAATATGTATCATTTTTTAACCCAAGTATAGAATTTCATGTTTACTTCTAGGGTCCTATATAAACTCTTCTCTTTGACATTTAAAGCTCTTCACCTTTTTCAATATATCTCTCAAACCAGATTTTATATTATTGGCCTTCATGTCCTCTGAAGTCCAGCAAAAACTAACATTCTAGCTGTTCCTCACATGACACCCCATTTCTCTGCAATATATCTTTGGGAAGATTATCTTCTCTGAATCATTTTTCACTTCTATTTCCCATAATACCTATTTTCTTTAAAAAATGCACTCAAGCATTATGCACTTCATGAGTCTCTTCCTAATTCTTTTAGCTACTATGAGTATGAAGTATTGCAGATATGGTTGATGTATTTGTGTTGTTGAACTATTTCTTTTCAACTTTTAATATTGTTGGTATTAAGAAAGTTTATCTGGGAGAAGAATATATGAATGTGACTTAAAACATTAACAAATCATCCTTCTTCTGTGATACTTTTTCTTATTTGAATTTGATTTTAATATCTGTTCATCTTTTAGTTTCTTGATGGAAAAGGAAAAATACATTGGTTCTTTTAAACACTGGACATAGAGAAAAATATTAGGTACAACTAAGTTGGTGAGCTACTCTTTGAATCAAATCCTCAAATTCTCTCATTTCTTCTGAATGTGGTGGAATAACAGCTCATTAAATTATAGTCAAGTGGTCTGGAAATATCATTCTACCTCTATATATATCTAAATCATCCCAAAGATAATTTATTCCTCCATAGGATCATTGAATTGATCTATATTTTGAAGTGATAAAAAGTTCTTTGTTAGTCATGGACATGCTGCATCACAGTATTTAGGGTAGAAAACTTATAAAGGCTAATTCTATAGTGTAGACTATACTATGTGGTTATCAAAACATTTTTTGGTAACAGAGGCAAAAGCATTTACAAACCTTATAATTAGGTTCATATATTTATGACACAATTTCAGGAATGAGAGAGAAGATGTTGTAGTTCATACCAAAATGGTTTCTGAGGCAGGAAAGACTGGGTTCAGGACTTGCCTCTGACAAATACTAACTATGTGACCCATGAGAAATCACTTTACTTCCCAGTATCCCCACGCACTCTCTGAAGGTGTAAATGGAAAATTACATACTCTCTTTTGTTGATGGATAAAATACCTTACCAGCAGCTCCTTTCAATGAAGAAATTCACTTTATCAACAATGAAAAAATAGGGGTCCAAGGAAAATGGTTTTAGATTGAACATAGAAAAGTGAATTAATAACCTTTTACATAGCGATAAAGCATGGGCATTACTTGGAAAATTCTGATGGCATTTGTATGTCTTAGTACCATCAAAGTAGATTGCTATTTTTCAAAAAAAAGTCTAGGAATATAATGTTCTTAGAATGAGACTATAATACCATTTATCAATTTATAGTAGTAAAGATGATACATATGCAAACATATGTGTGTAAATATGCAAACATACACATTTATGTATATGTTATATCATAAATCTCTATGTGTGTTTATATATTCATACACACAAACACAATCAAATATGTGTGTTTGTATATGGAAGGAGGAAGAGAGAAAGAGAAAGAGAAGGAGAGAGAAGGGGAAAGGAGAGGGGAAGAGAGGAATAGAGAGAGAGAGAGAAGGGGAAAAGGAGAAGGGAGGGAGGGAATGGAAGAAGGGGAGGGAAGGAATAAAAGAGGAAAGGAGAGAGGGCAAGAGAGATCAGCATTCTCATTGATGTACTCCCTTTACTTTTGCTGTGTCTATCTAGATTCTTGCCCATATCTTTATGGAAACATCCCCCTAACTTGACAGCCCTCCAAAGGGCTTTGTATGATTTTAAAACTCCTGTGGAAGTGGCCAGTGCACAATTTGGATTTTCCATCTATTCTCACCCAGTTTCACAACAATCTGGTCCACTGCCTTTCCTGCACATATATGCCCTTGTGCTTGCATTTTTGTAGCTCATTATGTGCCAGTCTCAAATTTCTCCTCTTAGCTCTATGAGCTTATTTGATAATTCCAAGTCCGTAAGGCTGGTCTGCTCTTCCCCTCATTTCCATAGATGAAATGATTGAAACTCAAGTCCAGAATTTCTTTCAGTCCCAAATCTAGCCCAGTGTGGAGCCATCCTGCCTGACAACAAGCTCTTGACTTCCTAGCTAAGTACTCTAGACTCTACTATCATTTTTCCTTTTTATGTCATTTCTTGCACAGATCATCCTATAGACTTCTTTTTAGGGACGAAGAATAGCAGAAACTGACACAATGCAGATTCAGAGGATAAACACTTAACAATCTTGCTTGGAAGTCATTTCAGTGATTTCCAGTTTTTGTTGTATAAATTGACAAAATTTCTAACTGGGATTGAATATTAAAGGTAATCTTCCCTGTGTTAGTATATTATTCTTTAGCATGAGGCAGGATTTTGCAGATGATGTTGACAGCAGCAGACTCTAACACTCAGAAGTCAATACAAATGCAGACATTATTTAGAAACCATCACCTTAGAAGCAGAGTCCATTTTTCTGAGTCTTAGATTATCCATCCATAAAATAAAGGCATCGGACTAGTTGATCTCCTAATGTCTGTGGTTCTATCAAATTAGCAGCAAACAAGCAAAGCAAACAATATATTTAGAAATCTGAGTTAATGAAGATGTCCAGACCCTTTGTCAGGTTCTGAAGAGGAGCAGAGATGTCTCCATACAGAGCTGACTCTTGTACTTAAGACTAGCTTTGCAAACCCAGAAAGGCTGGACCATACATAGTGAGTTGGCAGTATCACAACTAATTAATTCTGCTCTGTCTTCCTTGATCCTGGTTCCTGTTCATTTTCTCTGGATTTCCTTTATTAGCCATCTTCTCTGAAAGGGAAGTTAGATTTCTAATAGCTTGGTCTCCCCAAAGACCACATCCTTGCTTCACTGACTAATTCCCTCTGCCTTATTTGATTGTGGCTACAGCTTTTTTGACATTATTCTCCTGGAAAAGGAAATTTAAATGTGATTTGTCTTAAATTTTTGCCTAGATGTCGTTCCCTAAATTCACCACTGAATCATATGTAAAAGTAGACATAATATTAGGGTAAAAGGTTGCATTATGGTGAAGGCCTTCCATACTTCCTCCTAATATCATGAGGATTCGAGTAGCCATTAATTCTATCTAACTGTTATCCTTAATTCTTGCTCGAAGAGCCAATCTTTTATTCCTATTATACATTTCCCTGGTGACATTTTTTTAAATATTGATCTTCTTCAAAGTTCCACTTTGGTTAATTAGTACTGCATGTATTCATACCAGGAACTTTAATGCTCTCTATGTGACACTTTGATTTTTCAAGGAAACGGTTATGTCTGAATCTATAGAATGTTTTAAGGAAATGTTTTCCTCACCCATATTTATATTTAAGCCATGTGACTTATTGAAAGTTTTTTTTGTTTAAATGATTTTTAAACTTTTATTTTATCAATAATTTTATAATTGTAAATGATAAATTATTATAAATATAGTAATTATTTAATTTTATAATTATTTATATAAATAAGCATATATTTTATAAATAAATATAATTTATTTACTTTATAATTATGTAATTATAATTAATTATAAATTATTATAAATATAATAATACTTTTTAATTTATTAATGCGAAATCATTAACTTTGGCAATCTTCCTGATTATTCTAAATCTGAAATTATAATAATGATCTATTTTCAAATAATATTGCTAATGCAATTTATCAAATAGACACACCTGTAGTCAAATGCATGTTTTTACATGTTTATTGAAGAAGTCAACATATTTCTTTCTTAAAAACAATAAAATATGGAAAAGATCAGATCAAGTGAAAATAATTCAATACAAGTTGAGTTAATAGCAAGAGATTATTACCACTACAGGCTTAAATATTTGTATTACATCTAAATAGTTGAAAGTGTGCTGTCAAAGTGTTTTGCCTCAATTTTACTGTTGTCCCTATTTTGCATATCGTGAATCAATTTTGATATGATTTTTCTTCATTTGAAAAGTCAAATGTGATTTGAATTGTATGTGATTAAAGTGAATGAATTGCTTTTTTCCCCCTGTTACTTTGATTTGATTGACAAATTAGTAAAAAGGAAGCAAATCCAATAGTTGAAAGAATTTGAAGGATTTGTTTTGTTTTGCAAAATCTTGAACAGATAAGTTGTTTTTCCCTTCATGTGAGTGGTTGACAGATATGGTTGTGGTTGTCTTTTACAAGATGCCTTTCATCCACAATTAGTCACTAATTTTATTGAGTTTAGATGATGAAAAATAGTTTCCCAAACTGGACCTGCCTTGGACAATGATATAGTCAATGATAGTGGCTACTTTCTAATACAAAAGTAGTTAGGCAATTCGTTTTCCCCTCCCTTTCTAATTTACAAGATCAAATCCATCAAATGCGTGTGCTTAGATGAAAACATATTTACAGCAGATTTCTCCTTTGATCCAACATGTTGGCTTGCCTTTCAAATGTTTGATTACAACAAATTAGAGTCATTTCCTATCCTTACCCGTCCCAATCCTGATAATAGAGATTTTATTTCCTAGTGCCTAAGTAATGTTATTTGTTTTCCTAATAGTGTCTTTATTCTCATATGTTATTTTGCCAATGGTATCCCAGTTTCAAAATCATGTCTCTTGCTCCTAGAGTAATAATGTATTATAAAAACTAGACATAAAAATAAGTTAGAAAATAGTAAGCATGATATTAACAGTGACCAAAAATCCTGCTCGACTTTGATTTTCCCTCATGTGATTAGTTTCCATTTTTTCTTCCTACAATGATAGACCAAGTGAACATTGCCTAAAGCAGATATTGAGCACAAACTTTAGACTGAGCTCTTTGGACCTGGACAATAAATTCAAGATCTTCCACACCAGGCTGCATACTAGAGAAAGTGGAGAGACTATTTGGCAGTGGGTAATGCTCCAGATTGTCTGTTCCTTTCTCTACTGGGGAGCTGCTGCTTTCTTGTCTTTTTAGACCATCTAGGGAATACATTATCAGTGTGCTCATCCACACACATATATATCAGAGTGAGGATTTATTTCTTTTTTTCCCCTAGTTGAGGTGAGGGAGATGAAATAAATATTTCTTAATTGAAAAAATAAAACTTAGTTTGAAAAGCTAGATATATTTCTCTTCTGGTTATCCAGGGAGAATCATTCTTTATAGTATCTGAATGATTCCTTCAGGAAAATGAAATTATCCATTTCTGTTAAAGTTAATATGACTTTTTCCCTGGTTTTCAGAATGTGGTGAAAAGAGAAAGGGAAAGTTAAGACAGCCCCCGTTATTCCCTAAGAAAATATATGAGAAAATGGAGTATCTGGCTATATTTTAGGAAGGTGATAGAAAACAAATGAAATAAAAATAAACACTGTGTCATGTATAATATATAACAGGTCAAACATTAATAATTTTCAGGAATCCAGTTTTTTTTTAGTATTATTTGCAATAACTTTCTGTTCTTTTATCAAAACACCAAACCCCTTGCTATTTAATTTTTGTTAGGAAACAATGACAAAAACAAACTACTCATTCAGTTGAGGAAAATATTTTTTTCAAAAATATTTGAGGCAAAAGTACCAGATGGTAGCTTTCTGAGAAGATATCCTGACATGACAATCACTTTTCTTTTATTATTTGTTGCACAGTCAATCCATCTCTCCTATGCCAGGAATCTAAGTATGGTGTTGAACATAAAGCATGTCTGTTTCCATCGCTACTTGACATTTTAGTCTTTTCAGAAGAATGGCTTTCACTACTGTACTCCTCATTTCCTTCAAAGTAAATCTCCCCTTGCTGTTTAAAGGGAAACTGCCATCTAATTTCCTAGGTATTGTATGTTTGGAGTGTTTCCATTCAAAGTTCAGTTTGAGTGAGATTCTTCCAAACCTAATTAAACAGCCATACAATGTGTTGAAAGAAGCATTCCCTGTGATTGATTTGTTTGCCGTGTCCATCCCTCTTGATGATTGTGTGCTTTCTATGCACAGAAGAAAAACAATAGTTTGATTTAATCTGTCTGAACACTTAACACTGTTTAATAAGTCTTCTTTAAAATTGTCTTGGGGAAAAATATTAACATTACTCTGCACTCATTTCCCAAGAGCAGAACACCTAGTGAAGAGCTTTGAATGAATAATCCTATAAACCATGAAGAGGTGTGAGATTGCATGATTCTACTGTTGGGTCAGAATCCCAATTTGCCTGAATGATTTATTTTAAAGTAACTTTGCTTGCCATATTTTGCTGTGTAGCAGAAAAGAAGATAGAATTTGTGGCTGATTATTTCCCCAGTCTATGTTCTTTCAGTTTTTAGGATGGAGTAGGATGCCAATGTATATATTCATTAGTTTCATTTTTTATAGACAGACTGAAGTTAGAAGTGGCTCCCAAAATGATATTTTTCTTTATTTATCTCAATGAAAAATATATTTTTGTTTGAATAAAAGGATCACAAGAGACATTTTGACATTTTAGACTCACAAAAAGAATTCTAGATTTAAAGCTAAGAATATATAGGTCAATATCTTTGCCAAAAATTACTTGTGGGACATTGGACAAGTTACTTAACTTCTTTGCATCCCATTATAAAATGAGGAGTTTAGAATATATGTCTTAAACATTTTCTACAAATTGTCTTTTGTCTTACCTGTTTCAAAAATTCAGGCTTTCTTATGCTAGAGTACTGCAATGAAATGATCACAGAAATGATAATAAGAACTCAGGGTAACCCTGCATGACCTATGGAGTATCTCCACATGCACTCATTCCACAAAGATTTAACTGTTGTGTGCAAAGGCCAGTTCAAAATTATCAATATATAGTTCCTGGCAGGATAATAAAATGTACACAAATTATTATAATTTGTTAAATGCCTTAAGGAGGCACCATGAGGGTGGTTTTAGGATTTCAAAGGACCAAAAGATTTATTTCTAGCAGTTTTAGTCTTAAACTTCAAAGGCTGAAAAAAAGCATGAAGGATGAATATTCTAGGTAGAAGGAAAAGCATTAGTAAAAAATATGTAACTTCAAAGGCATGAGGGATGAATATTCTAGGTAGAGGGAAAGGCATTAATAAAAATATGTAACCGAGAGAGCCCAAAGTAGGTATTGGGGACACTAAGTAGTTCAGATTGGCTAGAGGAGAATTAGACTTGTTGGGGAGACCATGGCTTTGCTTTCCTTTATATGGAAAAGTCACTAAATAGAACCTGGGACATGGATGTCCAACAATAAATTCTTTGTCATTTATAGTCTTAGTGCCTAGGATATGGAATATTTAATGACTTGCCACTGTTGGAGCTAATTTAGGCCAGAGGCCAGGTTTTGTGGGTCCGATCCCATGTCCTAATAGCTCAAAGTCTGGTTTTCTTATGTTTTTTGTTGTGTTTATGTTCTCTGCCAAAGTATATACAGGTAAGTATGAAAAACTTTGCTTTGTAGTCTTAGAAGTTTGGAATTTACTCGTAAATAAATAGAAAAGCTTAAGAAGATTTAGAAAAGGGGATCACATAAAATACCTATAATTTGAAGAGATTAAACTGGAAGTGAAATGATACAAAGTTGGAATGCAGGTATTACAAATAATGGAGGTGAAAGAAGACCTGAATTGGAGGCATCGCCATAAGATTGGAAAAAAGGATAGATGGACATGAAAAAAAAAGATAGACTTTTCAGAGTTTTGTGATTCATTGGATATGCAAAGTAACAAAAAGGATAAATTTAAGAATTCCTTGAAAATTTTGAACTTGAGCGACAGAGAAAATGGTGGTACCATAAGCACAGACAAGCAAATCAGGAGGACGAAGTACTTGGAGGACTGGGAGTATAGGGGAAGAAAAAATTATACTTTGAGGAATAAGAATATACATCTATTTAGAAATTGGAAACTAGAGTTTGGAAGAGAGATTAGCGGTAATGATCATTCACTGGAAAATAAGGCTGAAGGCTAGAATGAATAAGTTAGGATTGGATTTTGTTGTAAATTTCTGATTTTCTGAAGGAATGGCAGGAGGATGGGACAGATTGTTAGGAGAAACTTATCATTGTTTTGTGAGCCAATAGAATGCTTATTATTTTGTCTACAATTTAATTTTGTCATTCTCTCATCAGTATCATCCAAAATAATTTCTGCCATTATTTCTGTATGATACTTGATTCCCTCTTTCTTTCTTTGACCCTTTATGATTAATCTCAGCCACTCAGTTTCCAATTTCTTGGCACTACAAAAAGGGCTGCTCCAAACATTTTTGCACACATAGGTCTTTTTCTCTTTTATATGATCTCTTTGGGACACAGGCCCAATAGAATACAGAATCAAAGGGTATGCACATACCCATAATTCCAAATTGTTCTCTAGAATGGTTGAATCAGTTCACGACTCCACCAAAATGTATTAGTGTGCAAGATTTCCCATATCCCCTCCAACATTCATTATTTTGTTTTCCTGTCATCTTAGCCAAACTGAGGGGTGATGGACCACAGAATTGTCTCAATTTGCAGTTCTCTGATCAATAGTGATTTGAAGCAACTTGTTGTATAACTAGCAATGATTTCAATTTCTTCATCTGAAAATTGTTCCTATTCTTTGATCATTTGTCATTGGAGAAAGGCTTGAATATTTATAAATTTGAGTCATTTCTCTCTATTTTTTACAAATCAGAACCCTTGGATGTACAATTTTCCCCCAATTTATTACTTCCCTTCTAATCTTGTCTACATTGATTTTGTTTGAGCAGCATTTTTTAAACTTAATATAAACAAAATTATCCATTTTATATTTTGTAATATATTCTAGTTCTTTCTTGGCCTTAAGTCCCTTCCTTCTCCACCGATTTGAGAGATAGATTATCCTTTGTCCTTTTAATGTGTTTAGAATATTGTTCTTTATATTTAAATCATGAATCTATTTCAACCTTATCTTGGTATAGGGTATTAGGTGTGGGTCACTGCCTAGTTTATTCCAGACATTTTCCCAATTTCCCAAGAAATTTTTGTTAAATAATGAGTTCTTTTCCCAGAAGGTGGACTCTTTAGGTTTATCAAACATTAGATTATTGTAGTCATTGACTATTGTGCCTTGTGAACCTAACTTACTCCATTGATCAATTATTCTATTACTTAGCCAGGAACAAATGGTTTTGATGACCACTGGTTTATAATATAGTTTTAGGTTTGGTATAGCTGGGCCATCTTCATTTGCATTATTTTTTTTGTTAATTCCCTTGACATCTTGAAGACATGAAAAGAGTTTTAAATTCAGAGCCAAGACGTTCAGACTTCCTCTCTGCCTCTACTTTGCTAAACATGCAGTGGAGAGAGAACATCGAGGGAGGGCCTGGGGAATATTTTCACAGCAATGCATAGTGATGCATTGGAATCTCTTTTATCCACTGTGTTCTATATTTTAAAGAAGGTGCTGCTCTTGAAATCTTTAGTTTTCTCCAGGGGTACCTAGTTCAGCCAACGTTCTGCTTTGACAGATAAAACAAAATTGTTATTCTTATTATATGTGTCTCTCTCTGTGTGTGTATACAAAGTTGTGGATTATTTCAACACATCTGTGTTATTTTTAGGAGGCCTGTGGTGTTAATTTCTATAATTGTAAATCATGTGTTTTCTTTTGCCATATTTATCTTTCATTGCAAATTTCATAGTGTCAGAAATTTCCTAGGTAAAAAACAAAATCTCTTTAAATAAGGTGATATTTTGAAAATGTTTTCCTCTTTTTTAAAAGTTGCTTGAGTGGTTGGGTTATGTTTGATTTAAAAGCAGCCTTCAATATCCAGTTGGTTTTGCAATTACTAATTAAGTTTTGATGCTAGTTTCAACCATGACAATTGTAAGGAAAGAAGAAAGAAAAGAGGGAAGAGGGAAAATTCATTAAGGGAACAATTTTCCATTAAAAATGCCTCTGGTTAGAATACAAGGTAGCAATAACATTCGTCATATATTTTAAATTTACTTGAATTGAGCAGTATTTACAGAGAAAACAAGCTTGACTAGTTTACCATGTTGTAATGTATGACTTATGTTTTACCTTAAATATATTTGTGAGTCAATAAGTGTTCAGTCTGAATAAACTGAGTGGCCATTACCTATATGAGTCCTTTCCCTCTGGACCTCTAATAGTCATGAGGAAAAAAACCCTTCCAGAATTATGCAAAATAATGGAAATTAATTTCATTATTTGCATATTTCTGAAAGCTTTCCCTATCCCTAAGAATTATTTTTTCTCATTTTCCACTAGTGGGTGCCCAATTTAATTGTTGATATCTGAAGCCATTTTCCTGTACTGAAATAGCCTTTATTACTGAATGCCCCTTAATAAGCTCATCAAAGACTCAGCAAAGCAAATTATCCCGTGCTTACATGCTCTGGGCCAGGGTGAAATGAAGCATTGCAATTCAAAAGTAATCAGTCAGCAGGTCCAAAATAATTTAATAAATGGTGATTCTGTTTTTCCATTGTTCTTTTGTAAGATTTTATGATAATTCACTTGTGAGGAAACTATATTTTTATAGACAAAAAGGGACATTTTTTCTTAAATATGCAACAGAGTAAACTACAAGAGAAAACATAGAAAATCAGAAAAGATTGGGCAAAAGCCTGAATAATGATAGTCAAAACCCAGCAATTCCATGAGGTTTTATTGAACATTCACTGTGTCCAGTACCATGTGCATTTCCCTGATGTGAATCTGGTCAGTTATAGATCTAGAGTTAGAAGGGACCACAAAGATCATCTCATCCAACTGAGATCCAAAAGTATAAGAGACTTGACCAGAGCCATAAATATTGTAATAGATCAGTTCACTTACCAGGGCAGAATACTTTCCTGCAATGTCCACCTAGATGATGAGGTTGCTGCACACATTTCAGAAATAATTGATCATTTAGGAAGCTTCAAAAGGAAATCTGGGAGAGAAGTGGTCTAAAGCTGCCTTCCAAACTGAAGGTCTGCAGAACCATTGGGCTGACCTGATTGTTCTATGTCCATGAAACCTGGACTATCTATCAGTGTCATGCTGGAAAACTGCCCATTTAAAGTGTCTCATGGAGATGCTGGAGATCACTTGGCAAGACAGAATATTAGACACTGACTTCCTTTCTCACAATGAACTGCCGAGCGTTCAAATTGTCCTGCAGAGAGTACAACTGTGACAGAAAATAATCTACTTGTCTGTCTGTCCTGAGTAGGAACATAAATACTAAACTAATCAGTTGTGACTCAAAAATAGAACTCTTTTCATCCTTTGAAGCCCATATCAAGTACTTTGGAAGTCAGTGAATCTATTTATCATATAAATTATTTTAGATCCTCTGCGTGTTTCTCATAATTATCCCCAGAAGATAAAATACCATGAAGGGATCGCAGAATACCTGAGTTCAGATCTTGTCTCTGATATGTAATGACCCTGTGAACTTACTGCTCTAGAAGATTCAGAACAAGTACCATTGCTTCAATAGATAAAAGTTTCCTCTCTCAGAAGTTCTTGAAACCAATAAAGTCATGAAGAAAATCTGCAAATGATTTCTCTTGTCTCTGAAAAGAAAATAAGACACTTGACTTTGGTATTGTTGCTTTTTTACCATTTTTTGCTAAACTCCCAAAGATATGACCTCACCCAGCATTTACTGTCTAAGTCCAAGAAGTAGGACCCCTAAGTTATTTAACAAAAGTTAAGTTCCTGAAAACATTTTTGTTTCTGGTATAAGGTGGGCATTGAAAACATATTTTGATCAGAAACTCTAAAACGGCTGCTTCATTTGACATGGCGTGATTCCCAGACTGCATTAGCACTATAGAGTTAGGCAGCTTGACTGGAAGAAAGCATGGCAAACATGCATGATTCTTCCAAGTGAGATGAAGATATTGGTATATCTGGGGTGTTCGGAGACTTTCAGCGAGAAGAATTTCAAACAGAAAGAAATCTGACGTTTTAAAACTGTCAAGCAAATTTTACATACACAATTTTCTCCAACTGTTAAAATTGAATAGTCTTCCT
Organism: Antechinus flavipes; assembly: GCF_016432865.1. Classification (NCBI taxonomy): domain Eukaryota; kingdom Metazoa; phylum Chordata; class Mammalia; order Dasyuromorphia; family Dasyuridae; genus Antechinus; species Antechinus flavipes. The sequence goes on along the minus strand of NC_067403.1, from coordinate 12,258,883 downwards.
TACTTTTTAAAAGCAGTTCCCCCCTTTTCTTGATAGAAAAGCTGTTCACTATTTTCTCTCCATCCAATAAAGAAATAATATTCTTTTCCAGTTTTTTACAGAAATGATGTGCTGAAAGTCATATGCTATGCTTGTAAAATATGAAAAATGATTCTTTGATTATTCTGAAGACATTAAACTATCTTAATATTTAAATACTTTAAAGCATTATGTAAGACTGTTTCTCTAGATAAATCAGCATGAGTTAATAATGGTACGGTTTAGTGAATTTTTTCATAAAATGAGATTTGTCTCCTCTTTGGGATAAGATCAAGAGGATATTCCTGACTGGAATATAAGAAATTTGAGTAGGCACTACTGAAAGGACTTTGGACTCCATTGCCTGAACTTCCTCTCTCCTTTCCAGAATCATAACATTTCAGGTGGCCATCTGATTTAAACTATATCTGAACAAAGATCATCAAACTTTTAAGTGGACATTTAACCTTTTATCTTAATAACCTCCATTTTGGAGGAATCTTATAATATATGTTCTACTTCTAGATAATTCTAATTATTAGAAAAGTTTTTATGATGCCAAGTATATATTTGCCTCTGAAATTTATCTTCATGGTTTTTGGTCTGGTTTAAGAACTAGAATAAATTGCACCAGCCCTGAAGTCAGGAGGACCCGAGTTCAAATTTGGTCTCAGACATTTAACACTGCCTAGCTGTGTGACCTTGGGCAAAGTCACTTAACTCCAATTGCCTCAGCAAAAAACAAAAAACAACAACAACAACGAAACAAAAACAAAACAAAAGAACAAATCTCATCATTCCTTTGTGGGACAGCGCTTCAGACTAAAAACCAATTCCCACTCCTGAGCCTTTTTTCTTCAACCCCAATATCCTCAGTTCCATTTAGTGTCCACTAAAGTAGAATTAAATAGGTAATATCCTTGGAATTCCACTTCATAGCTAGTAGTAGTCGACACTAAGACATGGCAGATATAATTGTGGGGACATTCAACTGTGGTTGTGCTATGGAAGTGGCCAACCTTGAGAGCTGTGAAGAAAAATCTGAAACTAATACAAATCTCATAAAACCCCTTGCAGAAAGACAACCCTGATTTTTCTTCTTTCGTATGCTCCCCTAGTGCTGAAGGATTTGCATACATTTCCTCCTAATGTCCAATTTTATTAGAGTACATCAGCAGCTGAATATTTATATAGGGACTCATCAGAAGAAGATTGGCTAAAAGGTAACCTAACCTTTGATCAGAATTGCAGATGAAGTTTCTGAACTGATGTTGTCAGACATCCTTGAAGCATTCAAAAACTGTTGTCCATTTATCTATGTATATAAATACAGGTGAGGATTGTAAGGCATGGATATTATTTCTCCCCTTCTGTTCTTGAACCTCGTGGGGATGGCTGTGATTTTCAAAGAAATAGGAGATGTATATATATAATTTTGAATTAGATGAGCAAAATCTGACAGGATTAATTGGAAATTCCAGGATGATGTCCAATTTTCAAATCACTGTCGTGTACTTTTCTTTATGAGGGTATACAGACTTCATTATTTAGATGGTTTATGAAGATTCATCTTTAATTCTTACCCAAGATAAGTGTTCATACATACTTAATAGCTACAGAGGTGACATGTACTGTACTAATCTATAAGATTTAGGACTGGGAGGGGCATTAGAGGCCATCCTTTCATTTCATGAGAAAGCTGAATCTCAATGAGATGAAGTTATGCTACCCACCATGTCTCTGACCTTCTCAAAGTTACAAATGTAGTTAGGAGCAAAAACAGATTCTAAATTGGCTCCTCTGTGTCCAAATCTAGTCTTCTTTCTACTACATCATACAATTGACTAAGGGAAAATCATTTAATCCCCCTTAGCTTTTACTTTAAGAAGCTTTGGAAATTTCTTTCTTTTGTGGTTAATTTCTTTTAAAAACATTTATATATTTATTTTAAAATAGTATTTTATTTTTTCAAGATAATTTTCAACATTCATTTTTTATGTTCCAAATTTTCTCCCTCTCTCTCCCATCTCCCCACCCTAAATAGCAAGTAATCCAATATAGATTAAACATGTATAATTCTTCTAACTGTATTTCTGTATGGAAATGTACTTTTAAAATAATCTGCAGGATATATATATATATAATTAAATTGAAATTCCCCTTGTACATTTTAGAACTTCTACAGTGCATTAAATAAAAAAATATTTAGCAAAATAAGTTTATGAAGGCCAAGTAACATTCAGGGATGAGTTTGATTTCTCTGGAGAAAACATGCCCTAACAATTCTGGTCTTGTTTCAGTGAGTAACTAATCATGACATTGAGATAATGGGCAATTATTTCCCAGAAACACTTCCGTTGTCATAGATTATGCTCCAATTGGTTTGCTTACTTGGTGTTTATTAGCAGACTAGGAATATTCCTTAAAGACAATGAAAACGAGGTACTATATGTAATCAGAAATCTGCTCCCATCTATTTTTCTTAATTAAAATTCTGTCATCTTTGTTGTGTAGGAGTATTGACACAATGATACAAATAAATTTATGCGAAATTAGCTGATAGTATGATTAAGCCTTTTGGCTTGTTCAAGAGCCCTTTGCATGATTTCATAAAATCCCCCCCCCCTCTTTCTTGTAGCTGATAGTGTCTATTGACACTTTTGCATTCTAACAGTGAGATTTTTAATGGAGGGGCACAGCAGTGGTTCAAATGAAGCTCAACTTTCACACCATTAAAGAAAGATCTCAGTACCTAACAGATGAATGAGTACAAGAGCTGAAAATAAATACAACAGTCCCTGGAGCCAAATGTCTGATTGAGATATGTCAATTAGTCTAATATAAACAGATACATTAAATAAGTGTTTGGGGAGTTGGGATATGAGCAGCTTGTGAGCAAAGACACAAGAACTCTAATACTTTATGCTTGAAATTAATTTAGGAAGAACATCACTGATTCAATTCAATACAAGAAATATTAATCAAGTGACCCCCTAATATGAAAATCACTATTCTAGGAGTTAATTAAATTTACAAGTAAATGATATCTTGCCTCAGTTTCCTTGTTATTATTCTAGTTACATAGAGATTAAGCACTTGAGGAGATGTCTTTGGAAATGAAATAATAAATGGCGTTATTACTTTGTCTAATCACTATTGCGATTAGTTATTCTCAATTCTTCAAACTAGAAAATCATCTAGTTCAATTTCCTATTGAGTATAGGAATCTTCTCTTATATACTTGGCAAAGGATCAACCAGATTTAGCTTTAGAATTTTTACTCCGTTCGCTATCTTGCAGACATATTAGCTCCAAGATTTGGAGCTTTTTTAAAAATCAGTAAAAGTTAATATAAGACCTGTTAAAGACCATAGCATTATAATTTAACTTTTCATAATAGATCATATAGGTTCCCGTTACCTCAAACTTTGCCAAACCTTACTGAATATCTAGAAATAAATGAGATTTTTTGGCTACGTGCTATTTTGCTAATGCCAAAAAGAAGGGCTAAAATGCTATACCAGTTACTAACATGGTAGCTATCAAATTAGCAATGTAGACATTTAGAGCGGAGATTTTTTTTATTTTAATTTTATTTTACTTAATAATAACTTTGTATTGACAGAATCCATGCCAGGGTAATTTTTTACAACGTTATCCCTTGCACTTGCTTATGTTTCAATTTTTCCCCTCCCTCCCTCCACCCCCCCCACCCAAGATGGCAAGCAGTCCTATATATGTTAAATATGTTGCAGTATATTCTAGATACAATACATATTTGCAGAACCGAACAGTTCTCCTGTTGCACAGGGAGAATTGGATTCAGAAGGTAAAAATAACTCGGGAAGAAAATCAAAAATGCAAATAGTTCACATTCGTTTCCCAGTGTTCCTTCTTTGGGTGTAGCTGTTTCTGTCCATCATTTATCCATTGAAACTCACTTAGGTCTCTTTGTCATAGAAATCAACTTCCATCAGAATACGTCCTCATACAAAATCGTTGTTGAAGTGTATAATGATCTCCTGGTTCTGCTCATCTCACTTAGCATCAGTCCGTGTAGGTCTCTCCAAGCCTCTCTGTATTCATCCTGCTGGTCATTCCTTACAGAGCAATAATATTCCATAACATTCATATACCACAATTTACCCAGCCATTCTCCAATTGATGGGCATCCATTCACTTTCCAGTTTCTAGCCACTACAAACAGGGCTGCCACAAACATTTTGGCACATACAAGTCCCTTTCCCTTTTTTAGTATCTCTTTGGGGTATAAGCCCAATAGAAACACTGATGGATCAAAGGGTATGCACATTTTGATAACTTTTTGGGCATAATTCCAGATTGCTCTCCAGAATGGTTGGATTCGTTCACTATTCCACCAACAATGCATCAGTGTCCCCGTTTTCCCGCATCCCCTCCAACATTCATCATTATTTTTTCCTGTCATCTTAGCCAATCTGACAGGTGTGTAGTGATATCTCAGAGTTGTCTTAATTTGCATTTCTCTGATCAGTAATGATTTGGAACACTCTTTCATGTGAGTGGTAATAGTTTCAATTTCATCATCTGAAAATTGTCTGTTCATATCCTTTGACCATTTATCAATTGGAGAATGGCTTGATTTTTTATAAATTTGAGTCAGTTCTCTATATATTTTGGAAATGAGGCCTTTATCAGAACCTTTAATTTTAAAGATGTTTTCCCAGTTTGTTGCTTCCCTACTAATCTTGTTTGCATTCGTTCTGTTTGTACAAAGGCTTTTTAATTTGATATAATCAAAATTTTCTATTTTGTGATCAGTAATAGTCTCTAGTTCATCTTTGGTCACAAATTTCTTTCTCCTCCACAAGTCTGAGAGATAAACTATCCTATGTTCTAGAGCAGAGATTTTTAAGAGAAGATTTATTTCTATAGTATGATCTTTAGTTTTTCCCCAAAATAGAACTGAAATTCCAAATAAAGAATTCTCCTCCATAAGCCTCTCCACAACTTTAATGTTGACTGAGAAACTTATTGACATTAAAAAACACCTTCTCACTTGGTTTCAGTTTGTATTTTGATTCAGGAAGTAACAAGTTAAAGGAAAAACAATGAAATATTGTAATATAGAGAGTGGAATGGCAACATGGGCAGTGGCCATACCTCAGTACCACCTTTTCAAAAGACAAGAAGACTTCCCTTGGTAGAATGAGAATGAGACCAATCCATTCCAGTGGGGCCACATTGAAGATGTCAAGGTCCTTCACTGCATCCCAGGTCATTGCCCATCAGCCTGACTTTTGGCCTGCCATTGGACTTGAATGATTCTGGAAGACTGCTGCAATTTACCTCACTTAAATCCAATCCACCCATCATGTCCCTTCTGCTTCTCAAAAATAAAAGACTAAACTACAGCATAAGTGCAAAGACATATATTTACTTGCATATATTTAGAATTTTTAATCTATATGTATCCATGTATATACATTTACATACATATATATATAGAAATATTTAACAGACTTAAGTTAACATGAATTTTAATTGCTAAAAAGATAAATAGCTGTCCATTAGGTAAAATAAAAGGGAAGGAATATTACTGTTGAGAAATTTTGCTGCACAAAACAGAAAATGGTAAGAAATTAAATTATGACAATGATATCACTCAGAAAAATGATTCCTTCATGGCTTTAAGTATGGACTCCCTTTAGTACAACCTTTATGGTTCACTTTTCTCATTGAGTTACCATTTCTGATTATATCATAAATGTCATTTTTATTGCACATAAGGACCTGAGGTACCAGGTAGTAGTTTCACAATTATGGATAAGGGAAATAAAGCAAAACTAGACACATTCCCAAATACATTCTGTATTCCATCTACCTTTTTAATGTTCCTGCAGATTTTATGTTTCAGTCTCCCGGGCTGATATGTTTCAGTTAGACCTAACACAAATCTTTCCACATACTTAGTTTTGATTCACTGCTTTTTAATATTCTCAGATACTATTTCTTATAGTATTCCATTATCTTTCATATTATTTTAGGTGAATTTACAGTTTAAATTGATATTATCCTTTATGTACATTTCTCTCTTCTTTATAAGGTGAGAGCTTAAGGTATTTCATAGATATTTGGTGGCTCCCTGTTTTGTTCAGTGCTATAAATCAATTTAAAATTTCCAGAAAATGTGAACATTAACTTCAATATCTTTTTTCCATTTCCAATTTTTAGCACTGGTGTTTTTTAACAGTTCAGATAAAAGTTGTTGTCATTCTACATGATAAAATATCATACTTACTTGGATTTTAATTTGAGGTTGAATTTTATTTTGAATTGAACATTTGTTCAGTTCTTTTTCAGTAGTTTCCAACTCTTCATGATTGCATTGGGGTTATTTTGGCAGAAACTGAATTGTTTTGTTCTTTCTTTTTCCAATTAATTTTACAGATGAGGTTGATAAACTTTGTTTACAAACAATATTGAATGAGTTATTCAGGTTCACACAGCCAGTAAGTGTTGAGGCCAGATTTGAACTTGAAAAGATGAGGTTTTCTTTATGCCAGGTTTGGCACCCCATCCACTCTGCTAGCTAACTGCCTAATTGCTTTGTTCGCAAATAGATGATTCTGTCATGTGTTCCTCCCATACAATTTGAAGTTTGAAAAAATCAAATCTCTTTGGTTAAATTATTAAGTGTTCTTTATCTTGAGGACCTTCAACACATTTTTTTAATGGAAGCTATATAAATAAGACTTCTTGAGTAATGTAAAAATATTTATCTTTTTTCTTAAATGTTTATCATATTTTACAACCAGCTTTTTTGACATTTTGTCCTCATAAAAGGCCACTTTTATGTTGGTATAATCAATCTAATTTTCATTTGAAAATCCAGTTTTTAATATAAATATTCTTCTGGTAATGCTTTATGATTATGAATTCTGAATATTGCCATCTGCAAAGAGAATTTTTTTTCAGATGATCCAAAATGTTGAAAAAACCATGCTGTAGGATCAAATAAGTACTAATCTATTTCCACTCATGATTTTATTCAAAAGTGGAAAAAGGGGTATTATAAAGAAAGTGTATTGTCAGAAGAGAGCCAATATGATAGACTAAATGGTAACTCTGAAATTTTAAAAGATTGAAGGGAAAGTTGACACTGTTGGAAAGATTATCTATAGAACATTTATAGGAGAACATGGATAAAGAGTTATGGATAGATTATGATATGAATGATAGAGGAAATACCCTAAAAAAAAAAAAAAAACCTTGGTGAGATCCAAAATTCTTGAAACATTGCACTTACCAGAATTAGCATTCTGCCATTTTTTCCCTTTCCAAAATGTGTAAAAATGTTTGTTCTGCAAACTCATTATTTGAATATGTGTTTATTATTCCCTTTCTATGTATTTATAGATGGGTTGTATATTTATGCCTTGTCTTTCATAAAGCCAGTGCTAGTTAAGGTATGTATGAAACCTAGTTTTTGATATGATTAGACTTCCCTTACTCTCAGCTTTTTCTCTATAGAGGATAGATAATTGGGGGGAAAAAAGCAAAGCAATATAAGAAGGACAAATAAAAGAGAAAGGGTAAGCGATAGTATAAGAGGGGAAATTGTTTTTACATTACAATCATTTTCAAATTATTTCCTTCACATGAGTCATATCTTGTAACAGAATAAACATTTAAATAAGTGACCTCATCTGAAAGTGATACAATATTTTACATCTGTCGTACCCCCATCTCTCTATTTAAAAAATGAATAGAGATCTATTTTATCTCTTCCATATTGAGGGGAAAAAAGAAAACATCTCTAACTATAAATATACATGGACATACTGAGCGTAGACATATACATATATATATATATATATTCATACATACACACATATCCACATCAGATAATAAAATAGCAGTACGCCTCTTAACAAATGTGATCCCAGTTTACATATCTGGAGGCACAAAAAATGTCACAGAAATACATGCTTAAAACTCACTATCTTTTTAAAAAGTAACTTTCTAAAGGTCACATAGCTAATTGTCAGTAATGCTGGTATGAAAATCACATGAGCTGATCTTGAAGTCTTTATATTTTTTCACTGTTTTTACTATTTCACAATTTTTAAAGTTCTGGTGAAAGTTAAATATATTATTGAAGTCTGAAGGACTTGGACTTAATATTGCTTACTCTTTTAGGCTCCCTCTTCGTAAGTCATAACTGATCCATCTGAAATAGTATTTGACTTTTATTTAGTATAGTGCAGAAAATGATTGTATTTAGACCTATTGTTATCAGAAACCTTGCTATTTTCAAATTAATAATAAACAAAATAAAGCACGCAGAGAAACAAGTTCAGTTCTCTATTTCTTATTGATAGGAAATTCTATTTAACACAATTGATGTGCTTTTCAGTGCATATAATTTTTCAACTGAGATGAGCCTTGACAAGCAATTTGCACCTAAAACAATAAAATTTGATGATTAAGTGAAATATTTATTTTTTCATCCTCAACTAAAATGAAAAGAGATTACAGAGGTCTGATTCAGAATGAAAACTTTTTGCATCCTTTTGCATATTTTTCATTGAAAATTTGTATTAATGCTGCATTTCTAATGCATAAGTTGTTGTGTTTCTGGTCTGCAGAGTTAAGGAAAAGAAGAGTCTTGCTAAAAGGGATGTACTGCCATTTCAGTACATCTCCCAAATCTAAGTCTATATGCTTACTGGTGTGTGTGTGTGTGTGTGTGTGTGTGTGTGTGTGTGTGTGTATCATAAATCATGGAAGAAAAATAATCCAGATGTTGAACCTTTTGAAACATTATGTGGGGATATACATTAAAAGAAAAATAATGGTTTCTGAGTTTATTTTGCTTGGTAAGTGCATTTTATTGCTTAGGATCAAGGTGCCCCCTTTTCATACATTTATCATTCTTTCTACTTTATATTTCTCACATAAATGTCACTTTGGTCTTGTGTTAAACCTAAAAGGAATATTAGGTACTTGTAAATTATATTTATTTATTCATCTACTTATTTATTAGTTCATTCACTCATTTATTCATTCGTTCATTCTTTTGTTTATTTTTGTTATGAGGCCCATCTCTATTACTTGAGGGATTCCTTTTTCACAATTTCCACTGACTTTTCTCCATTCCCTTTGTCATTTGATTAGTTCTATTAAGCTTTCTGACTCTCTCTCCCCCTCAGTCCCTCTCTTCTTGTCCCTCTCAGTCTCTCTCTCTCTCTCTCTCTCTCTCTCTCTCTCTCTCTCTCTCTCTCTCTCTCTCTCTCTCTTTCTCTCTCTCTCTTTCTCTCTCTCATTTTGTCCCCTAATATGTCTCACATGAGCACTGCACAATGTTCTCATAATGGAATGAATAGGGTGTGCTGTCTGTGGTCCTGAATCATCAGCCTTAGGGAAATGCTTTTTGGGGCCTGACACCCTCAGAATCCACCAACAAGAAAATAAACAAGTATAACTGCCAAGCAGATGTTGCCAGTTTAAGAGAGATGCAGCCTCAGCTTTTATGGCAATGGCTTTTAGCCTTTATGAATGTCTGTTAAAGATGCAGCAAAGAGTTCATGGCTTCTTCCGTTGTTTTGGTAACAGATGTCATCTGTTGTTCTTAGTTTCTCAGAGGAAAAAGTCGAGGAGTTTCCATTCTACTTCATCACTTTGTTTTGTCATCCGTTCCCTCTTCTTCCTTAGTATATGGTGTCCTGTATGTGATGGAAAGGTCACGGGTATGTTGTTTCTTTTTGTGCTTTGTGTGTTTTGAGAGAACAGATTTCCAATGAGTAATCTATTTATCTATGTTTTGCTGAACAAAATTAAATTGAAAGAGAAATGGCCTAGAATCCCACCAAGTTCCATGCTGGCACATTTCTGGTTTATTTGTGAGTTTTAGGATTCTTTGGTTCTATTCCTATTCACTGCTAAAAGGAGCACTCACATTTAGATGCATCTATTACTCATCCATACCAACAGCAAACATTTTCCAAAAATCTACTATGTAAAATAATATCAATGTGTGTATTTCCAGAGCTAATGTGATGCTCTGGAAATACAAGAGTAAAATTACACAGCCTCTGACCCTGAGTAACTTATAGCAGAGTTCAGCGAAGTGTATCTCTAAAAAGATTACTCATGGCACCATAAAGTAGCATATGGCAAAACAGTGATTACTATGGGATGTGATAGTAGGGTTCTATCCCTAGATATAAGAACACTGACAGAGGCCAATTAGTAATAGGCTTTCAGGATTGTGTATTTCAAGCTGGAAAGGGGCCTTAGAAGCCATAAAGTCAAAATCCTCTCATTTTACAGATAAGGAAAATTAAGCCCATGATAAAGATTAAGGAGTATGGCAAAGGTCACGAGACTTCAGAAAATCTTGCCAGATTACCATTGTACTTTGATTCTATAGTGATTAGAACTCAAATGAGATTACTAATCTTTCCTTGAATAATCAACACTTCTTAATTAATATTGTTATTTAGGTTGGTAATATATCCTCATTAAGTACAAATCTCTTGAACCAAATGGTAATACTATTTAATATTTAATCTTCTGGGTATTCTTAATCTTTTGGGTATTTTTTAAAACAGAATATACAGTCTTTGACCTTGAAGCAGTATTTCTTTCCTGGTGATTGCTCAATGACAGAAAGAACAGATGTTCACTGAAGGTCATAGACTTATTTAAAAAATTGTTCCCAAACTATGTGAATTGTGATTAATTTCATGTTTCAGGTTATGTTACAATTTAAATTTTTTCATGAGGAATTATCATTACTGGAGAAACAGATCAACCCAAATATTTACTTGCTATCCATAAACACTTCTTCACAAAGAATTCTCATTCCAAATTCACATTTCTACACCAGGATTCACAGTATTTTTTCAATCACCCAGGTTTGAAATATTTTAGCTCTCCCTTCTCTTTTTATAATTATCCCAACATCCAAATTAATTGTCAAGTCCTGTCAAATATACCTCATTGATATATCCCCATCTCTTGTCTCTTGTCTGTTCTATTTCTACATTAATGCAGGAATTCTGCATCTTTTACATGGAATATAATAACAACTTTATTCTAATATCTCTCTCCAATTTATCCTTCATTTAGCTGCCAATATAGTCTACGTAAGCAATGAGTCTGATGATGTTACTGGCTTACTCAGAAATCTTTGGTAAATTATAATATCAACATCAGGAACACATACACAAATATATGTGTATGTATATACATATATACGATGTTGAGAGGGTGATAAGAATTTGTGACATGAGCATATTTAAAGCCCTTTCCAGTTCTAATTATTTCATCATCCTATTTTTCAAAAGGTTATTTCACATGAATCTTGTTTACTCACTATATGCATGTGTTCTAAACAAGGTGTAATATCCACTATTCTCTGATCTCTTCCTGCCTGATTCCATTTTATACCAATGTTTTTATAACATTTATACCACTCCTAATATTTTATAGCATTTATACCATCTTTATACCATTTTATACAATGGTTTTATATATATTCTCCTAATGATTTCCCAAGTGAAAGTATTATCTCATTCTTCACATTTTCCTATAGAAATGTCTCTTGATCTCTTCTTTGACTCCCTAACATTTTACTGTTGATTATACTTTTTGTAATGTATCTCATAGTCCAAAGCATCAGACTCTAGATTTCCATGGACTAAATTTCCATATTCTCACACCTTGACAATATTCTTTAAAAATTTTGTTCTTTATGGCTCAATATGCCATCACGTTGGGTCGAGTCTTTTTTATGTCAAGATTGATGAAACACAGAGGATGAAATTTCCCTTTTAAGAATGTTATTAATTTTTTAAAATCTACATTATTCAAAATAATTAATTTAATGATTATTTTATTTAACTCCATTTTGCTAAATTGATTTCATTTGCATTATGCATTGTAATATGTCTTTTAAATGTCTGCCTCCATTGAATGAGGTCCCCAGTTCACTGAACCACTAATTTTAATTTTTTTTAATGTCTCCATATTTTAATTTAAGAGAAAAATATACCATTCCAAAGAAAAGGTTATATCATTGAATGCTAAACTTTTAGGAGGAGATAGACATGAAGAGAAATGATTATTATGTATGTTTTCCTTTCCTCTTATCTTCTCTCATCTTGAATCCTGAGATTCAAGACAATCTCTTTTAAGTAATAAAAATTCTTTACTAATCTAATCCAGTACAGTATATTTTCCTTTCCTGTCTGTGCTCATTAATCAAGAATGCTAGTTATTAAGTAGTATAATATCTTATAATTATACTTCCCTTTATGGAAATATATTCTACAAAAAAGCTACAAATGCACAAAATGAATTGTGGTGATGGTGATTATTCATTTTTATGTGTTTCAGAAGCAGCAACAAGGTGAAAACAAAGTTGAAGATAGCTAAACCATTACATGGTAAACTCAAAAAAGAGCTTTATAAGTTAGTGCATTGGACTCTGATCAGATAAAATTTCATAAAGGTAAATGTAAAGTTTTAAACTGATGTAAAATGGTGAATATAAGATGAGTAATACATTATTAGATAGCAGTTAGTGTGGAAATGATTTAGGACTGCTATCCAACTATGATTCTAAAGTGGGTTATGGCAGCCAAAAAAGTTAATATAATCTAATGTTACAGCGAGAGCATTAAAAGCCCATAATGTATAGGACCAAAGAAATGATAATCTTCCTGATATTTGCCTTGCTAAAACCATATGCAGATTATTGCCTTTATTTCAAGTCTCTCAATGTCGAGAAATAGCATTGCTCTCTAGATGTGGTCTTTCCAGAGCTCAGTACGATGGGATTATTGATCCCATTGTTATGGGTTTTGCCTGGACTCTATGTGTCTGTCAACCAGCCCAAAATTGTGTCAGTTTTTTTTTTCCTTTAACATATCACTCAGTTGTTTCATATTGAGCTTTGTAGTACATTGACATCCATTCCTTAGTTTTATTTAGATAACTAATTCTTTAGTAATACCTCTCCAGTTTTATACAGCTATCCCAAAGGTCCTAATGCAATTTTAAGCAGTTAAATGTTTAAGTAATAAATATTTAATTTAACAAATAAATAATAAAATTTGATAGCAACATTAAGCTTTAATTAAATTAATAGATTGGATATTATATTAAATAATTTATTAAATTAACTAAGTACAAAGATATTAAACTAACAATAAATGTTAAATGAAATATTCATAAAATCAATAAAATTCATGTGATAAAAAGATTTAATAAAATAAAAATATTCAATGAACATTTAATAGCTTAAAACTGCACTAGGATTTTTGAGACACCATGAATTTACCAAAATTATAGTAAAAGGACCTCAGAATTTTCTATGTGAGGAGAAGTTTATGGAATAGGAAAAAAGTGTAGGCTATAGAGGAGAAGTCATATAGGAGATGAGGACAATGATAACTCCCTCCATATTTTAAGGGCTATCAAATAGATGAGACATTCATTTTGTTCTACTTGGCTCTCCAGGTCAAAACTAGTGTTAATGGATAAAAGTTGAGAAAGAAAGATTTTCATTCAATATGGTGGAAATCTTATTAGAGCTACACATAAATGAAATGTTATTCCTGAGAAACTAATGCATTTTGCCTCAATATAGAACTTGAAGAAAAAAACTAGAAGGGATTCTTTTTCAGATACAAACAGGAGTTTCCAAATTCCCTTTCAACTTGGAGATTCTATGACTCTGAACAAGTAAAAAAAACTATCCTTCAATTAGTAAATTAGTTTCATTTTTTTTAAAAAGTAACTATCACTAAGTAATGTTCAGACCATGGACAAATCACTCAGACTCCCCAAGTTTCAGTTTCTTGGTTTGTTCAGTAGAGATGCTATTTTTTGTGTCACCTTCTCCATAGACTGACTGTAAGGGTCAAGTGAGTGACAGCCTGTGATTGCCATAAAGTGTGATATAGCTCCAAATTATTGTTCTTGTCATCACCAGGATGATGTGGAGACTTAAAACTGAGCCAAGGGTTTTTTTCCCTTCAAATTTCAGTGACTACAACTTCCTCCTCAAGTTGGCTGGCTTTTTTAACCTAATCTCCCCTAAGAGTATCCAAATTGAGAAGTTAGGAAATATTGTTCTGTTTACCCCCTCGCTTTCTACTTTAACCAGGGCTCCAAGGACACCAGAGTCTACTTAGGTTTGGAAATAGGTTCAACATTAAAAAGTAAACATTCTTTTAGACTAGTACGCTGGTACAGGATCAAGGCCTGTCTTGCTGTCAATACCTTGCATTTATTAGAAATATCTCTGTACATTTTTATTGTGGAATGCCCATGTCATAGCAAGACAATGGGTCCTAATGATACTCCCAGACTCTCTAGCTCTGTAGCCTGTGCTCTCTCTCCAGAATTTGGATCTCACGTCTTACATCAACCACCCCCCAACTTCTACCACCATGTAAGGCCGTGAAATAATCTATGTAAAATGCAGGTCTATGATAACCCCCTTACTTAGTAAATGACAGTAGCTCCCACTGACTCTCAGGGTCAAATAGGAAATTCCCTAAAGCCCTTTACAACTAGACATCTTCCCAGCTTTATAGGTTTCTTGTACTGTACTTTCTTCCAAATACTGTACAGTCACTCATATTAGCCTCCTTTCTCTCACACAAGTGCCATATCCAGGTTACATGTATTTTATTGTTAAAATAATAAATATGACTTATTTGATTTCTCATGCTAATAATGTTGGGTTGTTTATCATTTATTCTTTAAATGTTATTTTATTCTTTTCAATGAACAAAATACACACATTTTCCCTCTCTCCTTCTCTTCTTGCCTCCTTCTCCTTTTCTTTTCTTTTCTTTTCTTTTCTTTCTTTTCTTTTCTTTTCTTTTCTTTTCTTTCTTTTCTTTCTTTTCTTTTCTTTTCTTTTCTTTTCTTTTCTTTCTTTTCTTTCTTTCTTTCTTCTTTCCTTCTTTTCTTCTCTCTTTCTGTCTCTGTCTCTCTCTCCCTCTGCCTTTCTTTCCCCTTCTCTCTTTTTCATTTGTTCCCCAAATCTAAAATAATCCCTCTCATCACCTCCCCCTATTGGTTACTCTTGATTCTTTCAAGTACAGTTTAAATCCCACTTTCTGTGACAGGCCATTCCTGGTGTCCTCTCTAATTTTAGTGCCTTCTTTCTGAGATAACCTCCCATTTGTGTGTGTATGCCATATACATACACACACACACACACACACACACACACACACACACATAGGTGTTTTCATATATTTCCTTCCCTAAAATGTTACATACGTTAGGGCAGAAAATATGTTTTTAATTTCTTTGTAGTGCAGCAGTTAGCGCAATATCTGACACATTTTAAATTCTTAATAAATACTTGGTGAATGAACAAATGACTGAAGGCAATCATACTTTAACAAGTAAGAATGCATTATCTCTTCAGATATTTCCTAGTCTAGGTCCTATAAGTAGGGAGGTAGGTATAGTGGTATACTGTATGTGTATGTGTAATATGTTCATTCAATCTCCCAGGATCCCCAGAGAATCGGCAGACAATGAGTAGGAGTCAGAAAGTCAGCGTTCTAATGCCAGCTTTCTTCTTACATGTAATAGGAGGAAATTTAGGTTCCAGATGGTTAGCAAACTTGGCCAAGGTCACATGACCAAGCAGTAGTCGAGCTGGCACTGGAACCCCGGTCTTTAATCTTACGAAAACCACTTAGCTTTGACATCCTTAGGAAGGAAGTAAATGAGCAGAGGAGGTGATAATATCACAAAGCAGTTCATAGCAGGATTTAATGTGCAGCAAAATGCCAGCACAGTCACAGTGCAGCAGCGACAATGGGACAGTGGGAATAATGAGCTGTGCCAGCTTCATAAATTCTAATATAGTCAGAGTTCATTGTCCCCTGAAGAGAGCCCCTATAAACAAAACCGAATGTACATTCTTGGAGTCATTTGGAAACTTTATGCAGCGCTATTGAATTGGATTAACAGGATCTAGGAGGATGTTTGTACTTGACATTGGAAAGTTTAGGAAGAAGTGAAAATTCATAGATTGAATAAAGTACAATCTCCATGCATTTTTTGAAAAAAATAATGGAAATGGAAAATGGAAATTTTCATTATGGAAAAAAGCAAGGTTGCAACATCCATATATAAATGTATCCATGAATACATACATACACACATTTTGCTCATTTATCCCAGGCATTACTTAGTATTTAAGATCTAATTTCAGAAGTCTATATCCATCTTTCCATATATATATATATAAAACTCGATAGATAGCTATTAGATAAAGATGTAATATATAGATATTTTATACAGATATAGACATATATATGTATAGATATATGTTTGTGCCATATTTAACCTCAATAATTAGAATGGTTGCAATCAGTAGTGGTATCCTAGTGGTACAATAAACTAGTGCTACCTAGTGATAGCAGAATCCAATTCCTTACTCAAGTGTGAACAAGGAACTAAGCAAGCATATACTGCCTTAAAAAAGAGATGATGGCCAAAAGAAGAAATCATGTCATTGGAGGATTATTTGAAATTCTGAAGATATCCAGCATTGAGAAGAGGAAATTTGGAGAGGACATGATTAGCTATCAAGAAGTGTATCAAATACTGTTTTATGTAAACTAGATTAAACTTAGTTTATTTGACCCAGAAGAAGCAGAGAGGTGCAGCTTTCATCTTTCTTTAAAGAATTCAATAAATAGAGGATATGCAATAGGCAATTTTGGGAGCTGGTAATTTCTGTATCACTGGAGATCTAGAATAGAAGCAAGTTGACCACCTGGAAGAAATGTTGAGAGAAGCTATGTATAGATAAATCTGGGATTAGATGATTTCTGAAGAGCTTCCAATTGTGATATTATGTGATTCTCTGACCATTTGTATGATGGGTAGTATTCTTGAAGTACTTAACTGCACATGATTATTACTACGATTCACGTGAGAATTTTGGCTTTGGGTAGAGTTGTTATTTTATGTGGTTTCCCTAAGATTACTTAGTTGAGGTGAAATAGTCAGAAAATATGATGTATAAATATGATCTTAGAAAATTACTAGTTGTATGACTCTAGGCAAGTCACTTAACCTTGGTGTTCAGTTTGCTCAACTATAAAATAAGGATAATAGTAAAATCAACTTCAGGGGGTATTTTGAGGCTCAAATGAGACAATAATTGTCAGTACCTGCAACATAAGAAACTGTCTATATATGGTAGTAGTAGTAATAGTAGCAATATTTGTAATAGTGTAGTAGTAGCAGTAGTATTTGAGTAGTAATAGTAGTATTTGTAGTAATAGCAATAGGAGTAGGAGCAGTGATAGTAGTAGTAGGAGGAGGAGGAGTAAAGAAATAGTATTTACAGTAAGAGGAGGAGGAGGAAGAAGAAGAGGAAGAGGAGGTGTATTTGTAGTAGTAATAGTAGTATTTGTAGTAGGAGTAAGAGTAGTTGAAGTAGTAGTAGTATTTGTAGTAATAGTAGTGAGTAGTAGTAGTAGTAGTAGTAGTAGTAGCTGTTGTTGCTTTTATAATTCACAGCACTCCAGCTCATGTGATCCTTTTTCTTCATAAACACTGCCAGTCCAAAATTCAATAGCAAAAATTTTTAAGACCTAATTGTAGCAAATGGCAAGAGAGAATTAAGTACTAGTCATTTACTACCCATATATATAAAAAATTATAAGCCTCTGCAAGTTACAGAGTCATCAAAATTTAGCTACTGCACTGCTCCTCCTCACATCCCCACCCCATCCTGCCTTTACTCACTGATTTTCCAGCATATCAGAAGAGGGCATGTGACTTTTGAATTAATAATCCAATGCTAAAAGCTGAGGATTCTGCATTGTCTGCATTATGGAGTTTTTCCAAAATCTCTAGTCAAGGACTATGCCATAGCATTAGCTCTCTGCTCAGCTCTCGGTCGTCGGACTCTTCTGAGATGCACATTTAGTACCATCATAGCTGTACCATTTTTGATGGTTCCCACTTTCATCCCCCTACTCCAATTATAGCCTACAGCTGGCTTTTTTTAAACCTCTGCTCACTCTTGCAATCCCTCTGTTTACTTCCATTTATTTTCATTGTGGCTCACTGTCCCTTTTTTTCCTTTTTTCTTTTCTAACTCCAGTTCTCCTGTGATATTGCACACTAGCATAAGTATCCAAAAGATTCCCTTGTCCTTGGGTTTTCTGCATTGGACAGCCACATGCTTATCTCCCCAATATACCACGGCCACATGATCCTGTGTCAATTACTTGCAAAGTCAATCCATCTTGGTGTTACAGAGTTTTTATTACAAAGCATTTGAAATCAGCAATCTTGGGATAAAATCCTGCCTGTGATGTTTACTAGTTGTGTAATCCTGAGCAAGTCATTTAATTTCTCCAACTTTATTATTTGTATCTGTAAAACAGAGATAGGCATAGAAAAAAGATTTATGATTTCATTGATATGGATAACTGTTAAGACATAAAACTCCTAACAATGAATACTGATAACTTCTCTGCAACTTATAGTCTCAGATAATTGTGTAGCATTCAGAGATGTTAGATGATTTGCCCAGATTTGCAGCCAGTGTGTGCCAAAAATGAGAATTAAATGCAGGTCTTCTTGCTTCTGAAGATTGCATTAAATCACAGTCTTTCTTAATATCTTTAAAATAAGTATGGGAAGCATCAGTGTCCCCCTTTTGATTGATTTTAAGAAAACAAGATATCATATGTCATAAAATACCTGATCTATGTGTGCTATGATTATCATAAGTTCACCATCAATATTCTATAGTATATGTGCATTCAAAACAAATTGTGATAGCTTTGCCCCAATTTATCTCTTTATTCAATGAGTATTTATTGAGCATCAACTATCGTGATGACCGCATATTTTAAAATCAGCTGGAGTTAGGAAGTCAGGTTAAGGGAAAATCCTCGATCTTTATTCTTTGTGGAGGTGAAGGCGGATAGCGATAGGAATGTGTGCAGCCATGACACGAACCCGGCCAGCAGTCTCTCTGCCTCTCTCTCTACCCACCAAAATCGTCCCTACATCATTTTCCATACAACACCTCAAAACTTGCACAAAGGGTGGGCAGGAGCCATTCTTTCTCCAAGTATATATTAATAGAGTATGGTCCAATTACTATTTAGCCTCAAGTGCTTGGGACCTCAGTGTATCAACTCGAGCTTCAGCCCATTACGAACTACATATAAATATCTTCTTTTACCAGCAAAGAGATTTTTTTTTTGTATATTTACAAGAATTTACAATAGTGGCTTATTACATTTCTAGAGTGGTAATGTTAAGATCTTACATTTATATAATACTTTGATGTTTATATAACATCTTACATAAATGACCTTTGATACTCAAAATAACTGTATGAGATAAATGCTATTATTATTCTCATTTAACAGATGAATAATCTTATAGCTTCTCATTTCCCAGCAGTTACTTATTTAAGGCTATCCAAATTAGATGCCAAAAGTCCAATTCATTATGATAATATGTCTCAGTAATTTTAGAGGTTTATTAAACCTTAAGCTAATCTTTAAAGGAGATATCCCACTCTCCTTCTCCCATCAAGCTTATTCAGTGACAACCACCAATGTTTTGATGGCCTTCAACCTCAATTCATCTGTAGTGGGATTCAGAAAGAAAAGGAGAATAGAGTCAGTGCCTGAAGCTCATCTGAGAAAAGCTGATTCATCCTTTGTTTAATGAAGAGCTCTTTCAGGTAGTCTACATTTTTATTTGCAACATAGAACCCTATTATTTTCAGATTGTTCTCAGTAGTAAGTCATATCCACAGAATTCAAGGTCATCATTTAGGCATGAGACCATTCACTTGGAACACTGCTTTTGCAATGGATTATCTTTCCCTGGGATACTTCATTAATAATCTATATTCTGAAAGGTATATTTAATAAACTTTTCATTAATAGAAAAGAAAGCAAACTGTAGTGTTAAAAGCCAGCACTCTGTAGGCTGAAGCTTTACGAACTTAAACCATATTCGTCTGGACGGTTTCCTCTAGCATGTCTACTGGACATGAGAATATGTCAAAATGTGATTGAGGTTTCCCATCCCATCAGTTTATTTACCTAATGTTTATCATGGTACTATCTACCACATTATGAAATAAATTGTTACTCATTATACAGAGTCAAGAAGGCAAAGCAATACAGCGGGGGATATTATTGGCAATGAGACGATTCCTAATTCGATTTCATTCATTCGCTTCCTCTGGCAATCCAAAGCATCCTACAGAAAATAGGAATGATACCATGAGGATTCCTTAATGATATTCTCAAACTTACGTAGTGCCCCTCTGTGAATTCTCCAAAGGGGGCTTACACTTTAATTATACAGAGATACTCACAGGGGTCTGTGAATGTCCCACCACAATGATATGAACGCATCCTACTCGTACCTGTCAATACTATGCATCTCTTTCCCATGTGCTTCCAAATTTGTCAAAAAAAAACCTCCATCTCTTTGCTCCGGGTTTTTCTTTCTCCTGGAATAAATGCTCCTGAGAGGAGCATGGAAGGTCTATACTTTTTTTGCCTCATATTCAATACATAACCAGTCCATCTTCTCTTTTGATCGTATCTTTCCCTGAGGAGATATTTTCCTTCTTTAAAGATCCTTATTATACAGGGTAGCCTGTTCATATCAACTATGGGTCTTCCCCTTGCCCTTTGCTATTTATTCATATCATGGAATGTTTTTGCTATGTCTTATAACTGCAAAATAATGCAGCTGGACTAGGAGACTGAAAGTATTTGGTGCTTAGTGTTGGCCATACATTGCACTAAGTGCTAGTTATAGTATAATGAGGTCCCCACCCTCAAGGGGCTCATATTTGAATGGTCAAGATAACACTCAGATAACTGTGTATTTGTAAGATAGATGCAAAGTAATATCAGAGAGAAGGGAGAAGGAAAAGTAAATCAAGGAAGATATCTTCTAGAAGCTTTATCAATTTTTGGATGTGTCTCATAGGAAACAAGAAAGTCTGAGAGTTGGAGGTGAAGACAGCACATGTTTCAGGCCTGAAGGACATCCCTGAAGAGACAACGAGTAAGGAGATGGAGTGTTGGGTGCAAGGGACTGGTCACCAGAAGGCAGATATTGCTGAATTATAAACTATGTGGAGGGGAATCAAACGTATGAAGATCATCCAGATGGGCTTTTATTTCAAGGAGAAGTCCTGGATCATAAACAACCCTGAAATTTCTTAAAGTCATTACACTATTCTTTTTTCTTGGGCACAACTCCCCTATTTGTGTTATCTGGCCCAGAGCCAAATGACATAAAGGGAAAGAGAAGAATCTTCTTGGTGATGGAGAACCTTTTTTCCCATGCGAGGCTCAAGTGTGGTAACCGGGTCGATTGTTGAATGAACATCACTGATGATCCCAGTACTTTAAAAAGGAAATATTGGACAGCAAAATAAGCCAAATAGGCTGCTCATAAAAGAATAGATGTAACACTGGAGACATTATGTAGCTTATTGATCATGTAGTGTTACTGATTGATTAAATGATGAAGTTGGACTAGAATGATGATATGGTCCTTTATAGGTTTTTCATTTTCTAGCAATTACGTAGTTAAGTTTAAGCAGCTTAACTTTTAATCTTTCATTCACAATGATAATATTTCATTATAGAGACTTATTTTATAGATCATTTAAACATCCTTGAAGAGTAATAAATAACAGTTTTAGCTGCATCTGAACTTTATTTTAAAAGGATTTCCACAAAGATGAGATGGGAAGCAAAAAGGACTTTGAGATAGTACTTTTGGGCATTTATAATTTAGTTAACTAAAAATAATTTTGCTGTGAACCAGCAACTACACAGATTTATTTTAACTCTTTAACTTGCAGTTAGATATTATATTTCTCATTACAGTGTTTAACTTTGTGATTCAAAATGTCTTAATTTTACTACTCATTTTACTTTTTGATTTCCAAATAGAAAAGCATTTGAGCCTTTTCACAATCCTTAATTTCTTTTTTGATGAGTTAAGACGAAAATGATGTTTTATCAGCCTGTACATATCAACTATAATATGAACCATGGGCTTCAGTTTAATTGTTCAGGAAGTATTACTATCATGCAAATTTTGAAATATAATGCTATAGTACTTTTATTGCCCCGAGTATGCTGAATTATTATGTCTCAGAATTTTATTGAGGAAAATATACTCTTCATTAAACTGAGACACTGATGTGTATTTTTCTAAATAATAAAACTGTCCATATATGAGAGTTCATCTTCTAAGACAGAACTATTAAAGGGAAAACACATAAAATATTTTACAGTGTTATTTTGAGGGAAAACTTATTCATTTTAAAGGAAATACCAAAGCTGAAAACCTTATATTTACTATTTCATTAAAATAATATATGTAGAGATTAATTGCTTAACTTTTTTAAATATCAAGGAAAACAAGTAATTTAAATCTAAGTATTCTACATTGTTGAAGGCTGAACTAGTTCATGATTGGTTTTATGAACCAGAATCATTGAAGAAGCATCTCAAAAACTATATGCTATAGTTGCTCGATGTATAAGGTTGATAACATATTGTAAAGGTATACATACACAAATATGTATATATTTATGTGTCTGCATCC
Organism: Antechinus flavipes; assembly: GCF_016432865.1. Lineage (NCBI taxonomy): Eukaryota > Metazoa > Chordata > Mammalia > Dasyuromorphia > Dasyuridae > Antechinus > Antechinus flavipes. The sequence goes on along the minus strand of NC_067403.1, from coordinate 12,236,206 downwards.
GTACTGGAATATATGTAGTCAAAAGTGTGGGGCAACATTTTCATCTGAGTGGATGAGGAGAATAATTCTATGGGAGACTTGCGAATGGATGGAATATTGTAGAATAGCCACTGTAGTGAATAAATGAGTGTTTAATGTTTTCTTTAGTTCCAATGAGAGTATATGAAAAGGAGTAAAGATAGTAGTTAGTAGGAGTAATCCAAAATTGGGATTTGGCAAGGCATAAAGAGTGATAGAATAAGGGGCGGGGAAGAATACAAAGTGCTCACTGCAGCACAAAATCATTTGATGAGGAGGTAGAACTTGTGGCCAGGTAGGAAAGCCCATGTGTGTGCTAATCTGGAAAAGGAGTGAAGATAGGGTATTAATAGGGCTGTCATTCCTTGGGTGGCTTCTTTTAAGGTAGGTCAGTTCTTTGGATCGGAAGAGGATGCTGATCATTCAAGAAGGGAACCTCCTCAAAATGAAAGTTTTAGCATCCTACTTCTCCCATCTAGGTTATAACTCCTTTTAGAGCTTCTCAAGATTCAGGTGAGTGACTATTACACCAAAGGTCCTCACCATAAACAGCTTAGTAGCATTTAGCTGAAGGACTTAAACTTAATAGAAGTTTTGTCTATATGTGGTTTTCATTCCTTTATCTCTATTCTCTGTCTTGAGTATGAAGGACATATTTCCAAAGCCATTCTCAGGCTGCTCACTGGGCATCGGGATGGGGAATTTCTATCCAGAGAACTGCTATTAAGCAATAGCTCCTCATTAGGATGGTTAGAATCACCAACACCAGAAAATCCCCAGGGCTTATTTCTGTGCCATTAGTCTTATCACTTCTTAGAAAATGTGGCTATTGTGGTTTTCAAAGGACATTTTCCTTTTAAAATTTTGGGGTGTAATTAGCTGTGAAAGCCTGAAGTACTGACACTAGAAATCCATCCCACCCAATTGAAATAGATGTAAATGATCCCAACATAGCAATGGTGAGAATTGATCCATTAAAAGAATTTTTTTTACATCTAAGTCTTTTTTTTTTTTTGCTATTTTAAATTCTAGTGCAAGTGCAATAGTAGGCACTTAATAAATATCAAATTGAGTTGAATTTAGACAATTAGAAGCAATTATCATGCAGCTGTAGTGACCATTGACGCATGCTAATTCTTACATATTGATTGTCATTCATATGTCCATGGGTCATTCATGCTGAACTATCAAGTAGACTTTTTAAAAATCCATTATGAGGGAACTAACATAAAGCCTCCCTATTTGGGGTCTCATCATTGACCTTCTTAAGATCCATCATCAAAAGGAAGAGTTAAACACAAACAAGTATGAAAAATTGGCAAACATCATCAGGTGGGCAGGAAGTCTTAGGGAGAGAAGATGCTATCTGGCATGAAGGCAGGGCTCACAAAGTCATTGTGCTCAGAGATGGCAGCTGGGGAGTATAATGAGTTGTTTTTATGAAGATGAGATTTGTTTTTTGTGTTGTTCTTAAAACAATGGCCATCAAGGTGTGGAAAGCAGGCTTAGGGGAGCAGAACCATGATTAGGGCTGAGCAAAGATTAGATCCTGATGGGTTAGTGTCATAGCGATGGCTCATGGACCACAAGACCACCTTGAGCAATTGTTGACTTTTCCTGTTCAGAGAAATGCATAAAAATTGAATCTAGTACTCTGCCGTTTTACAGGTGAAACTCCATAGGACAAACACATAGGCCAATATACTTATGAATTCCAAATGCTAGTTTAACCCTACAGCCTTAAGTGATCCCACTTATCTCTGGGGTTATTATAGAATTCCCTTTATTCTCAAAACAACAAAAATATTTTTTTAAACAGGAAATAAGCCAGGCAGTGCTATTAAAAGCAGGTTGAAGAAGAATTAGGAATCAGCTAGGATACTAACAAGTAACATTTATTTTTGAGATGACAAAACTCTCCAATCCAATCCAGTAAGCATTCATGAAGCACAGAGTGGACTAAGTGCTACGAGTGTAAAGGCAAAATGAAAATCAATTCTTGTCCTCATGGAACTTATATTCTACTGGAGGGATCTAGCTTGGAAACAGATCATCGTGAGCATGATCATTTGAGGTAAAAATCATTACTAACTTAGGTAATAAAGAAGGAGGCTTTCTACAGGAGGCAGCATGTCAACTGAGCCTTGAAGGAAATCATTCTAAGTGGTAAAGGAGTCTATTCCAAGAATAGAAAAGAAACAAAAATATAATAACAAACTCAGGAGTATCACAAAGATTGATCTATCTGTAACAGAGTACATCACAGGAAAGTAACATACAATCAGCTGAGAAAGATAGGCTCGATCCAAACTATGACAGGCTTTAAATATCAAAATGGATTGTTATTTTAACTTAGTGACAATAGGGAAGTGCTAAAAGTTCTGGTGCAGAGAAGTGACACGATCGGTTCATGCTTTAGAAAGATGATTTTGGGCAGAGGGGGTGAGATGGAAAGCAAGGGGTCCTGATGCTATAGTCCAAACTGGATATAGTAAAGTTTTCTTCAATATGATGACCATCTGAACGAAGATGTTGTCAGATTATTATTCTAAGACAACAATACATTCTCTCATCTGAGCTTTCTAACTATCCAAAAGGAGCACATGAGCCGTCACTACCAAAAAATTGGTATTGTCTGGATTTAAATTTTAATTTTCCTATTGAGTTAAACCACAAGCTTTATATTTTTGTTCCCCTTTTGTCACTCCCACAAGCCATTGTGACAAGGAGGGGCCATCACTTTTATAAAGACACTGATGTATTCTCTTAAAATAACACCCTCAAAATGCCTCCCTCTCTAACAGTTCTCTAACTTGATGGGGTATATTCTTTTTTATGAAATTCTTGTTGTGGGTATGTCAGATCATTACACTGTAATGAAAATCATTACAGACACCTAATTTTTTATTCTGTTGAAGAGTTGCGATTATGTTTATTTCACAGGAACGGAAGATGGAAGATGTGCTTTTGCTCAAGCTCATTTCCTTTCTGAGCCTGCATCCTCGATGGTTCTGAGAACCAATTAGAGGCCAAGTCCAATCAGACCAAAGTGAGCTGTCTGCTGATGCTCTCTGTTATGCTACATTGTGATTGCCTTCTTGGAGAGAACTATTTGGAATTTAGCAAAAGCCAGCCAATCAATCACCGTGGCCATTTATTCTGCGGAAAAGTCACTGAGCGGAAAATGAGAGATTAAAGCAGCCCCACAACTGATCATCCATAATCAGGAAACCAGTGTTGAAAAATAGGGCGTTTAAAAGAGTAAAATAGAATTTGCCACAAGTAACAAAATGTCTTTTCTCTTTTCCTGGGAAGACAAAGGTAATTTAAAGATTTACAATATAAGGTTCATAAGTGTGAAAGATTCTGGGAGTAGTAAAATCACATATAAAAATAAGGGCAGATTGTATTCTCCAGAAATAGCTCCATTCTCTCTAGTAATAAATGAACCCCACTGGCCCTGCCATTCATATGTATTAGTAATTTCCCTCATGTACATTTTCTATATAAGTTAGCAAGTTTCCCGGAGCAGGAGGCTACGAGGGGAAACAGAAGATCTTGGTCAAAAATGTCAGCACTAGAACATGCTGCTGAGTATGGAAACTGTGATCTCATCATCAGCAAATTCACCTGATCATCTGCATAGACCTCGTCTCTCTGCCTCTTGGTGAGAAGAGACGAGCTGTGTTTCAATAAGCATTCCTAGAGAACTAAAATGTGCGACATCCCTGGGACATCCGCTACCAGACAGGATGTCGATCAATAAACATTTATTAAATGCCTGCCAGGTGACAGGCCCTGGGCTCAGATCGCAGAATACAAAGAGAAAAAACAAACAGTCCCTGCCTTTCAGCTTTTACATTAATTAGGAAAAGGGGAAAAACAAGCCTGGACCATCATATGTCTTTATAAAATAGATTTTACAAATAGACCCAAGGTAATGGAGTGGTATCGGAAAAAGCAGCATGGAGGAAGGAATTGGTGAGCTAAGGCTTGAAACAAATGAAGGATTAGTGGAAGTGAAGGTAAGGAAAGAGATCATTATAGACATGGGGGACAGAGTGCAAAGGAATGAATATGGGAAGAGGGTCCTATATAAGAAGCAATGAGAAGGCCAGTGTAGCTCTATGGGAGACGGCATGAAGGGTTCTGAACAACCTTGGGAAAGGATGTCAGAGCCAGACTGTGAACATTTTTGATTGTCTGATAGAGAAATGATGGGAGCTAAGTGGTACAGTGGATAGAACACCAGCCCTGAAGTCAGGAGGACCTGAGTCCTAATATGATCTCAGACACTTAATACTTCCTAGCTGTGTGACCCTGGGCAAGTCACTTATCCCTAATTGCCTCAGCAAAAAGCAATAAAATAAGATTAAAATTAAAAGATAGAGAAATGATGTAGTGTATTGTGCAAGGTTAGGAGTCAGAATGACTCATTTTCCTGACTTCAAAGCTGGTCTCAGACACTTACTAGCTATATGTCCCTAGGCAAGTCACTTAACTATATTTGCCTCAATTGCTTCATCTGTAAAATGAGTCACAGAAGAAAATGTCAAACCATTCCAGGACCTTTGCCAAGAAAACCCCAAAATGGGTCATGAAGAATTGGACGTGACTGAAAGTGATTGAACAATGAGAAGTAATAAGCAATAGGGATTGGTTTGGGAGATTAGATGTGAATTTTAGGGGGAAAAGCAATTTGGCTGATGTACGATGAGACTTGGGTCAGGAAAAAAAAAGTTAGGAAGCAATGAACTCATCTGGGTGAAAGGTGGTGAGGCTCTGAACTAATTTTTAAAGGAAGGAGCTGGATATGAGAGATGATATAGAGATGGAATCGGCTTGCTTCATCCATGGATTTGAAATGCCAGATAAGGGAATGAATGAATCAAACTGTGATACAGAGCAGAAGATGCCCTCAAGAAGCTTACATTCGAATGGAGGCAAAATATAAACACAAGCACTCATACCACTAAGTGCTCCTCTGGTTCCTGTAAATTAATCTTGAATTTTAAAAGCAACAGAAAATATTTTCTAAAGGTAAACATTTAATATGTCATCTTTGGCAAAGACAAAGCTTGTCCTTATTTAATATGTAGGACCAGTACATTCACCAGACCAGGTTTCAGTATATGAATCTTAACTGAGATAATCAACCATCATTTAGTTTTCCTTGCTAATAATTTCTGCTATTCAGTTATTCATGAAGATCTGTAGATTTTGCCTTTTCAATATTTCTCATATTTATTTCATTTTCCCCCCTAATCAACTCCTAATGCTTTGGCTCCAATCTCTGTGCTCATCACGCCCGCTTCTGCCTTTGCTCATTTTGTATCCCTTCCTCCCATGTCCTACTTTCTCCCATCTGCTTATTCAGACTCTGTATCCTCTGCCGGTGTTTAGCTTCAGCTCCATCTCTTCCATGACCTCCTCAGTCTTCACTGATCTCTTTTTCTTTTGAACTTCCATCACTCACAACAGTCTGTATCACAGAATTTCACAATTAATTATATGTTGTCGTTTATAATTTATTGTTGCTTCATATGTGTTAGGTCTGCCCCTTCACAAACGATTGATGGCAGAAAATGTTTCTTTGTTCTTCTGTATCCCTTGCTGTGCTGGGTTCCTTAGAGACAAGAAATAAGTACTTATTTAGTACGTTGAAATATATGCATTCTTCTTTTTAAAATCTTTTTTGATTCTATTATTATAAGTAAAACAAAGAAATAATTTGGGAAAAGGAAATAAGTACTCACCAATCTATATTTATCAAGCTATAATATGTAAATACTTTAAATTAATTTAAATATTAAAATACCTACTGTATGCAAGGTATTGAAATAGGTGCTAGGATTAGAAAGGTAAAAAGTCACATATTTTACAGTTAATGATGCAAATATACATATAATCAAATATAGATGTATACACAAAGAAAGGTAGCTGGATTGTGAAGTAAATAGAGTGTTGGATCTGGAATTAGGAAGAACTTAATTAAAATTTGGCTTCAGATACTTGCTAGTTGTGTGATTCTGGGTAAATCCTGCGACCTTTGTCTATCTCAATTTTCTCATCTGCAAATGGGGATAATAAGAAATCCTTACCTCCAAACATTGTTATGAGAACATTAATGTTTTTAAAGGACATTACGCATCTTTAGATGCTATAGAGATGGTAGCTACCATCATTATTATTAATAGGAATCACAAGGTGAATAATTTTTTTAAGAAAGAAGAGTAGGAAGTTCAGAAGAAAACACAGATAACCAGGGCAATGTTGAAACTACCATGGCAAATGTTAAACGTATTAAGAAAATCAAGCTATTTGGATTGAATAGTCATACTTTAGCAGTTTCATAAGCACATACACTCTGTCTTCTTTATTATAGGGATGTTTATATAGATTGATATTCATCAAATTCATAATAATAAAAATAAAAATTTAAAAATAAAAGTATAATACAAATTAGAATGTCAAATATCAAACTAAAAGCTATTAAAATAACTGAAGAGAGACAGTTTATTTTCCCCTTGGAGGAAAGTGAAAATAGGCCTGATGGAGGACCTGACCCCTGAGTTGACTTTTAAAGGAAAGGAAAAATTTGAGCAGATCGAATGTGGAAGCAAGGCAAGCCAGCAGCGGAGATCAGCTTAGGTGAATGCACGGTAGCAGGAAGAACTTGTTGGTTGGTTATTGTCTGTAGTGCTAGAAAAAGACCAAAATGGCATCGTGATGTTTGTGTCAAGTTACTGTGTCAGACTGTGGCTGATCCCCCAAAAGGATAGGTAAATGAGACCAAGGAGCAATAATAATTGAGGTTGGCTGGAATATATATATATGTAATACATATTATAATATGTGAGATATATATGCATATATATACATATATAATTATGTATGTATATGTATATATATATATAATTATAATATGTAACATATATACCATATGTAAAAGGCAAGAGTGTGAACTAACATCAAAGATTTAGGAAGAAACTAGATTGTGGAAGACCTTAAATGACAGATATTTGAAATTATAGTTTATCTTATAGACATATTGAGAGGTTTTCATCTGAGAATAGCATGCTTGGACCTGTACATTAACAGGATTATTTTGGGAGCTAGCTGAAGGATAGGATGGAAAAGAGATTGATAGCAGCAAGAGCAAGTTGAAGGATATTTCATGTCTAGGAGAGAGAAAGGCTTGAATTAATGTGATGGCAATGTGGAAAAAAGGATTAAGGCAAGGTACATTGACTGATAAAAGGAAACTTAGCAAGAGTAGCAAGTAACTATAGGAGAAGAGGGGAAAGGAAAACTTAATTACTGAATTGCCAATTTGGAAAAAGTGACGATTTTAAGGGAAGAAATGACAAATTTCATTTTACACATGATAACTCTGAGATGGAGAGTAGGAATTGAATGTCTAGAACTGGAACTCAGAAGATTATTGAAGGCAGAATAAATTATCTAGCAATACTTGTATAATGAGGCTTTTTTTCATTTAAAAGGGACTCAAAATGCCCATGAAACTTAGTTGGGCTAAAAGACTAAACGTCCTAACCACTGACACAACCAGTGCTCAAGGAGTGATTATTGTCCTATTCCCGATACTGCTCCTACTTACATTTGGAGAGAAAGCATGAATTTCAAAGATTTGACACAATGTGGTCTGGAGGGAAGAGGCAAAGTCTGAGATTTTTATTCTTTATCCTTTTCTATATTTATTAACTCTTCCAGACAGCCATTAAATTGTTTGTCTTTTGTGATTCACTTTTAATATTATTACTTATTATTGTTGTTCTGTCGTTATCATTTTTGTTATTTTAGCTTTACTTAATCCCCCTGATTCTGCCTATACCAGATTTCTCCCATTCCAAAGGTCAAGGTGGTTCAAAAATGGTCCCAAGACCATTTAGTGGTAGAAAGTATCCCTTTTTGGTTCAGTCCTGAACCTGAATTATTTTATTAGTCTGAAGCAGACCTTCCAGAGAAGAAAACCATCTACATCAAAGAACTCATCAAAGTCATAAAAGCAAATGATCTTCCTCTACAGTTAGAAGAGAAAAGAAGAGAAAAAACTGCCATATTTTGGGAGTTGGCTGTTTTAGGCAGAGAATGACTCAGCAAAGATGGCTCTTAAAGAAGAGTCAGATGGGTAGGAATACCAGAATAGACCATTACCACAAACGTCAGGGTTGAGAGGATCCACTACTTGGCTGTGGTTAACAATACCAGGTGTTAAAAAAGCTTTGTTTCACACTACAGAAAGTATGAAAATAACTAAGACATTGTCTCAGCCCCTAAGGAGCTTGTGATCTTCACTCATTCCCATGACAGATGCTGTTTAGCCATTCATATCGTACCCTGGCAAGTTTGATGAAAGACTGTGGTTGGAACATCCAACCTAAGCATGAACCTGAACAACATGAGGATTTGGGGCAGTCTCAGTAATGCTGTTTCTCCCATCCTGCTTCCCTAAGTAATACATTTTTATAACTTAAAATCTTGATTAGAAAATGGCCAAACCCACAAATAGAAATGATTGGTAGAAATTAATTTGGTAATTCTTTAATACTGGCTCTTGGGGACCAAAAGCTTCAAACTTCTTGAGAAAAAAGACAGTTTCATTGAGGAATACATGGCACTTAATTCCTGATTAGAGAAATCGAAGGGCTTTACGGTCTCGATAATAGTCCTAAAGATGCCTCCCAGGCAATTACTACTTTGAAATAATGAGGTTATGATGTGTTTGGTCCCTTCCAATTAAACAATCTCTTGAGTCTTGAATGTCCTACTTGTAGAGAAGAATCAGCAACAGCTATTCAGAGTTCTCAGTATAAAAAGGACATAGGGGCTATTTGGAGATTAGAGGATTTTTTTTTTTTTTTAAGAAAAGGCTTAGAAAGCTAAATGCATTTTCTTTTATAGTTATCACCCAAATGTTGCCAAAAAAGGCTCACTGTGTATATCCATATTACGTAAGATTGGTTGGGTTGCTACTTTTATTTATGTTCTAGGCCATGCATTCCCAAGCAGGAGATCAGACTTTACCAGTAGATCTCAAAGCTAAACTTAGGAGAAAGAGACTGCATGGTGCAGGGGAAAGTGCAAGAGGGTTGGAGCCAGGAGACCTGATTTCAAGTCCAGTCTTCTGTATTTAACTGTGTATGTGACAGTGAGAATGTGACCTTTCTCAGGCTTAGTTTCCACAAGTCCAAATTTATGATCATATTTGGAATACTAGTAATGATAATAATAACATATTTATAGCAACTCAAAATTTACAAAGCAATTTAGAGATACTATCACAAGACTTTGCATAAAGGTTGAGAATCACTTTTTAAGACTCACTGATTTAGTATTGAATGTGCACATATCTGTGAACATTAATAATAATTTTAAAAGCTTTGTAGGAGTTTACTCAGTTTGGGCCATAATTAGTCAGATTTTTTTTAACTTCTAACTATACTTGTCCTGCGTTCCTTTCTTTGAGCTTCTATCTAATCATCTCCAGATTTTACTTTTCTTCCTATTCCCTTACTTCATATTGTTCCATGAAAATGGTAATCAATACATTAAGCTTCTTGGAAGTCATTGCCTTTCAAGGTTTCTGGCATAGTGTGTGCATCATAAGCTAATATGCTGATGAGCCATTATCCTTGTTTTATAAAACACTTCTGGTAATTCACATACACTAATGACTTTAGTCTATCAAGCTCATTTTCTACTTCTGATTGTCATTTCCTTTGTTATTTTGGGGATAGAAATGAAGTTTTGATCTTCTAGTTCCAATTGTGTTCTGAAAACTCTCTTATTTTGACAGATTTTTAAATCCAATTCCTCTCCAACATTCAAATTTATATTTGATTTTGTTTTGAGGGAATAAGAATTGACTGTGCACATTACATTTGGACTTAATAGAAAGTGCTAAAGCAATAGAGAAAGGGTAGGAAGAGACTTGGACTAGACAATTATACGACTCTCTATTAAAAAAAAAAAGGCTCAGCCTCCAATGAGAGTTTTCTCTTTGTTCTTAACATTTTATAATTTTTTTTAAAATTTACTCAAAAAAAATAAAATTTACTCTTTCTTCATTTCTGTCATTTTTAAATTTTATTTTTCATTTCTTCCTTTAAAAACACTTAAACCTGCCATCGTTTTTCACTCTTCTTTCTGCACTGAATTGTCTTTTAATGATGGGCTTTTACTCTTCTCCCTCCATTTCTTTTCCCCTTCTTTTCATCTTTAATTTTCCCTCTGTATTCACCATTCGAGACTGAGATGAGCAGTAGAATAGGAAATTTTGCTATCTTTCGAGAAGACAGTTTTCAACAGAAGAGCTGCCCGATTAGCTCTTGTCAACTTATGGCTAGAGAAAGCTTCAGAGCCTTCAAGAGCTGACAATGGTTAGCCCACTGGTAAAGGAAGCAGAATATCGGTCACAGCTGAGCTATGGTGGGCCATCATTGCTCTCATAGAGGGATGTCTTGAAGGCATAAGGTACAAATTACAGAGTAGAGAGTCTCTCTACAAAGTAGACAGAAGCATAATGCCTTCTGCTTGTTTTTGTTGTTGATGTTTTTGTTGTTGTCATTGTTATTTGTGGTTGTTGTACATGAGTGTGTGTATGTGTCTGTGGAGGAATATCAGATTCTTGGTAAGCCTTGGGAAGGGCAAGATTCTTATCTGGACTCCTTCAGGAACTTTCCTGGCATTGCCAGGCCTGGGTATTTTATATGAATGAAGATTGTTAATGGGGAAAATAGTGTGTATACACAAACATACATATGTGTGTGTGTATATATATATACACATATATATCTACATGTGTATAGATATATCCATATCTATACATAGATAGTCTTTTTGGATTCCTCTTAGACATATGACATCCTGTAGCAATCCTTGGCAACTTCTTGAATCCATGCTGCTCCTTGGAAGGTTGCATTTGAGATTAGGTGTTTTTCTAAGATTCTACTTCAATGTCCTCACAGTTTATTTGAAAATCACAATTTTAAAATGCTTTTATTTGTGGAAACTGCAGATTTTGTGGAGGAAAAAAAATTTGCCATTCTAGTTGGGTTTAAAATGTGTATGAGCCTTCTTCCCCTTCTATTGATCAGTGATTTCTTCCTCATCTCCTCCAAGCTCAAGACCCCAACTGTGCCCCGGAGAATGGAAATAATGAGAAGCACGCTTAACAAGAACATCAGTCAATATATGAAGCTTGTTTTTTGAATAGGTGATGCATGAAACCAGCGATTGTAATATTTGAATAATATATAAAATGTAAAATTCTAGGTATGCGAAAATCCATAGTGTATCCACTTATATGCATATATAAGTGTTCCCCAGCCAAAGCAGAGTGTATTTTGATGATCTTAAAGCATATCAACATATATATATGTATATATATATACATACACACATACATACATACACACACACACACACACACACACACACACATATATATATACACACAAAGAGAGAGAGAGAGAGAAAGGCAGAGAGACAGAGACAGAGACATACAGAGACAGAGAGACACACAGAGACAGAGACAGAGACAGAGAGAGACAGAAAGAGAGAACAGGAATATGAATTTCTTTTTGCATTATCATATACAAGCCTAAGGGGGGAAAAAATCTTCAATTCCAATTAGCCAAGATTTATCCAAATTAACCCTCCTTAGTATTTGCTGAAAATAGGTCAAAACTGCAGAGATCTTCCATTCCATTTGAGGCTATGACAGGTACACAGAAGGGTCAGGCCCAGCTCACATAGTTCTCTCCCTTCTAAGGTTTACCATGTTATCTAGTTTAATCCCCTCCCCCACCAAGCCCAGGAAGGGAAGTGTTATTGTCCCCATTTTACAGAGGAGGACACTGAGAGTGAAGGCAGTTAGTTACTTGCTTCAGCTGGTATTTGAGGCAAGTTTTGAATTCAGGTCTCTGAGTCCCAGTCCCACATTCTGTGTACTTTCATGTTGTCATTCAGTCACGTCAGTCGTGAGTGACTCCAGTCTTCATGACTCCCCTTGGGTTTTCTTGACAAAGGTAGTGCAATGGGCTACCATATCCTTCTCCAGCTTGTTTTACCAATGAGGCAAACTGAGGCAGACAGGATTTGGTGACTTATCCAGGGTCACATGTCTAATAAATCTCTGAGGCTGGATTTGAACTCGGGTCTTCCTGATTGCACCCTGGTGCTGTAGGGACTGCACCATCTACGTGCCCATTCTCCCTACTAGCTATCTAAATAAAGGCAGTAAATATAAGGTAATGTGAGATGGAGATAAAACGGCCAAGGAGCTCGGGAGACTTCCCAGGACAGGAAGTACATGAACAGAGGCTAAGAAGACGACAAAAGGGGGAACATTCCAGATATTGTGGTTGATCTATTCAAAGGCACAGAGTCAGTAGAAAGAACTATTGTTTTTTTTCTAACAGCAGGGAGGGAAGTTTGAGTAAAGGGACCTGATGTGAAATCAGTATGGAAAGGTTGGTTGGACCAAAATTGTCATTCCTAGAAGGGAAATATAGGAGCTATCTTATAGAAAATAAGGAAGTACTGAAGGTTCTTATGCAGAAGAATATGATTGGATGATTTTTATAATTTTTATTTTATAATTTTATAAAGATGATTAAATTAGAAACAATGTAAAACCCAAATTGGAGAGAGAGGGGCTCGAAGCAGGGAAGCTAATAAGGTATTTCTCAAAAGTAGGCAGGCTGGGATGAGTATGGAGATCATGTGGGTGGAGAGGAGACTAAGGGAAGCAATGTGGGGAGCTAGAATCCACAAGAATTAGGAACCGAGAAAGGAAGATGAAGGTGGAGAGGAAAGAAGCAAAATTGAGTATAAGGGAGCTTGAGTCATTGAACTGAGGTTGGTACTAGAAGTAGAAATAGGGGCAAGTGGAGGAGAGAAAAGTTTGGGGGGAAAGATCATTTTCCCTTTTACTTGATTGGATCCATGATTTCACTCATGTGGCTACTCTTTCTCATAAGGCAGTTTGTAAACTTCATCATAACAGTTTTCCTAAACATCCTCTGCAAGGGTTCTCTTTACCATGTTAGGACCTTTCTTAATCTCCTGACATTAATAATGAAGTATAAAATGTTCATGAGTTATCTGTTGCTGCATCAGAAGCTTTAATCCTTTTTTGATTTTATTTTCCCTTCCCCAAATATATTTTATGGATTTTATTAATTATTTCTCAATTATATTTAAAAAACAACGTTCTTTTAAAAATTTTGGAGTTCTGAGTTCTCTCCTTCAATTCTTCTTTGCTCCTTCCCCCAATCCTTGGGAAGCAATATGATATAATCAAGTGAAGTCATGCAAAACATATTTGTCATTTTGCAACATAAAATACACACCAAAATAAAGAAAAATGAAGAAGGTTTTTAGAAAACTAGAGCTAGGGCAGTTAAATGGCCCAGAGGAGAGAGCAGTGGTCCTGAAGACAGGAGGACTTGAATTCAAATATGCCCTCAGATACTTAATAATTCCTAGCTAGTAACTGGGTAAGTAACTTATCCCCAACTGCTAGTCAAAAACTCTCCAAAACAAATCAAAAAAAAAAATATGCTTCTATATGGCATTCAGACCCCATCAGTTGTTCTCTGAAAGGGGGAAGCATTTTTAATCATAATTTCTTCTCAGTGGTTTTGGATCATTGTTTGATCAGAATAAATATCTCATTCACAGTCACTGAAAATATTGCTGTTACATTGTGCAATTTTTTCTTGGTTTTTCTCACTTTGTTTTGTAACAGTTTAAGTCTCCCTAGTTTTTCTGAAACCATCTTGCTACTCATTTCTTATACAACATAGTAGTATTTCATCACAGTCATGAACCATGATCTCTTTGTTCAGCCATTTCCCGATTGATGGACGTTCCTTCAATTTCCTATCCTTTACCACCCAAAAAAGAGCTATTACAAATTTTTTTATACAAATGAGTTATTTTCCTTTGATCTTTTTGGGACACAAATATTCCTGAGTCAAAAGATATGCGTAGTTTTATGTCTCTTTGAGCATACATTCAAATTATTCTCCAGAATGCTTGGACTAATTCACAACTTCACCAGCAGGACATGAGTATCTCAATTTTCCAAAATCCCCTCCAACATTTGCCAATTTCTTTTTGCCTTATGTTAGATGATCTGATAGGTGGGAAGTGGTATCTCAGAGTTATTTTCATTTGTATTTCTCTAATCATTGGTAATTTAGTAACTTTCATGTGACTATTCATTCAAAGCTTCGGTTTCTTTTTAAAACTTTATTTAAAAACTTACATTCAAAGCAGGAAAAAAAATGTCTTGTGCCCTAGCAGAACAGAAGAGAGGATTCAAAGTATGTAACAAATTTCCATTTCAAGAAAGCCTATGTAATAATAGAAGACATTGCATTCAGAGCTGTCCATCTTACAGGAATATATATGTGTGTGTGTGTGTGTGTGTGTGTGTGTGTGTGTGTGTATTCTAGAAATCCTTTTAGGGCAGCTAACCATTTAACGTTACCCTTTGGGTAGGAGGCCTTTTATTTATTTCGGTTCCTCCTCTGAAGATGAACTCTGGCTTTCCCTTTTCCCACTTTGTTCCTCTGGCTGGGTTCCTTCTCCTTTGCCTGCCCTTATTTTTAAAGAGAACTTATTATTGTAGCCCCTCTCTAGCGCTGGGATGTCTCTAGCTTCACTTAAGCTCCCCACTCTGGCCGAGAACCCCAAACCAAGAACTCCCCGCCTCCCCGCCCCGAGCGCAGCCCCACAGCCTCTGCAGTCACCAGGTGTGCTGGTTCCTCCCCCTCCCCCACCCCGCAGCATCTCCGCCAGCTGCCCAGGTGGTTCCTGATCAGCCCAGATTTCCTCAGGCTTCACCAACTCGGAGCCCGTGGAAGTTGCTGGGACCCCAGGTAGCCCCGGGGCTCCCGCTGGCTGTTTCTGAGGAGCCAGTTTGGACGCGTTTACACCTCTGGGTCAGGTCTTTTCGGGATGTCCCTGAAGGACCTCTGTCGTACTCCAAGGCTTTGTGTTTCAGCGGCTAAGCTCCTTTTGAGGTACGAATGTATTGTGTTTGTGGGAGAACTCTGGAGAGCTTGGGATTTTCTGACCTACTCTGCCTTCTTCCCAGAATCCTCTGCTAGCCTTAATTTCTTCTGAAAACTCTCTATTCATACCCTTTGACCAGTTATCAAATTTACTTGGAGATGGTACAGACGCCGTCTTTTATATAATGGCAGAAAAAGCATTTTGACAAACTATAATGCAAAAACGTGGTGCCCAGAAGCTCCAGAGACAAAGAGATCTGAGGAGAGACAAGTCTCATTCAGCAGGAGATGAGATGGGGGACGTTGGAGAGGAAGAGTATACTGGAATTGAGCTGTGAAGGACAGGAGGCACCTTAATAGATGAAGAAGAAGGAGATAGCCCCTTCTAAGCCTTGGGGAGCACAAGTGCAAAGCACAGATTGAGGAGAAAAGAGTGCAAGGAGAGGTGATGGTGAGTAATCCGGTTCGTTTGAGCAGATAAACAAAACTTAGGATGGCTTGGATAAGTATTACCTGGGAGTCAGGAACCCTAGCTCTGACTTCTGGCTCATTTTACTTTTCTTTTTTCTTTGAAATTCTGAGTGTCATCTAAAAACTGTTCAAGGAGTAGAGTTGAAAAATGGAAAGATTATGATAGTATTTAAATATACCATTTTGAGTTGTTGCTCAAGCAGGACTGGCATTGGCTAACAGCAACTAATTTCTGTCCAATCCCATTGCCTTCGAAGGCACCCACAAATTTTCTGTAATGTCTCAATCCAGAAACCTCTGAGGATCCCAAATGAGTAGTGGATGGCTCTTGACATCAATCCCTTTCAACAATTCAAGGAAGCCCTTGGGTTTATTTTTATACCATGCCTATACCCAGCAACTTTTTTTTTTTCATTTTGCTTAGAAAAGTTATGTTATTTCACTTAGGCAGTTCAGGAAAAAAAAAAAAAAAAGTGAGGATTGGCTCTTCAGGTCTCTACTTACCATGTCACGTAGGGGGACAAAGTGGAATGCAGAAGATAAAAAATAAATTGAAAGTGTAGTGCAGGAACAGCTTATAAATTTAGCTCAAGAATGTCGGCTTTAGTTGTTAAACTATAGCCATGTTCACTGAACTGGGTCATTCATTTTTTTTTTTGAGGAGAGTGGTACATTATTGAGGCAACACAAATGGGACTCCTGGGTCTTTCCACTCATCTCCTTTCCATTTTTTCTCCCTAATAAACAGAAAAAACTACCTCTCCCTCCAAGATCACCTTTCCAAATACAGTGACTTCTCCCTTTAGGGTACAAAGTATTTGGCAACATGAAAATGTCAAGTGATAAGTGAATCCAGATTGTGAATGACTCATCTTCATTGTGATGACAATTTTAGGAAGGGTATATTTGGCAAATGTACAATATTGAAATTCAGGGTAAGCTATAATGGCTCCTCTCCATATTTTTATTTTTGTTGAAGGTACCAGGTTATAACAGTATATTCCACAAGCAGCTTTGCTATTCGATTTGATATTCTGAGCCTTTTGTAGCAAACCAGTGTGAGCTAGAATGTTTTTTAACACAAGGCAGATATGAGTGCTCATTTTAGGGTTGCAGCAAACTGATTAATCAATGCAGCTGGGTTGACTTATGTTTGAAAGTAATACATTTTACTAATTGATACATTTTTATTAATGTTTTATTCGAGACAAAACACACATTTAGCTTGGGTGAGATCTGTCTTTTCGTTGAATTCACACATCTAAATTTATGTAACAGGAGTTACTAGAAAGAATAAAATGTGGTCTTTGAGGCAAGAAAAAATAAGGGAAGTAGAAAGGATTGCAGCAGACTGATACAAAAAATAAAAATTGATCAACAGAGCCAGATTTTCCAAGTAGGATCATTGGATTGGACAAATTAGGTGATATCATGAAGTACTGATTATAAGGGGACAAATTGTAAATCAAAGTATCAGAGACTACATTTTTAAGAACCTCCTAGAGTTTGTGCTTAACATTGTGGGAGACAGATCAAAATATGATTAAATCATTGATTTCCTCATAAAGTCATAAAATAGGAGAAGGAATGTAAGACACAATGATTTGACATTTTATATGCAGAATACATAAATTAATTGTAAACTATATTCTATATAAGATCTAAGAGCAAAAGATTTCATTTTGTTAGAGTTCTTCGGTCAGAAATAGGATGACCACTTTTCTGATATGTTCTTCTTAGAGGCATCCCCTAGGGATTAGATATTTTATGTGATTCCTCCCATTGCTAAGATTTTATAATACTCAAGTCCAACAGGGATAAGTCATGATGGCAGCTAGAGATCTAGATTTGAAAGTTTACCAAATGGTGGTATATAGAGATACAAATCTTAGAATCGCCTGTGTAGTTACGATTGTTGATTCTCAAAACAAGAATGAAAGAACAAAGAGTATAAAGTACACACATACATATACTTTATACTTTGTTCTTTCATTCTTGTATGCACACCTACAGAGAGAGAGTGTGTGTCAGTCCCAGTCAAATTTGGATAATATAGACTAAAAAGGAATCAAAAAACAAAATGGCAACCAAAAAGGAACCTGTTGTAGATGTAGAAGAATCTTGGGAGTCTGGTGAGTTGAATGCATCCAAACAAATGACATGCTCTTACCATTTAAAAACTTGTAGAGGTGAAAGTGGAGAGGATTAAGATATTTTGATGCATTCAAATCAGATAGAAACAAATTTTTATAAGTCTTTTCACTCTTTTTTCAGAAAAATAGTTATAGAGATAGAAATACAGTTAAATTGAACTTTTTTATCTCTTCTCTAAAGAACATGGAGAATGTTAAGTTTAATTTCACTGTATTCAACATGTAGTAAATTAGTCTTTCATTTCAGGAATTAAAAAAACTCTAGGGTATCATTAACATTCTATTTTAATATAGAAGTCCATTTATCAGTGAAAGACATGGCATCTTTCAGGTCTCTTGTGACTGTACCTGTAGTAATCCAGAAGATAACAGGCTGTAAAAAAAGAGAGACTCTTAACAAAGCAAATGCATATATAATGTGTATTTATGAGTACTCCTGTAGCTTAGAGAAATTAAAAATTAATAGGGCAAATATCCGTTTACAAAGAAGATGCTAATTTGAAAAAACTGCCAAGGCACAAGGGTCTCCTTAAGGGAGGGGAGGAACATTCAGAGTATGCAAATTTTCCTCATGATATATTTTGATTTGTGGAAGAAATTAATAGTCATAAATCTCTTGCAGTATTTTTGCCTTTTATCCAAAATATTTAAAAGCTTCTTTGTAAGTATAAAATATTTCCTAATGCACAGCAGCTTTTCATAGTTTTGAAAGTTATCAGGAAATTGAATACTAGCTTTCCAGCATTGTTATTAAACTCTTTTAAAAAAAATTTTAATAGCTTTTTATTTACAAGTTGTATGATATGCATGGGCAATTTTACAGCATTGACAATTGCCAAACCTTTTGTTCTTAAACTACTGTGGCTATTTTTCATACAATTATACTAAGACAAAAATCTTAAATAATGGGGCAGAGAATTGGTTTGTCACGCTACTTTAGTTGCCATACTGATTAAAAATGTGATTTGAATCTGACTTTCCTTAAATCAGTTGATTGCAATGATTTTCAGTTCCAGTATTTGTTTTATTGGCTAAAGGAAATAACTAGAGAACATGCTTTAATTTGGCATAAAGAAACTAACTGCATGCAATTGATCTCATTTACTCATACATGAGCCAATCAATCATTCAATCAATATGTTTATTGTATTTTTTGATTGAAAAATACACACACACATAGATTATGTTTATACAGTGTGCAAGCTTGTACCCATTTATCTCCAGTACATATAAAAATAATGCATTGTGCTGTGCTCAGAGTACTCGTAATCTAGTTGGGGAGTTGGAACATATCTAAAATCTGTAAATGAGAAAACAAGGGAGTTTGTGTGGAGCAACTAGGTACAGATGTGATGCATGCTCCAGGACCTCAGAAGAGAGAACAGGGAGATGATAGTGATCTCTGATGGTTGGAAGCCTCATGATTGATGATCTGGGAGTAGAGCTAGTCCTTGAAGGACAGAAAAAGATACAAATAAGAAGACAGGAAATGATGCCATTCTCATCAGAGGGAACCAAAACCCAAAATGCACAGCATATTTCAGGAAAAGATGGGAATAGGTGTTTGCTGAAATAGTGAGTTTATGGACAGCAGTAACAGGAGGAAAATGGGGAGAGGAAAATTGGGGTCAGGTTAGGGTTAAAACTGTAGAGGATATATAATTGGTTTGTTAATGATGTGGAATATGACTAATCTTTTACAAAGTGCTCAATAAATATAGTCCATTTACTATTGTTATTATTATGATTGTCACATTAACATTTAAGGACTATTATAAATAGCAATCATATTTTCAACAGTAAAATACAACAGTATTTTAATTAAATCAATTAAGTCTACACCAGGCAAAATCTTACACAATTCGTTTGAGAATAGTCTTTGAAGAACATTAGCATACTAATGTAAGATAATTCTAATCATGACACTAGATTTTGTGGGGTGATGGTTTAGAAATGGAGAACTATTTTTAAAGTAAATTAGGTAATTCAACCAAGTGAATATTTGATAAAAAATAAAGGATTGATGCATTGTTGTTGGTTTTTCCTTACCACCGACTTTTACTGGCCGATTGACCATGATTGAGCTCTCAAGTCTCCATTTTCTTATCTGCAAAATGAGATGATAATGCCTGAAGTTGTGAAGTGCCTTATAGTTAGTTATCTTCATATCTTGTCTGCTTACTAAAAGGATGGTTTGACATTTCTGGTTGAAACTTTCTATTTCCTAGTTGTTAGTACTGTGCTCTGACACAGTATATGCTCAAAGACCTTTGTATGAGCTGTAGCCTCATTTTTCTAATTTGTAAAATGGATGAATTGCCCTAGATTATGTATATAGTCCCTCTCCTCTCTATTTAAATAATTCATTCATCCTCTGATCTTCTAGAGATGGCCGGATTAGCAGAAAGACAAATGGTACAAAGCTGAAATAAAGATGACATTCAATACCAATCAGGATTCAAAAATTAGCATGAGAAAAGGAGGGAGGGAAGGAGGAAGAAAAGAAAGAATAGAGGGAAGGAGGGAGAAGAGGAAAGATGGAGGGAAGGGGGAGAAGAGGAAGGATGGGGGGAAGAGGGAGAGAAGAGGAAGGATGGGGGGAAGGAGGGAGAAGAGGAAGAATGGGGAGGGAGAAGAGGAAGGATGGGGGAAGTCTTTTTTTAACTACCTCTAGGGCCTAACAGAGTGACTAGAGAGAAAAGACATTTAATAAGTGCCTCTTGCTTGACTGATTTGATTTCACTTGGGGCAACTGTGTGCGCAGGGTAGTAGTAGGCAAATAGTTACCTGAGTGAGAAAATAATTTGAGCCATATCAATAAAAACTCAGATGGAAAAGAAGTATATGTGCCATATATTATACTGTTCTTTGGTAAATTCCTGGAACTGTGATTCTTATCTTATCCATTTTTTTTTTAAATCTCTGGTGGATTAAGGCATTCTATGACTAAAACACTAATAATATACAAAATATTTTTTCTGAAAATGCAAAAATATTTTTCCAAATCATATGGAAATAATATTGTTATTATAAAGAACACAACCCAACAAAGCCCATTTTGATATTTTATATGGAAATGGTTGAATTTTCAGAGGCAGAATACACACATACACATCCTTCTATAAATGTATTATGTATATTTATCATAACAAATGTAAAATGACTGCAGAATTTTTCTTATTCTTCTTTTAATTATCTGATGCTACTAGTTGATGGGTAAAAAGAAAAGTTCTTAGGATTTAACAGAGAACCTTTGGCCGACAAAATCCCTGTTTAATTGTTGGTTATGTTTATTTGTTTCCCTGAAAACAATTTAAATAGCATTTCTAAAACATGTGAGACATAAAACTAGACTCACTTTATAGTTCCTTTGGGTCAAGACAGGAAATGAAAGGGAAGGATGTCAGTATATCTGTTTTCAGGTGAATGTACAGATTCAGATCTAGGTATATCAAATAATCCTTGGCAATTGGGTGAAAAACAAAAGGCTCCAGGCTACAATCTAGGCTAAAACCATTGGCTTCCCTGCCTGGACTGCTATTAGATACTTAGACATGTGATAAACAAGCTGGAAGCAGTACATAAACAAATGATGAGCAGCAGCCAAATTAGATTTCTCTGCTAACCTTGGCGACCACCATTCATGTGCCTACCAAGCAGTCCAAACCTATCTTTCCTTGGGTTTGCATATAATGGCCAATAAATGTTTGATAATGAATGAATTATTGAGAATCCTTCAGCCATACATGCAGCCTAAACATTTTAGCTACAGTACTGGTAATGTTTCCTTAAGGCAAGTGATGGTTATTTGTGTTTCTACTTCACCTTGAGATTTAGAATTCTAAAATCAGAATAAACTTAAATGTTTTTTCCAAGACTAATTGAAATTAATACCTTCTTGATCCTGTAGCAGTGGATCTTTCCACAAATCAGGAACAAATATGTAGCAGTACTACATATTATTTAAGCTGTTTCCTTTCTGTTTCAAGTCTGTGGATAGATCTGGAAGATTTAGATCTGTGCAATAAGCAAAAAGTATGTTGCAGCCCACACAACCAAAACTCCTAAAGATATTATGATAAAAAAGCACAATCCCCATTTGATATTGGTTCTCTGCCATTGCCCAGTCCATTTTATTTGCAGTATTATTGTCCACAAAATAAAATCATTATTGAAGAACGTGGATAGATGAGCTTATTCCTGTCTTAAATTTCTAAAATTTAAGGAGAAGTGGAAACAGAAATATTTGTGATTTTCCTGAGGAAATCTAATCAGCAGCATGGCTTAACACAGAACTGAAGAACATAATCATTTATCTACAAAAATTTATTTAGGTGCCTACTGCATACAAAACTTATTCCAATATACAAATCATCACATTCTTTGATAATTAGACATTTAGAACATTAAAACTGAAAAATAGTAAGTTCTGAAGGATCACATATACAGTCAGTGCCAAAAGCAAAACTTGAACCCAGGTCTTAATATTAAATTTAACATTGTGTATATAGCACTTGAAGCTTTGTAAAGTGATTATAAATATCAGAATAAATCTTTACAATAGCCCCGGGATATAGGGACTACCATTATCACCATTTTACAGATATGGAAACCAAGGCATAGAGATTCCAAATAGCTTGTCTAGCATGGCATAGATGCTGTCTGAGATCTGGATTTTTCAATATCCAGTGCTTTGCCATACTATGAGGATTATTTTATATTTCCAAGAATCTTATTAATATATAGATACTTCCTTTATTGGAAGAGACCATGACTCGCCCATAACTTTTTCCTTTTCCATTCCTTTCTCTACTCTCAATTCCATCATTGTGATAAAGGCTTTCTTCCCTTAATGCTATGGATGCTTTGACTGGCCATCATATCCTTTCTCTTCCTGCATTTATTCTCCATTTCTATTATGCCCTGGTGCCTTTTCTCCTATGCAAACTCCCAGTTGTATAAACTGACACAATAATATTTTAATAGAAACATTAAGATTTTTTTTCTAATAATATTTTTCATATCCTCTTCATTAAAGACTGGAAAAGGTTACCCTAAAAAAAATCTTTATTTGTATCATAAAACCAGTGGCTAGTTCATCCTTGCTAGAATGAAAACTAGACAGACTGTCAATATCTTGGTTATTCAGGGAATAGAATATCTCAGTAATGTCAGACCAAGCAAATAGAAATAAAGTTTTTAAGAGCCAGCAAAATCTAACTGACATTAATGAGAAATTACAATTTCAAATGCATTACCCTTGTAAGGTAAATCAAAGGTAACAGTAATTAAGATAATTGCAAAAGATATTTCTGGTTCTGTGTATTTGTGCAAGTGTTGAGAAGAGGAATATAAATGTGCATGTATTTTTGTTCTCTTGGTATCTTGAACCTACCCTAGTTTTTAAACCGAAGAATCTTTTTCCAGAGGAGGTGAAATCTATAATTTGATGTAATCTATCCTGTGTATGTGTGTGTGTGTACATAGCATCTCTAATTTCATCTCCAGACACTAATGCTAGCAATTCTGGGCTCTCATAAATTGTTGGGTGGCTCTGTGTAAAGTGCACTCAGTAAATAACAAAATCAAATCTTTATTCATTCTGAAACCTTCTCTTTGGTTATCATTTTGTGCCTGGAGTATGTCTCATGCTATATTTGATTCAAGTATCATAGGGTGATAGTTTCCTTAAATACTGTGCATTTCATTCAACTGGGAGATCATAGCTTTGTTATTTATTTAGAAGAACAATTAGCACCTTTTAAAATAATCTTAATTTCTGCCAAATGCTCAGAATCATCTAGATTCTATTTAGATACCGTTATATGCATTTCCCTTATCTATGACGACTTTATAACAAAGAGAGGGGGTTTGATGTTAATGGATTAAATCTTTATGGTGGCCACTAATGATTTATTCTAACTGAATGGAGTTATCTGCTTTAGTGAAACAGCTGCTACCATTAGGCATCCCTGTGATCAGCAAACTTTGAAAAAGATGCCCTCACTACTAATTTACTAACTTATGTCTAAGACTGCACATTGGCTTGGAGGTGGGGAGTCACCTGGGACAGCTCAGTGCTCTCCACAAGGGACCCTTAATTCTATAGGAGGGCGTAGGGGCAGCCATCGGCCTCAAGCCAATGAAAACTGGCTGATGTCATGGCTGTTCTCAGTTTGTAACAAGTGAGATATTCAGAGTAATAGCCCTATTAACATTATTTCCTTTGACCTATAATTTTGTGAATTATTGTCATAAAATCATTGCAAACTCTCTGAGTTTATAACAACAATAGATAACAATTTCTCTTCCTAATTCACTTGGGTATACCATTTCACTTAATTTTTGCAATATCCAAGTGAAATAGCACAATTATAGAAAATAATATTAGTCACGGAAGCTTTGGGGGCTTATTTATAGGAATAGGTTATCTAGCTTCTAGCTAAAGTAGATTACTCCTGGAATTCTCTGCCTCTTTTAGAACCTGTTTCTTATGCTCATCTCCTTATATCACCCGAGATAAACCAGACTTTAAAGAATTTGATAGATCAGTGAAGAATTAAAAAGAATTTTCCTTTAACAATCTCTTTCCACAGATGCTTATTTAAGCACTTATCAATCCACCAACAGGCATTTATAAAATACATCATAGGGCAGGAATAAAGACAGAAATAAAACTGACCTACTTGTAAGGAGATTTCATTCTGATGGGAAAGGTAACATGAATATATAAGCCCCATGGTGTATTCTAGGGAAACATAATGGAAAGCACGAAGTTCTTGTTTTCAAGGTGTTTTCATTCTATTTGGGCACAGTATGTAAAATAATATTAAGTTAAAAGGTTGTGACTAATTCCTGAATTGATGTTGCCTAAGTAAACTAAGCACCAAAGTACGATCAGTATGCTGAGGGTAGAGATGGAACAGAGGGTATGAGGGGCAAGATGGAAGGCCAAGGTTGGGAAATTGCTAATCTTCCAGGTGAAGAGAAATAGTGTTGGGAGGAAAAATGACACAAGTCTAGAAATTGCAGATTGTAATCAGATGGTGGGTTTCAAGGTCAAGGTGAAGGGTTTGTACTTTATCTCTGAGGGCTTTGGGAGGCAGTGAAGTTTTTTGAGTTAAATCAGAAGTGGGATTTTGGAAAAATCCTTTTGGCAGCTATGTGGAGGCTAGATTGGAGAGAAGGAAATTTTGGAAGCAGGAAACCTCTCGGGAGGCTGTTAAAATAGTCCAGTGGAAAGATGACAAGAAACTGAATAAAGCATTATAATATTAAGGTATTAAGAGAGTAAAGAGAAGGGGTCAGATAAGAGAAATATGTTCAAAGGGAGAAAATAAATTAGCCATTGATTGGATGTATGTGCACAAAAGATTATTCTTTTTGGCTTATAGCTGTCTCATTCAAGTTTTGTATTCAGTTTCCTAAGCTTCAATTGTGTCCTCTTCATGTTTAGACAATTTAAATATTAATCCTACTTTTAGCTTATAGCAATATTAAGACAACTTCTTTGGTTTTCCTGTGACAGAAGAGACAAGGGACACTTCTGAAGTTTCTAAACCTAAGAATGTAGGGACTACTAATACCACACAGCACACATTTATAAATTAACTTTCTCTTTGGCAGAATAGAGAACATTTTGAACCAAAAAAGAATATCTTAAATTATAAATTTAATATCTCAGTTTATTTCAGTCTATAGTGATCCCCTCAGATTTAAGAATGTTCAAGTGTCTATATTCACATAATAAATATGATGATGAATCGGTATTGAATCAAGATTAGGGTAACCCTGGGGAATATGATGAGAATGATATTTTCAGAAGCCTAGTCTGAGCATCCCACTGTCTCATTATGAGCAATAAAAGAAATGAAAGCATTTCCAGTTTCTACAAATGTAAATGCCTGTTCCTTTGTCCCTTGCTCATAAGTAGAACATGAATGATCTAGATTGTTCTTGGTGGTGAGTTGGGCATGCAACAGGTAATGAGCTCTATTTTAAAAAATTGAGATAGTGTTGTCATTTTTATTATATGCACTCAATGTGCCCTGATTACATGATATTTTTCTTTTTTTCTTTTTTATTATAGCTTTTTATTGCATGTGTAATTTTTCAACACTGACCCTTGCAAAAACTTCTGTTCCAGCTTTTCCCCTCCAAAATTCAAGCAAACTATAACCGAGTAGAAATGCTATGTTGTGGTCCACAGTGATTTCCCAGTGTTCTTTTGCTGGGTGTTGCTGATTCTGTTCATTACAGATCAATTGGAACTGATTTGGATCCTCTCATTGTTGAAGAGAACCACGTCCATCAGAATTGTGAATTCTATTTTAATAGATGAGTAACTTCAACAGCAAAATGTATTTCCAAGACAAATAGTAACACAGCTCTATTTATAGTTTTTATCTTTTTCGTTGTTCTATTTTGGTAAATAAAGTTGCCTATTATTTCACATGAGATAAGATAAAGCTATGACTATTACTGGGAAATCTTGGACTTAACTTTTCTCATTTGTATAAAGATCTTTGAGAAGAACTAGTCTGCTCTCTGTCTCTCTCTATTCTTTTTTCACAAATGAAATAACTGAGTCTCAGACAGAAGTAATTTATCCAATGCCATTGAGCTACAAAATGGAACAAACATGATTAAAACTGAGCTCTCCAAAAGCAGGGATTTTTCACTACAAAAATGCTGCTTTCTAACTAGGAAGCTTTTAGAAATCAAAATTTGGTCTTCTTTGATTTTGATAAAACTTACTTATGTTTAAAAAGTCAAGAGTCTAGCCAGCCTTCTTTTAAGTGTCCCCCTTGTTGCAGAGATCCTCTTGCCATGAAGGGCCTGGTAAGACTTTGGGGGGGTTTCTTACTTTTGGCTTATAATGTTTGCTAGACAATATAGGAAAAATATAGGGCCTATATTTCCCAGCATCCTGAGACTGGCACTTAAGTTTGCTTCAGGAGTTTTATTAAAATGAAGAAATTAAAATGTGGCGTATCTTTGCTTCTCCGAATTGTACTTGTAGACATCTCCATGGTTTTAGCCAATCAGTAGCAGAGTTTCCTTAGACTTTCATATTCAAATAAGTCACTTAAGGTGTAATATCCTTAATTTCTTCAGACTTATTGGAAGACTCAGTTAAATCTTTTTTCTAAAAAATCAAGGCTTAATGGACAATTTCTGTATCCCAAAGATCCAATGATCTTGAAGTTCCTTTAGAGTCCAGCTTCTCAAACTGGTGGTTGGGACCCCATTGAGGTCATGGAACTGCCAATGGAAAGTCATACAATTATGATTTATTATCAGAAAATGTTTGATTTGTAGAGCTATTTTATATACCTATATACCTGGTGTCATGTAAAAATTTCTTGGATGAAAAGGGATCCCCAGTGGGAAAAGTTTATGAATCCCTGCCTTGGAGTAAAGAAGCTGAAGTTTCCCTTGCTTCCCCATGAGATCCTTTTTGTTCACTATGGATGGAGAAGAGGGGGGTGGATTTCTCCTCTTTAATTTTCTTTCTCTCTAGTTTTCTGTCATTAGTCACGACTATAGTACACTCACACAATTTTTAAGCATCTCAACTTAGAAGCAATCAGTCAATCAGCAAGAGCTTACTCCCTGCTAGATACTGGGGGTACAAGAGCATGTAAAAATCGTCTCTCAGGAAGCTTAATTTCTAATATAGAAAAGTAATATAAAATACTAATAAAGTTAAAGACAGTATACTATGTTCTCAATTGACTAATGAGGCTCTTTAGAAATATCTGAGTAGATTTTAAAAAGAGAAATATTATTTATACAAACAATAGACATTTATTAAGGACATATTATGTGTTGGGCGCCCGACAATGTGCTGAGCATCCAAAGACAAGAACAATAACAAATCCCTGAAGGCTTGGAGTGCAAATTCTCCAGGCATTTGATGTTATTCTCTGGAGCTGCTCAGGTCAATATTTCATAATGAGGTTAGGGGAGGCCCAGGAAAGGATAACTTAAAATATTAAAAACGTCTTGTGGGATTATACAAAGAGGAAGGAGATGCTGTCAGAGGATAAATAAAACAAAAATAATGCTTGTGTCTGGGAAGAATGCTGTGAAACATATGAGAATAAAAGAATGAAGGGTAATGATCATAGTAATAATAATGGCAATACTTCCTAAAACTGACATGGTCTCCCCTTACTTTCTACTGCTTCTGTTTCCCAGCTGCCCCTTCCTTGTTTTTATTCTCCAAAGAATTCCTGGAAAATATAATAATTTTTAAGAGTATGGGAGAGGGGATGTATTTCCCTGCAGTATTTACATATATAAGATCCAGCTTAGAACATTGTTCAAATATTGGAAAAAAACATAACAATAAGGGACACATTGCTGATGTCCAAACTTGAAAGTTACCATAGTGGTTCTGTGATTGAAATTTCATTAATCCAACAAATGAAAAGGAATGTTTTTCCAAACCTGAACAATTGTTCAACATTTGCAAAAGTGCAGAATTAGTGGTTCCAAGGTTATATGCTTTCAGGTAATTTTCCATTTGTGGTCTGTTTTTTTGTTTGTTTTTATTTTTAAATGAGCAATAATTGTGAATGTTTTTATCTTTCAGATCTTTGTTCTATAATAGGCTTTTATGTATTTATGGGTGCCGTTTAAATTTTAATAAGAATCTTTTGCAGACATAGCTTTGTATATTTCCATTAAGTATATTTAATCAAAGTTATGGGAAACATATAGATCCATTAATTTAAAATCAGAGCCCATGGTTTATTTTGAAAATGAATTGTATCTCTTGGAACATGACCTTCAGACCAAAACACTAGAGTAAATTTTCCAAATGCTAAGAATCTTTTGTTTGTATTAGTTTTTAAAAAATAATTTACAAACTTTTCTTTGCTTACTTTCCAAAAACAATGAGCATGAAAATACTCTAAATTAAAATTGCAAACAATTAACGGTCCTATAAAAGTATGCTCCAAATTTATAAAAATAAGAAACTACCTCTGAGGTTTCATCTTTCAACTATCAATTTTGTACAAATAATATTTAAAGGACATCAAATAGCCAAGCAATCACCTGCAGTCACAAAGCCCATTGCCTCATTTCATCCAAGTTCTCTCTATTAATCCCAGCCTCTATCCAGTTTCCTAAAGCATCACCAGAAAATTAATGTTTTTTTTCTTTGTCATTTTCTGAATAAACTGTGGATGGATGCTGGAGTTGTTCATGAGGAAGGGACTAAAGAACTTTCTGAAGGTTGGCCAGAGCCCCAAGAATTCCTGGATGAAATTCTGCCTACCTTTCTCTATTTCACTTTCCCTGGTGTAATAAGGGAAAGTAGGATGATAAGAGGACCAGAAATTAAGTCAAATGAGAATCAGTTTAAGAGACTGGCAATGTGTAGTCTGGGAGGAAGGATATTTGAAAAGACAAAAGCTATTCTCACTTGAAAGGAGGAGTAGAATTGCTTTTCTTGGCCTTCTAAGTTGGAACATGGAGGAATGGGCAAACGGTAGCAATTGGACATTGGGGAAGAAGCTGGCAAGTTACGGAGAAAGAGAACCTCGGCTCCAATGCAGCCTCTCCCACTTACTGCCTTTATGAGGATAGGCAAGAGACTTCATTTCTTCTCTGGGCCTCGGTTTAGGCCTCCTTTGCCCCAATTCCCTAATAGAGAGCACTGTATTAAATGAGCCTGTCCAGCTCTAGAGCTGTGCAATTGTGAAGACAGAGAGGGGCAGACATGAAGTATGGATGGATAGGGAAAAGGCAAAGGGCAGCGAGGGGGTGCCATAGTGCACGGGGGCCTGGACTATAGTTGGGCAGTTCAAATCCAGCCTCGGACACTTCTTAGCTGTGTAATCCTAAGCAGATCACTTAATCTTTTGCCTCAGTTTTCTCATCCATAAAATGACTTGGAGAAAGAAATGGCAAAGGAAACATCTAGTCTTTCTCCTAAGAAAACCTCAAATGGAATTATGAAGTCAGATACAACCAAAAAATGATTACATCAGTAACAAAGGAACAACATTCTCATTTTTGAAGTTGTTTAAAAAGAGAATACCCCACATCCATTAGGATGTAGTCCGTTTTGTGAATCTTCAAGTGGAAGCTAAATGAACACTTTATTTTACTGCTTTAGCAAATGTCGATTCTGCAACCCTGAGGCTTAATCAAAATGCTAATGAATGACTAATGTTCCAAATAAAGGCTAATATTAATAAAATCGTAGATGACATTTTGCAGTGTACTTTTACAAAGTGTACAATTTACAAAGCATATATTTTTATACTTGATCCTTTCAATAGCCCTGTAAAATAGCTCATGCAGGTCTTATCTCCATTTTATGTTGAGGATGCAGCACTTTTTAATGAAATCTAGTCCTCAGTCAGCACTGAATGGACCAATGCTCTATGCTGTAGAGTTACCATCATTAATTGTCTTACTAATAAATAGTGGATATAACAGAAGGAAGTGAGACAGTTAGGTGACACGGTAGGGAGCATCATGAGCTTGGAGTCAGGAACATCTGAATTCAATTCCAGCTTCAGATATAAACTATGTGATTCTTTTAATCCCTGCTTGACTCAGTTTCTTCAGTTGTAAAATAAGGATTTTTAATAGCACCTACTTCATATGAAATAAATATTGCCCTGATTTACTTCTATCTGTACAAGCCTTAACAGTGCATCAAGCAAAGAGTAGCAGGCTTCACCTTCCTTTGTTTATCTCAATTAATTTATCATTATTATCTCCCTCTTGATAGCTAGAAGATAATTGCCTTTACTCCTAGTTTATTTTGAATTTTGCTTCTGATTAAATTACCCAGATATCTTTATCTTTGTTACTGGAAATTTATTCCCATTAAATTCTAAATGGTGGGAGAGTCCTCCTTATTGAGATTTAGCATAATGCATGCTGAGGGCTTCTTTGGTACAGTTTGGACCAAAGAAAGTTAATCTTCGTCTTTACTGAGGTAGTACGCCAAATGCATAGCAATGAATAAGTTCTAAGTAAATAATCATTAGCATCATAATAGTGGACACTTTTATGATGCTCAGTTTGCAAAGTACTTCATATAAATTATCCTATGAAGTAGGAATGATACAGTTATTATCCACATGTTTAAAATGAAGCAACTGAAACTGTAGGAATTAGATTTATACCAAAGTTATACAGTAAAGTAAATTACAAAGTAATTAGTAAAATACCCAATGAATCCAGATCTTCTCATTCAAAATTTAAGCCCTTTATGATGTATATATAAGAGTAGAAACATTGCTTCTGTGGAGTTCCTGGGTACTGTGATAATGATTGCCATTTTAGACAACATTTTTAAAATTTGCAAAGACTTTTTTCCCCTTAGCGAACAAGTACAAATAGTATAATCTCCATTTCATATATGAGGCTCCAAGGTTCGATAACCAATATCTCACAAATGGTCAGTTACCAGAATGATATGGTGACATTAATGTCTCAGCTTTGTTTAGTACTATTTTCTCAATCCCCTCCCCACAGATAGATCTCATTCTGAGTTGGCCAACAGGTTACTGGATATTCTTTTGGGGCTGACCTGGATTCTACCTTCCCAAGCCTTTTTCAAATGAAGAGAGAAATGAAGTTCTGAGTGAGGAAAACCGGCTCAGGGAAAGGATTCTGATTTAGCAGACCAGGTTTCATGGAGGAAAGCTTAAGTCATGGGTAGAAAGAAATAAAAATGACCTTGGGCTCAATACATGCCCCACAGCCTTTCCAAACCTTGCTTGTCGAAACATGGTGCAGCTCCGACTATAAAACTTTAATGGACTCGCAAGATGAAAACGTACTTTTGCTTCGTCTTGTGGGATTCATTTGTGTCCTTCCATAAATCGTTTATTTATCATCTATCTAATGTACTGGAAGCTTTTCTCATCTTCTTTAAAATATCTGCAGCAAGACTCCTCTCTTTTAAAAGTGTATGTAAACATCTTTTACCAGGTGTGTGTGGGGAGGGGGTGAGAGAGAAGGAAAGAAATATGTGATTATTTTTCTATTATATTTGTAGCCAATTAATAAAGCAGGACTGTTTCTTTCCTACTTGCTCATTTAGGGACCATGATCTGATGCTTATACAGCCAGTCTCTGAAGCACAAGACTGATAGATAAGAGTGGCCAAAGCATCCCTTGTGTGTTCATGATCTTGAATCTAACTCCGGCTAACAAGAAGATCTTACTTTTGTTTAGAGTGTAAACAGTGTCCAGTTTAGGTGAATATCAAGCCTGTGTCCTTGCACTCCTCCCCTGGGGTTTTGGGTCACCCAACTCAAGAAGGGGAAGCCCAGAGGGGTGGTTTGGCTGAGATGGACTCCTGTGGGCAGACTGCTTGGGGCAGCTGATGTTCATGATCAAGCCAAGTTCTCAGTAGGAGGAGCTGAAGGCTTTTAGCCCACTTCATCATTGAAAAGTCTAGTGTTCATCAAATAGGGGTTTGACCTGTTAGGAGCACCCCCTTCTCCTAGGCATTTATGCATCTGGTGATTTCATCTTAATTATTAAGAGAAACCAGTGACCATCAAGATACTGATTATTAGTTAGTCTAATTAATAAATTAATTAATTATTGTTTGCCCAGAGAATCTTTCATGAACTTTTAATTTCTATTTCTCTAAATATACAGTAAATATAAAATATATATTTATATTTTTATATGTATAATATATATGTATATAAATATGTAAATATATCCGGAGAGAGGGAGACAATCACACAAATTCACAGATTAGTGTGTTGGTACACAGCACACACACAAACCCTTACCTATAGTCATGAACTTCTTTTACTCAGGATCCCAGATTCTCACAAGCTTGAGATCTCTTAGATTTGGCCATGCTGTGACTTCACTGATTGTAGCCAACAATTCATAAAATCAACTTCATAATTGGAGTGTAAATCTATAAAATATTCTACGCCAATGTTCATTGATCATATTAAGGAAACTTTAACTCTAGGATCAAGTATATAAGAAAAAATAGTTTTTTCAGGCAGTGAATTTGCTCCAGGAATTTGGCTGTCGTGTCTTCTGATACTCGGACACATTTGCCAGAGTCAGGTGAAGAAGGCATAAAAGCAAAAAGGCGATCCAGAGGGCAAAGTTTACGAGAAGGAGAAGGAAGGCATATAAACACGGAATATTGGCAATAGCAGTGAAAATAGCAGATTGCAGGAAGATTACCTCTGGGAAGGTAGGATGGGGTAATAACACTTTTTATGGGATTCCCGTTCTTTCTAAGATGCATTACAACTTCTACCTCAGCAATAGCGAGAGAATTTCTGGTCCATGAGACCAGGGATGGATACGTTCATTATAGCTATTTGTTACAAGAGAAGCCTTTCATTTTATTTTTTTATTTGGGTGAAGGATGAAAAAATAAGGAAAGACAGCTATGAGCCTACCTTCTAAAAGAAGAATTAAAAGAGTATCAACAAAACCTTTTAAAACAGGAAAAAGGAGAGAAGGAGATAGGGCAGAGATAAAAACAAGCCTTTCAGCATTTAGCATGTTAAATTTAATATATTATTTTTTAAAAAGGTATTTATTATTCATAGTTTTATGGGTAACCTTTTTGTCTGTATACATATAATCCTGTTTATTAATATTTGTCAAGTTTGACAAGTTAATAATAAAAAAGATGAAAAAATAAATTTAATATAAAATTTAAATTTAGGAGCAAGAACAAAATAGAATTTTTGAGCTGCTCTTTTCTCAGAAGAGTGAAAGAACAAAGAAGGCTATGAAAAGCAAAAAAAAAAAAAAAAAAAAAAAGGAAAAAAACAGGAAAGAAACCAGGAAGAAAAGTTGAGGGAAAGAGAGGTGGAAGGAGGAACAAAGACAAAACCAAAGTAAAATCATCTTTCCAAAACTGGAAAGCAGAAATAGAGAATGTTATTGAGAAAGAAAACAAACATTAACTCTACTTGCCATTATTGTATGTATGTATACATATGTGTATGTTTATGTATGTCTGTATCTATATAAGTAGCAATAGTTTGAAAACTTTTTTTTTCTTACATGCTAAAATTACTAAGGTCTCTTAGTAAGAGTAAAGTCTCTTAATAATCTTCAAAAATCAACTCAATTTATTATGCTCATTGTTGATCATGAATAAGATTTGATTTCAGAATCTTTAATTCATGTACTTTGTCTTCATGAAATCCCAGAGATGAAATATTTAGATTTGTAGCTAACTGATTGGGGATGCTAATTTGAAAAATGGAGAAGGTGCTGAAGAATTTATTGCTCAACCATTCCCCAGTTGATGGGCATTCCCTCAGTTTCCCAATTTTTCTCACCAAAAAAAAAAAAAAAAAAAAAAAAGATGCCATAAATATCTTTGTACAAATATGTCTTTTTTTCCTTTACTTTGATCTCTTTGGGGTACAGATTTAATGGTGGTATTTATGGTCTAGGTTATTTATTCTGTTGGACATAATTCCAAATTGCTTTCCCAATGACTGAATCAGTTCACAATTCCATTAACAATGCAATTAGTATTCTCATTTTTTTTACATCCTTCCCAGCATGTCATTTTTTCTTTTATGTCATGTTAATTAATCTGATGTTTGAATTTCAGTATGATATATAAGTTGGGTATCTCAGAGTTGTTGAAATTTGCATTTTTCTAATCAATATTGTTTTACACTACAGTAATCTCCTGTTTGATAAATCCATATAAACCCATAGGAACTCAATATTTGACCAAAACTGTTGGGAAAACTGGAAAATAGTGTGGTGGAAATTAGGCATAGCCAACAGCTCACATCCTACCAAGATAAGGTAAAAATGGATTCATGATTTAGACATGCAGGGTGATAGCAGAAGCAAATTAGGAGAGCAAGGAATAGTTTACCTGTCATTCTTTTGGAGAAGGGAGAAATTTATGACTAAACAAAAATTAGAGAACATAATGACGTGCAAAATGGATAATTTTGATTACATTTAATTAAAAATGTTTTCTACCAACAAAATCAATGAAGCCAAGATTAGAAGGGAAGCAGAAAGATGGAAAATAATTTTTACAGCCAATGTTTCTGATAAAGGGCTCATTTCTAAAAAATCCCTCCCTTCTCCTCTGGGACTCAATGTGCCTCCCAAGCCTGTTAGCTCCAAGGCTTGCTGGTACTGTTTCAAAAGAACTAGCCTTACTTTTTATACTGGCCAAACCTCCATCTTTGTATTTTTCATTTCTTCTCCTATTGTCCCAGGAGGACCACTGTTCTGCTCCAACTCTTGTTTACTTTTTATCAATTCTGTGTTTGTCCTGAGGCTCTATTTTGTCTTGTTTATGAGGGAGATCTGGAGAGCTTGGAATATTCAGACCTATTCTGTCATCTTCCCAGAATCCTCTCCTTGAACTATGATTTTTAGCTAATTTTCTAGGATTCTCTAAGTTTTCCATCATATAATCTGCAAAGATTTATGATTTTATTTCCTCATTTACAATCTTTATTTCTCTCATTTTTCTTCACAAAATTTTATAAATAAATTTATAAAGGCTCTTTCACCATAGTCTCTCATTTACAATTCTTTGAAAGACATAATGATAGCAATAACCATGTTAATAACCCTCTGATCATAAACATCAAAAAAGGTATAACACAGAGACTTATATTCATCCAAGTTATTCATCACTGTGATAAGGGAGATGAAGTGTAAAGTTCTAATTAAAAAGTGACTCCCAGTGGATAGTGAGTTTCTTCAGAGGTTCATGTTTATAGATAAATTGGTCGGGTGGTATTAATCCCTGAAATGTTGCAGAGATTTCTGGAAGAGATCTGTAACCACTTAAACAAGTTTGGACTTTTAAACATAAGAAGAAGCTCATTTATAAGAAAACTAGAATTGTTTTTAAAATTATATTTTTGCACTACTGACTTTTATAGACTATTGATCAAAGAAAGGAAGTTCCTTTATTTACTATAGAATTCCCAGAGATTCTTTCAGAGAATTGGTCTAAGAATAAAAAAGTAATTACTCTGTTAACTAAACTTTTTTTTGGAAAATGAACCCCAAAATGTGTGTGTGTGTGTGTGTGTGTGTGTGTGTGTGTGTGTGTGTATCTGTCCCAGATCCCTATAAATGTTTCCTAAAATCACCTCAGGGCAAAAAAGTCATGTTGGGAATAACTATACTAATCTGTGTCCTCTCTTTCCAAAGTAGAAATGTTTTGGTATTCTAATTAGTATCAAATTAATAAAAAACCATAAATCTGAAAGATTTAACCTCAAAATACAGAGAATAGGTGATGAAATTTTTTTTTTTCATTAACACCTGACTATACATGCAGGAAAACAGAACAAGTAGATGTGTTGTCTATTGGCCAGTTTGTGGATGATCAACCTATAGAGCTTTTTCATTATTATATAAATTTAACAGAGATGGTAAAAATGGATAATGTGCTGAACCAAGAAATCAGCAGGAAAAGAGAACTGAGGTAAATTGTTTTCAGAAAACAGGAACGCTCCTTTAAGACCACTTAGATTTTCCAGAAACAAGGATTCAGATATTTCATACTAATATTCTACTGATGTTAAAGAGTAACAGCATATAACATAAATATCTCTAAAAACTGGAAATGTATTTCAGGCAGACTGATAGGGATACATTACAGGTGGTAGTAAGCTGCAGTATAGAGAGAAGAAAGATATTTAGGATTAGCATTAGTGTTAGAACAGAACATTATACATTATGGGTCAAAAGTAAAGAAATCCATTAGGGAAACCTAAAATTGAAAAGGAAGGTTAGCCCGCCAATGTGAGGTGTGGAAGATAGCCTCATTAGCCCATTGATATATTCTAAATTTCAGAAGAAAGCAAAGAAGACTTCCTGGAATATGAGTTGCCCAACCTGTAGTGGATTCACGAGAGAGCATGGGGAGGAGTCACATTGCATGGAGATATCTGGGAGTATTTTTCAGTACTCAGGTTCGTTTTCTTTTTTTTTCCACTGACAAAATTTACTCAGGTTTGTTTTCATCCAAGAACCGAAATCATTTAAAAAGGAAGGGAAAACGTACTTCCCTAATATGAGGGACGCTGACTTCTTAACACGCTAAATGGAGAGTTACAGACATTTTATATCTTCTAGCCACGTGAACAGATCTCTCATGTGAGGTTCTTCAGCTAGGTCTGGCAGTTTTCCTCTATTTGTAATTCCCCTTTGAACATGTACAGCTACAGAAGGATCCCTTTAAGCAGCATCCTATCTTTGACACAACAGGTACCGAGATGAAAAAGCAGCGCTCTGGTAATCGATAGATAGTAATGGAATTGAACAGATCTGTGTCATGTTTGAGAACAAACACATTTTAATGATACCAGAGAAGCTTATAAATCCTTTCCCCTGAAATGATTTCTTATTTCAATCTGGACTTTGGGAATACACGCTGTCTGAAACTATCACGGCTTACTTCATCACCGGTGTGATTGTCTCACGTAGCTTCACTTTCTCCTTTCCTGGACTTGCCGACCTTTACTTCAATTGCATGTTGTTGTTGTATTTAAAGAAAAAATACTGTTAAAGTAGTTTAGTACGTTATCAATGCCTTTATGGAGGAAACCATCCACTTCCAGAGAATACAGTCACTGGCTACTCAAGCAGTTGGCTGCCTACGTACGTGGGCACTGGAATAATTGAAAAGCCGGCCTCCCTCCACTGGCTCTTTTGGTTTGGTTCAAAGAATTTATCGATTTTTCAAAGCAAATGTTCATGGCTCAGTGAACTAAGTACAGGATAGCGGTGGAAGTCAGAGACTCAATGAAATGCCAGCTTTACAGACGTCCCTGCCTGTCTCCACTGGTTTGGGAGTCCCTTTCGGCAGGTACTTAAAGCTTCTTTCATTTGTCTCTGAGATGATTTGCAAATTATCTTGCATATATTTTACAGGTATATAATTGTTTATATCCTTCTCCTCCAGTAGAACGTGAGCAGTCTTGAGGTTAGGAATTGTGCTTTCTTTTTTGTTTCTATCCCCTGTTTTTGGCCCAGTATCTGACACATAATAAGCCTTTAATAAATATTTGTTGACTGACTATCATCTAGCAAGCCTAAAATCAAGAATATGTTTTCCCTTCATAAAAAACAAGAGAGAGGAATATTTGGAGAAGGGCCATATGGGACAGAAGAAGGAAGCACAGTGGATGATTGTCCTGAAAGAAGCAAAAATATATATGAGTGTGTGTATTTAATATTAATATTTGATTTTTATTAATATAGCTTATTTTATATCATAAACATTTATGTTTTTCCCCATTCTGTGACAAGTCTCTTAAAATAAAGTTATAGAGTCAATCAAGTAGTCAAATCTAACAATCGTGACCTCATCTGAAAGAGCATCTGATAGCTTTCAATTGAAGCACTTCCTCAATCCTGAACTCTTTCCTTTTGGCATTTTCTTACTTAACATATTTGTTTACTCTCCCCCTTGCTTTATACCTCAATTGGGGAAAAGGAAAAAAAAATTAATAAAACAAATACACATGGCCAAATAAAACAATCAAACTCTTTGGCAAGAGTAAGAGAGATATATTCTGCCAAGGTTTAATTCTTTATGTAAAAATAAACTAGCACCTCCTTATCATTAATATGGAAATTTGCTTTTGTCTTTAATAAATGGTAAAAATTACATATATATATATATATTCCAAAGAATTATTTAAAATACATTTCTTTATCATTAATTATTAGCATACCTATTTTATATATAAGAGAAAATTTCTCAAGTGAAAAGAAGTCCTGAGTAGAAAAAGTTTAAGAAGTTTAAATTTAAAAAGTAACTCTCTATTTAAGCTATAGGACTGAAGTCTATAAAGTAAGTCCCTCTCTCAGATGTTGGTGTCCTGGTTCAAAGCCTCATTTGCCCCAATTTGTTTATTACTAAGAACCGAGTATAAGCTCTCTAGACATTTAATGAAATTTTGTTTAATTGGATTAAATTATTCTTAATGATAAGTAAAGGAAATGAACCCTGGCAGAATTCACCTGAGCAAGACAAAAATGATGGTGGAAATAGCATTGTAACAGAGTAAAGATTAATGATTGCCTAGACAGAGCACAAGGGCTGGCAAAGAATTCCACTTATAATTTTGTTGTGATCGCTGTAATTATTGAAATCATTCATTTGAGCTCCATTTAAGAGCTCCTGTGCATCGAAAGTCTGGAGCAGGATTCTCTCCAGAAGATGAGTGATTCTAGTAGAGGAAACAGTGGCTAAATGGATTGAGTTTGTGAGGATCAAATGAAGTGCTATTTGTGAAGTGCTAGGTACATAGTAGGTATTATATAAATGATGGATAACAGGAGGGAGAAGAAGGGGTGGTAATAGGGGCAGTACTAATGGTAGCAATAGGAGCAGTGATGGAGGGATAATGAAAGTAGGAGTAGTAAATAATAGTAGTGAAAGTGATAGTAATAATAGTATACACTCTTCACTGTTATATAATAGCTATTTAATTGCTCATATCTCAAAGCCATCTCATTTGCAAATAGAGTCATAATAACAGCCATAAAATCATGAGATTCTCTCGGCAAACCAGGCTCATCAGTCACCTCTGTCATCCCAATGCAGAAGAAAAGCCTTGAGGTCCATTCTTAATTATAAGAATTGGTTATTCTGGTATCAGCGAAACAAGGAAAACAAACTATCTCAGTGAGCTAAAGTTTTTTTTTTTTGTTTTTGTTTTTGTTTTTTTTACCATCTTTCTCCTAACTACAAAGTTGTCTAAGTTTGAATATCTTGCAAGTATTTCCAATGAGTTTTATTATTTGTTTATTGTGCTTATTCCAAGTTATTAACTTTATGTTTGCTTTCTAATAAACTTTTCCATTATTTGTTGAAGTCTTGTTTATTTTAATGGACCTTAATGCTTTTTTTTTTTTTTTTTTTCCGTATACAGGCTGTAGTGATTAGCACATTCACGGATAACTACTTGTAATGATTACTATAAACATAATACCTGACTTTTTAAAAGCCCTTATGATTTGCAAAGTAATTTACATACATTTTCTCTTTAGACCTTCATTTCCTCATCTATAAAATGAGATGATTGTCTTGAATGCTTCTAAAATTTTCACACTATTTCAGCCAACCTATATTTGCCAAGACCTTGTTAAAGTAGCTACTAAAAATATAGTATCCCCCTTTAACAGAGAAAACTAAACCTCAGAGGGACTCACTCATGTCACCACTCTCTTAGATTTTGGTAAGATCACAGACAGCTTACCTTTTCATGGAACTTTCTGGTTTTCAAAAGACTTTTTCATTACCTTAAAAGCAAAACAGATAGTATTATTCACATTTTGTTGATGAGAAAATGAAAGCTGCAAAAGTTGAAATGACTACCTCATTGCTTCTTTCCTCAGAGTATATGCTGGAATTATTATAACATTATTATACAGTATTAAATAAATAAGAATTTGCTTG
Source organism: Antechinus flavipes (assembly GCF_016432865.1). Taxonomy (NCBI): domain Eukaryota; kingdom Metazoa; phylum Chordata; class Mammalia; order Dasyuromorphia; family Dasyuridae; genus Antechinus; species Antechinus flavipes. The sequence continues at coordinate 12,196,067 of NC_067403.1, read as the reverse complement.
TGGTTTCCATATATTTTCATTATCAGTAAAGTTAAATGTCATGTAGTAGGAATTTATGGCAGCCCTTATCTTCTCTATTGGTTTAGTTTCGGAAGTCAAGTTCTAGGAAGAAAATTGACAGTTTAAAACTTGTATAGAAAGGCAAACAACCAAGATAATGGATGGTGGGGGAACAGGAGTTCTGAAACATAAGGACCAGTGGAAGAAAATAAGCATAATTACTCTGAAGAAGAGAAGACACATTATTTGCTCTCTTCAAACATTTGGAAAATCCTCCCTATGAAAGAAGCATTAGCCTTGCTCTACTTAGCCTGAGAAGACAGTACTAAGAGGCATGGGGGACAGGTGAAAAAGATAAGCTTGAACCCAAAGTTAGTGGAAACTTTCCAACTATTACAACTGGTCCAGAGTGGACTGACTTGCTTAGGGAATGGCAGGGAGGAACTTGTTCCCCTTCTTTTAAGGTTTACCAATAGAACTTGGTGTTTGCTTGTCATAGATGTCTTATAATCGATTCCTTTTAAAGTACAGGTTTAGACTTCCGAGATTTCATAGTCCAAAGTTCCAACTTGCTTCCCCACCTCCTCCAACCCCTCTTCTCCCTACCTCCACCAAAAAGAAAATGAAATTTTATGAAATTTCTCAGCTAACGTGCTAGCTCTAAATGCTACCCATTTACTAAAAAGCCATAATATTTCTTCTCTTTTCAAGAAAACTCAAAGTTGTTGCTTTAAAAGCTAGATTAACAGTTTCGATTGGGCTTATAAATTCTACCCTAACTAGCAGAGATGTGATGCTGTGTATGTGTTTCCTTCTTTTTTCTTGTTTCTATTCCTTGCTTCATTCTGGAGAGCAATGAAATCCCCAGGAGGCCTTGAAATGCAAGCTCACCCTATTCTAAGGAAAGGTCAGTCTACCCATAGAAATGGAACAGAAAAAAAGTACACATAAAACACTATTCCTCTTGTATTCCTGGTTCTGTCTTTTGGAGTACACTTCAAAATCCTTAATTGCGTCCATTTGGGTAATTGAAAACAATTATTCTGTAGGTGGAGAAGTCTTAATGTTTTTAAGATAAGGGAGACAAAAATATAAGGGCACTCTTGTTTATTTTATACCTTCTTTCTTCAAACCTAAATCATTGAATTGTATGGAAACTCTTTACCTTCCTAAAGAGTGCTTGGAATGGTTGAAGAAGGGGAAAAGGCTATTGCAATTTAATGCTTAATTTCTTTTTTTAAAAAAGTTTGCATTTTTGATAACTATATTCCCTTTGTTTTTGCCGTAAGTAGAGGTCCCATGTTTATGTACATAATATGCAAAGCTAAAGGAGCTACCACTATTAAAATTCTTAATAAGTTATATCTTAGCTTCAGCATATAATGACAATGGGTGAAATCATAAACAAATTCTTATTAATCAGCTTACTCTACCAGGCATATTCCTTTACTTTAGGAGAGAGTTAAAAACGACATGGTTTTCTAGCACAACTGTTTTCTAGATCAGAAACTCTTTTTCTTCAGGTAACTGTTTTATGGAGGAAACAAATGACTTTTCTAAGGAAAAAAATACTATTCTCAGACTCCAACTCCATAACTTTGTCTTTTAGGAGAAGAAAAAAAGATTTAAATAGAGTCCAGCCTGAGTTAAGAGCCAGATAGTTTTTTGTTTTTTGTTTTTTACTTAATTAGGTCACGCTTGTTTTAAAGGTATGTTGTTTCTAAGGTTCTGGGGAGACTAAGAGGAAATTTTCACTCTACTGCTGGATTGTATCAGCTAATGACAGTCTGAGATAGAGACCAGAAATAGATGGAGAGACAGGGACAGAGAAGGAGAGCGAGGAAAACAAATATACAGAGAGATACAGGGGCAGAGATGGGAGTGATACACACTCAAGATAATTAACCAAGACCAAGCAATATTTAAAAGCATCAGTCTCAAAGTATTGTGGTACTCTTCTATTCTCTGATTCAGCAATTGCCTTTCTTTTTGTTATTACACTCAGTTATTACATTACTAGACTCAGTTTCGCCATTTATAAAAATGGACATAATTATAGCACCTATATCCTAGGATTATAATGAGGATGAAACAAACTACCAAGTATTTTGCAACCCTTATAGTACTATATGAATGCTAGTTAACATCATAAATTATTTTTAATAATAAATGATCTTTCACCCCTTCTACATCATAAACTCCATAAATGGCCAGAAATAACCTTAATTTTGTCAGTGTCTGATCTGACTCCACAGTAATTATAAATAAATATCAGTGTGCAGATGAGAAGGATCTGAGACTAAATGTGAGATGTTGCTCATAAGATACTTATTCTACTAATGGAGATTTCTCAAGTCACAATTTGTCAGTGACATAATAGTTAAGTCCTGAACAGAATGTGGTTCTCTCCTTTTTCTATCTTGGAAGTCCTCAAGTAGAAGCTGCCCCACCATGTATCCAGCATATTATGGTACAAATTCTTTTTAGTTATGAATTGGTCTAAAAGGATGTTAAGGTCCCCTTGAACTTTTAGAGTCTTTATATCTGTGATTCAGATGCCTTCATTTTTATTTTTTTTTCCAGGACCTTCTATCTTCTGGTACTTAAGGAGACCTGGATCCCTTCTTCCCCCCCAAAAGTCAATACAATTATGTTGTTGTTTTTTTCCAGTACTTCATGTACCTTCTCTCTCATGTGGCTTCATATCCTAATATAGAAAGAGCAACTAGACATACAATTTGCTCACCTCTTATATTATCTGATGCTCTATCATCATTAATCAGAACTCTATCTTCCTTTAAGTTTCAAGAATCTGGCAATTAATGTACTGGTCCCTATTTTCTTATCTTTCACTAAGAATTCAAGGCCCTCCCCAGCTGCCATATCCTTTACTTTCAATTTACATGGAGGGTCTTGGGGAAGGGGGAAAAAGGAGAGAGACAGAGACACAGACAGAGACAAAGACAGACAAAGAGACAGAGACACAGAGAGAGAGAAAGAGAGAGAGAGAGAGACAGAGAGAGAGAGACAGAGACAGAGAGAGAGTGTGAACACAAACTACTAACTTAATCAAGAATTCTGAAATTTCTCTTTTGTCTCTTTTTGTCCACTATTTTCTGCCTCAAACTGCACTTTATTCCTCCTCAGCCTTTCCTTCATTCTCATTATGATTTCCACTTTTTTCCATCAATTTTCGTTCTTCCAGATGATAACCTCTGTTCTCCTTTCACTTCCTTCTTTTCCCAAACATGAATCGTGAGTTAACCAGTTCAATTGTGCATTTTTATTTACTCTTGGATCCCTTTCTTTCATGATCCTCTTGTGACTTGCCAATTTCAGTCCCATATTCACTCCATCATTCACCTTTCCTCCTATTTGAGCTACTGAACTGTGCGGGAGAAAATAATATAACTGTTCTAAGTCTCCTATAAGTTAGTCAGCTAATTTCCCTGAGTCTTCACTGCCAAAAGGCTATTAATACTTTAATCTGCCCAAATTGATTCACAATTAACTTCCCAAATCAATCACAGCAACTCTTCTTTACCATTCTTCCAGACTTACATCATCACTTCATTTCCACTGTGCAGAAGACTTTGCCTTATACTAAGGAACTAAAGTATAAAACTGAGCCATTTTACTGTGATATCCCTCTTTTTCTCTCTGAATCTCAAAATGTCCTTGTCATCAACCCTATTTACCTTTTTCTTTAACTCCAGAGTCTAGGGAAAAGTTAAAGCCAATCTTGGTACCCTTGATCCCATTCTCTCCTGGCTCCTCAGGCATATTGTCAACAAAATGATACACACTCCCCTATTTTTAATAGCATCCTATCTCCTGGCTTCTTTCCTGATACCTATAAATGTGCAAACAAGTCTGTTTTCCTTCAACAGCAACAATAAGGAGGACAATAAACCAAACTGACTTTAACATCCCTTCCATTGTTTGTCTTATAATTTTCTTCCTTTTTAAGTCAGTTCTATTGGGATGATTCCTGTTGCTTTTTGCTGAGACTATCCTCTGCCTGAAATGTACCATTTTCATACCTCTTCTGCATCTTAGAATCATAAACTCCCATCAAAATCCAGTGCAACTACCCCCTCCTACAGGAGGTCCTTCCTCCCCAAGCTACTGGTACCACCATTCCCCTGCACTTCCCCTGCACTGTCTTATGAGGAGACAATTTATATTTGTGTGTATGTGCACACATTGTTCATGGGGTTTTATACTCAGGCTACAGCACAGTTTCTGGCACATAGTAGACATTGATTCAATATTTTCAGTTGCTTAATTATTTGAATAGCATAGAAAAGGTCAAATGACTTGCCAGGAATCATAACTAGTAAGCATCAGAGAGGTGGGTTGGAACCTTGCTCTTTCTTTTATTTATTTTTTGGGCATTTTTATTTTATTTGTATGTTTCAGTAGTATTTTATTTTTTCAAATACACACAAAGATATTTTACAATATTCACCTTAGTAAACCTTGAATTTCAAATGTTTGTTCCTCTCTTCCCTCTTTCCCTTTCCTCAAGATGGCAGGTGATCTGATATAGCTTAAACATGTACAATTCATCTAAACATATTTCCATATTCGTCATATGGCACAAGAAAAAATCAGATCAAAAGGAAAAAAATGAGCAAGAAGAAAGAAAAAAAAAAAAAAAACCCAAGCAAATAAACAACAACAAAAAGGTGAAAATACTAAGCTTTGATCCCCATTCAATCTGTATAGTTCTATCCCTCTCTCCCTTCCCTGTCTCTCTCTGTCTGTGTTTCTCTGTGTTTCTCTGTGTGTGTGTGTGTCTCTCTCTCTGTGTCTCTCTCTGTGTCTCTGTGTGTGTGTGTGTCTCTCTCTGTCTCTCTGTCTCTGTCTCTCTCTGTTTCTCTGTCTCTCTGTGTGTGTGTGTCTCTCTCTGTGTCTCTCTGTGTGTCTCTCTCTGTGTCTGTGTCTCTGTGTGTGCGTGTGTCTCTGTCTCTCTTTCTGTCTCTGTCTCTCTCAGTTTCTGTGTGTGTGTGTGTATGTATGTGTCTGTCTGCTTCTCTTTTTCAATGGGAATGGCACATCACAAGTCTATTAGAATTACCTTGTACCATCTCATTACTGAAAAGTGTCAAGTCCACTACAATTGATCACCCCATAATCTTGTTGTTATTGGATACAGTCTTCTCCTGGTTCTACTCACTTCACCCAGCATCAGTTCCTATAAGTCTCTCCAGGCTTTTCTGAAATCATCCTCCTGATCATTTCTTATGGAACAATAATATTCCATTACATGAATATACCATCATTTATTCAGCCATTTCCCAACTGATGGGCAGCCACTTAATGTCCAGGAACCCTGACCTTTGTATCTCCAAGTATAATATTAAACCAACAACAGTTTGTTGCCTTTCTAAAATTAATTATTCAGTTGAATAATCTATCATATATAAATGATTTGAATCGAAACATTATTCAAAATCAACCAAAAAGCATTTATTAAGTGTTTATTAACATGTTATAGACACTGTGTTAAGGAATAGCAAGGGGAAAAGCAAAAAGAACACCAGCCATCAAAGAGTTTGCCTTCTGATAGGGGAGATGACATATGCACACACGTACATGCATGTACCTAAGTGCACATAAACCTATTAATAGATGTAAGATAGATTATAGATAAAAGATGGCCTTTAAGAAGGCAAAATCTGAAACTTACTCTATCAATTGCCACATGTTATCTAATCATTTTTACAATAAATATAAACCTAATTGAGAAATTGAGTCGTGTTCTCTTGTTGGTTCAATAGAAGGACTTTTCAAAAGAATACTATTTATAAATATGTCCTTTGTCTAAGACAGAAGAAACTTAGAACCCTGAAAGCTGCACATTTCCTAGATTTTGGCAGGCTTGTAGCTTTTCCATTGGAAGAATAATAATTAATTTTTTATCAGGCTGTCAAGGATGTTTAGTCTTTGGGTAACACTTCATAGCACTAAGACGCATCAGACTGTCACATTACTATGAACTGGAGCCAACTTCAAAAAGCGTTTAATAATTCAGCAAGGAAGGTTCCTAGTATCTTAATGGTAAAGAGATGGGGAACTGGCTACGGAATCTGTAAAGGAAGAAATTAAAACTATTCAATATGTGGGAATTTTAAATACCAGAGATGGGAAAAGTTTACATTTCTCTTTTGTAATTCCTGATTTTACTATTTGAACCACAGCTTTCTATCACCTTATTTTGGGTCATCTTAAGCACAGTGATGTTTTTATTTTATTTTATTTTAGAAATAATAATACTCTTAAGCAAACAGGAGGAGACAAATTATTATCATAAGAACATAATTGCATTCTATTTCACAAAGTCCTGTGCAGAAGTTTCTCCATTTAAAAAATAATTTGGTGTTAAACTTTCTGAAGCCATTCAGAACACCATGTACCAAAAAGTAGCTCTTAAAATGAAACAGTATAATGAAAACTTTAAAAATAATGTATTGTAGAACTAAAATTCTCCTTTCTGCATTTTTTTAGGTGTCTGTGCTAAAACAACTTCCATTTGTGAAACATTTTCTCTTTAACACCTGAACCACTGAACATGCTTCTTTATATATCTGCATATGGGTTTAAAAATCTGCAGTGATTTTAGGTGAATCATTGGATTCCTAGCGAAAATAGAAGCCGACAAGTAATCAAATCCACCTGCATCGTGTACAGATGAGGATGCAGTGGCCAGTGATGATGAGTGACTTCTGTGAGGTTACACAGATGGCTTTGTCAGACTCGGAAAGATTGGGATAGGGATTTTTTTTTCTCCTGCCAAACTCATGTCACTGAAACAGTGACGACATTGGAATCATTTTCTTCTGTGACTAAATTAATTACTAAAAGCCAAATGCAAGAGATTACTGCACTGAAAATTTTAGTTTCCTAATCAGAGAATAGAAATTACAGCCAATGGGCAAAAGCAAGAAGTCCTTTTTTTTTTCCTCTTTAAACTTGAAAAAAAAAAAAAAAATGATTCAAAGGCAAACTATAAGTAACCATGACACCAGTCCTTGAGATTAGGTCAAGCAGAAGGGACTGATCAAAAGAAAGCTTTAATATCAGTGGACTTTAATAGACAGAGTGAAATTTAAAGGAATAGACTAACATGATCATAGTTTCAAGTTGAAGGTGACTTTTTTCACAACTTAGAAGATTAATTGAAAAAAACAGAGGTAGGAGACAAAGAAACCTGCAAAGGATGTCCAATGAGCTGTGATCTGTATATCCAGCCGTAACCTAATCATCTACTGTGTTGTTGGAGAGGGTGACAGGAGTTTTCTCACACTCGTTCCTTTCTTGTAGCTTGTCTGTATCAAAATCTCGACTCCTTGTCAAAACAAAAGCTTTTCATATATTTTTCTTGAGCTTTTGCTTGGAGATAGTGCGATGATTTTATCTATGGGATAGGGGAAGTTTATGGACCAACTCTGATGATGATTTTGAAAGTAGAGAAAATGCTTATGGGAGACCCTATAGGTAGGGTTCCCAAGGATGTCTTTCTTTGTTTTTTCTTTTCTCATTGCAGAGTTCTGGAGATGATTCCCCACTGTAAAGAAGCCCATCTTCTAACAGTGAGCCAAAACTTCACCTAGTGGAATGGCCCAGCTGTAGTTAACTTGACTAATTCTAGGCAATCAGCTCTAGATGCTTGCAGTCCATACAACTCTCAAATGTTATAGATCAGAGATTGGGAGCCAAAAACTTCAGGGGTCATTTACTTCAACCTTCCAAACATAAATATGAGGAAACTGAGACCCTGAGAAGTGGATTCACTTGCCCATATTCTCATAGATAATTTTTTTTTTTTTTTTGCATTTACTCTGTTGTTTTCTGTTCTTCAACTGCAATATGTTTGCGCTATTACTTAGTATCCAGTATTGGAAGACTCTTAAATCCTTCTATCAAAATGTACACAATGAATTTGTTTTTGTTAAAAAAAAAAAAAAGTATACTGACACTGGATATCAAATTGAAATGGAGATAAACATACAGGAAGAATATTTATTTCAGTGACAGTTTTCCAAATTTAAGTGATTTTTTTTTGCTGTTTCCTACCCCATGAAATAGTTAACTTTTCAGTTCTGAAACACAAATACAATGATTTTTTTTTTCTCTTTCCTCATATGATTCTCCCTGCCTCCATTTAGGGCACCTCTCTTTATTGCCTTGATTTTGTGAAGTAGTAGCTTCTGCCATTTTGAATGAGGTTCTGTTAAAAGAGAACAGAAGACTTAGGGGGATGATCATGGATTTCCTGTGGAACAATCAATTGAATTTCACTTATTTTTCCTAGAAGGAAGAACTAAGTGACATTTCAGAAGGCCAGGCTTAGTATTCATCTTAGGAAAAATTTCCTAACAGCTATTCAGACATGCAATGGATTACCAAAGATATCTCTACTGGAAGACTTCAGCCTCAAACCAGAAGTTATATTAGAGATTCTTGTTCAGGTGCCAATGGACTAGGTCTTGCCTCATTTCCTTCCAAATCTGAAATACTTTTACCCTATTGTCGAGCCATTGAGTGCAATCAAGCAAGCAAGTGGCTTTTGTGCTAGGCCTTTGGATATTGTAGTGTAGGGCTGATGTAAATTCATGTCCCCCAGTTCAGGTATCTTGGAGATATCAGTAGGATCCTAGGAACCAATCTGTCTGAGAAATTCTTTTATCCCCTTAGATCAAGGGGAGAAAACTTTTGTTCTGCCAAGGGCCATTTATATATTTATGACATCATTTACAGACCATACAAAATTATCAATTTATAGAAGTCAAGCAGTGGGAGGGGATTTTACCTAACTTTCTGCTCATTTTCACCTGTGATTGCCTTAGCAAATAATTGTATGCAGGAGGGTGTAGAATGAATGGTTTCACGTTCAGAAGAAGCCGAGTTCAAATTTAACTTCAGATATTTATTAGCTGTGATATTGGATTGCTTAAGCTGTTTGCTTCCATCTTTTTTTAAATCATGAAATGGATATAATAATAGTACTTATGGGTTATTGTGAGGACCCAATAAGGTATTTCTAAAAATATCTTAAAATTCCTGCAATATGTTTATTACTTCCCCAACTCCTTTCACTCAGAAGGGTTCTAGACAAGGTGCTAGGTCACATGTCCATCTCAGCGGGAAGTGACTATCTTTCATTTTAAAGATGTGGAAACAAATTCAGAGAGTTGAAACTCAGCTTCACAGAAGTAGAGGGTGAAAAAGCCAGGATTTAAATGTAAATGTTTCATTTCCATATCCAATGCTCCTTCCCTAACATCAGGCTGCCTCAATTTACAAATCTATAATATCTGTTGAAATTCTGATGGACCAGGGAAATTCTGGTACTGATAGATATTCATTATACCTGTCTCAGAGAAATTATACCTTTAGCCACATCAGCTAACAGGGTCTATGTTTGAGAAATGTCACTATACAATAGTCTCATTAAATACAGTTCAACAAAACTTTATTAAAATACTCCTCTATGTAGGTTTGTTAATATGTATACTGCCTGTTATTTTAACAGTAAAATACTGGGAAGTTTTTTTTTTTTTTTCCTTTTAATGTATCATCCTTCCAAGTTGCTCATTTAGGCGTGGGGTACAACAAATCTTTCTACTCTGGCCTGCAAAGTAAGGGAATATTCCATGGTCTTGAATACGCCCGCTTCTTCTGCCTCATGTGTTATTTAAAATAACATGAATGGAAAGTGAATGAAAATCTGACCTTAGATGGTTATCAGCACCAACTGATTTTATCAATTGGGGATGTTGTGATTCATGAGATTATCTGTACTCCTATTTTCTACAGCAATAATGATAGATTATTGTGTGCATGGGTGTTGCTAATTTAGTTGTGAGATGATAATTTAATTTCAGACTCATATATTCTACAATATAAATTTCAGAAAGAAAAATGCAATCCATGGCTCAAGCTGTCTAATTCAGTGCCAGAATTTAATTATGAAATAAGAGTAATTAGGAAGTAAAAGCCATATTTAGGGAAATGAAATCTTTTAGTTTTAAGATAAATGCCTGATTTTTAGAAAATGACAGAGAGGAGGAGTACTTATAATGGCTTTCTTCATGGTTTGAATGTTGATTTGGTTATTCCAATGCTGACTAGTTTCAAGGTTGGATCTCTACATGGATCTATTAATCAAACAACAAACATTTACTCAACCTTGTACTAGACAATCTGCTAAACTCTGAGGTTTAAAAAAAAAACAATCCTCAAAAGCTTACATCGCAATGGGGGAGACAACATAAATAAATTAGAATGTACACAGTGAATATAGCCTAGCCGATAAGTAACCTTAGAGCAAATGGAATTGACAATTGGGGGAAGCCCTGCAAAGGACTTCTGGAGGAAGTAGTGCTCAAAGGAATAGATTTAGAGTCAGATTTGGGGAAGAAGAACATTACAAAGGTAGCACATAAATGGAAGATGGAACCTTGAGTACAAGGAATACGAGTAAGAAGATTGGATGGATAGGAAAAGCAGTTTTGAATAGCTTTAAATACCAAAAACACTTGTTATTCTACCCTGGATATAATAGGGTACCCCTCCAGATTAGTGAAAAATAGGAATGACAGAATCAGACCTGAATACTGGGGAAATCATTTTGCCAAGTGAATGGAGAATGATTGGGAATGGAGAGAACTGAGGCAGGGAGATCAATAGAATGTGAGGTGGTAAAGGCCTGAGCTAAGGAAGTATCAGCACAAGCAAAGAGAAGGGATAGATACATAAATTAGCATAAGCAACATTATTTCAAGATCTGACAATTTGTTGGATTTGTTTTGTGAGAGAGAGAGAAAGATCAGGGATTACACTGGGGTTTGGAATCTGGGAGATGAGGATAAACAGGACTGTCTGGAAGAGGTTTGAGTTTGTAATGAATTCTCTTCAGACGTGAGGATAAACCTTATATTTAATTACTTGGCATTTATTTGGATTCTCCATATGTCTTTTCATTACAATTTAACTATGAAGATAACATAAAATAATACCAACCAAATGACTTTTAAGCCATGAAAACAAAAACATACAAACAAAAATCCTATATAAATGTTAGCTATTATTGTTAATCAGAGGCCAGATTTTGAATATGTCCTTTCTTTTTTAAAATAATTAATTAATTAATTGATTTTTAATAGCTTTTTATTTACAAGTTATATGCATGGGTGATTTTACAGCATTCACAATTGCCAAACCTTTTGTTCCAATTTTTCCCCTCCTTCCCCCCACTCCCTCCCCTAGATGGCAGGATGACCAGTAGATGTTAAATATATTAAAGTTTAAATTAGATACACAATAAGTATACATGATATGTCCTTTCCTTTTTCTATGTCTCTTTGACCATCTGATGAAATCTAGGGTTTCCTTTTCAAAATGATGTCTTTAAAAACAAAATAAACTATAAAATATTACAATGGAAAACAATTGTATTGCTATTCAAGCATCCAAATAACAATAATAATGTCACCGATGCCAGACTAAAACCCCCAACACAACCCATGCTATTCTAAATCATCTTCTGTATCTAGATCAATAAAGTAAAATGAAAATGATTCCTATGGAATCCGATTAAGGAAGATCCCTAAAGGGATAACTGCTGAAACTGACAAAGTGCCAATGACTACTTTCCTCCAGAAACTTGATCTCAATATCGCTCCAAGCTACATTTATAGTTTTGTTGGTTACATCAATAGAATAATATCTAGAAGCTTTAGAGAATGAATCTAATAGGTCCCAATCTCTCTTTTTGTATCTTTGGCTTGATTATCTCCCACCTTCCCTATACTTGTTTTAAAATTAAATTTTTTCTGATAAATATTCAGATGGTGGCTTTCCATTTTAAAAATGCTGCATCATACTAGAAAAATAATGAACAAGTTTCCTATTTTCTTACATAGCTTACTAAAAGTTTCCATAGTATAAAATCATAAAATAAGTTTTCTATTCCATCATCTAATGAAATTTTTATTTCAAAACGTATAAACTAAAGGTTTTATTATTTTTTTTTTAATTCTGTTTCAGAAATTCTATGTGTTCAGGAAAAAAGTTTTGATACAGTAGAAAAATTGGTTGGAGATCTTGTGGTACCTATAATCCTTTTTTCAAATAGTGGGGATTTTTACTAGATTTTCTACACTATGCCATATTGGAAACACAGCATAGTCTTGTTTACTGATGATGATTAGCTAATTTAGTCTTGGTATTTTTTTTCATTCCAGCAAGCTAAATGCTGCATTAAACCTATGTAAGATACTTAGCCTTTACCCTCTAAGAACCCAAGCTTACAGTCAGCCTGCAGTTTGCTCCACACTGTGAAATTAAATGTATAAACAATGCCCAAATGTTCTGCAGTGAATTGCTGAGATACTATTAGCCATTATGCAAGCTAAGAACACTGTGTTAAATAGATCTTACATGTATTTTTAAGCAATTAAATTTGCACTTAGACAATACAAGTTTTGAGGTAGTGGCAGTAGGACTGAGATTTTTAATAGTCTTATATAAAAGAAAACTTTTAAAGTCTGAGAAATGAACAATCTAACACTAGGCACATACCTTCAACTTCCCTGTTTCACTGAGAATTTAAGAACTTAAGAGTTAAGTATTTCAAGTTAAGGGGTTTTTAAACTACTACAAGAAGAGGTGATTTACAAACAGAAATATTATTGTTATGAGGTTTAGGTGATAATTGCAAGGAAGATAGATTTTAAGTATAGTTATAAAAATCTATTGGTTGTTAAATGGTAAATATCATAATTGAGATGCAGTTGAGAGCCTAAGTGAAGCATGATTTTAAAATATTGGTTAATATATTATATTTCTGTAATTTAAAGCAAATGCCAAGGTTAAGTAAAAGGCATCTTCTCTAGAGAGCCATATAATTTAGAAAATGTTCCAATTAGTCAGCAGGTTCTAAGAATTTAACACTGCTGATTGCCCATCAGCAACAGAAAAACTAAAAGGCAAATTACTGAATTAGCTTCTGTCAGCAAGTTCATACTCATAGATTGATTTTTGACCCACAGATTTAGAGAAAATTAGATGTTATATTAAATGTGAAGGAGTCTCAGTGGAAGGGAGGGGAGACAGAAGAGGATGTCTGAGGACAAAGACAATGAAATGTGAGAAAAAGTGGCCGTGAATTAGCCTGGTGGATTTGATATTTTCGTCTTCACTCTTAAAATTATGCTAGGTGCTATTTTAGCATATTTACAATTCTTTCTTAAAAAGCAACTTAAAAATAACTTTGTATTAACATATGGCAAGGAACTGGAAACTGAGTGGATGCCCATCAGTTGGAGAATGGCTGAAGAAGTTATGGTATTTGAATATTATGGAATATTATTGTTCTATAATAATCAGCAAAATTATTTCAGAAAGGCCTGGAGAGACTTACAGGAACTGATGCTGAGGGAAGTGAGTTAGAACCAAGAGAAAACAGTGTACACAGCAACAACAAGGTTATGTGATGATCAACTCTGAGGGACTTGGCTCTTTTCAACAGTGAGGTGATTCAGGACTGTTCCAAGAGACTTGTGATGAAGAGAGACATTTGAATTCAGAAAGAAAGTTTTGGGACTGAATGTGAACCACAGCATAGTATTTTCACTCTTTTTGTTGTTATTTGCTTACATTTTGTTTTCTTTCTCTTTTTTTTCCTTTTTGATCTGATTTTTCTTGTGCAGCATGGTAATTGTGGAAATGTGTTATAGGAAAATTGTACATGTTTAGCACAAAAAATATTAACAAGCTATTGAATAAATACATCTGTGCTTTGCAGATGTGAGCAAGCAGCACCACAAAATAAAATAACAAAATATACAGAAAATGAATTTTATTCTTTTATTTTGCTCATAATATAATCAAGTCTTCACTAAGTAAAAAAAAAAAATTCATTTGTTAATTGTTCCTTTAATATGCAGAATTAAGAAACTCAGAATGGTAAACTTATGATATTAAGTATAATAGGAAATCTTAGGGTTTTTAACTTTAGCCTTGAAAAATAAGAACTACTATTTCTACCTATGTTTGTCTTTCTTATAAAATGTTTTATTTATATCCTTTATCTTTCCATGGAAATTAATTTTTCACTCCAGATTGAATAATTCCCTGCAACAAAGAAAAATCAATAAACAAAAGTTGCCCCCCCCCCGCAGAAAACCATGAGAATATATACAATATTCTGTTCTTGTAGTCCTTTGTCTGCCATTAGATAAGAGATATATTTAATTTTTTTCTTGTTAAAGACTGACATTTTGAATTTGTCTGAGTTCAAAACTTTTCAATGACTTTTTAAATATATCAATATATATGTATACATGTGCATATGTATAAGTACACACTTTTCAAATCTACATTTGTAGATTATTTGTTTGCCTGTTATTTGTCTTGGTTCTTTTTCTTTGCATCATTCCATACAATTCTTCCATATTTTTATAAATCATAATTTTTTACTGCTTAATAATATTACATTATGTTTAATTATCATAATTTTCCCAACACTATGCATTTGCTTTTTCAGTTCTTTATTCTTTTCTCCTTTTTTTTTTTTTTTGTTATTATGGAAAGTGCTGCTATGGATATTTCATTATATATTGGACCTTTGTTTCTGTCTTTGACTTCCTAGGAATATATACATAATATAGGTGCTGGTATAATACACATACAAATCTATAGATATCTATTGATATATGCATATGTCTATATATCTATATGGCATGGAAGGTTAGTATCTTTTCTTTCATAATTCTAAATTCAAAGTTGGAAGAGTTCTCATCTCCACCAACAGTACATTAATATCTCAACTTTCCTAGATTTCCAATCAACATTGACTTGTCCATCTTTTTTTTTCTTTTTCCTCAGTTGACATGGAATGAACTAAAACCTCAACGTTGTTTTCATTTGCATTTTCTCTGTTTTTCTGTTGTACCTAAGTAAATTTCACATGCCTGCATATGTTAAAGTTATTTTTAATGGGCTGCTTTCTTCTGCTGATCACAAATTAGTGGCTCCTTGATCCTTACATTTTTAACATCCCTCTTTGAAATTGTAATGACACTTGAATTGATTTTGCATAGCTCTAAATACTTCTTTAAATGTAAGTCCAAGTGGCTTTTCCCAATAGGTGTCCTTGCAAAAAGTTACAATTATCTTTAATTAGAAGACCTTAAATCACATCTGGATGGATAAATGAATAAGAGAATCAATGACATAGATATGCACATGTAGATACATACACAGTGATTTGAAGGACTTCAGATTTTCCCCTTTTATCTTTTCTCATTTCAAGACCTCACTCTCTGAGGGTGGGGCTGACCCCCACCTCTATCCACCCTTATAAAGCCTGTTTAGTCTAAGATGAATTCCATTCAATCAAGCTTGGGTGGAGACAGATCTTTTTATCTAAATTGCCTGAAGCTGGAGGTGTTCAGAGTAGAGAGAACATGTTTCTGTCCAAGTCTCTCTGTCGCACTTTCTCTCATTTTAATATTCATTTTCTCATTAACTTTTAACCAATTAGAGTTCTTTGAACACATGCTCTGCCAAGGGCATATACATAGTGAGTCCACTGCTCTCAGGGTTCTTTGGTCTAAGAGAGGGCCAAATGATCATCATTTTATCAATAAATGTTGTGGCCTTAGTAAGAGGATAATTAAATGACCTAATAACTATATATCTTGGACCTTTGTAATTGCCACATTTTACTGATTAAACATTTCACATTAAACTTAGCATCACATTCCTCTGTTCTCCAGTAGGAAAAAATATATAACAACACTTTATCTCCTAACTTCTTATACTTCAATGGAATACACTTCTCCTAGTCTACCAGATTTAAAGCCTCAATAATATTTGATTACTGTTTTCTTTGCTAATCAAACTCAATAAGTAATTAGGGCTTATTGATTCTTCCTTTTCAAAAATGTTTTTCGCGTTTGTGCTTTCTTTTCTATTCTCAATGACACCAAATTAATGCAGCCCACTATTGCCTGGAATTATTAGAAAAATCTGCAACTGGTCTTCCCGGCTGCACTTTTTTCTGTGCACTATTGCCAGATCAATGTTCCTAAAACAAAGGTTTGTTTTTTTTTTAATCTTGTTATTTCCCTGCTTAAAAATCATTTTGTCTCTAATAAAGTTCAAACTTTTTTCTCCTGTCAGGCTAGATTCTCTGTGATGTGGTCTTAAGCTTTTCCTTTCATTATGACTTTAATAAATTTCATATTTCAAGGAAGCTACATGGCGTACTGTTCCTGGACTGTACCTTGTACTATGATACCTACATGACATGCTAATGCAATTCCCTCTTTCCAGAATGTCTTTCCCTTTTGTATTTGTCAAATTCTTTCTTTTCCTTCTGTGCTTAGGTAAAATGGTACTTAGGTTCATAGAATGAGAGTAGAATTCTGAACCTTTATATTTATCACAGATCCATTTAGAAGTCTAGAGGAACCTTATCAAGTCTCTTAGAAAACAGCTTTAAACGCATAATATGTAGTTTTCAAAGGAAACAGATTATATTAAAATGTCACAATTACCCTGTTTCTCTGTCTCTCTGTCTCTCCACTGCCTCTCCGTCTCACAACGTAGAGTTTCAACTGATATTCAAAAGCCTATCTTCTAATTTTACTGATGAGTAAATAATAACCAAGAAGTTAAGAAATTTGGCCAGAATGTTATAGTTACTCTCTAAAGAGGACTTCAGTTTGTTATCTTCCTGGTTCTCAATTCAATTATTTATAGATACTGCTTATAACAGTATACACTAATCATTCTCTCCTACATTTGCTTCCATAATGGATGTGATAATTGACTGCCAATCACTTTGGTTGTGACTCTATAAACCAAAATGTCTTTTCCTACTCACCGCTATTAAAAATATATTGGAACATTAGTGCAGGGAACTGACTCACATTTGCTTTTATATCCCTGTATCCTGAAATTGTAGGTGCTTGCTGAATATACATCAATTGATTTACATATATATTACAAATCCTCACTCAGGGTGAGGAAATTTTAGGTCATCGCTACTCCTAAATATGATCTTATTCATGTCAAGGAAAAAGTATCTCCTTCATGTAGTAAAGATTCCCTCTATCTGTCTTTCTCCTATTGCCCTAGATCATCAAATCTTTGAAAGCAGGATGCATACACTATTCATTTTGGTACCTTACTTACCCCTTCATTCCCTAATAAAGGAGAGTAAATCTGTGACCACTCTACAGTGGTTACTGATACTTTCCCTGTATTAGCTTTTCATGGTTTCTATAATTTCTTTTGAGATCATGTTAATTAGTTATAGAAAAAAGGAACCAGAATTGTGATTTCTGTTGTGTCAACAATCACAGCATAACAAAAGTGGACATGCCTGTGGAACCCAAAGAGTTCCCAATCTACGTGGCAGTTTGCATCTGTATAACAATAGACAAAGGAAGGAGGAGGAAACAGAAATATCCACCTAAAGGGGCAGTAATGGGAAGGGGAATGATAAAGATGGGAAAAGCCCCAAAGCCCTCCAGGTGAACGAGACATTTTTCCCCTTGGGATCCCCTAAACCAGGAGAGTAGGATGGTCTCCTTATTTAAATGGATCCCAGCTACATAAACAATGTCTCACCCTAGCCCACACTGACGGCCCCTGTATAGAGGTCTATCTAGAAATCCAAATGGATTTCCCCACAGCCCTACAATTACAATGAGTATATTTCAAAGGCAAGATTTGAATTCAGGTCTTCCTAACTTTAAGATTCTCTAAATACCCTATTCTAAATTGCCTTTTTTGCATGTTAATGACATGATTAGGATATCAATAGAGTGCTCTCTGAATTTATTTAAAATATTGATGTTTTCCCCTCTTCATGAATATATTAGCTAAATAATTGAATTATTTTATACATGATTATTGGAAACAAAACTCTAGGTAAGTATATATAAGAAAACAAATCACAGGAGTACAAATGGGACATTTTCTCATTAGAAACCCATTGATCTAAAATCAATGAAAACAATGACATTTAATAGGCTGAGGTAGCAGAAGCTCTCTGTTCAATTAAGTTCTGTCATTAAACATTTATAAAGTTAATTTGCAGCACCTGGTGAGGATATGGTAAAATTAAATGCTGATTGATGTTGACCTGGTGGCTCCTCTCTTAATGACAAGTAATAAGAGCAAAAGCATTTTATTTAGAAAATATTTTGCTTATATTATGAAACATAGACTATTTTGGAGCAGTTGAATATTTATTAAATGTTGGTTGAATCAATGAATGATGAGAAAAAATAGTATATTAAGACTGCATTATTATAAAACTCATTGGTACAAGAGTAATATTATGTAGTAAAGCTTTAATAATTTGGGTTAATAAAGTATAAAATGAAACTGAATTAATGAAAAATCAATTATATATTTTAAAGTAAATTTTACTAGATAAAACAAATTAATAAAATGCTATTGGAGGTTCTTAAAGGACATTCAATTAATATTGAATAATCAGTTTTTTTTTTTAATGAAGCTAGAAGGACTCAGAGATCAAAGCTTAATTCAATATCTGTTTTAAAATTGGGGAAACTGAGTCTGAGAGAGGTGAAATAGCTTCCCCTGTGTTATAGAGCTAATTACTGATGATATGTTTCTAAAATGCTTGAGAGGGGAAACTTATAAAAGTTTCTCAGTAGTCTGGCAGGTGGACCAAAGGCAGAAATTAAACATTATGATGATCAACAAGGGACAGCAAGAAGGTGCCATAGTGCATAGAGTACCAGGTCTGATCGCAGGAAGAGATGAATTCAATTTGGTCTCTGATGCTTATTAAGTATGTTACTGTGGGCAAGTTATTTAACCCTGTTTGCCTCAGTTTCTTCCTCTGTAAAATGAGCTGGAGAAAGAAAGGGGAAAAATATCAGCATCTTTGCCAAGGAAACCCTCCAAAAAATGACAAAAATCTGGACACGACTGAAATGACTGAGCAGCAACAACAAAATAGTCAAACGCTTAACCAATGAATGGATATGACAATTCTTTCAGCCCTCTTTCATTCTTATAGTGAAGTCCCTTTGATCATCCTTATAATGAAATCCCTTTAATCCCAGGGTGACAAGGGTCACTCCAGTACCCACCCCTAATACTTTCCAAGGTCTTAATATAAATATTCAACTTCTACTTCAAAACTTCTTCATTTGGTGATCTCATCGACTCCCTGGATTCAATTATTTCTATACAAATGGTTCTCAGATCTGTGTATCTAAGCTTAACCTCTCTTCATCTTCAGTCTCTCATTTCCAGCTTCTGGTTGCTAATGTCAAACAGAACAGAATATCTAAAAACAGGACAGAATATCTAAAACTCAATATTAATAAAATACTCTGGACTATTAAATTCATTTATATTTTATATCGGTTTTTAATTTACACTATCACTAAAAAAAGTACACATACTTTATAAATATACGTATATGTGTGTGTTCTCATATATATATGGATCCATATAGTATATGTGTGTACTTATAAATATAGTATATATGTATGTACAGATAAATATCTCTGCCTACTCAAAACATTTTAATTGATAAAACTGTTCTCTCCAAAGTGACTACTGATTTATTTATTGCCAAATCTCATGGCATTTTCTAACTATTCATCTTGTTTGACCCCTCTGCAACATGTGACACTGTAGATTTTCCTCTTTTCAATGGTACTTTCTTCTCTCTGGGTTTTTTCAGTACTTCTCTCTCCTGATTTTGCTTCTATCTGTCTAACTTCTTTTTGTTTCCTTTGCTATGTTTTCATCCGGGGTCATGTCCATTAATTATAGATTCTTTCCTGGATCCCTTTTTCTTTTAAATGTCTGATTTCTTTCTTGATAATCTCATCAACTCCCATGGATCATCTCAGCAAGTGATTCTTAGATCTATTTACATAGCACTTACCTCTGTTTTGTGTCTATTGTTACCTCCAGAATCAACTATCAAATCTTGTTTGACTTTTAAATCCTTTCATAACCTGACTCTTTTCTATATTTTCATTCTTCTTTCCCTTCAGCCCTCTTCACATATTCTTTGATCCAGTGATACTGACCTCCATGTTTTTTCTCATACAAGATAATCTTTCTCCTGAGTCCATGCTTTTTCACTATCTTGCTTCTTATCTCTACCTCCTGGCTTCCTTAAAACTCAGCTTAAATCTCACCTTCTGCAAGCTGTCTTTCCCAAATCCCCTTAATCTTCATGCCTTCCACCTGAGAATACTGCCCCCCCCCAATTATCCTATATATATATATATATATCTTTTATCAAATGATTGCAGGATAATTTAATGGCATAGCTAGTTCATCTAGGAGTCTAGCAGAATCTCTCTCTCTCTCTCTCTCTTTTTTTTTTTTTTTGATTACAAGCAAGATTGTCTCATGCTTTAGATTGTAAGCTCCTTGAGAATGGGAACTGTTTTTTTTTTTTTTGTATATTGTTTAGCACAGCACTTAACACATAGTAAATGATTAATAATGTTAATTTTCTGACATTGTAAAATTCATTTTCCTCATCTGCTATGTTTTCCTCACAAGAAAGTTTCTAGAATAAAATAGAATATGTTTTTATATTCATTAAAAAATTTTAAGAAAGCTTTAGTCTTTCCTTTATAATAGTGTATGTCCTAAGAGTCTGGAATAAGCCTTATAATTTAACCTAATTGCTAAGGATTGGGAAGTGTAAGCAGAAAACAATCACCAATGATTTAGTAAGGAATGTAATAGTAACTTGGAAATAGATTGGCTATTAATCAGTTCACTGTAAGATGTTGCCCTTTCTTGCAATTTAGAAAAGCGTGGTCTATGGTTTATTTTATCTGTCAATCATTGGTTTAGGTTAGCCACAATCCAGGATTCTGGGAAACATCATTATTAGAACTATCATAAAATGTTAGAGTTGGGAGACACCTTAGTCCAGCTGCTAACCTTAATGTTAAACAAATTGAACCCCAAGGACATTATTTAATTTGCCCAAACTGGATAAACTTAGGGCTGTATATCCAGATAAGAATATAAATCATGGTAGGATTTTGCTTTAAAAGAACGTGGGAGGGAAACATAATTTTTCTACATTTAAAAAAAAAACTATTTTATTTAGTATAATGGTGAATACAACTTATTTTATATAACACTTTTAATTTTACAAATATATAATATAAAAGAACATCTTCATACTAAGAGAATCCTTAGAAACCAGTGTTCTATATTGCTGTATTGAGAATATAGCATGGCATACTTGAAATAAAACTGGTTTTGTAATTTAAAAAAAACATAGATTTTGTTAGATTCTTAGATGAACTAGATATGCAATTAAATTGTACTAAGAATCAGTGTCCTCATCTTTCAAACACAATTAATAATATATTACATAATTCACAAGGTTGTGATGGATGCATTTTGTAAAATTACAAGTCAGTAAAAGTGATTTGCAGTTCCCGAACAAGAGCCTACTCTCCTCCTCCTCCTTTTTGATTCTCATTGTCCATCTGTGATTTCTATCCCAAATACACATCAAATTCTGTAAAGTGTCCATTCAGATGCAAGCCTGGGCAATGGACATTCTACTGTCCTTTGGTCTTTTCTGTGTGGATGAACAGGCCAACCTCCTTTGATAAACAATCTCTTCCAGGAGATTCTAAAATTGTTTTTGGTTCAATGTGGCCAACATGCTACGATTCATAAAGAAGAACATTTGAAGGATCTTGCCATACACTGAGCATCCTTCCTTTGTCTGCAGTCTGTGCTGGATCTCTTCCATCAAAGTGGAAAATACCCTCAACCAACAAAATCTCTAAGCTACGTCTGAAGTTTGTTATAGGAGGCTTATTACATAAGTTTCCCAGAGTCGCAAAGTCCCATATTTTTAACATAAATATTTTAGTGGTTGGTTTTATAGCAGTGAAACCTGGAACCAACTCTCTCTGAAGGACTAAAACTGAGCAGCTCATGTCGGGCAAAGAGAATCTTAAGCTTCCTGCTCTTCGAGGAAGACAAGGAAAAAATTTAGCTCCAAAGGGGACAGGAGCTAAATGTCATCAAGGGATTCCATGACATGAGGGATGGGCATCTAAAGGATATGTGTTTTAGAATTTTAGAACTTTGTAAAGCAAATTGACTTAGGACACCTGGTTCAAGCCAGAGTTATTTTATCCTTGGTAAACAACCATACCATTCCCTGTTGAGTTCTTGCATCTGCCATGCTCTTCCTTAATGCTATCTTCCAGACTAACCTGTTGTCCTGAGATGAGGTCATATTAAGTCCCCCTCCTTTTCCCAAGGATCAGACTCTGCAGTAATAAACAATCGTTAATGTTCTGTCCAGGGTCCTACTCCTTTGGAAATAGGGGCGCATAAAATTTAAGGTGTTAGAGGGCAAATGAGTATAAGAAGATTCTGGGATTACAAATGGAGAGACCAGACATCAAATTCTATGCTCTCACAAGGTCACAATTCTCCTTGAAGAAGTGATAATGGAGGGCAATTTAATTAAAAGATAATGGAATGAATGAAAGAATTTTCACCAGCATCTCTGCAGGCCTCAAGAGCATATTTTCCCTTCCCTAAATATCAGCCCAAATATCTTTCTTGCCCAAATTGCTGTATGCTATAAATAACTCACCTTGAGAAATGTGTTTATCTTATTAAAGATTACAGAAATGTTGGCATAAATGATTTTCGGACTTGAATTATGGTAGTTTCTCTTTTTTTTTTTGTTACATGTTATTGAAAATTCAAGACCACGTAGGTGAAATTGGAGTTGTAAAACTTTACAGGAGTCGCTCAACAAATATCGAGTGTCACTGATAGGCAGAAAATTGTATACATCACTTAGTTAACCCCCAGGTAAATAGTTTTCTAAGTAGGGGCCACAAATTGAAAGTTAAAAATCTATCTTCAGTAATTCATAGATTGAAACAGAAAGGTCAAATGATGTCTTCCAAATCCCTTCTATCCTTCTTCGTGTTTCCATGTCTGTCTTGCATTGTGAACTGCTGGTAAAAGGGGTAAAGGGAGAACTCTAAAGGAATTACAAATGGCATTGGATAAATATATCAAAGCAAACTAAATTAGCTAGCTGTCACTTCTGGAAGTGCTGAGGAGCCAGCCCAGATGGCTATTCCAGTAGAGTTGGTGCAAACCCAGCACCTCAAGGAAAAAGGAGTTATATATAGGTCTATAGGTCTGCCCAGTCCTGTGGTGACATAAAGCAATCCATTGTAGGAGAAGGAAGAGAACAAGTTATAACTAGGAAGGTGGGTCCTGGCAAGTGGTATGAAAATAAAAAGGAGATGGGAAGAGAGAGTACTTCAGCAGAGTGGACCAAGATTCATAAAGAAGGTGGTACTTGAAACAGGAATCTATAAAAGATTAGACAAATGTGTACAATCAAGTAAACATGCGTTGAGTATTTCCTATATATCAGGCTTATGTGAAGTGCTGGGCATCCAAAAAATAAAAAATAAAAAATACAAACTACTTCTGCCCTCAGGGAGCTTACAACCTAATGGGAGACCATCTGTAAACAGTTATGAGATACACACAGGAGAAATTGAAAATAATTTCAGAAAGAAGGCACTTGCCTTAATGGAGACCAGGAAAAGCTTCTTGCAGAAGATGAGTTTTTATGTCAACCTGGAACAAAGCCAAGGAAACGAGAAAGGAATGGAGTGAGATCATTCTAGGCAAAAGGAAGTGGGAGGAGGAAAGGCAAACCATGGAGAATCAAATGAGAACAGGTACAGTGAGAAGCTCTTTTGTACAAATGTAAAAGGGAAATATGAGACAAGACTAGAAAAATGCAGATGTCATTTTATAGAGCACCCTAAATAAAGTAAAATGTAAGATCCCTCATGGTAGGTAGCCAACTAAAAGCCTTGAACCCTGATGGCAGTCTAGATATGTTTACACAGTGCATATACATGTGAATATATGTACACATATGTATGTGTGTGTTCATCACATGTTAACTAACCTAAGACCATGTAACTGATTAGATGAGTAAAACAAGATATAAGTAGTTCTGTGACTTATCTATTGTAAGTTGTTTTATTCTTTAGTAGCTTATATTATCTGATATAGTAAAGAATTTTATGTCCCTTTAGTCCTCACCAGCAATCTAAGACAGCTAGTTAAGGTAAATGACTCCACTGATCAACATACTGATGCTCTTTTATCTACAATAATTTTGAATGCTCTTCTGCCCTACCTCTTGCTTTCATCATCTCTTTCTATTGTCTACTTTTTTTTTCTTGCTTCAGTAGAATATTAGCTCATTGAAGGAGGGAGGTCTTCTCATCTCTTGTTGTAGAAACTGGACACAATAAATATTGAACAAATGACTCTGTTCTCCTTCCCTCTCCTATTCCTTCCTGTCCTTGACCTCTAGAACTTTTATTCAATATTTAGACTGTTATCATTTCATCCTAAGTTGGTGAATAGGAAATACAGATGCTTTAATTGTATTTGAATTCTTTCTGTTTCTGGCTGCTTAATTTAACACATTCTCAGGAATGGGAAACAAGGGTGGTTTCCACATTGTTTTCCCATCAGGATCTTATTTGTAAGTGTTGTGAATCTTCTGTCTGTTTGTAAAGAGAGCTCTATCTAGAGTGGGTTTGATGTCGTCTGGTGATGACTTTTTAAAACATCAGTCCGTTTCTTGTGTGTTAGAGAAATGCATTAGAGTCAATGAGATTCAATTTCTTCAAGTTAGTGAAATTAGGTTGGGGTGTGTGTGTGTGTGTGTGTGTGTGTGTTCAGCAGGCCTGAAAATATTTTTTTCTTTGAGAGGTTTAATCGTATATTTCCCATCCTTCTCATCTTCAGATGCATAAATCCAACTTAGAAATTTTAACAGCTGAGTGCAAATTGCACATACAAACATGCCCGCTTGATTTCTGTAATCATTTCAAAGGAAATGCCACTTGTCCCCAGAGCCCTGGGTATCATATATTTGGTTACCATCTTTTTTTTTTTTTTCCCCACAGAAAGATTTCTGGCTGCACAGCTTAAGGGAAATAGGGAGGAATAAGTACTTTTACTAGCTCCTACTTTTCTGTACATATTTGTCCTTTATTTTTTTTATTTTAATTTTTTAAATTTAAAAAATCAGTTTAGTTTCAAACATTTGACAGTGCCTCTTATGTACAAGGTATTGTGGCAGGTATTTTCTAGAGGAAGAAAATGAAAAGATGCTGTTTGTCTTTTGAGTTCAAAGAGGACCATTGACATCATGGGGTAATGTCTTGACTTATGTGTGAATTGGATTTAATAAAGCAGAAAATCACCTTGCTCTCTCTTCCAAAGTCTTTGATGACCAGTGGCAGGACAAAAGTCGGGATGGCTGGGATGACCTTAGACTCTTCAATTTCTGGCCAAGCTCTAAATGCTCCTGCTTCAGCTGGCTTTATGGCTGTGGGAGCCAATCATTCCCATCCATCGATTCTGCTGGGTAAAGTCTTCACATACTTGTGGTGGACCGCCCCCCCCCCCCAACTAACTGATAGATTTGAAACCTACTGGCTTCCCTTAGCCTGGTTTAGCCCGTCTGCCAAGAGGGATTTTACCAGGATATGGTGGCCAGTGGCGTGCTACAGGTTTTTGGAGCCACAGGTGAGAATTGGGGGAATCAGGTAGTCACCAACAGTGGATGCTTGAGCAGTCATGGAAAGAGTTCAGCAGCCCTCATGACAGAGGTACTAGGCCCCCTGAACCCCACATTGTGGCAGGCACTGGAGGAAAATGAAGATGAAAAGATATAATTCTTGCCAACAATAAGCTTGTAATCTATTCATGTATCACGAACACTTTCCTCATCCCTTTGTCCTGATCTCCAAGCTGCTGCAATGAAAGGAACCATTTTGTCAAAACAAAAAATCAGCAGAAACAATGCTGATATTGCAGACCTTGGTTGGTTTCATTGGATTCAGTACATTGTGATAGCTTGAGATCATGGATTTTCTTTCATTGTGAGGAACATTTAAAACTATTCTCTTTCCCTGCTATATGTTCTCTGGATCATGTAGCCCTTTTTGTGGGTCTACAATACATTGTTTATACATTTTCTTGGTCATCTGAACTTGAGTCTTACCCAACAAGACTGTTACCCCCCAAGAGAGGAACCATGTTCTCTTTTTCCTGAATCACACTGCCAATTCAACACATAAACTGAAAAACACCTTTTTTCGATCATATCACCATGTACTTGCAACATGACAAGTGGTTGTCCATCTTTTGTTTGAAGAGTTCCAATAAGTGACTCTGTGGAAAGAATGGTGGACTTGGAGTCAGGATGATGTGTTCAAATCTTTCCTAAAACCCTTAGTGTGGGTAAGTCATTTAAGGATCTCAACTTCTGTTTTATCATGTGTAAGATGGGGATTATAATTAGTCACCTACATTATAGGATTGTTGAGTGGGAATTAAGCGAAATGATGTTTGTAATGTGCTTTGCAATTTACCACACAAATATTAGCTATTATTATTATCATTATTTTAGTCATCACTATTTTAGACAATCTTTGCCACTTTGGGCTAGATCTATATGTTAGGAAGCTTTTCCTTGTTTTCTTTTTGTAACTCTCAACCCTTATTATAGTCCTAGAAAAATAATTGCTAGCATTGATGAAATCTTGGACAAATTAAAAGCAGAAGTAGTGGTTTGGGCATTTTTTTCAGACTGAAAGCAAGAACTTCAAATGTTATGGGTAAATATTGAAGTTATGAAGGTGGTGTCTGCCAGTAGATTTTATATTTCTGGACAATACTTTAAAATAATATCTAATATCCCTAAGTTAATGAATTTTAAGTTCCTTGAAGACTGGTGCTAGTTGGTCTATCTATTTCTAGCCTCTAACACAGTGCTTGCAAATAAAAAATTTGTAATAAATCCTGGTGCTTGACAGCATTATGTGCCAAGTACTTTGTAACATATCACTGAGACAAAGATAAAAACAGAAGTCCGTGACTATGGGAAGCTTTTGTTCTGTAGGAGAAACCATTCATTCACATATGGGCATGTATACAGTTAAAAGAACACAAGGCAAATGTTTATTTTGATGGAGTGTTGGAGGAATTGAGCAGAGATACTGTCAGTTGGAGGGACCAAGAAAATCCTCAGCTAGGAGAGTGTAGGTACTTTAGCTGGGTTTTGAAAGAAACTAGTAATTCTGAAAAGTGGAGTTAAGACTGGGTATGTTCTAGGAAGGCAATGCAAGCTACGCAAAGACACAGTGGTAGGAAATCGAAGTCTGCACATATGTAACGACAAATCATCCTTTTTCTAGAATGGTGATCCAAAAGTTATTTTTATAAGGTCAAGAGCTCTTACAGCACTTTTCTCATTAAAATCCTTTATCACTTTTTTTCTCCCCACTTTTCACTTTTCCTCTTCTTCTAATCCAGTTCTCTTTAAACTCTCACCATCCCCACACCTCTGACTTCTCATTCTTTCCTTTCAATCTTTAACCCAAGACATACTCGGTTTAACTAAAACCCCCTTCATCCCTCCTTGTCCTGTGATGACCTCCCAGAACCAGAACCTGAATTACCTGTGCCACAGACCCCCTACGCTCCTATACATGCTGCGTAGAAGTTTGGAAACAAAGCCATACTAAGTGATTAACTACAAATCTGCACTATTTCAACTCAAAGGGCACTCCTTCCCACAAGGTCCTCTCTTTAGTCTTTTCTGATGAGTATCACATTTCCCAGAGTAGCAAGTCCAAGTCTTTTCTTATTTCAAGTATCCTTCCACATCCTTCTCAACTGAATAATTATTGACTGAGAAGTAGAGACCGTTTGGTTGTGCCCCACTCTTTATTTCACAATTCCTTGACATTGTGCGCCATTCTTTCCTTTATTCTAATCTGTCGCTAAGAGGTGACTTTCTTTGTGATAAAGCAACATCCTTTAGGGGTACCCTTGACCTCATCATATGGGAAGTATCTATTAAAAATTAGTCTTTAAAAGTGGCAAATGTAATCAAGAGAACTTTTCAAAGGCAAGAAAGAAAGGAGGAAACTGCATATCTACCAAGCTAGATCTCAAACAGAATAATTAATGAGAAATGGTTATTAAATAATCAGTTTTTCCTTTCCTTTGTCCTATTTCCTTATTCAAAGTCCAGTCTTTTGAGGCAATCTTTAAATTTGCCCAAGCATTTATCCTATCTAGGCCTTCTTACCTAAGTGGAGCTGTTGACCCTCCCAAATGAATAAGCCATGAAGAATTTAATCTAAGAAAAATTTTGACCTTTGGTGTTTCTCTCAGACAGTCTTGAGATGGAGGCAGGTTGAGGGTTTCAGGGATGGGGTAGAACCTATGTCTAGACTGCAGTGGTTAAGGATGATCTGGAAGGGAGAGGGAGTAGAATCACATCCCCTGGTACATCACTAAAATAGGTCTACTTCTCATTATCACATTCACTGTCTCTTTAATTGTTGAGCAGTGCTGTTCTCCTTGTCGGGAACACCCAACTTCTGAGTGCGTATAATCATCAAGAAGCAAGAATGATCCATCCTTGGTTTAAGAGAGGCAGACAAATGATCCTTTTAAAAATTATTTGCTAGTAATAATTAATAAAATGATTAATTACTCAAGTTATGTCTCCCAAACTTTTTATCCATCACAGTAGGAAAAAGAATATTAAAGAGAGACCAAGAAATTCACAGGACACAATATTTGTCAAATGTTAAAGCCAAAACAACACCAAAAACACACACAGACTTATACCAATATCTCTCAGATGTCTAGATATCAATATAGAAAGCAAAAGAAACTAATTATCTTAATAAAAGAACATAACTTTTGCATCATTATTATTCCTGACTTGATAGGATGGACCCTATGCCTGAAAATTTATTTGAAAGCAGCAGTAGATGCAAAAAGTGAGTTTTGGTAAGACCATATTTATCAACTATGTTCTTCTGTAAAGAAGTCTAGGAAGTAGTGACTAAGGAGACCCTTAAAGCATTTGTCTAAAGATAAGGTTCCCAACTCATATACCTGGCTCAGAGGCATCCTGCATTAGCAACAGAGAACCTCAGTTATTCAGTTTCTGGAGCTCTGTGCCAAAAATAGTGTATTAAAATGATCATTTAATCCTTCAAAACATTGATATATCAGTGCAAATCTAGATGGAACTCTCATCTGAAAAGAGTGATGGGTTCCTGAAATAGAAATTATGAGGTTTCTGCAATGGAGAGGGGGAGAATAATAATTTTTTTTTTCTTGCCAAATTTGTCCTGGAAATTGCAGAAGTCTCAGGAAAAAGATTAGTAAAATACCATGCCCTCGATTTACTGTTTTTCTTTGTCAGTGGTTTAAATTGGGAGGGAGTATAAAAAGGGAAAGTCTTTGATGTAGTTTTTTTTTTCTAACTGCCCACTGTTTTTATATTATGAAATCTTTCCAAATTTTAAAATAGAAGGGTTTCTGTGCTTCTGAAAACATTTCACTGTCTCATGTAAATGCAGAAAAGTTAACTTTCTGTGATTTTACTCAGCATTAACACTTTGGAAAGCTTTTCTCCTCCAGACCCTCTTTTTAAATGTCATCATTACAGACAAAGCAAGCTGTTGTCTTTAGTGAAGGCAGTAGATCTGTTACAATGAGGTATATGTGTTTGGGGGTGAGAGTAGTTTTGGTGAACCCCAGTTCTTCAAATATGATCTCTTTCAATATAAAAATACAACCTCCAAACATGAATTCCTCATTTTATTAATCATCATTCACTTAAATATTTCAGGTTCATCTTGGACCTTTCTGCTGCTTCCTGAGCTCTCGTTTTCTTGAGACTTACTTGCTAAAAGCACCTTTTCCCCATTATGATCTCTGTTTTTCTCTAAGCCTCTGCTGCCACACTGTGGGAGAGAGGAAAAAAATAGACAACCCTGAGGTATTGGGAAGATAGCACTTTGTCTCAAGGAACAGTTATTTTAAACAGTCAGTTCATTTTTAATTTTTTTCTTGAATATTAACATGAACATTTTTCAAAGAAATAAAGATTAAAATGGGGTAACTGGAGTATAGTAGGAACATTAATACAAGCCTCTACATGTCCTTCTCCCATACTTTACCATTACTTACGGAACTAAGGGAAAAAGAGAAACTGACTAATCAGTTAGAAATAAGACCTTTCCTGTAGAAAGGAGAATATTGGGAAATTATCTAGGACTTATTTCCACTACCCTCCCCATGCATTTCTTCCATAAGAATATACAGCTTTATCCTGGGCTCTTTTCTCCCCTTTTGTCACTGATTTGTCACAAAAATTATTCATTTGGAGATGGACTTGTTACCAAATTTGAGATTGTAAGCAGACAGAGCAACTCGTTCAGTTCTTTTTATTCTAAGGAAAAGCCCTAAACATTCTCAGAAACACAAGAGACTCATTACAAAGATCCATGATTCAAATTCAGCGTTTCATCCAAAATACTTCAGGATTCAATTCCTACCGGTCCCCAAGACAGGATATGTAGCATTATAATAGGCAAAGACAAATGTGACTGATGTATCAAATGATCATGTCAAGCCACAGAACATCCAAATGTGTTTAGAATGGAAAAAATGAGTAAATCAACTTGTTTGAAGCATAGTATATGGAAAAATAATATAATTATAATATTGCAAATAGTTTAAACATTAGTTTAGTATATGTAATTATTGAAAACTTTAGAAAAAAAGATATAAGTATATGAAAAAAAGCAATTTTTCAACAGAGTGGAGATTGAATTGGGCCAGGAAGACTAATATATAGACCTAATAATCTATAATAAAGGCAAGAATTTATCTATAACGTAGAGAAATTTGTAAAGAGATGGCCGGATTTGACAATTGATTTAATATGAGACTGAGGCAGGGAAGAAAATCAAGGTTAGTACCATAACTTTGTCTATCTATTGAAATAGGAAAGTGGATATATCTGTGTCATAGAGATAAGCTCAATTTTTGACATGTTGAGTCTGAGAAGCCATCTACTTGGTTAAATTGGAAGGAGTCCAGTGGCATAATGCATACTGCCAGATGCAAATAAGGAAACCCTGAGTGCAAATGATGCTTCATATACTTAAGAGCTATTTGTTCCTGAGCAAATCAGTTAGTATTTCTCAATTTGCATTCCCTATCTGTGAAACGAGAATAATAATGATGCATATCTTGTAGAGTTATCCTGGGAATCAAATAAGGTAACATATAAAGTACTTTGCAGATGTTAAAGCACAATCTCAATGCTAGCTATTATTATTATTATTATTATTATTATTATTATTATTACTATTATTTTATTGCTATTTTTCTAGATCCTTAGTGACATGGGCCTGAGCCACAGGAAAACAGGACTAGGATTGAAAACAATTTCTTTGGGAGTCATCTTGTAGATTGATGGGCGAAGGGAGATTTTTTTGGTCCATCTATCAAAATTGTACATAGCTCAAATGCTATCTCCTCACTGAAACTTGCCCTGATTTTCTCAGCAGGTATTGTCTTCCTCACCTGATTCCATAAACCTCTGAATTATGTTGCTCTCCTACCTTCTTCACCATCTCATTTGTATTATGGTGAATCTGATTGTATGTCTCACCACCCACACTAGATTATTTTAAGACTCTCAAGGGAAGGAAATATATTTACTTAACTTTTATCTCCTCCAACACATAGTAGTTTTTCATTATTAAATTTGGGGGAGGGTGAAAAAAGTCTTTATAAAACTTGTTTGTATTCCTAGATTTTCCTTCCATGTGGTAACTCGCACATGGAACTTGCCTTTTTGCTTCTTTTATTTTCTTATCTATCTACAGTACTTGGAGAGTCTGAAGTAAAAATGTAGGAAAAAGAATAACTCAAACCTTTCTTCCTCTTTACTGCCTAGGACATTTGGGAAACAAGGAAAGCTTAAATTTGTTAGAAATGGGATTTCTTCTGCAGAAAATGGGTAAAAACAGTTTTGAGCTTTTCCTGCCCTTTTTTCCTCTTTCCCATATTTAATAACTCAAAACATTTTCCTTATAAATGATAAGTAGCATTAATATGACAGCAAGAGGCAGTTCATGACTCAGTGGCCAGAGTGCTGAACAGAAGACAGACGGTTTCTGTGTTACGCTGGGCAAGTCACTTAAATATTTCCTCACGCGCACTAGAGAAGGGAGTAGCAAAATATTCCAGTCTCTTCGCCCCAGCCACAAAGCAAACAAACAAAAAGATCCATGCAGGTTCAAAAAGAGTCAGACATGACTATACACACTGAACAGCCATACGATATATAAGCAGCAATACCAACAACTATCAAGAGGCCTCAGGGGACTTTAAGAGTATCCCATTTTGTGTGGGCTCTCTAACACGGATGCTGATTTATCATAAAATCAACCATCTCCGAAGGCATTTGTTACCAAATGCAGGCATTTCAAGGAATAGAACAACACAATAAGCTCTCCTAGTTAAAACAATTCGCTGTTTACTCTGGAAGAGTAGGAAGGCTGGAAGCAGGAGATGGGCTCAGCTGCCTCTGTTACCGGAGCCATCCTCGTCTGGTATTAGTCTCTAGTTACTTCATAAAAATCTGCTGAATGAGTGCACAACTCCCTGAAAAGGATTAGCAGCCCCTCATTGGAAACCATCAGAAAATACAAGGTATTAAGCAAAGACACGGATGGTGAAAGAGTGCTTGGAACTTATTAGTGGAACAAAGGTAAATTAAAATTCTTTTAAAAAAAAAAATCTGCACAAGCTGAATTTTCCTAAGCTCCCTGGTTTTAGAATGAAAAAGACCAAGTCTATATTCTATAATGTTGCGTTGAACAATTCTTGATTTCAATAATGCAGTGCTCTTGTTTTAAAGGGTTAGAAAAGATCTTTGCTTATCTTTGAAATTCACATTTTCCTACCAAGTTCATTTTTAAAGTAACCTTCTTGTTAGAAATGAAAGAAAATCAGAACTTAATTTAAAAGCAAGGACTTAGATGATTGCTATTGAAATGGTGCTTTGGGAAACCAGAGTTCATTAACATGAAGCCATTGTACACGTACAGTAGGTACTAACACATGGGGAGGGGTAAACTTCAGTGTATCAGTGAGGGAGAGACTTCCTTTCCCTCAGACTGCAGATGAGACTTGCCATAAGGTGACTACTCCGAACATGACTAGTCTGGACATTCGCCGATGGAGTTGAACATGTTAGTGAGGGAATCTGGGCGATGACTGGGTGTTCAACCAGGGTTCCAGGGGACTGATAATAAAGCATGGACTGAACCGGTCCCTGAATGTAGATGGCCAGAGCTGAATGGAGCAGGCTAGAGACAGGAGCTTCAGGCTTCAAACAGAAGGGAGGGAAATGGTCTGTAAGCAAGAGGAAAATGAGACATTTTGCCAGGGCTCCTCCCAGGAGGGGAACCCGCTTTACTGGGGGCAGCCCCGGAGACTTAGACCAATGGCAATACAGTGAGCTGCAGCCCTGACAGTGAGGGGAGACAGCCACGGTCATTTGTGACCAGAATGTGAATACGGCAGGTACTTGGCTAAGCTCAGACAACACTTGGTGCTACTGGTCAAAGCAATGCAGTAGTTACGTAAACAGTTCTGGCATTTTTTGCTGTTGCTGCTGAGCTCCTCCAGGGGATTGAGTGCAAAGGATGGTTGTTGTTCTGAGGTCAGAGCATAGCCTGCTTGCTCCAGCTCCAGAAAATAGTCTCTCCTATAGCATCCTATAGAATCTCCTAGAGTGGCTCCTAATAGTATCCAGACACATGTTATCCATTTCATTCTGGGTAACAAATTCAGGATGTAGAATTTATCACAATACATACCTACATGTGTGATCATCAGTGCATAGATTTGTTTAATTCATGTGTATTTGTTAGATTTTTTCCCCCCTCTTTTCTATGGAAAATGATGTGGGAAGTAGAGGAATCTGATTTTATTATTTGAAAGAAATAAAATTAATTTAAAAAATGTTTATTCAGACAAAGACTTGAGCATGATGTTTAGTCAAGAGTAGAGTTCATTTTGCTCCCATAAGTAGTGACTACCTCCCGTACCGTAGGATTTGGCATTCTACGATTAAATCTATCCATACATTGGACAACAGCCAAGAAAATCACACATCTGTTACGTATCCATTAGTTACATTTATATCTACTAACTACTTATAGTGGGTCTTTGTTGTTGTAAGGCATTTGTCGGTCTTGCTCATCTTTTTGTGACTTCTTTTGGAGGTTTTCTTGGCAAAGATATTGGAGTGGTTGGCTCTTTGCTTTTCCAGCTCATTTTATTGGTTTGTTCAAGGTCACACAACTAGGAAGTGTCTCAGGTTGTATTTTAACTCAGTTCTTCCTCAATTCAGCTCCAGGGCCCCATTTAGCTCCCAGGGACTCTAGCTCTTTAGCACAGGTCAGCTTTAGCACATAAATACTATAGTTGGCATTTTGGATTCCATAGAAATGAAATGAAATGAAATTTCTGGGTAGTGAAGTGAAGAACAAGAGAGGTGCCCCCCACCTCAAAACCTACTTTTAAGTTTGTGCAGGAAATAACTCAAGAAAAAGGGAAGAGATTCAGTGCCTGAGTACAGAAGTATCAAACTGGTTCCATCCCGGATTAAAATGTCATGTCAATACAATGAAACCTATACAATGACAGTGTTATTTTCTAAGGCAACGTGTACCTGAAGGGATATTTATCTAGGATATAGTAGTCTCTGTTTCTATTTGGCAGAGAGGACAGAGCTCTGGACTTGGAGGCAGAAACTCCTGAGTGTGAATTCTGCCTCAGACATATCACAGCTGTGTACATCACTTTATATGCTAAGCTTTTTATTTCCTCCATGATATAATTGGGAGAGTGATCATCACTGTGAGAATTAAACTTATATAGATAGATGTATGTGTGTATAAATGTTTATATATGAATACAAGCAGCATACTTTATAAACTTTCGATATTTACATAAACATCATTATTATTTAGCAATATTACAGTTGATATGAGATGAAGGTGTCTAGTTTGGATCCTGACTGGAAGTCAACCTCCTAGATCAAAGAAGGGAATATGATAAATGTCAGTTCCTTGGGAATATTTTCAAGGAAGGACATGAGTGAAGAGCCCTCAGGAAGGGATCAAGGGTTCTCAACACAGCATCTTTCATTTAGAGATGGGAAGATCTTTCAAGATAAGGAAAGTGTTATCCAGAGACATGGGTCCTTTGCTGAGAATCTGAGGCATCAAATTCACAGCCTGTCCGAACCTCAGATCCACTTTCCATCTACTTTTCCAAGCTTTGCCTCCTAAAGTTCATTCTATTTGTCTTATATATCACTGAATGACAATGAATTCTTTTTCTAAGTAGCAGGGAAGCTAGTTTATGCTAATATTCTTTTCTCAGAAAAGAAAGGTAATTCACTGCCATTGGGATAACCCAATGGTTGAAGTTACTCTTGGATAGTCCCGTAGTGTAGGGAAGGTGGTGTTTGGCCATTGACTAGAGTTTGGCAAATATATCAAGTACATTAAATATTGTATATTATAATAATATATTAAACATTAAAATAATATATTAAGTAAAACAAGATAATTAATTTTTGCCCCCTCTAGTCAAATGCAAAACAAATGGCAGAAAAAGCTCAATGTGGATTTGAAGGAATATCTCCAAGACTCTTAAAGGGGGATTGTCTCAATGACTCAAGATGGGATATGACAAAAAATGGGCAAAATATAGGAAGAAAAGGGAAAATCTGAAAAAAAATATCTTTGAATTAAATATCAGAATATAAAATGCAGTCTGTATATCTTTATACCCACGTAGCTTTAAAATAAACACATCTTAATAATTGTTCAGTTGTTGAGTCCTGTCGACTCTTCATGACCCCATAAATGAGATGTGGCGAGACAGGTCCTGTCTTCCAGCATCTCTTGGGATTTGTCCAAGTTCATATTTGTTGCTTCCATCAAATGTTTCAGAGTAATTACCCCTGAAAACTGGAAGCTAACATATGTATCCATTGACAGCCATTATCATTTGGTAGCTTGGTGAATGGACCACTTTTTAATTTTTTTTTTTTTTATATATAGTGACTTCCATACAGGTACCTGAATTTGACTCCAGCACCACCCAGTGGCAGGTCTAAAAATTGCATCTTACAGGATAGGAACCAGGAGTTACATCACTAAGGGGTCTGGTGCGTTACCTGCTTGGTGAGCATGTTGCATTATGTCTGGATGTGATTGGAACCGAAGGGGAACATCTTAGTTAATAAAATAAATAAATAAAACTTAAAAAAAAACCTAAAACTAAAACAAACCTCGTGTGTTTTGCCTAAAGCTGTAGTCTTCAAGTTAATCAGTTTTTTGGTAAAAAATATGCAGCTGGAAGGTTAGCATTAGGGTTAGAGTTAGGCTGGGTCAGCACTACTCCTCATCTCTGCTAGAGAAACGCCTCCCAACAGTGAGTTCTTAATGATTTTCAAAAAGGTAAATCATTTAAAAGACATTTCAATCAAACTTAGATTCACATTGTTTTTAATTATATAATTTAATTCTTCTAGTCCAATAGTGAGGCATTTGCTATGTGCCAGGGAGATTAGTATGTGTGTATATATAAATATATATTATATATAATATTTATATATGTGTGTATATATATAATATGGTTCTAGAACTACATTGAGCATGAGCATTTTTAGTTGTTGCTTTTTTTTTTTTTAAGTCATTAAGTTCCTTAAGAATCACAGAATACACAGTGGCAAAATTGGAAGAGATTTCAATAGCCATTCAGTGTAGTTTGTGTCTGGGATTGGAGAAGAAGCAAAAAAAAATGTGTGTATATGTGTGAATGTGTGTGTGTATCTATACACACACATTTATATATATATAACAAGTATATAAAATATAACTGCATAAATTAATTATATTGTTTTATTTAATATATTATTTTAATGTTTAGTATATTATTATAATATATAACATTTAATGTACTTGATAGATTTAATTATTTTATTTGATATATTATTGCAATATATAACATATATATAAGTATTATGGCAAATTATATATAGAAGAATTTTTATAAAAATTACATATAGCAGAATTTTTAAGATTAGAAGCTGTTACATATCTAAACATGAGACTTCCAGTAACATGAAATCTACTCTGTTCTGATGCCTCCCATTACACTTTTGTAGAGCGCTAATTATTTCAATGGGATTCTGTACATCAAATCTAAATTTGTCTTCCAATGGGTTCTACCCTTTGCCTCTGGGTTCTGCGCTCTGAGGCTGTTTAGATATTTGAAGACAACTTCTTTCTTCTCTTTCCTAGCTACGACTTTACTAATTCTCATTTTGGAATCCTCTAGATGGGGCAGTGGAGCTCAATTTTGAGTTCAATAGGGGTTTCAATATGAGCCCAATGAGAGATCGACTTCAAGTCAAAAAGACCTGACTTCAAATCCAGTTCAGAACTTAACTGTTTACTTTTACTAATTAGCAAGTCACTTCACCTTTACCCAAGTTTCTTTACTTGTAACATAATATAACCCCAATTCCCAGGGTTATAAGAAGATTAAATGAGATGATATTTGTAAAATACTTAACACGGGGGACCTGGAACATAGTAGGTATTTTATAAATGCTTATTCTCCTCCCCTTTCTCTTTCCTGCTTTCCTCTATAGGGGATGGAAGTATCCAGTCTTGGATGCCCTCCCCCTCCTCTCGAGTTTATTAGCATATTTTCTAAAATGTGACCTAAATAAACAAACATATACCTTAAGTGTAGGCTGATGAGGTTATAGTATAGAAAGCCTCTCATCTCCTTATTCCCTTTGCTTCCCAGGTAATCTATTATATTTTTTGCAATTATATATAAAGATCATTTTCAATATTGACTTTTATAAGGTTATGATTTCCATTTTTTCTTCTCTTCCTCCTGTAACTCCTCTCTCCCCAAGACAAGAAACAACTTAATATAGGATATAGAATTACAATCATATTTAATATATTTCCATATTAGTTTATAAGTTCCAAATTTTTCTCCCCCCCAAAATGACAAGCAGTCTGTGTTATACATGTGTCATCATGTAAATATATTTCAACATTAGTCATGTTGTGAAAGAACAAACAGAACAAAAAGGAAAAGCCATAAAGAAAAATACAATAAAAATCATCATTTCTTATGGAACAATGATATCGCATTACATTTACATACAGCGCTTTGTTCAGCCATTCCCCAATTGATGGACATTTCTTGACTGTTCAGTTCTTTGCCAAAGATCTTTGAACATGTGGGTCCTTCTCCCTTTTCTATTTCTCCTCCTTATTCCTCAAAATCATACCTTGCCTAAAAACATAAACCAAGATTACATCAGCTTTCCTGTTTTCTGTTTCCTCCTCTTCCAACTTTCTCAATGTCCATGTGATTAAAATGAAACTCCAAGTTTGTGACTTGTCCAAGGACATCCATGTACTAAGTAGCAACAGTCAGCAGTTGAGCCCAGACCTTACGTCCAAAATTCAGTGCTCTTTCCATGACAGAGGCTTGCAAACAGAATGTAAATTATTAAGAGTTCAATGAATAAATAAATACCTCAAAGTGTTCATATTTTTAAGAATGAGCCGGGGCATCTGTAATTTTAGGGTAGAATGATTCATTTTGATGAAGGGAGCCAAGTTTTGAAGACTTTTTTCACATTTTTTTTCATCTAAAATGCCTTTTTTGGCTTTATCATCAGAGTTTTATGTCGAGAGATGAATCCCAGGAGAATAATTCATGAAAGCAAAGCTCAAAGGACATTTCCAGGGCATATGTCTCTACTTTAGAGTGCTCCGTGAAATTTGTCAGGATCAGATGAGCTACTATAGAGGGAAGAACTTTGAAAGCCAGAAAATGCCATCAGAATGTGAGGGATTATAAGGGACCACGATGGAGATGGGCAGACTTAGGACAATGGAAGTTCTATATCATAAAGGAATACATTGCATAAAACATTATATTAAATCCTGCCATATGGAGGTTATTTTGCACAGTCCACCTTGGCGTAAGTTAGCAGTTAGCACCAGAGATAGAATTAGGGCTCACTCAAAATTTTCTCTCTTGACTTTACTTTTTTCTCTGTAAAAGTGATTTTAAAAATAAGCTCCCTCAAAATAGTAAAAAAGAAAAAAAAAACATATAAACAGTTTCTTATGCATTTTTAATCTTATTCTCTCTACTAGTTCTTACATTTCTGTCCACAAACATGGTTAAGTTATCTGTATAATAAAAGAAGACTTTTCCTTGATTTTAATAGCTTCCTACCAAAAGACAATGATACATATTGGAAGGGATGCGGGAAAACTGGGACGCTAATGTGTGTGGGGTGGAGCTGTGAAATGATCCAACTATTCTGAAGAGCAATCTGGAACTATGCCCAAAGGTCTATAAAACTACATACCTTTTGACCAGCAATGCTATTACTGAACCTGTATCCCAAGGAAATCTCACAGGACCCACATGTGCAAAAATGTTTGTAGCAAGTCTTTTTGTGGTAGCAAAGAATTGGAAAATGAATAGATACCCACCAATTGGGTAATGGCTGAAGAAGTTTTGGTATATTAAGGTAGTGGAATATTATTGTTCTATAAAAATGATGAACACAATTTTAGAAAAGTTTAGAAAGATTTCTATGAACTGAAGCTGAGTGAAATGAGCAGAACCAGGAATACGTTGTACACAATAACAGCAAGAATGTGAGATGATCAGCTATGGAAGATTTGGTTCTTCTCAGTGGTTCAGTGATCCAAAGCAATGCCAGTAGACTTTGGACAGAAAAGGCCATCTGCAACCAAAAAAAAGAACTAAGGAGACTGAATGTAAATCAACACTCGCTATGTTCACTTCTTTTTTTCTATTTTTTAATCTCTCCCATGGTTTTTCCCTTTTGCTCTGATTTTTCTCTCTCAACATGATTTATAAAGCAATATGTATTAAAAACCAACAAACTTAAAACAATAACAAAATTAGCTTCCTACCTCTATCTTCCCACTCATTGACAGCTAGAGTCATCCATATTTGAGGATGGGGAAGGGATTTCCTAAGCATTTTCCTTAAGTGGCTTTATTACATTTCTTTATATATAAAATGAAAGAATTGAACCACATGGACTCTAAAAATCCAGTGCTGCTCTTCTGTGGTTCTATGATTAGTGCACCAATATTTCTTTGTTCCTCTTACACATTAGCAAAAATATTTATTTGTGGTAAAATTCTGAGTATATAATAGGCGCTCAATGAATATTTGTTGATTGACAGATTCGTCAAGTAGTATAAGAATACAGTTTGTTAAATGGCTCGCCATGCTGAATGCCCTCAGAAAATTCAGTCAATTTTTGTCGACTGACAAGATAATTAAGCAGGAATGGTTGACACAAGGGACATATGGCCTGGTACCAAGCTTTGAATTTCCAGGAACAGAATTTTATCTCCAATATAGTTCTCTCTTGGGCAAACACTAGGCCAGAGTCACTGGGTGATATTGGTAACATAAGCCTTTTTATCATCCGCCAGCCAAAGGGATTC
This sequence comes from Antechinus flavipes, assembly GCF_016432865.1. Classification (NCBI taxonomy): domain Eukaryota; kingdom Metazoa; phylum Chordata; class Mammalia; order Dasyuromorphia; family Dasyuridae; genus Antechinus; species Antechinus flavipes. The sequence goes on along the minus strand of NC_067403.1, from coordinate 12,155,475 downwards.
AGCCAGGTCTTGTTCTAATCCAGTGTGAAGGAGGTGAACGTGTAAGAGTTTCTTGCCAACATGTTCAGTGTCAGCCTCAAGTGGCAGGTTCGGCCGATAGCATCTGTCAGCGACTTCTCATTGACGGTCCATCCAGGCCAGTGTCTGCTTTTTTCTTTTGCTGAGAAATGTCCATGATTTGTTAGTGTTTGAAGAGCAACCTGTTTCATGATAGCAAGGAGGGGAGGAATGAGCGACCTATTTTTATCCATGATGGAGCTTTCCAGTTGGTGAACAGCATTTGGTTATCTTAAGCGTGTTCCATTCTTTCAGCGATAGGTTTAAAGGTCATGATTTTGTATGACAATCATCATTCCCCCTTATTATATCCTTATTCATGTGTCCTCAAACTTTCTACTAAAAAAACAACTCAACTAAAACCGATGTGAAGCTAAAAACAATAGTCAAACTTGCCCTTAAACTTTCTAGTCACCAGTAAACAAGCTTTCAAAATATGTCACCCTTCTTCCTTTTCCTTGCTATAGATTCATCCAAAATGGGCAAGACTCTGAAGAGTAATCCCCTTCTCACTACTGTTTTGGCTCATGTTCTCTTTGCTCAGAAAGAGAAGTTCCCATTCCTTTTTCCACTCATTGACATTATTCTCAGTTTTTTAAGGTTCATCCGGGGTAAAGCCCTTACATAAAGTTTCTGCTAGCTCTTCCCTCTCTTCTCCCAGTTACAGGGATTCCTCCCTTCCTCTCTCCTCATTTTCCCCAAAACTCTGTCAGAAGGGATTTCTCATACTCTGATTTCATATTAATGGTATGTGCCTTTCATATCTCCCTAGGACTTGTAATCTCTTGAGAGAATCAGTTTTAGGGTTATCTGTTATTTTTTTATACCTACCACGGTATTCAGCTCATAGCTACTCAGAGATACTAAAGGGGATATAGCTCAAAAGGATACAAAAATATGGTTATCCATAGTGATCCAGCAGAATGAACAAGTAAATCAGTATTTATTAAGTACTTGCTGTGTGCCAAATTACAGGCACAAATAAAGGCAAAAATGGTCCATGTTTTCCAGGAGATTCATTTTCTTATGTAATAAGATGAAATCATTCACAGTAACTCATTACTAGTACAGACAAGATATTGAAAGAGTAGATTGGGTACTTTTTGATAGTAAGGCAGAGACATTTGAGGTGACTGGGAACGGCCTCCTGGTATTTGAGTCAGATCTCAAAAAACAAAACAAAGCAACAGCAAAAATCAATAAAAAAAATCCAGGAAACAAGCAAAGACATGAGATCTTAGAATCAGACGTGAGAGAACAGAAGCACAAGAGATCTAAGAGTCAGAGGTGAGAGAACAGAGCATTCTAGGCAAGGGAGACAGCGATAAGGAATGGAGTATTGGTTTTAGGAACTGAAAGTAGGTCAGTAACGATTATAGTGTGAGGAAGGCAATAAAGTGTAAGAATATTGGAAAAGTAGTAAGATATGTCAAATAGGTTTGCTCCTGAAAGAGAAAAAGAGGAGGCACTGAAATGCATTAATGAGGTTATTACCATTATTACCTAAAAATAAAACTCTCTGAGCATAGATTTTTAAAGAATATGATGAAAAAGATGGAAGGTAGAATACCTTACCTCCCAAAAAAATCAGGAAAAAATTTAAGAGTAGTGTCTGAGGCCAAAAGCCCAAAATAAATGAGGTCCAGAGCAACAGCAGAGTGCTCATAATAATTGTTTTTGCAGTTGTCCCCGAGTCAAAAAGCATCTGTTAGCTTCCAGACACTCGGGTAAGATCTGGGGACAAAAAGAAAAGCAAAGGGCAGTCCCTGCTCTCAGAAGCTCAAGCTCTAAAGGAGGAGGAGGAGGAGAGAACATGCAATGAAGTACAAATAAGATAGAGGGAGAAAAAATTGGAGATGACCTACTGAAAGAAGGCACTAGCCTTAAGAGAAATAAGGAAAGGCTTCTTGTAGAAAGTGGCAGTATAAATACACACATATATGACTGTATGTGTATGATGTGTGTATTTATGATTTAAGCAAAGCAAAGTAGGCTGTATGGATGAGGAAGGAGAGAGTTCTAGGTATAGGAAACCACCAGTGAGAACATCGACACTTAGGGGGTAGAGTGGCTACTGTAAATAATAACAAGGAAACCAGTCATTGTGTCTCAAAATAGGCAGGAAAGGGTTAAGAAAGATGGAAGAAGGCTAGAAAGATAGAATTATGGAGGACTTTAAGAGGCAAACATCAGTTGTAGGTATTGTTCAAGCCACAATATGAATGAAGCATGACTATATATTGTTCTTCCATCCTGGAAAGCACAAAATAGTCATAATTAAAATTTTAAATTCAAATTAAACAAACATTTGTCTATTTTATTTCCACCCCCCAAAAATGATCTTAGGTTTATTTATTAGTTTTTGCTTGCTTGTTTTTACTTTTGAATTTATGCATCTCTCCTTTGATTTTCAGATTTTCGTTTTGGTGTTTAATTAGAATTATTTTTCTTTTTTTAGTGTTTTTAGTCACATGCTCAATTGTTTTAGAATTTTCTTTCTTTTATTGATGGCTACACTTAGAGATATACAATGTCTCCTAAGTACTGCTTTTGCTGCATCTCACAGATTTTAGAATATTCTTATTGTTGTCATTTTCTTCAATGAAATTATTGATTATTGCTTTGATTTCTTCATTGATGGACTCATTCTTTAGGACTGGATTATTTAGTTTCCAATTAAATTTAATAGATAATTCCACCCCTTTATCAAATGTAATTTTTATTGTAGTAAGGTCTGAAATATTTCACTTTTCTGTATTTAGTTATTAGATTTTTATACCATATCAAGTGGTCAGTTTTTGTGAAGATGTCATATGCAGTTGGAACAAAAGAAGCATTTCCTCTCTCTTCCAGTTTTCTGCAGACAGCTATCATATTTAAGTTTTCTAAAATTCTACTAATCTCCTTGACTTCTTACTTTTTAGGGTTGAAGTTATCTAGTTCTGAGAGGGAAAGTTGAGAATCTCCTACTAGTATAGTTATTGTCTATTTTTCTCGTAGTTAATTTAACTTTTCTTAGGCAGCTCTGCACTTTTTCAGAATCTGATTGTAACATAATTGGGAATTTTTACTTTGAAATTCCTTTTAGGTAGTGATGGGCATTTTTTTCTAATGTCTATTTTATCCTCTGGCTCTAGGCAGTTTTCCTTGACAATTTCTTGAAATATGATATCAAGGTTCTTTCTTTGAGTGCGGTTTTTGAGTAGTCCAATAATTCTTAAATTCTCTCTTTGATCTAACTTCTAAGGTGTTTTTAATAAGATTTTTCACATTTTATTTTTCATTCTTTCGACTTGATTGCGTCTTGGTATCTCATGGAGTCATTGACTTCTACTTGCCCGTTCTCATTTTTAGGAAATTATTTTCTTTTGTGAGCTTTTGTACCTCTTTTTCTATTTGGTTAATTTTACATTAAGGTATTTTGTGCCCGTTTTCCCAACTGATGATTATCTTTTCATAATTTTTCTTTGCTTTCATTTGTTTATCTTATTTTCATCTATCACATATTTGATCTTGAAAATCATCTTTGTTCTGAGGAATTCTTATTTAAGTAATATTCAATTCACATTTTCTTTGAATCTATACACAAACTATTCTTTGGGTACTAAGGAGAATGGAGGTTAAAAATATTATACATACATGTATATTAAATATACATAATTTCCATTTCCTAACATTTATTTTATAGCAGAAACATGTTCCTTGGTGCCTTGATGTTTTGTCTTTTACAAAGAGATGTTCTGAATAGTATTGAATCTTCTTTGGGATATTGAGTAAGAGAAAGTATTTCTTTTCTTTTATTCCTATGTATATTTCTTCTACATATCAGCTCTAGAAAAAATTAAAAATAGTGTGGATTATGAGTTTTATCAGAAATTAATGGGATGCTAGGTGTAGTGGAGTACTCCTGCTATCCTTGTTCCTAAGAAGCGTGAAGGTGATGGACAATTTTGAGCTCTTGGGTTCTGAGTCACAGAAGACTAAGATGATCAAGTCTCCAAATTAAGAATTGTACCAATATGGTGAAACTCTGGGAGCAGGGAAAAGGAGAGGGAGCACTGAGCTGCTTAAGCAGGGTTGAAGCAAATATTATTGGAAACAGAGTGGTCCAAGCATTGGGTGCTCTTCTAGACTTGGTGGTGGAGAGAGGAAGGGGATTTGGTGGGAGATGAGGAGGAAGAAGTTAAGAAGGATGACTACTTGACAAATTCGACATCTACATTTCTTTTTTTTTGTTTGTTTGTTGATTTGTTTTAGCAAAGCAAGTTATTTCTTTATCAACAGCGATATTTTTGACAGGCAGTTTGAGGATTCCTGGGGGGAAAGTTAGTTACATATTAGCATTTTCTATTGTACTCTTCAGTGCCATAAGCCATCTGTCCACCATTGCTTTGATTGTCTTATGGGGTATGTTTGTTGTTGTTGTTTTTTTCCCCCTCTTACAATTTATACCAGAATAAAATGTGAATCTCTTACGTAGGATCAGAATGTAATGTAAATCCTACAAGCAATGCTTAAAGCTGCAGTGAAGCTCAATTAATCTAGGTGAATCACAGTAACAATAGGACTGCACCATATTGGAGACTAGTTCTTCGAGGGAATTACAACTCTGAACCTTAGGCACATCTACCAGACTGGGAAATCTGGAGAGGGCTTTACTTAATTTCTGCTTCTTCGCCGTCACTTGTTAATTTAAGAAAGAAGGCTGATAACTTGTAAGAGTTCTAAAAACTGTCTAGATCTACTTTGTCATAGTATATGGATGTCCCCTTTTCCTCCCCTTTCTTCCTTTATCCTCTCCTCTCCTTTCTTATTCAAGAAGAGAAGTTGTAACGCTACCTACAAGGCTAGCAAGAGGAGGCAAAGGAATGGAGCCAGAATTTGCAGATGGGGCTAGGTGGGTGACTATTTTCTTCCAAACAAAAGAAAGAAGACAAAAGAGAGGTAGGGAGCATCCTGTGTCCAGCTGTGGGACACTTCTGCAAAGTTTGTTTGGATTGCCATCAGCCAGGATCAGAGGAGAAAAGCAGGGGCTACTTTGGGAATGCTGGTTTCTAAGGGATGGTCTTCAGAAGATTTTTTTTTTCCGGCTTGCTCAATTGCTCAAAGCTTAAATATCTTCCTTGATTGTAGAAAAGATTTTTATGATTAGGTTGAAATTGATACCCGCAAAATGCTTGGTTTGCCTGATCATCTCTTTAAAAGAAAAAAAAAGAAAAAAATAACTATTGCAAAGATGGCTAATATATGAATATTTATTGTTTCTAGTACATAATTCAGAGATTAAATATTAGGAGAACTGTCTAGCAGATCTTCGTATGGTTCAGCTACTTGCCCCTCACAAGGAAGTGTTTTTCCTTAGCAAAAGGCATTTCCAGGATTGACTTCCACAGAATCATAGAAATCGGTCATCAACTCATGGGAGTTACAATAAGATGACCAAAAAAGAATGAAAATCATTTGGAGTATGAGATACAACCGAAAATGAGGGGAATAATGTTTAGTGTGGGTCATTCCACTTTTGGAACAGGACCTTTTAATTCTATGCCCTGCATGTTCCTCGGTTTTGATAGAAGTGGGATGGGCTTAGATGGAATCAGCTGAAGAAGTTCTAACTGCAACTTATAAGATGAATATTCAGCTTAGAGCTAGTAAAGGGCAAATGGGAGAAATTTCCTGTCTGGATGAAATGAAGACAGAGAATGTCTCCCAGTGTCTCAGATTTCCTTTTCACATATAAAAAGGAATTGACACTGATGAATCTCATGTATTTATAATAATTAAGATGATAATTAGGTTGAAAGATTAAATGCAATTGATTCTAATCACTAGGGATTTAACTATTTCATCAATCAATATCTTCTTCGGAAAAGTCATAAATAATCATAGATTTTAAAGCACAATGTCAGGGTGGGAATTAATTGAATATGTGAAGCTATGTGTTTTACTTATGGTTTTAAAATTTAAAATTATTGCTCTTTATAAATTAGCAGATCTGAGGGGATTACATTATGGAAAGAAACAGTACATAAATTTCTTTTTTTTTTATTGTTTTTTATTTGCAAGTTATATCCATGGGAAATTTTACAACATTGACAATTGCCAAACCTTTTGTTCCATTTTTTCCCCTCCTTCCCCTCACGTCCTCCCCTAGATGGCAGGATGACCAATACATGTGAAATATATTAAAGATACAAAATATGTATACAGTACATAAATTTCTTGATGTGAATAATGATACCAGCAACATCTGAGAAATACCTCCAGGAAGAATATGCAGACACAGACATAGATATGTATATACATGGACATAAACATAGATATAAATATACATATACAAATTTTAGTCAGCAGAGAAAAGGGAAGGAAAAGAGAGGATAATGGGGAAATAGAGGAAGTGCAAATTTAAGGAAAGAATTAGTCATAAGCAGAACAAACATGAAGGATGTGCAAAAAATGTGAAATTGAAAGGTATCCATGAATTTTGGAAAGGCTGAACAAGTTGTGGTCTGTAAATGTGATAAGTACGTTGTACTGTTGGGAATAATGGAGATAATTTCAGTTAAATGAACTGATGCAGAATGAAATGAATATGAGCAGAACTCTGATGAAACCACCAGTGGTGATTCCAGAGAACTACTGGCAAAACACGACACCCCCCAATGCCTGATAGAGAAATGGAGGACTGAGAATAAAGAATTACATATTTTGGGGAGGTGGGGGATTTGGTCAATGTGGATGTTTGTTTTGATTGACTTTGCATACTCTGTATGTTTGTAAAAAGGCTTTTGTTTTTTTTTTTTGTTTTTTTGTTCTCAATTGGGGGAGAAGTATGGGAGAGAAAAAAGACAGAATTCTTGAATTATTGAAAAATATATAATTTAAAATTAGCTATATCTTAGTGACTTTATGGCATATGTCTTTTAGAGTGGAACATATGCATGTAGAACACCCACGAGCAATGCCTTTTTTCAATTACAGCAAGGCAATCCTGGCTTATCATAGGATTTCATACATTTATTGTACGTAGAAATTAGATTTCTAATATCATCATCTTTGTTGTATCATGTGTCCTGATAGGCAAAATTTTGCAAGAGACAAGTTATATTTAAACCAACTAGACAACAGACCATTTTAATATCTTCTGTGAAAATGCCAGAAGCTTCACTCTTCTGTCATGCTGAGTAAATACACCAAGAAAATTTATTTTAAAAGTTCTTCTAAACAGAATATATTCTAGTCCCTTTTTAAATGCATACATTTATGCACTTAATGCAAACATTCACTATAATGAATAATGAATATATATATTGAAAGAACTTCCATACTAAGAGCCAAGAAGTTCATGTTTCTATTTCTATTAATAACTAGCTATGTGATCCTGGCCAACTCAGAAAAGCTCAATCATAATTTTATAGGGCACCTAAGATAGTGCCTTAAAATTTAGCCATGTAGAGTAAAACCAAGAGGGAATTGCACCCAGTAACAACAAGATAATGTGATGATCAACTGTGATGGACTTGGCTCTTTTCAGCAATGAAGTGATTCAGGCTGATTCCAATAGATTGGTGATGGAGAGAGCCATCTGCATCCAGAAAGATGACTAGAGAATTGGATGTGGATCAAAACATAGTATTTTCACCTTTTTGTAGTTATTGTTTGCTCACTTATTGTATTTTCTCTTTTTTTTTCTTTTTGATCTGATTTGTCTCGTGCAGCATGATAAATGTGAAAATATGCTTAGAAGAATTACACATGTTAACCTATCTTGGATTACTTGCTGTCTAGGGGAAGGAGAAGCAGGAAAAGGAGAGAGGAAAAAGGTGAAACACAAAGTTTTACAAGGGTGTATGTTGAAAATTATCTTTGTACTTATTTTGAAAATAAAAGGCTATTATTAAAAAAGATTTAGCCATTTAGTAACAGACAGCTTGAGATTTGCTCTGGTGGGGGAAATTCAGTATATGCTTTGCATGCTCAGTGTCAGTGGGTGGAAAAAGAAAAACTCTTGTTATAGTTAATTTCATAATTTTCTCAATCTGCAAGCCATCTGTTCTTAGGATTTAAGAACTGAAACAGACTTTAGACAAGATCTAAGTCAACCTCCTTAAATAAAGAGGGGAGAGAGATGAGTGAGAGACAGAGAACGCAAGCTCATGGGTTTCCTAATTGACAATACTATGAATTCATTAATATTATAAGCACTAACAATACATTTTAATATCAATATTTCTTCCACTTTTTCTCTGTGACTCATAGAGATAGATGGTCATACATTAAAAATGTTGTTATTAGGAAGAAACGCTAAAGTAGATGAGCATCATTAATCATTATCTTACTATAGCTCTTTATTCATTTCGAACAAAGCTTCTGTTTTGCTAGTAGCATGAAAAAGTGGCTTTCATATGCTTGTCTGCTGTGTGCCTCCTGGGGATGAGATCCATTTTTTGGTTCATTGTGAGGTGAGTTTATTGGTGTTCTCTAATTACAGTTCACTAAACCTTCTCTTTCCCTGTCATGCAGACATTTCAGACGAGCTCCAGTAAAAACACATGGACCAAAACTCATATTTTCTCTCAACCCTGTAATCTTCATCATTGGTTTTCAACATCAAAAAAAAATTGAGAAGTGAACTTAGATAGCAGTGACTTAAGGGCACCTTGAGGCAATGGTCTCTGTTTGCCATAATTGACGTCTGAGGAGTGAAAGTTTCTGGCAGACAGCTCATTGTTTGCTTATTTTATGATATGGCCACTGGTTTAAGGATATTGATAAACATACTTTTTTATTTTTGACCTTTGAACTCATTTTATATAATTGATTACATGTTGTTTCCCCAATTAAACTGTGATCGTCTTGAGAGTAGGAGCTGCTTTTCCCTTTGTTTGTATTCTCTATTTCGGTACTTGGTATATAATAAGTTCTCAATAGATATTTGTAGCAAATTGATTGGAACACTTAGTGGTTTAGCTCATATCACACAACTCATTTGTGGCTGAGAAAGAATTCCAGTCTAGATCTCCTGATTCTCAATCTGGTCCTTGTCCTTCTTCCCCTTGCAAACTGCCCTCTCTCCTCAGAGATTATTCCCAAGCTGGCCCCTTTCCTTTCAAGTTTCTAGCACTATTCTCTATGACCCACCATATCAGTTTTAGCACTTTCCCTGAGTTGATCCAAAGAGCACGTGCTCATGGACTTCTTCTGATATCACTTAATGAGTCGTTAAATTAAAGACAAAGAAGACTATAAAGCCGATGGAGTGGCTCATAACTATTGGCACTACACTAAAGAATGTAGGTGAAAAGGTTGCTGTATCTTAGCTAAGCATTTTCCCATTTGCTCTTCAAATCCACCTCAGGAGAGGGACAGGTATGATTATCTACATTTCACAAAAAAAGTCACTGAGGATCCAGGATTTTCAATAACTTGCCCAAAGAGATACAGTAAGAAAGGAAATGAATCAGAATTTGAATTCAGATCTTTAGGCTCCAATCCCAGTGCTATTTTAAATCTATCACTGCTGCTATTTATTACTATAACTTTTTTATAAAAACATTTTAAAGACATCTCTCACAGCCACTAACACGGGTTCTTCTCTAAAATTATATTTAGGAGGTTTGATTTATCGTCATTGCCCGGTTTCTGAATGGATGAAATATTAATACCTTTATTAGCCAGACACTCTGAACTATTATTACCTACAACTAATAGAAAGTAAGAAGCATTTCTGCATTAACATAGATAAATTAAACATAAGAACCAAAGAAGAAAAGTAAGATTTAAAAAAAATTATCCATGGAACTTATCATTGTTCCGCTAGAAAGGAAGTAAACCATTTCAAGTTGCAAGGATAAAGTAAAAACTCTTAACAGAAGAACCAAAGAATAAGCAGTACCAGTACTTTGAGCAGTCACACAAGCTTTGGTCCTTAGCCGCTTAATGAGCTAGGTTTCCATGGAAACTAGATTTTATGCTTCTAGGTGATTTATTGACAGGAGAGGATGTAAGAAGCACAGGAGGAGGCTAACTGCAGTCCAGGATGCTTACTTCATTAGGTGCTGTATCCAAATTTAATAAGAAAAACACTCAAATGATGACGCGGAGACACAAATCAGTAACCTGAGGCATGAAGAACTTAAAAAATGTCTAATGTAGGATCAGAGACAAGTTCACCTTACTGCATGTTATCCCCAAGACAAAAGAAAAGGAGTTGTTCTGAGGCTGTTAATAAAATCAATAATGTTGATCAGTCTAATTCTACCAGAGTTCAGAGACTTAGATAAATTTGGTATCTTTCTTAGTGGTTAGCAGTCATATTTACACAATAAAAATTTAATTACTAATTTTTTTATGAATAAGTGAGGTGAGGTGAGAGTCTATGACAGTGGTCATCCCTGGGCTTGGCCCATATGAGGAAAACAGGAGAAATAAAGGGATAGGGAATAATCCACTTTGACTGGGATGTAGTATATATAATGGAAAATAAATGAAGGTTCGGTCTAGATTTTGGGAAAACTTAAATGTCAGGATAAAAGTCTGCATTTTCTCTTGTAGGCAATGGGGAGCTAATTAGGATTTTTCAGCTTAGCATGCACGTGGTCAGACCTGTGCGTTAGAAAGATTGATTTGGCCACTGTGTGAAGAAAGGGTTACATAGGCAAGAGCCTGGAGCCGGGGGAGACCAATTAAGAGGCTAATGTGGTCAGCCAGGCTCTGGAAGTGTTGAGAGCTCAGCCAATGGGAGTTTGAGTGGAGAGTGGGAGCAGATGCAACAAAAGAACAGTTAACAGGATGCCCATGGATAGGATATAAGGGCTGAAAAAGAGGGAACAGTCAAGGATGGCACTGAGGTTTTAAGTCTAGGTTTAGGCAATGTTACCTACTGATAGAAGAAAGTTGTATACAGTAACAGCTGCTGTGTTCCCTATTTTCAAGTTTGGCGCAATATCATCTCTAAGGAAACCCAAAAGTATCTTTAAAAAGAGGTAGATTAATGTGGCAAGTAACGATAATCACCTGAAAGCAATATTGACACAAAACTAAACTGTAACCTCTCCAGATACTAAGTTTCCTCTCCAAGCTCTTGTGTTCTATACTAGGTTAGGGGCTGATATTCTTAGGGACGTTGGAAAGGAAAAGGTTGTTTCTCAGGATTCCGTCCTTAGGCTTTTATGGCTACAAAGGCTTAGCACAGGGCTGTAAAGGTAGGGATTCACTCCTTTGGACAAGGTCTATATTATATTCTGAGATCTGAGAAAGCAACCGGTTATCAGGTGCTGGTACAGGGAACAGGTACAGGACCACTAAAGTAAAATAATTTCATAATTCAGTCAATTATAGGAATACTTATGTTGGAACAATAATTTATGTACAAGAAGTAGCATAAGGGATGGTTGCCAAGAAGCGTGCAGCTGGAAAAATAGGTGGTAAATCATAGAAAACAGTGAACAGTCTCCCAGTGTTATACTGGCTAGTTCCTATGAAGCTATAAATGTTGTAGAGGAAAGATTCTGGATGAATACTCTTCAGAACACTGATAGAAGAGCATGAATATAAATTATATTTCATATCAAGACTTGAAAAACTGTTAATTATTACTCTATGACAGGCAATACTCACATAGATAAGAGCATTGATTGATCTTAAAAATGAAGAGATGCAGAAGAATTATCACAGCACCTTAAAGCATGGAAACCTATATTGGATTACCCGCAAATGTTCTCAAAGAGGTACATTCCTGTTTTCCTTTAGGAATCACTGGTGTGGTGTCTTATAGAAATGTGTCCTTTTTTTGCAATTTTTGGATACGCGTTCCATTCTTCCTCAGACAAAACACTTGCTTCTGGCTCAGACTAAATTCAAACTTTTGGATCAATGATTTGCATGTAAAACAAAAGTGAACCTAACTTTTTTTAAGACAGATTTTTTTTTTTTTTTACCGAAGTAAATTGATAATCTTAAGTAAGCAATAAGGATTTTACTGTGGCCTGCTTCATGTCAGTTTTTCACTTCAATTAAATTTCATGAAATTTTGGAGTGAAAGGATTGATGATTTTGCACCAACATCAGTCTGGTGAATTTGCTCTCAATCCTACCTTTGACACATCAGTGCATTACTAATCCATTTTTGTGAGTCTCCTAGAGGCGGTGTGATGGAACCTAAAGGCCATTTACCGCTTCTGAAGTCAGAAGATGTTCTATCCTGCAGCTTCCTCTTTTTGTTTATGTGAGAAAGCCTTTTGTTTGCCATTTGAAGATGAGAGGAGATAAACTATGGCTTTCATTTTAAAACCTGATCCCAGAATAAGGAACAAAGAGAAACTAAACTTTTTTTTTTTTTTAAGGTTCTATTTTTTTTTTTTTTACAGTGGTTGAATAAGTGCTCTGGTCTGTTTTCTTGTATCAATGCTTTTATATGGGATCCCTTGGTCTAGCCATTTCTTTTAGTTACTTAAGGACAGCACTTAATAAACAGTATTTCCTTTAGAAAGAGCTATGAGTTTAGTCAGAGAATCAGAGATATGAGCCAGTTACCAAGTATTTATTAAAGATAGCACAATGGCACAGTGGGTAGAGATTTAGCCCTGAAAATCAGGAACAAACCAAGTTCCAGTCCTTAAACACACACACATAGTATGATTTGCAGTAAGTCACAACCTCTCTATATCTCAAGTTAACTTTTAAAGAGTGATGAAATCCATTGCTAAGTAGAAAAAAGGTTTCTCATGTAGCTTATTAAAAACATAACTAAGTGGAATGATAGTTGTTTTTTTCCCCAAAGAATCGATTTCATTAATACATGAAGGGGAAAAGGGTTTTTTTTTATGTATATAGAAAATTTACTTCAATCTCTAAGTTCTTTTAAATTTTCTATCAGGATATATTCATGCTAACTTGCTTATTCAGAAAATTATCTATATTCAACTATGAAATTGAAGGTTATGCTAAATTTATATTTTAGACTGTCACCCTTAACCAATGAATTGAAAGTTGTCATATTTTTCTCTTTCTGTCTGGCAAGATGTGTGTCAAAACTTCAAATGATTTAGCAAAATCTAAACTCATTCTTTTGGAGTACCTAGGAACAAGAAATACAATTAAAAATTGCTTATATTCTCAGACTACAGGAAAGTCACTGGCGACTTCTTTTTGAATTAATGGATAGCCACAGACAATCTGACCTCGAGGCTTTTGTCACTGTACCAAAGATGGGACTGACATTGGAAGTAAAAAAAAATGCAATTAAGTGAATTTTCTATGCATCATGTGGAAATTAGAGTATAGTTGAAACAACTCATAAGCATTTTCTTAAATTATATTTTTCCTTTCTTGGAAAGAGAGAAGTACCAACTTTTTCTCATTGATGCATCAGCTAAACAATATTATTAATAACCTACTGTACTAAAATTGATTTATTTTCTAACTTTGGTTTACCTTTACACCTTGGAACTTTTGCTACTCTGAGTGTAACTGAAAATTATATTTAGCATCAAAGACAAAAGAACATGTCTTCTGCAAAATGGCCATCTTGTTTTATCCAAATGAGGTTGATCAGGGGTACTAGAGAGCAATTTTTCCCATAAACCATTTCCTTTGAAGCGTGTTGTCAGCAACTCGTTCATTTCTCCTAAAATCCCAGCTCCAGTCAGAAATATTATTGCTTATGATACTCAGGCCAGTTGAGTTTGGGTAATCAACCCTTGTGTTTCTTGTTGCTGTTGTTTACTCATTTGTTAGTCACATCTAATTCTTCATTACCTTATTTGGGACTTTCTTGGCAAAGGTATTGGAGTGGTTTGTAATTGCATTCTCCAGCCTATCCCACGGATGAGGAAACTATGACAAATAGGATTAAGTGACTTACCTAGGGCCACACAGCTAATAAGTATCTGAGACCAGATTTGAACTTAAAGATGAATATTCTTGACCAAAGTCCCAGCTCCACTGAGTCATCTAGCTGCCCTTATTTTTAATAGAAACTATTTAAAAGATGAAAAAATTTGCCTTAATTATGAAGTGCTTTCCTTGTTGTCTTAAAATTGTTCTCTTTTTGTCTTCGTGATTTATTTCCTACGGGTATGATTTCCCAATATTTAGCTAGATTTTTAATTTCTTATGTTATTATTCCTGCTTTCTAACATAGCTCTTGCCTTCATCTTCACACTTTTACAGATGCTAGAACTATAGCTTGACCTAGATTGGGGGAGGATGGGACATCCCATCTGCAGTAAGGCCCTGTAAGGTCCTCAGAATCTTTTGCTAAGGCAACCTTAGGCAATGATAAGCTGAAAACTCACCTGAATTCTAAAAGTTGATAATTCTGTATGGATTAAAATATCCAAATGGCTTTTAGCAGGGAAAAAGGTTCTCCACTCCTTATTTGGATAAATGATTTATTATCACATACATATTAATAACAAATAATGAGTTAACATTTAACAAAATGGATTTTTCTATCATCTCTAATAGGAAGGATATCAATAAACATTTGTTGTTTGATATGTCAGGCATTATATAATTTATAAATATTATTTCATCTGATCCTTACAGCAACCCTAGAGTATAAGTGCTATTATCCTCAATTTTTTTAGCTGAAGCTTTTTTTTTTTATTTTCAAAACATACGCATAGATAATTTTCAATACTTACCCTTGCAAAACTTTGTGTTCCAGAATTTTCCCACCCCCTAAACTGCAAGTAACCCAATATATGTTAAACATGTATAATTTTTCAATACATATTTCCACAATTATTGTGATGCACAAGAAAAATCAGGTCAAAAGGGGGAAAAATGAGAAAAAATGAGATGCAAGCAAACAACAAAAATAGTGAGAATACTATGTTAAGATCCACCCTCAGTTCCCACAGGTCTCTCTCTGGGTACAGCTGGCTCTTTTCATCACAAGACCATTTATCTTCAATTTTCAACTCAGGAAACTGAAGCAGCAGCATAAGTGACTTGCCCAGAATCATACTGCTAATAAGTTTCTAAGGCCAGTTTAGGATGGTTCTTCTTGTTTGTAAGTCCAGCTCTATAGCCACTATGCTTGCTACCTACCTGATTCTTTCCTAATACCTGTCTGATCATAATAAACTTGCTTCAATTACTTGGTCTTATTCATTGCCTAGAATTACTAACCTACTCCTCCTTCCATCCTATCGTGACATTTAGATATATATTGTGATTTTATTCTTAAATTTTTTTCATCTTCTCCTTAGCTTTCAACCAAACAATTTTTTCCATTGTCTACCCCGTGCCATACACTTTTCTTATTTTTTATAGAAAAGATGGAGTGACGTGAGATCAAAAATAATACGGGTGGATTGAGATCTAGTTAAATAATCAAAGAATGGACATTAGTGGTTTCGGGTCATTTTAGAGGGAATATTCCATTCAATGCTTGATTCTGTGATATTTAATATTTTTCCATTGACTTAAATAAAGACATGTTTGTCATATTTGATGATGAACCTAAGTGAGAAGGGCTTGCTACCTCAGGATACATCTGATATGGTGAAATCTAATATAGTTATGTATGAAACCCAGCCTTGTCTTCAAAGAAATCAGCATCATATCATAATGCTGAGGTGACATAGCTGGACAGCAGCTCTTCTGAGAAAGGAAATCTGCAGGTTTTAGTGATCTAAAAGCTCTTTGAGTCAACAGTATAACATGGTAGTTATGAAAAAGCTCTTGCAATCCTTGAGTTCATCATGGGAGGTGATGGTCTCATTATGCTCTGCTCTGATCAGACCATATCTGGACAGCTGGGCTAGATTCTGACTTCTAAAAAAAAAAAAAAAAAAGAAAAGTGAGCTTATAAAAAGGAATGACTTGAATATAGGTTCCTATATCCGCAGCTAAAATGGTGCCCAGAAGCCATCTCTTTCAATCCCTTCCATTTAAAGCTTGGAAAATGGACTTGAAGGAAGTTTGACTTGCCCCAAGTCAGAGGTATTAAGTATTGGTGCTCATATTTGAAAACAGATCCATTGACTTAGTGCTCTTTGCACTGTACACATCACAGGGATTCAGCTTGATGACCTGTATGGATTATTTGAAGGAACTATCAATTGCTGAGCTTGGAAAAGAGGAGGAAGAAAAGGAAATAAACATTTATGTAGTACTCAAGCACTGTGCTAAGGACTTTTAAAGCAATATCATCACACTTGATTTTTCTAACAACCCTTTAATAAGTGCTGCTATTATTGAAAGTTATTGAGAAAAATGAGAAAAAAACTAGGCAAATGGGGGTTAAATAACTTGTCCAGAGACCCACTGTTTCTGAGACCAGATGGGTACTAAGGCCCTCCTGATTCCAAGCCTAGGGCTTGATCCACTATGCTTCAGTGCTCCACGTGGAGAGGATTAAAGGGAATATGGTAGGCATTTTCAAGTATTTGGAAGATATCAGTTGAAAAGGATAAGCTTGTGATAGGATCAAAATAGCAAAGCTAGGCACTGGAGGTCCAAATTTAAGCTTGATATAAGGTGGAAAAACAAACAACTTCCTAGCAATTCCAGTTACACAGAAGTAGAATGGACTTCCTTTGGAGGAATAATGTTTTCCCCTTTCTTATGTAAAAGCAAAGATTGAATGATCGTTTGCCTATATGTTAGAGAGGAAGCTCTCTGAAGGATGCTCCAGCAACAGAGTTTGTGGTTCTAGGGAGCGGGGATTGGCAGATATATACAAGCCAGACATGGTGTACTGGGCATTTATAATGGAATGGAGCAAGGGTAATGATGCAAGGGAGAGTGAGGTAAACATGAAGAAAAAGACCAGGAAGAGTGTTAGGAGACATTTCAGAAGGGATGAATCTCTATTCTCTAGAATAGCAGGTAGGTAGAATTAGGAAAAGTTCCACAGAGGAGGTAACATCTCAATTAAAACTTGAAGAAATGAAGAAAAATCAAAAGGTAGAAAACTAGAGGGAATCCATCCCAAGATTAGGGAGTGACTTTTAAAGCATAGGAGCAGGTAATAGATAAGATATGGATTACAGAGTACCCTGATTTCCTTCCATTTATCCCTTTGTCCATCTCCCCACAATATATTTTCATAAAATAGAAAATGGAATGAATGGGATTCAGAGTGGTCTCGGGAATGATGACAAAAGGAGGAAAGCCTTGAAGACAAGAGGACTGTAAGCCCCATGAGGAGGAGGACCATATCTTATTTATTTCCACATCTGTCCCAGAACCCTTACAATGGTCTATATGCACCAGACATTTAATAAATGCTTTAACAAGGGACAGAAAAGCTGTCTACAACTTTGGGGTTTTTAAGCAAGCTAACAAATGTTCAATTAGCCTCTACTAAGTAATACTGGGCTACTTGTTGGGAAGACACTATACGCCTAATTATTAATGTAGTAATATTTATATCTGCAACTTATGTACTAAGACAAATTGACTTGCCCAGAGACACGTAGTCAGTGTATGTCAGAAGACCCTTGAACTGAAATCTTCTTGCCTTTGACTCCAGATCCCTACCCAGCAGACCATATTGCCTCTAAATGTTAGGAATACAAAGGCAAAATGACCTAAGGAAACTTCTATACCATTAGGGAGAAGACATATTTGTGTGTAATTAGGAGCAAAACAGTTAAAAGGTATTTTCAGACAAGGGATGGGGGTGACTTTAATAATGACAAGCTTCAAAAAAATGTTATTAAAAAAGGTCCATCAGACTCAGGAATTCTGCACTAGTCTGAAAAAAGAAAACTTTGAAAAGCACATTGGGCCCTTGGCAACAAAAGGTACGGAACTGTACTTTACTCCAGAAAAAGTGCATTAAAGAAGCTTACGGCTGTGGAAATAAGCAAAACCTCTATTTCTACAGATAGGTCTCTGCATAAATCCTCATTCCCTTTGATCTTAAGGGGCATGATACAAAAATGCCTCTGCCAACACTTGGAAGTGTATTTCTTTCTTCTTATCTCCTGTGTTTAGAACCAAACCCCATACTTTGAGATTCAGCTTTTATTTCAGAAGAAGCTTTTGAGGCATGTAATTATTAGATGTGTATCCTAGTCCAAGTCCAAAGCTTTCATCTAAAGACCAGGACTGCTTCAAGCCCAACACACTGTGTCATGAGAAGGGCCTGAATAATTCACTCACAAGAATAAGAGAATGAGACTCTGAGTGATTCAGCCGTGTGATTGCTCTCGGTTTGTTCACTGGCTCCTTAGGCTAGATCAAAAGCATGGGGACAAAATGAATAAAAATAAATAAATAGGGGCCATAAAATGAAATCTTAAAGCAAAGTGAATCCATAAATAAGAAAAACTACAAGAAATGAGAAGAAAAATGTAGAAATTTATTATTGATCAGAAATAGAGACTTGGATGATTTGAAAAATACAACATAAAAAAGAAATGGTTACTCAAAGATCAAAACATATGTATGCATAGTTCCATAAATATAGTTTATATATGTGTGTGTGTGTGTGTGTGTGTGTAATAGCATTTATATAGTACTTAATAAGTGTTACAGTGTACTTTACAAATACCTCATTTGATATTCACAAAACCATGCAAAAGAGGTACCAGTATTATAATCATTTGACAGTTAAGACAACTAAAGCAAATAGAAGTTAAATAACTAATCGTGAATTACAAAATTAATAAGTCAATTCATTTATTTTTTTCATTTTGCAAATGATATGATGTTATACTTAGAAAATCCTGAAGGCTCAATTAAAAATTAATCGAAACAATCATTTATCAAAAGACCAGGTTCATAAAGTAAACCCACATAAATCATCAACATTTTTATATATTGCTTATAAAGTCTTACTAGAGATATTTCATTTAAAATAGCCATAGACAATGTAAAATACTTGGGAATGTACCTTTTAAGACAAACCCAGGAAGTATAAGAACATAATTATAAAGTGCTTTTTAAATACAAAGTCAGATCTAAATAATTAGAGCAATATTAATTGTTTACAGGTGAGCTAAAATATTATAAAGATTATAATGCTACATAATCAAATCTGCATATTCCCAATGATTTCCAAATCTGTCATCCCAATTAAACTACCAAAAATTATTAAGCTAGAAAATATAATAGCAAAATTTGGAAGAACAAAAGGAAAGGAATTAGTGAAAAAAATATTGCAAAGGAAAAAGGACTAGTAGTAACAGATTTTATTGCTATAAGGCAATTATCAAAAAAAGCATGGTATGATCTAAGAAATAAAATGATGGATCAATGAAATAGAATAAGTATATAACATATAATATTAAATGCAAATAGTAAGCTTATGTTTAATAAATGAAAATAAGCTTTTTGGTATAAGAACTCATTTGATAAAAGACCTCATATCGGGGGGGAAAGTGCTTAGAAAACTGTAAAGCTGGAAAAAAATGAGGCAAAAAGTAGTATGATCTTACACCATTTACCAGGATAAAGTCAAAATGAATATATGGCCTAGAGATAAAGAGAGATACAAGTAATTAAAGGAGCATAGAACATATTACCTATCAGATTTAGGAATAAAAGAAGAAATTATGAATAAACAAGAGATAGCATTATGTGATGTCAAGTAGATAATTTTGATTTTATTAAATTAAAAAGGTTTTATACAAATAAAGGCAATTATAGCTTACAAGAAAAGCAGAAAACTGGGAGAAGGAGATTTATAACCAGTGTCTTGCATTAAACACCTCATTTTATAAATACATAGAAACCTGAGCCAAGTTTTGTTTCCCAATTAATAAATGATCAAATTTCATGAACAGGTAGTTTTGGGAAGAAAAAAAATCAAATATGATCACGTGAAAAAATACCCTAAATCATTATTAATGAGAAAAATGCAAATTAAAACAATTCGGAGATATCACCTTATACCTATCTACTAACACAATAGAAGAGGGAAATGACAAATGTTGGAGAGGAATGATGGGGGGTGGGAGGGAATGAGAAACTAATATACTGTTGGTGAAACTCTGAACTGTTCCAACCATTTGGGAGAACAATGTGGAATTATGCCCAAAGAATTATAAAATTGAGTATACACTTTGACCCAGGAATACTACTACTAGGTCTGTTTCCCAAGCTGAAGAGGAAAAGAAATAGAACCTACATGTTCTTTATTTATATGCCATTAATTAGAAATTGATTGAATAGTCCCCACAAGCTTAATTGTGGGAATACAGAAAGTCCCTCCAAAAACATTTACTCAGAGCTTTATTTTCTCTTCTCACAGTATGAACCTTTAGCTTTTAAAAATTATAATTAATTATGCTAATTATATACTTGCCTAGGCTCTATATTTGTACTGACACAATATTTAAGGTTACAGTATTTATCAAGAAAAAAGTAGTATTCACACTAAATACATGGGAGGTGTCCGACTAATTGTAAAGATTTTTGATGAGAACTGCCTGTCGCTAATTAATGTGTTGTAGGGTGAGTGTTAATGGTTTCCATCTTTTCATGTCACAGTAGAGATAGTCCTTAATATTGCCTCGGCAATGGGGAGGAAACCCCTTATATCTGACAACTATGATTGCAGCATTGTATGAATGAATGAAACACGTGTTGAGGGATTACTGTGTACAGAACACGTGCTTGATACTGAGGTTACAAATAGAAAAAACTAAGACCCCACAGGATGTCACAATTTAATAAAGGGAGCTCGTGGTTTTGCCTGCAAATCTGATGCAAAGATTCAATGATCTTCTCGGTCTTGATTGACAAAGCAGATGATGGTAATGTCCTTGGTGCTGAAGTTTCCTATCAATTGCTGAGGTTCTCTCCACAGCAAAGCCAAAACTTTGGCGAGAAGTAGTTTCTTTCCTGGATTGGAAGCAACTGTGGATGTAGCACCCACCCAAAGTCCATGGTGGGCTGCCAGATGAGAGAGAGTGTCTGAAAGTGAAAGGGTAAAGGTCTGAGGGAAGGTCAAGGTGACCAGGTGATTAGTCCCTAAGACTGGCCTGAAAGCATTTCTTGGAGGAGAATAAGACACACAGAGTGCCAGGATTCCAGTCCATAAAACTTGACTTCATATACTCTTCTAGCATTTGTGGCTGATTGAAGAGTATAGTAGGGAAAACTGACATCTCAGTTCAAATCTTACCTCTGACATTACCCGTTTGAACTTGGGCCAATCAATCCACTTCCCTGAGATTAAATTTCCTCATCTATAAAGAGTGTAGTTCAGTGGTTGGTTTTGTAATCTAATTTAAGTGGACACATTGCGTTTCTCTCTATCCTGGAAAAGACTTTGAGATTCTGAGACTTAACAGCTCAGATTTCAGAAGACATAATCACATATAGACAAATGTAAGCTTCATCTCCAAAGTGCATTTTCCTTAGCAGGGGAGGTAACGAGGCTTATTTCTCCTTCACAGAGAGGTCCCAAGAGCTACACTATGATCCTATAATCAAATTGAAAAGACACTCCAGAACTGTTTCAGAATGCAAAGAATCAAAGTAAATGCATTCTTCAATTCAGCAATATAGAATCTAGAATATATTTGATATGAACTTTCAGAAATTCATGATTATGAATCCCTCAGTTGAAAATAAAAACTCCTAGAAAGAGATCCTATGAGGGACATAATTTCTGAAGGCCATTTATTCAGCTGGATACACATTTGGGAGTATTTTGTTATAGGGCTTTCGAATCTTAGCTGAAGAACCTAGCTCCTTAAAGAAGCTTCTCTGATCTCCTAAAACCAGGTTTATTCTTTTTCCCTGAGTATGATGAAGCTTTTTTATGACCCCATATTTTGCACTGTACTATAATTTTGTCCCCATTCTCACTACCAACACTCCAAAAGATTGTAGACTCCTGGAAGGCTGACACTATTGTAGGTATATTTGCATCCCTTCAGGCAGAGAGCACATGGCAGATGTTCACTTACTACTTGTGGGTTTGAATCACTGGCTGATTTCGCATTCAAGAATTCTTGGCACACTACAGTACTCCTTAAGCTGACAGGATGAAACTTTCCCAGAGTTTCACATCTTCAGGGCAAAGTCACTGACTAGTAATAGTATTTAACAGACAAAGTGACACTGTACGGTACCACAGTGAAAATAGGAGAATTGAAGAAAGCTGTTTATGACTGTTATCAAAAGCACAATGGGACTAAAATCATCGTGGTACCATATTTACTAAAGTCAGCACAGGAAATGTCCAAACATATGAGAGGCTCCAGAGAAGGGAATAAGTAGTAGATATAGCCTACCTTTTGGGAAAGAGAAAAACAAATCCGATATAAGAATCAAAAATAATGAGTTATCTATAAAGTAGACATATATTTGCATAAAAGATGATCTTCCATTCACAGAAAACAGAGCCAAGACTTGAAAGACCAAAGTACAATCCTAGAATGTTGGTCCAGTGGCTGTGGAAGAAATCAAAAAAGAAACAACAGTTACAGAAGAGGAAAGAGAGTATTAATGTAGAAAAATGGGGACTATGATTCAATTTTCAAGATCCATGAAGAAAGATAAATAAAAATATATAAGGATGAAAATAAATCATTGAAAGAGGAAGACAAAAGAAAATGGAGTCTTATAAAATGTGGAAAATAGAAATGATAGTAAATTGTAATAAGATTATAGATATTCGATGCTTAGCTCTTTATTCTTTGGTTTGTCTTTACCTCTCTTCTTAGAAAATTTATGAACAAACAAGAGGAACAAGATAAAAATATGATCACACAATAAATCTAGCTAGGTTAAGGGAAGACCTAATAATACAAACCGGCTTCCTGGTCTCAACCCTTCAGGCTTCACTCATGTCCAGCCACTCATTGCACTCATAGATGTCAAGGATTTGGAGACTGTATTAACAGAGTCTGTGATAACTCTTTTAAAATGAGAAAGTTATTTCTATGTCAGTAGAATACTTTTCTGTAACCAAATCACAGAAACGGGGGTACTAGGGAGAATATTTAAAATCTGCTTATTCATATTCAGAGAAGAATAAAGCAGGGAGAGGATAATTTTTTAAAAAGCTTAAAGTATATTATTAAAAATTCTTAATTGCTTTCTTTGCTAGAATAAATGCTCTTATATTCCAAAGAACTATGGATGTCCCAACTATAGCGTAACTTTCTATACCATCTCATTTAAAAGCTTTATCAATACATTATAAAGTCTCAACGAGAATCTTATTTACTAACTAGGAGATAATTAGCCAGAAGACTACACCTGGAAATTCAGTTTTGTTGGAACAACAGCATGTGATAATAAGAAAGGTATAGAATGGATCTCTGTTGGGCCCATTATTGAACATTTTCACTCTTACTTCTATAACAGAATAGGAAAAGTACTCATTAAGTTGGCATATGACATCAGTCTGGGATTTTCAGTCAGCATTTTGGGGTATGGGACAGAATCCTAATGGTCTTAGGAAATTAACTATTGTTCAGTGAGGATAATTAAAAGATAAAATGCAAAACAGAGAAGATTTGATATTACTCGTATAACAAATATACATGTACCTATATATTTATGTGAATATATAATGTATGTATACATGTATACAAAAATGTTTACATACAAATTTAAATATTCTGGCACAGCCATGAGTTCACTGTGTCATAGGACTAAGGGTTTGTGGGTAAATTTCATGGAGTTCATAAATGTGGGTAGGAAAAAATTCATCTTAATTTCCACATAATTGATTTCCTTTGGAATGCCCTTTCAGGTTTGGGCTGTAGCCAGCAAGAATTGACCTTTGAGAGCCAATTGTTAAATTTTCACTGTGAGCTTTTATACCTCTGGAAAAAAAAGCAAATTACAAATAAGGATTATGTTTAATGTTTTGTTAATTGTCTAGATTTAAGAAAATGATGGAGAAAATGTTAATATAGACTATTTGAACTGTTCTGTGGTGGCTTCAAGAGACAATTATTAAGCCTTTGCCAGCATACTCCTGTTCTATGTATTTTATGCCTTTGAAGACTTTCTGAGGATGAATCCATGATAGCAAAAGAGAGGGAGGGAGGAAGGGAGAAAAGAAGGAAGGAAGGAAAGAAGGAAAGGAGGGAGGGAGGGAAGGAAAGAGGGAGGGAGAAAAATATAAGATTAAGAAGCCCTAGTATAGAGGAAAGAGCACTATACCAGGAGTCACATGGCCAATTTTCTACCCCCAGAACTGCTACTAGCAGCTTGATCTTAAGTCACTCATTTTACCACAATAGAACTTTAGAACTTCTGAAGAACTCATTTTCTTTCTGTATTAAATGGAGACTTTCGATTTGATGATTTCTAAAGATCCTGAAACTCCAGTTTTCTATGAGGTAGTCATGATTTTAAGTATAATGACTAGAGAATGGAGCCTGGAGTCAGATGGATCTGACTTTGACATATTTAAAATTAAATTAAATTTTAATTAAGTTAAATTAAAATATATTGTTCCATTCCTTAACTGTTAAACGGGAATAATAATAGTGCCTATTTCCCATCATTGTTGTGGTAACATAAATTATTTATAAAGCAGTTTGAATATCTTAATGTGCCAAATCAGAACACTGAATCCTCAATCAGGAAAATCAAGGTTTGTGCTCTACTTCCCTTCCACTGCTGAAGACCATTCCATGGATAGGTGCTGTGAAAAGCAGGGCTTTAACCATTAATGCTTACTTAGGGTATAGTTTAGAGGGATGAGCACCTAGCTTGTAGCTGGAAGATCCCATTTAGTATCCCTAACCCCTAATTAGCCATGAGACTTTAGGTAAATCTTTTCCTTTCTCTAAGCCTCAGTTTCTTCCTGTCTGAATGAGATTTGATTAGATCATCTGTAAGATCCCTGTAGTCCTCAAATCCTATGATTTTCTATATTAAAGAGAAAGTCGCTGTCCATCATAGAATTCAAGGAGGTTTGGAAGTGTTCATAGAAATTAAAAATTCAATAAGAATTCTGTACTACCTAGAGTTTTAATCTTCTCAGTAGTGGAAAGAACATCATTCTTTACAATTCAAAGAGAGAATCTCCATTATAATGTAAGCTATTAGTTCTTTAGCTGTTATATTCCCCAAACTCTTTTGTCTTTACAGCTGCAATATAGTAGAATTTGCATTTCAATTAATGTGCCCCAGTGCAGAGCATTAAGCCTACTAGCAGACAATATGTTTTCCAATTTCCATCATCTTGGGGGAAAAAAAAACCCTACAACTCTGTAACCTTCCTACCCATGTGAAAGATGTAATATAATAAGATATTTTGATTGTTTTCAATTTGGCATAATGATGGCTCTGTTTTAATTATGCCCTTTGAGTCCATGACTTAATTTTTTTTCCAAATGCCAATTAACCAGTGTTGAAAATCATATTTGAGCCATTAGTGAAGGCCATGTTTGTTTCTTTGAACAACAGGTAAATGTCAGTATCATCTATATGTATGTCATGGAAGAACTATTATGATCTCAGCACACAGGCAAGCTGGATTATTTTAAGGAAGGAACTACTTAAATGGTTCAACAACATTCTCATATAACAAATCAATTGTAATTTCCAGCCTAACAGCAACTCTAAGACTACTTATTAATAATGTGGCTCTAGACCATCCTTCTAAAATATAGAGGGACTGGGCGCTTAAGGTGCTGCAAGGATTTTCTTATCTCACCTGCCTTGAAAGTACAGCAGGGACTCACAGCCACATCCCTCACTGCTAAGTGGAGCTTTGATCTGCTCCATTTCACACACAGGCAGCTTTTTCTCTTCTTAGTAGCTTGGTGCCCCCCACTCTTCTCTCTCCTCCTGGGAGCTCTCTGTATTGGGGCAGAATTAGAATCTGCAACTTTAGTGGGACTATAGCCCCAAACTACAGATCTGAAGGGATCCACCAACTTTGGCTTGTTTAGCAGCAGAGTAGAAGTGTGCCATCATAAGGGATGGCAAGTGGAGAATATTGGGAATATAGATCCGTTAGAAATATGAAAATTGGCATGTTTGTGTTGAAGCTATGTGTATATATCTGTACATATACATATATATCTATTTTCATAATATGCACATATGTATATGTGTGTGTATATATGGAGAAAGACTTTGTGTGTGTGTATATGTAGGTATCCCTGTGGCTATTCCTATACACAGATACACAAATACACATCCACAGCATACACATATATGAGCAGAGAGATGGTGAATTAGATAGACTACAATGCCCTACCTCAGAACCTTATTAGTTGTGTAACCTTGGACAAGTCCCTTACCCTGGTTGCCTCAGTTTCCTCATCTGTAAAATGAGATAGAGAAGAAACTGGCAAATCAGTCCAGTATCTTTGCCAAGAAACCCCCAAGTAGGGTCATAGAGAGTTGGACATGGCTTAAAAACAGCAAAAACAAATGCATGAATGTATATAAATTGAATACTGTAATAAAACTCCATTTTTCTTTCTTTAGACCATTATAATTCTTGTTCAGATGGAATGATGGCATTGTTTCATACATCTTCAGATTTTTAGTTAAGAGTATTTTGGAAACACAAATCACCATATGCATCCTACCAGTATAAAAAAAAGAGAAGGGACTAACTGAATGACAAGGTTCTTGATGCTGTAGGCTTGTTGTTCTCCCTTCCCCCACTTCCATTTTGCAGCAACAGAGGAGTGATTTATCTGAATATTTCCCACAGTTGTAGTTCACCAAAGCTGATAATTAAAGATGGTGTTTTTTTCCCCAGGCTTGTAGCATTTGTCGGTGGGATACACAATTACTCCACAGAGCTGAGGACTCTGTATTAAGTAAGCTCTGTAAAAGCTTGTAAAGAATTCTCAATGTTCTCCCCCTTTCCCCACACGTCTTCCCCAAATACTGACTTGGCTCTGCTTTATGGTCTTATTCAAGCTTTCAATTTGTGTTCTCTAAAGTTTTATACTTAATAAAATGATGTAAATTGAATTTCTGGGTGGAAAAAACAATATCTACTTCGGAAATCTAAAGTTTCAAAAGACACATAAAAAGATTTGAAATCATGTCATGTCTCCCTTTTTTTTCTTCCTTCAATTACATTCAAAAACCAATTTCATTCTGCTCCACTCAAAGAGAAAGGCCTAAAGAGTAGAAGCACAACAGCTGGCCAAGGTTATGTTTTTGATCTCTTGGTACTGAGTGATATCAGCTAGGAGGCAGAGATGGAAAGGGGAAAGGAAGAAGTCACGACAGGGCTGTGCTGGTAAAGTCTCCCCTCAAAATGGGGGAAGTGCTTTTAAGTTATCTTCATTATTAATATTTTCCCTTTACTTTTTTAGTCCTGACAATCAACAAAACAATAAATCAAGCCCAGATTTGTAGTTTTTGCCTGTTTTCTGAATTTATATGGTCTCAATGAAAATTTTACTCAGAGAATGTTTAAGCAAACCTCTAATTACTAGTGATTCCTTGGCTTGGTCTTCATCCTGCCTCAGTTGCCTTCATCCTCCCTCAGCCTTCAAAACTCCCTCCCTAGAGATGTGACTGGCAAAGAGCCGGCCCCTTTTTCAAGGAGAAGAGGGTAAGAGGAATTCTTGAGTAGAGCCAGATATGTGGAAAGAATTAGATACCCATGGAGGTTTGGGGAAATCACAAAAAATAAGTTTAAGTTCTATCATCTCCACAAGCTATGAAGTTGTCAGTGCAATATTATTTCCTTTTTACAGATATCAATAAACAGGTTCTGAGAGGGTGACACGTCCATGGACAAGTAGTTAATTGTTTGAGTTAATTTGAACTGAGATCGCCTGATTCTGAGCCCCAAATGTTAGGCGCTCCACCATAGTGGCTGCTCAGAGCTGGAACAGGCCAGAAATAAAAGAAAGATCTCTTGATATAAAGGTCAAGAGAACAAGAAGACCTTTTGATCTGATAGTACAACAGTCATGGTATCTCTCCTGCTTTGTGATGAGGTGGGGAAAGAGGGTTTCTGCCCCAGAAAAGGTGAAATTTTTGATAGGGATAATTCACACACACACACATCATTTGAAAATGCTACAAGACATCATGCAGCTAAGTGGTGCAATGGATAGCGTGCCATCATGGAGTCAGGAAGACTTATCTTCTGAGACATATCTGTGTGGCCCTGGGCAAGTCACTTAACCTCATTTTCCTCAGTTTCCCAATCTTTAAAATGACCTAGAGATGGAAATGGCAAACTACTTCAGTCTCTTTGCCAAACAAACAACAAAATCCAAACAGGATCTCAAAGAGACAGACATGACTGAAAAACTACTGAAAAAGAAAAACAGTATTGGGTCAAAAATTATACTGTGTGATAAGGAAACAATTTAACAACAATTCAAAAAAAGGGATATTAATGTGAACCACAGTAGTGGAAAAAAAGATTTTGAAAAATAAGTGAGGATGAATGACCTAGAAAGTAGTGGGGAAAAATAAGCATATCAGGGTAGGGAAAAGAAAAAAAAAGTTGGAGGAAAGATTAGAGACTGGAATGAACTCCTGTACAGGGAATAATGGATAACAAATGATTTCTTGCAAATATTGGGATATCTGTGTGAATTGGCAGGGTAGATCTAGATTACATAGCATCATTAATGAATTTGAAATGGATCCTATAGACTTCCTCCAAGGATGACATCAATTAATATTTCCTCCAGGTTATAGAATGTATCCACATGGGACAAGACTTTTCTTAATACATGAGTCAAAGCTATAATTGAAATCAGGGATTAGTATCACTAAACTTCCTTTGCAATAATATTCCTGTGGCTCTATAACAAGTCAACTTTGCTACTTTAGTATTGTCTTTTCTCCTTTCCTCTCTTCTTTTCCTACTCTCTCCTTTCCCCTCTTCCTCTGCTATTCCCTCCTTCCCTCTTTCCCTTTCTCCTCCCTCCTTTCTTCCTTTCCACCCTTTTTTCCTTCCTTCCCTCTCTCCATGACTTCCTTCCCCCTTGAAAATTAACTTTAAAAAATGGAAAACTAAACAAGATAGCTTTCTATAAGTGAGAAATTTTCAAACTATTTCTGGATGTATAAAAAACAAAAAACACAACTTTTTCTGTTTTTTTTTTCACTTGTTAGTAGGGCAGATTTTCTATAGGGGACAATTTTTAATTTAGTAGAAGTATTCTAATTCAGTTCTCACCAATTTGTAAGTCATAAATATTCTATGGCCATTCTCAGATTGGAAATTTATTATTTCTCTCAAAAGGCTGGATCCTATCAGAAACACAGCACAGAACTAGACAAATAATTGGGTAAGAAGAAGAAAATACCCTGGTAAACTTTCCTGATAGTTATTTGCATTAGCTGAGATAATCTATCAGAATTCATGATTTTTTAAAATAACAGGATCTAAAAATAATACTTTTCTTGTAACACATCCAACCTTGGAATTTCTCTGTATCTGTACTGCATAGACTGACTTCTTAAAGTTAGAAAATATAGTAAGTTACACATAAAACTCAGTACAAATTGAATCAGCCAGAAAAAAATTGCTTCAAGCATTATTAGGTACAATGCCGCTTTTATGAACTTTTGCGTACTACCCAACCACTTTTTATCAAATAAAAAAAAATTCTCAATAAGACCCTGTACACGTCACATATATATGCCTTGCCAAAACAAATAACTAAACAAAGAAATAAATGTTCAGCCTAGAAATATTTTCATATTAAGGTTGCAATTCGAGAGCAACTAGAACGGCCATTTATCAAAATCTGTGCTTTACTGTATGCAGCAAAAATATCTCCCGTAGATCAACAGGTGACATAAAAGAATGACATTTATAGAATGCTATTGTAATGGCAGAACTATAAATAAGGTCCCTCATTATGCAAATCTCAGTCTCTTCTGGTATTAACAGTTGCATCCCAGCTATTTATAGAGAACAATCTTGGTCCATTAACACATATAATTGAAAACAGCAACCAGGAGTCTTTCAGGCAAGGTACACAGCTGAAAGGATCAATAATGGCTCTTCTCATTATTTTCTGTAGGCAAATCCTTTATCTATAGAAATCTGACAGCAATTAAATTCTGGCATTTTCCAACTACTGGATGCACAAGATGCTGAAGACCATTACTAGGCAGTCATTCACTGCATTCATTCAGTGATTCTGGCGCATTTCCAAAATATATCCAAGAGTCCGGTTTTATTTTTGGACAAGAGGCTCAAGAGTGGCTATGTGCACCGGGAGACAGAAGCCACAAAATTACTGTCTGTAGGCTCTGAAAGTTGAAAATGGGAGACATAGTGAGACCCCCGATGCTATCCCCGGTCACATCACCCTTCCAGGGCAAAGGGTTTGTCTTTCATAGCCTAACCTTACAAAGCTACCTTTCGTGTAGCACCAAAGATGGTGTCCACATTTCATTTCTATTTCTATTCTATTCTGTTTCATTTCTATTCTATCATATTATCAAATTACTTTAGAAAATGATACAATCTGAGGAGAAAAGAATGTCACATAGTTTCCTGAATTTTAATTTCCCAGATAATAAAACATTAACTTGGGAGTCTGCTCTATATAGCCCCTCTGTGAACTCAGGCTAATTACTCTTTTCTGCCTTAAGTTCTCACCTCTGTGAAACTATAGGTTGGGTCTAGTATTAATAAAGTTCTTTGTAGTCTTTGTTTGGTTTTGATTTTTGTTTTGTCCTTTGTAGTCTTAAGGGCAATATTGTAGGATTTGTTAAACACTAAGTCTTTTAGTGTATGTTCTATGGTCTTCTCTACTATTAATCAATTTAGTTTGTGTCTTTTGTATGATGTTAGCACTATCTGCATTACTTTTTCCTGTGGATTATGATAAGGCATTTATATGATAAGGCATATAAATATATGGGAAATTTCTTTTGAAAACTGAATTTAGTGCCCAGTCTAACTAGCTAAAGTCATTAATATATAAATATCAGGGCATCCCTTTTTAATACTGATATCACTCAGTCCCTTTACTACTTGACTGCTGTGCGTAGTTGTTCTACTTCAGGGTTCACAAACTCACCTGGTGTATAACTCAGGCCAAACTATAAAGACCAGAGTTGTAGTTGGGTATTCCTATGATCTGTTCCAGTCTCTTTATTGCCAATGAATATATTCATTTCTGCAGAGCACTGCTGGTATTCTGTCATCAGGGCTTTAGAGGGCAGCAAAGGAGTTATCTAGAGGGTAAAATGTATTTACTAGACTCATTGAAAGAAAAACACTCCAGCCAGCCTTTAAAATCATTACTGTTAGGACAGGCAAGGGTTAATAAAAAGTTCCTGCTGATGAGTTTGGCTTTTGTTTTAGACAGCATCAGTGGGAAAAAGGAAACTTACTCAGAGAAGTATTATTACAGGATAAAGACCAAATGAGCCAGGGGAGAGGGCATTTTCTATTTATGATTCCAAGAATCTGGAATTCAGGACATTGGTGTTCTAGTCTTGGTTTTTCTCTGACTTGCTAAAGAATTCAGAATGTTACTTTCTTTTTAAAAACTAAATTAACTATTTATTTTAAAAAAAGCCTGGCTGTTTTTGTTGTAGAAAGTTTGTTTTATTTATATGTATTTTTAAAAGAATATTCAGATAAGAGAGGAGGAAAGAGTATGTCCTTTTAATGAATCGGGTTTGGAAAGATTTGAAAATAAGTGCAGTTAATAAATAATCTTAAACTTATCCAGATAACTTTTACACCTATCCCAACTTCAAAGAACAACAGAAGCTATTGCTTTGAAGAGGGTAAAATGTCTCTTCTTTAGAAAAAAAATTATACTTTTCAGGCTGTGGACATTTATATATGGTTATACATGTTTCTTTTGTCACAGTTCACTTGTGAGGAACTGAAAAGATTTTTCTTTGAGCATGAGATAGATATGTGAAAATAAAAGAAAAAAAAGACTTGGAGAACTAAATAGGCAGTATGCTGAAAACATGTTAAAGCTTTTTCCCCAATGAGTTATAAACAGGTAGTTAATAGTGAATTCAATTTTTAAAAAAAATCTTTTTTTTTTCATTGTGTTTGTTGCAAAGATGCTCTAAAATCCTAAAGGAAGTCAAAGTTTAAATAGAATTTGAAACTGTGTTCTAAAAGGTCAGTGATTCACAGGGTCAGAATTCTATTTAGGCTTAGGAAAATGCTAGTGTTAGTTAAGATATTGAGTAGTAACAGTTGAAATTTGGCCACTAATTTGTACCTCTTTGGGATTCCTTCAATGGCAGACAGTATGTTGGAAATGATCTGAGCCTCTTCTTTTTCTTCTCCTTGGGTGCAGTCTCTGCATCGTGTCTAGAGGGTATTCCTTCCTCAAATTTGCTTTTTAGATTACATTGTTATGGCTGTCAGGTGCCATCTCTTATTAAAGGCCCTTTTTCTCTCCCTCTGTCCCAAAATTTATAGCATATAAACTATATATATACATATACATATGCCTTGTCTGTTATTTCCCCTTGGATATCTTAGCTACAAATATATATATATATATTTGACTGTACATACAATATATTTCTCCCATTTGAATATAAGCTCATTGAGAGCAACAATTTTGCTCATTTTGTTCAATATGTATAAAATGCTTAATAAACATAAGTTGAATTGAGTTGGATTAATGGTCTGGTCTCTGGCCTTGTGTTGTCTCAATCCTTCATTTTACAACCATTTATAAAATGCCTATAATAAATCCAGTAGCCAGGGACTGGGTACTAGATAGCTATCAGAAAACAGCAGCCATAAATAATTAAAACACAACATTATAATAATAAGGCAAAAGAAAACTACAAGTGCTCCTTTCCCATAAAAGACTGAAGGCTATGCAACTCTTCTAAAAGCTCTTCAATGAAAGAGGTTGGGCACAGGATTGAGAATCCAAGGATGTGAGTTCTCATCCTTGTTCTCCCATTGGCTAACCTGGTCAAGTTACAAACTTAGCTGTGCATTAGTTTCTTTATTTTTAAAGTCTATTACAATTCTTAATCTCATACTTTTTCTACTCTAAAATTCTATGATTAACTGAGGCAGCTAGAGAGTTCTGACTAAATCAAGATTTCTTCTTCACTAGATTGGGACCTGCTCGACTGCTCAGGACTCTTGGGCCCTTGGCAGCCAGCTTATCTAATTCTAAAGTAAGTCAGAGACATTTGCCCATGAAAAAACTAAGTCAGAGTATGCTCCCACCCATCACAGCACCCATTGTCTCTCAAATGTTCAGTCAAAAGCTGCTGCAGAAAGCATCATTATCTTAGTAAACAATTTCATTGGATTATCGAAAAAATAGTGGAAGGAAATGACCACTTCCAGCCTGGGCAATATGCTGGGTCTCGAGAAAGAACAAAAAAGAAGAATTGTGCTGAAACTCCTCCGAACCTTGCCCGTAGCCCGCGCCTTCACAACCGGGGAAGGTGCTTCAAGCATGGGTAGGCTGTGTCCGTTTTGCTATGAAGAAGCACTAAGGAAAGTTCTGCCAGGGCATTGGAAGAACTGGAGGGGCTGCTGCTTCTGAGGCACTCTAAATGTTGGCAATGTCTCTGCGGCTCTGAGAAGAGCAGACCCTGACTTCTTCCTGGCATGTTCATCACTCCCACAGGCTGCCCCATGGAGGAAAGATCACTCTTTTCTCTTGTTCTCCCAGAGCTTCATGTCCTCTTTGCTCCCTTGTGTCTTTGCTTTCTCCGGACTCTGCCTCGTCCGTTATTTCCCCTTGGATATCTTAGCTACAACCCCTGCAGGCTCCCCAGCCATGCTCTCCATCTGGCTTCGGGCTGGGAAGAGGGCCAGAGCCCAGGAAAGCGGGCCCGAAGCCTGGCAAAGTAGCATTTGCATGACTGCACTGGGATGAAGTTAGTTACAGGTCAGAGTCCTTGTTCCTCTGAACCCCAAATATCAGGATCCATTGCAGGGAACTGATGGTTGAACTGACTGGTTAGATTCATGTCTTTTATTTTTCAAGGAAGGGGAATCGGTGAAAGGAAAGGAGAAAAGATGGAGGATGGGAAGAGGGACTGAGGGATGCCTGTGGACTTTCTCTAAAGGGTCTTGACGACAAAGTTTCCGTTCCCATTGGGGGAGATGGAGAGCACAGCTTGCATGCTGAGGCGTTCTACCTGGCAAGGTGGAAAGAACCTGGTGCCAGCAAGCTGCCAATAAGGAATTAAAAGATAGCGTGGAACGCAGCCCAGAACTGCGTGGAGCGACTTGGACTAAATAGAAGAGTGGCCGGCAACAGATGACAAATGATCCTTAGGCGATGATCAAATCCATTCATTTGGAAAGAAAACCGCTAGCCAGGGAAGAGGTCAGCCTCCACTAAGTGAAAGGATTCTTTTTGAAAAGGAGAAAGAAAAGGTGATCTATGAAATTGAATGAAGAGTTAAGCAATGAAGTTGAACACAAAAGGTGGGACCGTTATTTCAGGAAATAAAAGGAAAATATGGAGGAAAATCACAAAGAGTCCCTGGTTAGAAAGGATGACTCATCTGGAACCTCCATCAATAGAGAAGACCTGAGGACGCAAGGAAGCGGAAAGACAGCCTGGAGACATTGAAACAGAAAATTACTCTCTTCAAATCATTCTGAGTGTTCAAATAAAAAGAGATTTTTATGGAAGAAAGAAAAATAAGCGATTTTTGACCCTGTAGAGTACCATAACAAGTGATTATAGAAACTATCAAGGATACAAAGCTTCCATTTTATTTAGCAGGAAGCAATTCCAGACAATATTCTTTAGTTCTGTGCTGTTTTCATATATATTTGAATTGGAAAAGCAGACAATGGATATGTTTGAGTCACTCTAAGTAAAGTTGGGCCACTCACTTTTGGAGAACTTTGGATTCAGCTGGATGTGACTCACCCTCTTGTACACTACATCCCCCATCTCCAAAAGCACAAAGAACCTAATGAAGGAAGAGATTCTTATCTGCCATTTGTTCCTTCACAAACTAAAAGCACTTTATGGATGTGTGTGTGTGTATGTGTGTGTATATGTGTGTATATATATGTATATGTGTATATATACACATATATGTGTGTGTATAATTGTAAAACAAACATTTAAATATACACACATATATGCAAATATATAAATATATGTGTGTGTATATATATTATGTATATTATATATGTATGTAAATGTTCTTTTTTTTACAATTAATTTATGGGCCATCTCAAGTTATCCTGATCTGTATCAGGCTACTAGATCCAGCTAGCCCCAGAGGATAAAGTGAGGCAGGTGACCTTGTACAGCCCTCTCTTATTTATTTGTTCACTTCCATGTCATGGTATCCACTCCCTTATGCCGTGGTCCTCTTAGAGAACGAAGGGCAAATGGTAACAACATCAATATTATTAAAATAAAAAAGGAAAATGTACATGTTGGAGGGGACGTTATACTGCTGATAGAGCTGGAATTTACTTCAACCATTTGGAAAGCAATTTTAAATTATAATTACAGGTCTATAAAACCATACATATTGTTTGATCCTGCAATATTACTACCAGTTCTATATCCCAAAGATGGGAAAAGGATGTACTTATACAAAAATATTTATAGCAACTCTTTTTGTGGTAACTAAGGTTTGAAAAACCAAAGGGATGCCCATCAGTTGGGGAATGGCCAAATAAATTATAACATGATCATTAAGGAATATCATCATGCTATAAAAATGACAAATAAAATGATTTCAGAAACATCTGGAAAGACTTAGATGAACCTATACAGAATGAAGTAAGCAGAATCAGGATGACGTACACAATAACCATAATATTATATGATTAAGACTTATGATGACTCAGTTATTCTCAAGAATACAATGATCTAAGATACTCCAAAAGGAATAATGACAAAGCATATTATCCTTCTCTGGAGAAAGAATCAACTTTGTCTGAACATTAACTGAAACATGCTATTTTCACTTTTTCTTTCATTCTTTTATTTCCTTTGAGTCTTTTTGTACCAAAACAATTAATGAAATGTTTTTCATGATTTAAAAAATGTTTTAATTTTGTTAACTAGACAAAATTGTAAATCTTATACAATATAACTAATTCCACTCTGTGCATGTAAACATGTATACATGGAGTGAGGAAATGGAGAAGAAAAGAATGGAAATTAAATAAAAATGCAATTCAAAACTAGCAAGGGATCTTAGTGACCATCTTTTCCAATTATATACTAAAAGCCTCCAGGCTATAACATGCATAATTAGCAGTCCTCCAATCAGGTGATAAATTGGCTTGAGTGTTAAAGTCAGAAAGACAACTTCAAAACTAGCTAGCTGTGTGTGACCCTGGACAGATCACTTAACTGCTATATGTCTCACCTTCCTTACCTGTAATATGAGGATTCAATAGCACCTACCTCTAAAGATTTTTGTGAGTATTAAGTAAGATGATGTGGAAAGTCTTTTCCAAAGCTTCAAGCACTCTACAAACAATAGCTGTTGGGATGCAATTGTGAGATTATTTGGCTGAAAATCTTGGAATTCATGCACTATGATCTTAGCAAAATCAAAATTCCAGGTGACCAAAGAATCAGAAAAATGACAAGTTGGATTGTTGCAGCTACCACTTACTCATCAATTCTAACTTGGATAATGATAGCAACAACCACAAACTAATTACAACAATCATTTCTAACATTTATATAGTAGATAAAAATTCATAGAACTTTAAAATCATATTTTTGTCCTCCAAATAATCTACAGTGGTGGATGCCTATCATTTCCATTTTACAGAATTGAAAACTGAGAGGGTAAATGACTTCATAGGATTACACAAGCAGTATCTATGTCTAGATTTGAATTCAGGACTTTCTGGCTCCTTGGGTGATGTTCTTTCTGACAGTTCCATCTAGCTACATAGCTGGGGTATTTGGTATGGACATTTGTGTGAGAAACATGGTAAATTATGTAATCAAATAAATTTGTGACCAGATTCAAAGGTTATCATTTGGAGAAGCTGAGTGTAATATTGGTATTCGCCAAATTTTGTTACTGTGAATAGATCTTCTATGAAGGATTTATGCAAAGTCATGGGCAAAAATCTCCCAGAAGCAGAAGGTTTCTGGATGGTTGTATGTTTCAGCTTCACCAGTGCAAGGCATAAGGACAGCAATATAGATGAAAAAGAAATTTAATCAAAGGGAACTCCAGGATAATATGTGGTACGGTGAACAGAAGCTACATTTGGAAATATTGAACTCGAATTTGAATTTTAGCTATACTTCTAACTCACAGTGCTTAA
Source organism: Antechinus flavipes (assembly GCF_016432865.1). NCBI lineage: Eukaryota > Metazoa > Chordata > Mammalia > Dasyuromorphia > Dasyuridae > Antechinus > Antechinus flavipes. Next base: position 12,118,286 of record NC_067403.1, on the reverse strand, counting down.
TGGAATCTTAAGAAAGTCGTTGAGTCATAGTGGGACTCAGTTTCCCAATGTGTAAAATAAAAGGGTCGGACTAGATTGCTTTTGAGGTCTCTTATAGCAATTCGATTTTGAATCTATAATGAGCTGACCTCTGGCTCTATGGTATAATTATATGATCCCTAGAAAACACAGAATAGGTACACATTTCCAATACAAAAACTTCACCTTAAGGGGCTGACTTTGAATTAACATACTTATTTTCACTAATATGTGCTAGAAAGATGCTGCTTAGTTGGTCTTATACTATGATTGCTTTCTTGTAATAATCTATACCGTATGAAGCCAACTGTTAGAAAATTGAGAAGAATTATATATTTACTCTCATTGGTTAATTTGCTCATTAACTCATCCACAAAAGTGATAAGTTTTTCTAGTAGTTAGAAACAATATGCCCCAAAGCCATAATGATGCACTAGGAATTAAGTTAAAATGGGTCCCCAGTGAAGTGTATTGTCAAATACTGTTAATGGTTCCCAGTAAAGCCTTTAGCATTTCCTGGGATTATTATGAATTTACTAGGAAAAAGAAATGAAAACCACTTAAGTCTATGATTTAGAGGGCAACCTATAAAGAGGCTTAGAAAAAACAAAGTATGTAAAGCAGTTTTTTACTGTTTTCCCTTTGTGTACTAGTGCCACAGAGCCATTTAAAGCAGACTCTTATTTTCTTTAAATGTAAGAAGGATTTCACTTAACTCAATATTGTAGTGTGGAGCCTTTGAAATAGTCATATTTGTGTAAATACGGATCAATACTTCATACATTGCCTTCTCTACCAATAGTCATGGCAAGAAAAAATAAATCAAAATATAAAACGTTTCATTAGGACACAATAGCAAAGTAAAGTACAAGAGAAAATCAAGACAAAAATCATTTTCTGCTCCCTACCATAAAGAACACAGTTTTCCACAGACACGCCAGACAAAGAAACCCTTTGCAGACAATTAGAGAAGTAGAAAAATATGGTATCATGCATCATGCCCACAATGCCTTTCACACCTTCATATGCTTGGAAGAGATTGTCCCTCACTATTATTCTATTTCACCTCTTTTAGCTGCTCTTGAAACTACACAATGACTTCTGTCTATCTGCTTCAAATCCTTAGGGAGGCTTTTTATTTCATGCTGAAAGTTTTTGTTTTGTTTTCTACAGGGTGAATATTATCAATTCCCTGAGAGTATTCTAAGCCACTATTACTTTGAATGATCAGCACATTTCAGCTCTTTTTAGATAAAACTTACCAGAATTCAGTCCACTGTTAAGATTTTTTTCATTTGTATTTTCCGTCATCATCTCATTCTAATAGAAAGATGAGAGAGAGAGAGAGAGAGAGAGAGAGAAAGAGACAGAGAGAAGAGAGAGAGAAATAAACACCTCTCTAAAAGTGTATTCGTGATACAAATTTCAGTTTAATCTGCGTCATAAAACATTTTGTCCATTATTTTCTTCATTAGAGACAGTCAAATAAAACACCAGATCGAGATGTGATTTGCAGTATTCGTTCATTATCCCAACATATAAATGCCCACGCTGAAAAGTTAACAAGGTCCTAGCTCAAGGAGTATCCTACGCTCCAACTGAAATACTGTTCAATTCTTTTCATGACCCTGGCAGCTAGTGCCAAGTCATGCAAATTATTTTAAGCTTCTTCACCCCAAGATGGGTACATAGCAACACTGTAGGATTAGAACTTGCACTTATTGTAGTTCTGCCTGAACAGTGAAAGCGCTTGCCCCCATCTTTTATTTATTACTCTGAAAACCTATTTAGTTATCTCCACCTTTCTATTTTGTTAATATAGCCAGTTGCTACCTGATTTTACAGTTTCTTTCCCATAGAGAAGAAAAAACAATTATTCTGAGCCTTGGAAGAAATGGATCGAGACCAAGCAAGCAAAACCTGTCCTAAAATAATGAGCAAGTTTGTTTTTTGTTTGTTCATTTGTTTTCTCTTGTTTTCATCTGTATGGATTTCTTTAGTTGATATAAATAAGAGCTTAGATTAGATTAGAATTTCCTCAGTTGTGCTTTCCGTAACCCTGGTCTTATTTACCTTGTAATTAGTGGTTTCCCAAATGTAAAATTGGAAGGGAGTTTATGGATTAACCTTCATTTTAGTGATGAGCATCTTGAGGTGTAGAAAGGTTAAAAGCCTTAACTAAAATCACACTGATGGGCAAACACAATTTTTTGATTTTTCAATCTAGTCCTTTAGGTTTCTTCTGTCCCATCCTGCATGTGAGAATATTTTAAGGCCTGCAGCGTGATGTTAAATTATGTTTGTACAGAGTTGCTAGAGTTGACTATAAAAATAGTTTACATTTTCTTTATATTCTACAAGGATTAAACAATTATGATAAAACCAAAATTGAATCAGAAGAGAAATTCTAGGGACTTCATGTTGAATCCCCGTGATGTTCCCAACCTCGTGTGTGGTGAGGGGAGAAGAGAGAGACAATGGAAGTGACAGGACTAATTAAATATATCATAGAGTGTTCCACTCTTGAAATAGACCCACGAGTCCCTCACCTAAAGCATGTCAATCAACATTACTGGCTGCCACAATCTTCATACTCCAGGCTGAACTGAGACTTTTTTCTTTAGAACTGTCTTGATGACATTTTTATGAGTGAATTGAATAAAGGTATAGATGACAGGTTTATCACATCTGAAACCTACGCAAAACTAGAAGGGATCGCTGGCAGCTGACAAAGCCAAAAAAAAAAAAAAAAAGACATTCACCATCTTTAAACATGATACTACATCTACTACTAAGGTGCAATTTAATCAGTTTACACTTTATATCTCAGTATAAAATAAAATAAACAAGTTCTCAAATGCAAGATAGTGGGTGACAATGAAGGCCCAATGTGCTGTGTCTTGGTGGTGGTTCATTTGAGGGGTAAAAAAGATCTTGGGGTTTTAGTGGTTTTCAGAATAATATCGGTCAGCCATGAGACCTCAGTCAAAATAGTGCATTGTCAAGCTGAATTAAGAGAACCTGAAGGACCCCCGATTTCTCTTCCATTCTAACATAATATGAACCTATGAAGAATCATCAGGAGAAAAATAGCAAAATACAAAGGAAAACAGTCTCCAAGTTCCAGGGTCTAAAAGGTATCAGACCCAAAGTGGCCATATCCTTAGAATGAAGAAGTTAAACTTAACGTTTTTGTTCCAGTTCTGATAGTCTCATGCCCGTGTTCCTCGAGTGAGAAGTTTGTGGAATGCACTTCTATTCTCATCCAATGGCTGAATTAAATCTCTAAATCTCATTCTTTTGTCAGCTTTTAGATTATTCTAATTCCCTCCATGAAGACTGCTGAATCTCCCCCATCCTAATAAAGCATTTCACAATCTGGTCTTCACTGTCTTTCCAGTCTAATCCATTTCTCCCCTTTATGTAATCATAATTTCCTTCAGAATCTGGCTTACTCAGCCATTTTCTCCATGAGATCTTTCTTCTCTCTCACTTCTCTCCCCACCATCGATGGCTTTCCCATCAGGTTACCTTTTCTCTGTTTTGTATACACGAGTGTGTGTGTTTTCACATACATGGTGTGTATTTATAATATACAATATACAAATAATATATATTATATATATGCACACAAACACATGGGAATGTTTATAGTATCTTTCCCTATCAGAATACACAGAGCCCTGGAATTGGTCTGTTTTTTTCTATGTATCCCAAATGCCCAGTAGCCGGTGGTCTCCTGATGGTAATAGTTGCTCTTTTTCCAGCCTTTGATTGTTACTCCATGATCTGAGCCTTAATCTTTCTGTTGAGGAATCAGAGGCTTTTCTAGTACAATGAGGAACCTATGAAATGAGCTGCACTCCAATGAATGAACCAAAGTGAAACAAGGGCCATGAAGTTGCAAGCAAGGGCTGATGGCCGACTCTGGAAAGTCACTTAAATTTCATACAGGGCAAGAGGGACAGAATCATGGAAGGGAACTAAGTGGTCTGGAGCCAGCATGGTTGTAGTCAAAGTCAAAGAAGATCCTCTCGGACATTTGGTGTTTCTTGGCCATTGCATATAATTACAAACAGTTCTTAAAGTCTTAGGAAAAGATTGTCTGAGAGATTGGTATTTTTCCATGTGCTGTTTAGAATTCTAAGGAGCTGGGCCATCTTAATATTGTGTCCTGGAACTCCAGAGTTGTGTAACTGCCATAAGATCAGGATCACAGACTTGATTCTGGAAAGGCCCCTAGTCTAGTCAAACTCCCTGAATAAGGTTTATTTGTAAACCACTTTACAAATAAGGAAACCGAGCTTCAGAGGTAGAAAGTCCCTTGCCCAAGGCCACCCACTTGGCAAATCCGGGGTGTACATCCAGGGCCTCTCATTATAAATACAGAACCCTTTACACTATCATTCTCTATCACTGGAGAAAGATCACTCTCTAGTAAAGTGCCAGGTCCCTCCTAGAGCATTTTCCTGTGTTTGGCTTGAAGTTTTGCTATTTAAATATTCTTCAGACATTTTATTCACGTTAAATGGAGATATATGATTCTCTCAAGTCAATTATTAGCAGAATAAATAGAAAGTGTTATATTGTTTAAATAGCAGATGTGTTAATACAGAGTAATTATGTTGACTGAAAATGAGCAGCTTCATCAGGCAGGGCAACATTTTTTTTCTTCCAGCCAGTGTCAACACTGAATGTGTTTTAATACACCGGAAAATTACTAGGCAGATCTGAAATAGGGAAGCAATCACTGCAGGCTTTGTTTAAAATCCCCCTGGAGAATAGGACAAATAAAATGATTACAGTTATTTGAACAGTCAGGACTTCATAGCTGCTCACTTAGAAAAACAATCTCCCAATTAGCTGAGGATTGATAGATTCTGATATTTACTGAAGCGGGTTTTGCTTGGATATTGATTGAAATATCTATTCTCGGAGGTTACCTGAAAGCAGATTGTCCTCGTTATATTGCATAGGTTGGCAATTCCGGGCTTCGGGATGTCACTTCATACTCCAAATGGGCATTTATCCTGTCCTGGCAGAGATGTTTTGCTTATATCAATGACTGATTTTGCAGTATATTTACTGTAAACGATGGTGTGTTTTTAACTGACAATGGTTAATTTCTGATATTTACTGTAGTGGGTTTTGCAATGGCCTATTGATCCAGACCTCCATTTTTGGAGGCTCTCTGAAGCACTCTCTCAGCATGTGTATGTAATTTTGGTTTGGGTAATTCAGTGTTGTAGTCCAAATAGACCTCAGCCCACACGGGGCCATATTTGTCCGCGTTTGTCAGCGATGACCAGCATTGTAGCGTGTTTGCAGTAAATGGCACTGAGCGCCAGAAAAGGCTCTTCCGTGCTAGTCCCTTCAGCGACAGCTCTTGAATTTAAAGCTGGATTTTGATTTTTTTTTTTTTTTTTGCCGTTACGGCTATCATTACATCTTTTAATGGAAATGTAATCCATGACCCAGAACTCCCTGCCCCAAAGACACTTTTCTTATACAGATTGGCCAAATGCTTGAGACCAGACCCCAGGCAGAGAATTTGAAGCTGTTCCTGGAAATTCACTTTCTTCCCTAATAGAGCCCCCAGTTCGGCATAAGCATAAACTTGAATTGCAGGATGGATACCGTGGATGAAACAGCTTTTATTTTACCTCACAGAAAATGCAGAAGTTGTTACAAAGGAGTTATATCTACCCAGAAACTGTTCAGTATCTCCTGACTCGAACCCCCTTGTGTTCATATAGCCAGTGCCTTCTTCAGGCTCTTAAACCCCTTGTCTGTTCAGCTGCTGCGGCCTCCTAGAGATTTCCATCTCTCATGCTTCTTCTACCCCAGTCCAATCTCTGCACAGTTATGAAGAATAATTTTCTGTAAGTACAGATGCTGTTCTTCTCAGTAAGTATCAGTGTCTCTCTACTACCTCCGGCACAAAATATAAAGTCCTCTATGTGGATTTTAAAGCCCTTTATAACTTGGCCGTGACCTGTCTTTCAAAGCTTGTTTTATTCTTCTCCTTTTCTGCCTTTTCTTCCTTTCTTTCAAGTAGAGATAGATGTTGAATACATGTTCTACCCTTTGCGAGCCCATGTGGATGTTTTTTGGGAGGTATTTGACAAAAATACTGGAATGATTTGCTTTTTACTTCTAATCACTCATTTTACAGATGAGGAAACTGAGGCAAACAGGTAACTTAACCAAGGTCACAAAACTAATAAGTGTTTTAATTGATGGCTTGATGGAGAAATAATTTATTTAGCCCTTACAATGTACACGGTATACTGGAGAGCTGGATAAATATGGCTTGCATGAGAGTTTATCATATATATCGTGTGTGTGACTATCTTTGGAATCATGTTTATTTACCTTTCTCCAAGGGAGACTTTGATTCTTTTCTGGAGGAAAACTCCTTTACCTGGAAGGGAAGGGACCATGAAACTGGCTTCTCTACTCTCCTCAGAATAGGGACACTGGGCTAGAATTATGTCCATCTGTCCTATCCCTAAAAATTGCTCTTCTGGGGAAATGATTTTTCTTAAATTTAGAACACATTTTTAATTACTGTCCTTTAACTGAAAAGCTTGACCCCTTCCACCAAATGCTAATTACACAAAAGGAGAATAGCAAACTCCCAATTATCCAAGCAGATAATAGAGAAGTTATAAATGATTAATGTATCAGAAACGAACAAGGTTTACCATTTAGATAAGGGAAGAAAAACACAGAGATAGCAACGGGCAGAGAGAGGCAAACATAGTGATAGAGAGACAGACCCTAGTCTCATCAAAGGAGAAATCCAGAAATTCTCTCAAGTCAAAAATTTATATAGTTAATGAACCTGACTTTGAACTCTGGAATGAGGCGATAGCTCTGTATATAGAATGAAGCAAAGTCTATCCGTCCGATTCACCTCGGTCAACTTTCTCTTTCTGGACATGCAGAAGAGGAATCATTCACCTGCTCATCTAAATGGACTGATAAGACATCTGTCAAGAAACTACGGAGAATCATTCTTGGAGCTGAACTCTATTTCTTGAGCCACAAATAGAATTGATTTAAATTTCCATTGGAAGTGTGAGATTGATTACCACAGAGGACTTGGAATTAGATGGCAAACATGATTCAGTCTCTGAAATACTCACCATCTTAACCTAAAAAGTAATAAAAATGCATCAGGGAAAAGATAAGTGTTGCCTTTTATGATCTTCAAGATCTTTCCTGCACTTTCAGAGTATTTTTTCAACACTCCTTTAGATAATTGGACATACTCTAAGATGCCAAAAAAAAATAGAGGAAAAAAAAATCAGCGTCCTGAGGTCTGGTCTCAATATCATAGCATTTTAAAGCAATAATTTAGAAGTTTAGAGATCATCTTGTCTAACCCCTCTCATTTTACAGATATGGTCTTTAAAACCCAGATGAAAAACCATTAACGTAAGGTCACCCATGTTCTACAGCCAAGATTTAAATCCAGATTTTCTAAATCGAATGACTCTTCCATTAAAGACCATGTTACTTGCTTAAATGAAATAATTTATGTGGAAAAAAATTTGGAAAATAATTTAAAATGCTGTATAAATGGATGATATTGTCATCCTTTTCTTTGTTTCTTTGTTTTTTATTATTAATGCTTTTTTTACAAAGCATATGCATGGGTGATTTTTCTAATATTGACCCTTGCATAACCTTTTGTTTTATATCTTCTCCTCCTTTCCCGCACCTCCTCTCCTAGCTGGCAGATAGTCAATACGTGTTAAATATATTGAAATACGCATTAGATCTAATTTACGTATACATATTTATACAGTTATCTTGTTGCACAAGAAAAATCAGCTCAAGAAGGAAGAAAAAGAAAAAATGAGAAAGAAAACAAAATGCAAGCAAATAACAGAGTGAGAACGCTATGTTGTGGTCCACACTCAATCCCCACAGTTTCTCTCTGGGTGTAAATGGCTTCTTTGACATTGAGCAAGTGGAACTGGTCTGAATCATCTCAATGTAGAAGAGAGCCACGTCCATCAGAATTGATTGTCATATAGTCTTGTTGTTGCTGTGTATAATGATCACCTGGTTCTGCTCATTTCCATCCTTTTCTTTGTACATTTTAATTATACTTTAAATCTATAGCATTTGAAGTGACTTCTTTCCTAGAAATGGTTTCTAATTGAGTAATACCTTAGATTTTTATTCTTGTCATTTCTAGTAGAAAGCTATCCTTTGCCCCTTTATCTCATTTTTGTTCTTATGTATCACTTGCCGACACTCTCAAATAATGTATATTGTGTATTATGACAGACTTGTACTCACGTAGTCTTTCCATTTATGAAAGGTTGCATTCCTGAAAAGGGAACTGTAAATAAAATGATTTAACTCAAATCTGATTTTCACTAGAAACAAAATTGTGCCGGGTGGGTTATATTTCTAACAAAGCATTATGCCCCACGTTTAAAAAAAAATTGATGAGGGTGATGGGGATTAGATCTCCATTAATGGCAGAGAAATCCCTTTTACTAATATGGGTTGCCCCCTCTCTGCAAGTTACTGTCATAGAATGTTACCTAGAACACTGAGAGGTAAAGTGATTTGCCCGAGATCAGAGAGTCACTGGGTCAGAGGGGAGAACTGAGCCGATACCTTTCTGGCTCAGTACTTCCATGAACCTCAAAGGAGAATGATTCTGAGAAGCAGAGAAGTGAATATCTTCCACACGCCAGGATGTCTTGTATGGAGGCAGCAGATGGATAATTGGGTCTATTGACTAAAGAAAAAAATGTCCAGTGGTCTCTCTGGCTAGAATGAAGAGTGCATGATGGGAAGTTATTCAGAATAAGTCTGGGAAAGTAGATGGAAGTCAGATTGTAGAAGGGCTTAAATGCCAAATTTAGTCTTATAAGACACTGAATAGGAGAGTCTTGTGTGTAGCCCTATGCTTTGGAAAGATTATTTTGCCAGGGATGTGAAGGATATGTCAGGTGATTAAATGGCACAGTGGCTCTAATACCAGGTCTAGCTCTTAGCTAGAACTGAGTTCAAATCTTCCCTCAGGCATTTAACTAGCTCCATTAAACTAAGAGTGATATCTCTTATCTGATAACTTGAGCTGATTATATGGCAAGTGCTAGCCCAATCCCTCTCACACAGAGCAGAGTAGTTGTGTATTAAAATACACCTTTATGTTACCTGCTGGCAGCAGTAAAATCATCCCGTATTTTGTTATTTCTTTTATTAAGGAGCTAAGAGTCAGGTATCAGAGGGCTATGCAAGGTATAAAAATATCTTAATTGTAGGTATAATCATCGACTCAGGAAAGAGGGAAGTTTGTTCCAATTGAGCAAAGAATAATTCAGGAATAGAAAATATTGGTAGGATACTGGTGAGTAATATCTGTCTGAATCTGGGCTGCTACAGAGCTGGGGACATGCGGTAACAGTTAAGTTATCTGGAGCACATTTGGGTTTTGATTTGGAAAGAGAAATGATTTGGGTCGGTTTGGGGGTTTTTCTTCTGCACAAATATTATTTTTGAAAGTGTCTGCCAGGGGGCACTGTCTGATTAATTCCGAAGGCAAAGTATTTTGTCTTCAGAGGAACACTTTAAGATGTCTGTGTTTGAGGAGAATTGGGATAGGGCGAGGGTGCTTGTGGGAGGAGAGCAGATGGAAGGGCAGGATCTCATAAGTTCATAAGCTGAGTCAATTTGCACCATAAGGGAGAGTGAAAACATGCCATTTGGAGAGAGAAGAGCAAACGAGTCAGAGATTTCTGTGACTTCAGGAGAAGAGTGATTACCTTCCCCACCAAAAACTTTATTCAAGGATAATTGGAAAGAGGGAAAGCTTTGAGCCATGATGTCTCCTAAGGGGCCTGTTATCAGCTAATTTAGTATATCTCAACAACTACTGGGAAGGAATGGAAAGAAGGGAAGCCACGGGTCTTCTTACAGTTAAAGATTACAGCATCGTAGCTCTCGGAAGAGGAATGGTCCAACCCAAGTTTCTCAGCAATAGGACTTTGGGTTTTTATATGAATAGAAATGTATTAATGAAGGGGAAGGTGATGTTAGACACAATTATTTAAGTGAACATCGTAGATGAGACTGTTACCTTTTACCTTATTCTAGTTTAGGAAAAAGAAACATATATCTAGAGTAGAATTTCAACTTGGCAAAATAATAATGAGAGACAGAAACTAAACCTGGGATTTCATTGGTTCCCCAAACCCCCTCTATTAATGAAAGTTGACACCATCTCTGTGATTTAAAATCTTTTGAGCAGGGTTCATGACCAGGCTTTCTCTCTCTCTCCCTCTCTTTCTCTCCCTTTCTTTCTCTCCCTTTCTTTCTTACCCTCTCCTTCTCCCTCTACCTCTTTGTCTCTCTCTCTCTTCTCTGTCTGTGTCTCCCCTCTCCCTCCCTCCCTTCCTCCTCCTCCTCCTCCTTCTTCTTCTTCCTCTCTCTCTCTCTCTCTCTCTCTCTCTCTCTCTCTCTCTCTCTCTCTCTCTCTCTCTCTCTCTCAAAATAGAGAGATATATGTGTGCAAGGGTGTTCTGATAAATGTTGAACAACAGGAAAGGAGGGGGCATGAGGGAGAACTGTTCCATGAGGAGCTTCACATTTAATTGACATCATTGACATTTTCTCCATTATGGTCTTAAGTCTAGATAATCAACAAAACAATAAAACAAATCCTGATATGTGACATTTATTCATTTTTGATGTCCAAATGCTCATACTGAAAACGGAATAATTGACTTTGTCTCCCCAAGCAGTTTCAGATTGGCTCTAGCACAGGGTTGCCTCTGTAGATTAAAATTTGGAACTTTTAAACTTTCTTTGCACTAACTTATTCTATGCCATTTTTGTGATTGTCTTTTCTGACTCTTTGTAACCATTTTGTGTTTTCTTGGTAAAGATACTAATGATGTGCCATGTCCTTCTCCAACCATTTTACAGATGAACAAACTAAGGCATACAGAGTTAATTGTTTTTTTCAAGTCACACAGTTGGTAAATGTCTGAGGCCAGTTTTGAACTCAGGAAGATTAGTCTTTTTGACTCCGAGCCTGGCACTCTATCCACTGTACACCCAGACACTGTTGATTCTGTAACATTTCTCTAATATTTTTCTAAACAACCATTTAATAATTATCCTATTTCTTTGGTTAGCAGTGGATAGTAAACCCAGAAGTACAAGAATTGCTCCCTTTTAATGTAGGTGAAACTCATTCTCTGATTAAATAACAATTTGATGATGACGATGAGTGAGAGAGACAAGAAGGGCTAAAACTAGACTCCAACTATTGACGACGATGGCTTTTGACATTTCTCTTTTCCATCTTAAATAGAATATTGTGTCTAAGCATCTATAAAGAAGGTGGGGATAGCTTTGAGCTTTGATGTGACAAGTGGGAAAGAAAAAATATCCAAAATGACCAGGGGACTGTGCTGAGAGTCAGAGCCATCAGGTAGGGATAGCGGTTGGGGAAATCTCCCATACTAAAACCTTTCTGTGTGAGATTCTCCACTGCTCTGCTTTTGTATTTCCAATCTGTTCTGTTGAAAGCATATTTGCAGAAACCACATTTGTAAATAAGAACAGATTAGAGTCACTTAAAGGTCAACTGCAAAGCAAAAATGAAAAGCAAGTTAAGCAGAGCTTTGGGTGCCGAAGGCCCCAATAGCAAGGCCACTTGGCCACTCAGTCAACATACAAATAGATTTCTAATTCCACTAGGGGAAAGGAGAGAATGTTTTTGTTTGTCTTTAAAAAAAAAAAAAACATCTGTGAATCTGAGAAGAGAATTGCCCTGTAAGGTCTGGTTGTTGTATTCTTTTTTTCTGAACAGGTCCCCTTTTACCAAGTACCCATTGTTTTGAGAAAGTTCGAGTCAACATTTTTATTTCCTAGGGATTATCACCTCCTAAAGCCACCTATTCAGAGCTTGGATTTGGCCCATTATTAATAAGAGGCTCCAACATGCCCTCCCCATTCCTTTTGTTGATAGGATGTTGTTAATCATTTTAATTAATGGCTTCCCACCACTCAAATCAAACCTGATTAGACTCCAGTGCAACAAACAATGAAGAGGTGAAACTACTTGCTATAAGACATTGATTAATCTCCTAAGTACAAGACAGAAGCAAATCTTTTGTTTTGTTTCTTAAATCATTCCCATTCACCTTTAAACAATACTATCCCCTTGCTCCAAAGCTAACAATAGTTTCCAGTTGTTTCTCCCATGAAGGCCAAATCACAGTTATAGAATCCGAAGCCCTTCACCAAATAGCATTTTCCTTTTCTTCTCCTTGACCTCATTTCTCAGGCTACCTGGGTCTTTACATTCTGTCCCACCTGCTCTAAGAAGCCCATTGAAAAATCTCTTCCATCCATTTCCCATCCTCCTTCCTTGCTGTTCCCTCCCCTTGAAGCTCTTGCTAATTTTTAACCATTAAAGATCCCCCTCATACTTCATATTTCAGCTTAAGATGCATTTCAGTAAAGAATTCCCATATTAATTCTACTTTAGAGGTTTTGTAAATACTTTCTGGCTCTGCTATTATGCTATTTTATTATTCATTATTATTAATTACTATATTATTATGTTAATATGTTATTATCTTGGTTATTATGAAAAAACTGAGCATGGTATGACAATTTCCAGCCCAGAATCAAGAGACAAGAGATCTAATCCTATCTTTTATATTCCCTAGCTATATGACCTTGGACAGATCACTTTGTCAGCAATAGTATATTTTCAGAGATGACAGAATAGAAATTGTCATTCTCTTATTTATAAATGTGGGTCAAAATATATCTGTAGACTACATGGCAGGATTGTTTGTCAAGAGAGTTTACGCAAAGTTCCTTGAATCCATAGCTTGTTACTTCTCCTCCTCCTTTTACTACTACTTCTTCTAATTAATGTATATGTATCCTTAGATACTCCATTTGGTTCTTGATCTACCAGGTAAATAAATTCCACCCCTTTGTAATCCATTCATTTATATAAATGAGCCATATGTTACACTTTTATCAAACAGAGGAAAAATACTATCTGGTTTACCCATTATCATTTTGCTTTATATGTGGGATGGCTTTTGTATACTTTCAGCTTATGTTGAGCTACTAGAAACTGAGGGTTTGAAAGGACCTAGACCAAAGAAAAACAGGTAAAAATCTCTTCAAGAAGACGTGCTACAAATGGCCATCAGCTTTTACTTCATCTCACTTCTCATAAGGGAGAAACAAGTCACTGCTCAATAAGTAAAAATCTACAGCATGGCACTCCATTGCATGTTAAATGAGAGGCAATTTCTCTTAACCACATTTAGTAGTTGATCAAGAACAACGATGATAAAATGATAAATTGGAATTTGTTTTGTCTATTCCTCTAAGCATTTTTTCATCTCCTTAGTAGAGTCATCCTTAAGAGCATTGCATTTATTTTATTTAATGACTGGAATGTCAGAATAAACACCTTTATCCACTTCCTTAAACTGCTTTTTTGTTGTGTTTTCTATTTATTTATTTATTTGTTTATTTATATATTCATTCATTCGTTTATTTTTACCGTTATCTTTTGTTTCATCTTATCTGGATAGTGTCCAAAGGGATTTAGTGCAAAAGATCCTATGCTAGGAAATGGGATCTGAAAAAACTGAGGCATTTGGTAGCAAACTAATTATTCAAAGTTAGCCTAGCTAGGTAGTGCCAGAGCAAGGACTGGAAACTAAGTATCTCTGGAAGGAATTTTAGAAACAGAAATTTATATTATGGATCATTCATTCTTTGGGAAGTCTCTTGCACAAATTTCTAAAATGTGACGTTTATTAATATTGGGGGAAAAGTAACAGGGTTAATAAGCATTTATGAAGCACTTACTATTTGTCAGGTGCTTTACCAATATTATCTCCTTTGATTTTGGCAACAATCCTGTGAGAGTATATACTATTACTATTCTCATTTTACAATACAGGGATCTGAGGGAAACATAAGTGAACCATGGTCACAGAGGCGGTAAGCATCTGAGGCTGGATTTGAATTCAGGTCTTCCTGATTTAAGACCTAGCACTCTGTTCAATTTATCACTTAGCTGTCCTTATTTTCTGTCTTCAAGGAACTACTAGTACTATTGTTGTGATTGTTGGCTTGTTTTAATTGTTTCTGAGCCTTTGTGACCACATGAACCACACTTTCCATTGGGTTTTCTTGTGCAGTGTTTTGCCCTCTCCTTCTCTAATGGAGAGATGTGAAAGGAGATGAAGGGACTTGCTCAGAGTTATATGGCTAGTAAGTGACTGAGGCTGAATTTAAACTCCCTTCTGACTCCAAGCCCAATGTCCATCACTGAGCCACTGACCTGCTTCACTAGTGCTCTTGGGAAGTTACTATGTGAGCAAAAATCCTAATACCTGGCTTTAAGAAGCATGGCACAGTGAATGGAGAGGGGACTTCTGAGTAATTAAGACCAAGATTCACATCCTGTCTCTATCATATATAATGTAATCCCTGAAGAATCTTGATGAGACCATTTTAACTCTGCTTCCAACAATTCTAAAGGTACAGGGTAGGGGCTGATCCTCATTAGTAAGAGGGAGCTTTATTGCCCAGAATTCTCTATGCCTATAAAAATACAAGCTATCTCAAAAAAATACTCCCAAAACACTGAATAGGAGAGAAATTCTATTCAAACAAAGGTATCAGATAAGTTTTCAGAGAGAGATAAGTGGCAAAGGAGAAAGGTGAATAAAAGTATAGAAACAGGATTTATTTGGAAAGTAGCAATTAGAGTAGTGGGTGACAAAGATTAAAAAAAAAAAAGAGCTAAGTTGGTTCCATATTGTGAAAGTGGTTTAATAATACATCAAGGATTTAGGACTTTGTCCAACAGAAATGGGGAAATTTTGATGGTTTTTGACCCAGGATAGGTGAGATAATTAAAGATATTCTTTAGGAATATTAACATGGCAGCAGGATTCATCAGAAAATCATTTTGTCTTTGAAAATTTCATCTCCTACTGAACAATAGCAACTGCATCCCCAGCATTTTAATTTGTATTTTTTGAGCATCTTTTACAAATTCAGTGTAGAGGGTTGTATCAATTGCTCACCACCAATCACGAAGTCCCATTTCTCAATTGATTGCAACATGATGTAGAATAGCTTCAGGAGGTTTGCTCTCCTTGTTTAACTTACCTGAAACAATATATTCATTATGGGTTGTTGAACATTCTAACTTCTATTTTATGATTGCAGTACATTTCTTCCCCAAAGTCAATATAAGTTGAATTAATTCCAATTTCATTGAGCACATTGTAAATAGTGTAATGTTCTGCTGAATTAAGTGTTTTCTCCCGGTCAGTGAATATGAAACAGATTGGAATTTGGTATCTTTGTCTTCTTATCCAATGGGAAAAAATTGATGCATTTGAAAATTCTTCACCTTGGATGCAATCCAACTTGTTTTCAACTAGAATACAATTAAAAATATGTCTTGATGTGGTTAAACATGACTCTGGTGAGAATTTCCTCTATTTGCAAGAGAATTGGGGATTGATCAGCAGTGGTGAAATCCTTTGGTTCTCATTCTTCATTAGAAAGAAAAGAAATCCTGACCGCTCCTAGTTTCATTTGTTTGGGGATGGCTAAGCCCTCCTGAGTAGCTGCTACTGTTAATAAGGTTGCACAGCAGTTTCCTTTTCCTTCCCTATTGCCGATCTGATTTTGATTTTTCCAATTGGATTAACGAGAGTATAAAGTAGATACAAATTTCTGGAGTTAACATATTATAACTGAGTCCTTTATTGGATCACAGGGACTGGATTTTAAAGCTGGAACAGACTTTTGGGATCATCTGGTCATAGCCCTCATTTTGCACATGAGGAGACTTGAGTCCTAAAGAAGTTGAAGTACATAATAGGTTTTGTTAAGTGTAAGGAAAATAAAATGAGAGCTTATATCTCAGGATTCTCAGTAGAGTCCTATGGAAAGTGTCAGTAATATAGGTATCACCTAGCAACTTAAAAAAAAAAAAAGCTTGTGGTTTGCTGCCCAATTTAATCTTTCAAGTGAGTTCAGCCAGAAGCCCTCTCTTCGAGGCAAGAAAGATTCATTACATGTTTCCAAATTTGATAATGGGAACATGAATCTTCATGTTATCTTTTTCTTGTCCTTGACCATGTTATCTATTCTGAATTTTCTGAATTCCGTGTTGTATTTTGTATACTTTTTTTTTTCCTTTCCAGCTTTCTTCTAAAATCAGTTTAAAATGTTTTTATGGATAGAGTTCCTTGCTATCTTAGAAACACAAAAGTCATTTCAGTTTTGTTTCTGTTTTGTTCATCTTTCAGGTTTTATTTTATTCTGAATTTACAAAGAAAGATAGAATAGGAAAAAATAATATGATTATATATGAAACTGAAATTGTATTGGGTACAATTTGCTATTCCTTTTACATATATAACGTGCAATTTTTTTGATCTTTTTTCTTCCCTACCCATCTTAGAGATCGCCACCATTAGAAACAAATACATATGTCAAACTATTCTTTACAGTCTTTGACTTATCAGTTCTTTTTCTAGATGCATATAGTGTTTTCCTATGTCCTTTGTAGTTAATTTAGACATTTATAATAGTCAAAAATGACTTAGTCACTCAAAGTTATTCTTAAAACACTAATGTTGTTCCTGTATACAACATTTGATTGATTCTGTTCATTTCACTCTTCATTATTTCTTACAAGTCTATCCGTGTTTTTGGAAATGGCAAGGATGCCTGTCAATTGGACAATGGCTGAAGGAGTTGTGGTATATGATTGTGATAGAACACTACTCTGCTAGAAGAAATGATGAACCTTGTTCATTTTTTAACTTATTTTCAATCTTTTTCCAAGATTTCTCTTTTACCATCATTCTTCCTCATTGTTATATTTTTTTCTCAATTACTGTTAAGATTTTTCTCCTTTTTTCTTACCTCTCTTTTGCTGCTGGAGCTGCCAAATCATTGTGGCAAATATGGGATTGATGATAAGTAGATAGCATCAAGATCCAGTAGCTCCTGCAGCATCTCTGAGCTGCTGGGAGTCAGAAGGGAATTGTATATGGGAAATTTCAACACAGTGGAAGAAGTGAAAATCATGCATGAACAGAGTGAATTAGAACATAGTATTCCTAAGAGAAAACTATGGACTAAGGGACAAGTTAATAAGATTTTAGAACTCTTGGAAGATGACTCTTGGTGACAGGGAAGACCACTGGCAGATTAGCTGGACCCCCATGTAGACCTGAATTGTCCCTGGGTAATCAACTCAACTTGATATAATGGTAACATGAAGAGCCAAGGTCTGGAGAATTTTCCTCTTAATTTCTGTATCTTTCTTTAAAATAAGAAGTCCTGTTCTATGTATTGAGATAATTAGTATAAGGCCCACATAGATTTATAATTCAAATTACAAAGTAATTTTTGCCACATTGACAACATGAAATAGATACTACAGGAATATCTCTCCTCATTTTGTAAAGGAAGAAACTAAGTTTTAAGCCCAGACTTGGCAAAAACCAAGGATCCAACTTTAGTCCCTTGTCACAAAGTTCATTGCCATGTTTTTTCTCCCTCCATTCAGGTTTGCATTTGAGACTCTCTATTTACATTAATCCAAACATTGGATTTTTATTTTGGACATTGAGCTTCTAGTTCTATCATGGAATAAATATACTCACTCTTGCTTTGAACTTGACATTTGTGGTCAGATGCAGCAATGCTATCATTTACAAGTGAGACTTCTGGTGGGGAAGGATATCTTTTTGTAACTTTCACCTGTCACTGATGTGATTCTAAGGAATTAATGTGTTTCTCCACTTCCTCTAGCATCCCTTTTGTTAGAATATATGATGTCCAGAATGAAAATATGGTTTAGCCTTTCCAGAAGTGGCTGATGAGCAAATCTTCTATTGTAGCATCTCGTCCTCTTGTAGATTTACCAACAGAATGTTCTGTTGCCTTTTTATTACCTCTTCTGGCCATGATGAAGTCTCCTGGAATATTATATAGAAAATGATCTTTCTTTTTTTTTTTTAAATAACTTTTTATTGATAGAACGCATGCCAGGGTAATTTTTTACAGCATTATCTCTTGCATTCACTTATGTTCTGATTTTTCCCCTCCTTCCCTCCACCCCTTCCCCCAGATAGCAAGCAGTCCTTTACATGTTGAATGGGTTGCAGTATATCCTAGATACAATACATGTGTGCAGGACTGAACAGTTTTCTTGTGAAAATGATCTTTCTTATTGTCGTTCTTTTAGCTTTCCTATTTAGACAACTTTTGTTCATTAGGTAAAATTCTTTGATTCTGTGAGAGGTTCAGTGTTCAATATATTAGTTGATGCTTATAGATCCCACTTGACTTTTTTCATTTTTGTTTGTTTTTACAAGATAATTTTAAAACTCATAATTAGTTGTATTAAGCTGTTCAATTCAACAAGTATCCGATGAAATCAACCATTTGTTATGTGAAACATAGCCAACATAAAATCAATTATCGACTATGTAAAAATACCACATAGTGGTGATAGGGCAAAATAGAAAACATGTCCCAAGGAGGTAAATGATGAATTGACAAGCAAGCTCCACAGAGGATATAATTAGAAGTTGAGAGGAAGAAAAGACTATTTCCACTTGAGTTTATTCATTCAATAAGTATTGCTTGGGATTTTTTGGGTGTCGAGCTTTGGGCTGTGTGCTATGGGTAATATTTTCCCCTTCCTTCTCACCTCTTACCAAAGTCATTTTATTCTCAGCCATCTCTTAAACTTACACCAGGCATCAAATCACAGAGGTCAGTGAATTTAAAATATACCTAACAGAGTCAATCTGTAGATTCTTCATTTGCAGATTATCTCTAACAGATTATTTGTCTCTCCCCTAGTGAGCAAATCAGTTTCTTCCTAAAGATTACAGTCTGAGGCCAAATAAAATCAAGACAAATTTATATATGTCAAAACTCAAACAAATCTTAACTAAAGTTATGATATTTTAAGAATTCTCAACTTTCATTGTTGCAAAATCCTTTGAGTTTGCATATGGTTTTGGTGTTCCTGGCTGTATAATAAAGTTTTATCTAATCCATTTGCCTCTGACGTAGAGAAGCTGTGACTTCCTCGGCTGAGGGAAGGAACTTCAATAGCAAATGTCTGCATCCCCCTAGTGATTCTGGAAGCAGAGGGCTGGAGGCTTGGACCAGAGGAAGAATTTCTGTGACTCATGTTTAGCATTTCACTGTTCACTAACACTACATATTATTATTCAAAGGAAAGAAGAGCAGTAAAATTTGAATAATTCTATTACTTTAAAAATAAGACTGCAATAAATTTGGATTCTTTAATTTGTCTAAATTGTCTCTAATTAAGAAGTATCACTATAATGATAATATATGAGAAACATTGGTCCTAATAGTTATGCATATATACATGTCTAATCAGATATAAATTAATTTGTATATATGGCTTGTGGGTGCATATCAATCCCCATACACATATATGTATATGCATGCATACTGATACTTGTATATATAAATATAAACATGTGTATAAAACCTATATATAGACATGTCTATATACAAAAGTGTATATGTATGTGCATGTATACATATATATATCATATGTAAATATATATAGTATGCATATATATCACTAAATATAAATATATATGAATAAACACATATTCCCATGTACCTCTATATATAGATATTTTTACTTCTATCTGTATATCTTCTATTTATATTTTTTGCCATCAGTTACCATGATCCTATATTTTCACAAGTATAGATCATTTCAGCACATTAATATTGAACTCAGCTCCATATCAATGAAGCAAGTTTCTCCTTTTTTTCCTGACAACATATAAGTAAACCCACCCCTTACATGGCTAAACCCCAGTATAATTTTTGCAGATATTGGGGTTGACAGATTTGTGCTAGATATACATCTTTCCTCATAATGAGCAGAAACTGGACTATAAGCAAAGGCATTGATATTCATTAGCAAGGTGTTCCTGATTTACTCCCCAAGATTCCCAATGAAAACTTTTTAAAAAATAAAAGTTTTTAAATGTGTCGCTTGATCCTGACGAGTAGCTGATGGCAAATTGAAATTCGGAGTTGTATTTGTAGAGCTCAACCTATAGATGGTTAAAGACTAATCTGTGCTTGTTGCTGAATGGTGATAAAGGACTCTGTAGCCAAATGATAGAACCTCTATTTTGTTTTAAATATTTTTAAATGAACTTTAAGGTTTTCTGACAGTGCACAAAAACTCCAATTATAGAAACATTCACCAGAAAGAGATAAACAAGCTGGTCAAATTCAGTTGGTTACCATTAGCAGGATGCTGCCAGAGTTAAGGGATTTGTCTTTTCTGCTTATGATTAATCATCTGATTTTCAGAGAAAGCATCTTCTTTGTAAAGAGGTTTATTCAGGTTTTTGATAGACTTTGTTGTGTCAAAATAGTCATAAGTCAGCCAGATTTCTCAGAATAAAACCTGCTTGCTCCAGAAGTCCGATTGTAAATACTATGCAATAAAGGCTCATTGATTCTGCTCTTCACAGAACATAACTAGACATACTGGGCAGTCTCCTCATTTGAAGCTGTATGACTCAGAATTCCCGTGGGAATGTGTGGGACAACAAGAACAAAATCTTGCCATGTGCCATTTCAAAATATTTATGTTAAACTCTGTTGGTACTCATATTGATAGGAACACTCAGCATCCCAGTCAGTCCCCCAGGCTTTGCTCTTTCCATCTTCATCTAACTAGCCAAAAAATGA
This sequence comes from Antechinus flavipes, assembly GCF_016432865.1. Taxonomy (NCBI): domain Eukaryota; kingdom Metazoa; phylum Chordata; class Mammalia; order Dasyuromorphia; family Dasyuridae; genus Antechinus; species Antechinus flavipes. The sequence goes on along the minus strand of NC_067403.1, from coordinate 12,097,439 downwards.
CACCCTCTTTTATAAGGGGGCCTGTTAAATCTGGTCTCAGACACTTAACACTTCCTGACTGTGTAGCCCTGGGCAAGTCACTTAATCCCATTTGCCTCAGGAAAAAAAAATGACATCCAAATTGTGGTTTTCAGCCCTTGAGTTAGGGTCCAATTGAAATATATCTTCATATCTTCATATATTGTATATCTGCCTTGGTACAATAAACTCCCAGTATCTTTTCTCATGATGGATTAATTTCTGCGTGTCCACCATTCATATTTCCCTCAATGGTGTCAGGGTTCTTCCTTTTTCTTCATTGCATAGTGAGTGACTGAAGGCTTTAGTTCTGTGCAAGCCACCATTCTGCTCTATAGATCATTGTGACCAGCACTATGCCTTAAAGATGTATTCCTTGATCTTGACCTGACTCTGTTGCTCAGCATTCTGAAGACTGAACCGAAACTAACCCTTCTGGTCTATGACAATGTAGAAAATATGTCTCTAATAAATACTTACAAGTACAACACAAGACAGCTTTCCATATACACGTGGAAATAGATCACTCACACACACACACACACACACACACACACACACACACACACACTCATTCTTAGAGACTTAAGTTTTCATCCCAAGAAAGCATATGTTAGCAAGAGCTTGCCTAGAGTAACACTGATGACAGCTTCTCTTTCCAGCCAAAGGATATATTTTTTTCTCACCCATCAGACAAGGCAAACAGCATATATAATCTAGTCACTAAAGAATTCAGACAAGTAGGCAAAGAAGCATGTGTTCTACAGAGACAAACACCAAAAATAATTGCTTCAAGCCTTTAAAATCCTACCTTTACCCATTCTTTTTTGATTGCATGTGGTCTAAGGCTCTTGACTTCTGAGTGTTGCCTCCAAGGTTGAATGGAAGTGTCAGAAGACAATAAATGAGAATATGGAATAAAGCAGACAGGGCAAGCATGTTTGAAGCCCAGAAGAATGTCGTGCCTTTTCAAATGTAGCTCATCGCTGTAACCTCAAGCTATTTTTTTAATGGCGTGTAGTATGGTTTTTTAAAATAGTAATTATTTTCCCTGTCAGAGGATGAGTTGATTAAAATAGTTAATACTTAGAAGTGTCTCACTAGAAAACTTTTCTTCACCTTCTATGAAATATTTTTTTCTGTTAGAAATAGAATTAATTTAATAGTTACATTTCTAGAATAATTCTGAATATGTAGTCTATTTTACTTACAAATAATAGAATTCCTTATTCTTCTAACCCTTCCCAGCAAGAAACCATCGGCTATTTTCAGGTAGAAACAATCTTTCATTTTGGTTTTGTATTGCTTGGTGCCTATGAGGTGCTTGACAATAAAACAAATTCACATGTAATTAAAAAGCAATATGTGGTTGTGGTTTGTTCTTTTTTGAAGCTGGCCTCCCTCTCTTTAAATAAAGGTTTGGAGTTCATGGTCCCATTATTCAAACAGAAAGGCTGAGAGCTCTGATAGGATCCAAAGATGATTTTTTTTCTAGGATGATGAGATAATCTCAATAATAATGAGCTTCCCAAAGTATGGACTCAATGAAAGGACTTTGAGAGTAGTAAAGTAAGGAGAGGAGAATAAAGGACTATAGATAGAGCTCTGGCTTTGGAGTCAGGAAGATCCAAGTTCAATTCCAGCCTCAGACAATTACTAGCTATGTGAATTGGATAAGTTATTAAACCCTGTATGCCTCTGATTTTGTTGTTGTTGTTATTTGTTTATTTGTTTTATTTGTAAAATGAGTTGAGTAAAGTATCAAGCCATATTAGAAACTCTGCCAAGGAAACCAAAATGGGGTCAGGAGGAGTCCGACATAACTCAGCAACAAATGTTCACTATTTTTACTATCCCTTTAAATGGTTCACAATCTGGTTAACTTATCAAGTGTCAGCACTGGAAGAAAGCTTAGGGTTTATCCAATTTAACCTGTTCTATCTACATGGGAGATGAGAGAATCAAGGAGGTAAAAATATTGATCTCTACAGACTTCAGTGACCCGTTTGGTGAAGAGCTAGAACAAAACTCCTTTTTTTTGGCAAAGCTCACCACATTTATAGAGCTCCAATCCAAAAGCATTACTTCCATTTTGCAGGATTTTTCAGAAATCCCAACCATGGACCATCAGATTTTCATTACCCTATGATAGTTTATCTTGACTGATGAGGAGCTCATTAAGGATTGCTAAGTGATCTCTTCACCTTCTGTTCACTGCTTTGAGTTTCCAAATCCTATTAAACTTTCCTTTAGCCTTTCAAGCCAAAGGTCATATCTTTGATGAAGAAAGAAGAAAGGAGATAAAAGTTCATTAGTTCTGTCCTCCAGCAACGATCCTAGCCCTTCTTTTGTCTTCCCCTTGATCCAAAATACCTTAACAATCAAACAACTGACTTTGAGTGTTTTCCTTAGCATTAATCACAAAGTTTAATTTCTTTGACCCTAGTCTTATCAACACACCAGTGTTAAATGTACTTATTCAGTCTTATTTCATTTTCTTTTTTCAAAATATCGAATTACTTGTTGGAGTACTTATAAAACTGGAAGAGTGAGAATTTGGTGATGATAATTTTTGTCATTTACCTCTTCCCTAATTTCTACATGACTAACAGCTTGAGCAGTCAGTTTTCCAAGTCTTCAGGAAGATTCCAACTACTAACTGTTAAACTCTTAAGGATGTTGGAATGATAATTCACTTCGCAGCAATTACTCTGCCTGTCAACTCCATGCACCAAGATGTCCCACGAGTCTGGTATCCCCTGATCCTCCACCATCTCATTTCCCTGCTCCTTTTATGTGATGTTTCTCACCACTAGATTGTGAGTTCCTTGAGGGGAAGATCTGGCTTTGTCTTTATCGAGCCCTTGGCACAATGGCTGGCACATAGCAGATACTTAATAAATGTTGGCTGGATTGGATTAATGGGGTAATTGCCAAATTATTGCTGAATGCTCAATTCAGACCATTAATTCCATAATAACTATATTAGACTTGTTTCAAATTGAACTAGCATGGCAGTACAGTGAAAACAAAAGAAAACGCTGGTTCTGGATTCAGAAAACCTAGGTTCAGATCCAGCCCATATGGGTTTTGGCAAACAATTTCACCTCTTCTTCAGGGCTTTTTAAACTTTTCCCATTCACAATCTTTTTTAATCATAGAAATTTTTATGCAGCTGTGTATGTGTAGATATATAAAATAGCTATACAAATTCAACAATTGTTGATGATGAATCATAATTTCATGACTCCTGCATTTAGTTGCAAGACCCTATATGGGGTTATGACTCCCACTTTAAGAAGCTTTGGACTAGATGATCTTCATGTTCTTAGCATCTCTAATTCTATGGCTTTATCCAGAAAGAGCTAGTATTTAATGACTTTATTTTTATTATTAGAGAAAAACAGAAGCTTCTTTGTTCTCTGTCCCCAATCTGGACTGAGGAGAAATGCTGAAAAATCCCTTTAAATCCACCACTGCCATAAGTTCATATTAAATCAGAAAACAGAACACAAACTTTCCCCCCTTCTCCCTGTACCTAATGTGATGAATGTTGGAAAAGTGAAGCAGGATAATTTGCAAAAGTCTGTGAAGCAGAGATTTACCATTTTCTTCTCTCTTACCCCAACAGCCAAATCCCCAAATATAATATGGTTAGAAAAAAACAAAAACAAACAAACAAACAAAAAACATCTCTTAATTTATACAAATGACAGCACAAAGTTAATAAGAAGGAGAGGTAAACTAATATCCTCTAGGAACAATTGCTTAATCAATTGTGGTTTAATAATTTCTCAAATCTTTTTTAAACTTTATTTTGATTTCATACTATCTTTATTTTTTTGAATCCTGGGATGCCCGGTGTTATGAACAGCTAATTAAGCCATTATTTTCACCATCCTTTTCTCAGGGCATTTTGCAAGTAATAATCTTCATGGTGCGTGATGTGGTCACCAATCTAGTGCCAAGAAACATCACTGCAATTATAGTCCTGTAAGGAAATGTGATTCTTGTGAAGGTCATATAACTCATGTAAAGTTGAAATGCATTCTCTGATAATGTCAAAACTGAAGGAATTTCCATTACCATTATTTTTTGACAAATGGTGACCTTTGGGGACTCTCTCAATAAGGTTAGGAAGGAAATCAGAGTTGTAGCTATGTTTCCAAGTCTCAGACGTGTAGACAACTTAATTTCAACCTATATCAGAAGGGTCATTCTGAGGATTTATTCTGAGCTTTTCTTCTCTCTTTGGATTATCATCATTGGCAGCTACGTTTGAGCAATCCCAGAGCAATGAAGAACACATTGATTGAAACTAAAGTAACACGCTAAATTTCTTTCCATTCCTATCTTAGCTCTTGAAGATTTCTATGACCCTCAATTAAATGCAGTTGCCCAAATATCTTATCACTTAATAGGTATTGAAGAACATATATTAAGCCTTTGTTCTGTTGGGTTGTCATTTGGGAGAAAGGAGAAAGGGAGATCAATCTCCTCTTAAAGAGTCTGAATTCAGTGTTGTTAGGAGCAATGTACCTTTAAGGCAATGAGGGAGGTTCAGAAATTTCCAAAGGTCTCTGATTATATCAAGCTCTTTCAAGGATGATGTCATTCTTTGTATAGGGGGTTATAGAAACCTTAAGTTTCATTTGCTTGCTCACTCTGGTTAATCTTTTCTTGTTGACATTCTAAACCAAAGACTCTATGGCTAATCTTTTGATACCCACACAGCTGTGCAACTTGAGAGGTGTGAGACTTCTGTGAAAAGTCCCAAAATTTGACAAATGGGAATGACTGCGATGGACGTGGAGACCGATGCATACGAGAGAAAAATCCCTATTTCTATATCTCTTAACATCCATTTTGCTTGAAGATATCCAGGAATGAATTAGACATGAGTCTAATCCATGTGCAGACAGACCCAATATTTTTATTCCTTTCCCCTAAAATCAAGCTTAAATTTGACTCTTTTTTAATTTCTATGCATCGCTCTTAGTTCTCTGTTCTGTGCCACAACAGATAAAAGCTAATTTCCCCATCTGATAGACAGCCCTTTTAAATTCTTGAAAACAGTTAGCATATTTCTTAAATCTTATTTTCTTTAGGTTATGTATTCCCAGCTGCCTAAAATTGTTCCTGTATGGCATAGACTCCAGGCCTTTTACACTCCAGGCCTTTTTCTTTTCATTCTCAGGATTGATTAATATTCTTCTCAAATTACAAGCACAAGATCAGGGTGAGATGTAAGAATCTAAGAGATCACATAGAACAAAGTGACACTAAAAACTTGAAAATGTATAATGCAATGGTTATTTGGGTTATATGAAAGACCTGGGCACAAAGGATAAGAATTTGGCTTTGGAGTTGACAGTTTTTCCTCTCAAGTCAACAAGCATTGATTCATCTTTTCAAGAAACATTTATTATGAGCATGTTATATAGGGAATCTTATTAAACATTTACCCTGTCCTAGACCTGTGTTAATGGGTACAGGTAATATGTTCCCGCATTTGGGGCCGATTGGGACTTTGTATATGGACCTGAGCAGACCAATTGAGGGCACAGTGTAAGACAGGTTTGTGATATGGAGCCTCCATGGTATTGTCTGCAAATGTTAACTACACACATAAACCATCCCATGTTTCATAGTAGCTTCTTGGCTTTAAACACATTTAATATACATATACTCACATGCATCTTGGAGTCAGAACTGCACATACAGTGTTGCCCTCTACAAAACACTTACTTTCAAAGTACGATCTCTATGACACTAAGTTACTGACTCCCAATTGCATAAGGAGTTTCTATCCTAGAATAGTTGTTTCCTGGCAGATGAACATCACAGTTCCAGACAAATAATACTTCTATAGATGCTGAAAAAAGACCCCCCTGCAGTCGCAGGGGATAAATACTGGCTTATTTCACATATGCAGCCATGCTGTGATAAAGTCCATGGTCCTGGTTCTAACTTATGTATGTGTATTTACTTTCTCCCTTCCTTCCCACAATATTTCTAATTCCCAGGTCACTCAGAGTAATTGATCTGAATACAAAATGCCATCACAGCAAGGCTGACTGCTAAGCAGGATGTAGGAGTACCTGGCCTAGAATCATCAGGCTTGTGGTATACATATTGGGACATCCACAGCCTTAGTTAGTTCCTCTAGTTCTCTCGAGTGCTGTTTGGGGAGACAAGAGAGGGTATTCTAAGGGCAGCCTGGACTTGCTCTCGTGATGCAGTCGCAGCTAATGTTTTATGGATTTTATAGGTTCTGAGAGTCACTGGATGGCACAGTAGCTAAAGTCCTGGTCCTGGAGTCAGGAGGACCTGAGTTAAAATCCAGTCTCATAAGTGGTCAAAGGGTATGAACAGATAATTTTCAGATGATAAAATTAAAGCCAATTATAGTCATATAAAAAGTGTTCTAAATCACTATTGATTAGAGAAATGCATACCACCTCATACCTCTCAGATTGGCTAAGATGACAGGAAAAATTAATAATGTATGTTGGAGGGGATGTGGGAAAACTGGGGTGCTGATACATTGTTGGGGGAACTGTGAATGGATCCAACCATTCTGGAGAGCAATCTGGAACTATACTCAAAGGAATAACAAACTGCATAACCTTTGACCCAGCAGTGTCTTTACTGGGTCTGCATCCTAAAAGGATCATAAAAGAGGGAAAAGGACCCACATGTCCAAAAATGTTTGTAGCAGCTCTTTTTGTGATAGCAAAGAACTGAAAAATGAGAAGATGCTCCTCACTTGAGGAATGATTGAACAAGTTATGGTTTATGAAGATAATGATATAATATTGAATAAAAATGATGAAGAAGTATTTTAGAATGGCCTGGGAAGATTTACATGAACTGATACTTCAGTGAAACAAGCAGAACTAAGACTACATTTTACACAATAATAGCAAAAATGTGCTATGATCAACTGTGAAAGGCTTGGTTCTTCTCAATGATTCAGTGATCCAAAACAATTCTAATAGAGTTTGGGCAAAAAATGTTACCAACATCCAGAAAAAGAACTATGGCGATTGAATTTAAGTCAACACTTGCTATGTTCCCTTCCTTTTTCTGTTTTTTTTTTTAAATCTTTCCAATGAGTTTCCATTTTTCTCTTTTTTTCTTTCCCAATATGATTCATATAGCAATGTGTATTAAAATTAAATCAAGTTATAAAAAGAAAAAATGTTCAATCTCAGAGCTTGATAACTATGTTGTCTAAGATAAGTCACTTTTTTTCTGTTTGCTTCATATGTAAAATGAAGAGAAAGTAGAAAACTTCTCTAGTGTTTTTTTCCCATGAAACACCAAATAGAATTGCAAAGACTTGGACAACTGAACCAACTTGACAACAATTTACTCTGAAAGTTTTCACTCTTCTTTTGTGGCTGTGGAAGACATTACTTCACGTTAAAAGAAATGTGATTTCATATTGGCAAATTTGAAGTGTTGAACTATGATGGGGTTTGGATTCAGTTCATTCAGTTTCCCTTTCTTCCATCTTCCATCTTCTTTTTATTTGAATGCTTAAATGATGATTAACTATGAAGACCAGAATAGACAAAGTAATTGGCACTTGTTCTTTGTCTCACTGTGTCATGCTGTGCTATAAATGTATTTAATCCAGACCAAACTGGAGGGGTAAAACCTAATTTAATAACTATCAATCACAGGCAGCAGTCCAGGAAGGTAGAGAGAGTGAGGGTAAGGAAGAGAAGACTGTCATTTTGTTATGAAGGTCCATTGAAGAACAAACAAAATGAACCAGTATGCTTTGCATATGGTAAAATGAGAACTCATCCCTCAGAGACTCTTTTTTTGCTAAATATGCTTTTATCCCATCTTTATCAATTGAGGGGAAAAGACAAAATGTAATAAAAAAGAAAAGAGAAAAAAGTGTGGAATAGCCTGGCTAAAATATTTAATTCCAATTAAAGTCACTGGGCGCAGGTGAGAGGAAGAAAAGCAACATAAGACAGAATTTGCATACTAATTTAATTAGACTTCCCCAGGAGGTACCAAACAGCTGTTTTCCTAAGACAGGGAATAGGCTATGCTTTGCAGCCTTTTTTTTTGGACCCAGGCTATCGCACATTCTTGTAGAAATTACTATGTTCATGGGGAGTCACAGTCATCTCTCAAGGAAACCAAAGGAAATAGTAACAGTATATTGGTTATCTGCTGATTAGATCAGTCATATAGTTCAAAATAAAAATGAATTTTGGTAGATTTTACCTCAGCAGTGCTGAAGTGAATCCTCCCAATCTAATCTGAATTGGCTAATGATTAGGGTGATTTTTTTTCTTGTTAATTAACGGACGTTTATTTTCTCTTCTTCCAGTTTTGAACCACTGAGTAGGAATGGGGGAGGAGAGAAAATTAAAAGTCTTGTAATAAATACCACAGCCAAGCAAAACAAGTCCCTCAGTAATCACATCTAAAATTCATGTCTCATTCTAAATGTTGAGTGCATCTCCTTTGTGTCAGGAGAAAGATAGCATTGGTCAGTCAGTCTAAAATTGTGCCTGGTTGTTGATCGGAGTTGTGTTGATTAAAGTTGCTGTGCGGTTATTGGATAGATTATTCTCATAGTTCTGTTTATTTCATTCCTTCACTCAATTTCTCATCGTTCCTTTATTCATTTCTTATGGCTCAGCCACGTTCCTCTACCTTCCCATACCCAATCTGCTCAGTCATTCCCCAGCTGAGAAACACACCTTTAGTTTCCAGTCCTGTATTTTACTGTTGTAAAAAGAGCTGCTTTGAGGGAATACTTCATTCTTTTTTGGATCATGAAATTTAGAATTTGAAAAGACTCTTTGAAATCATCTAATCTGGTTAGCTTCTCATTTTAGAAGTGAGGACACTTAGGTTTGGAACTCTAAAGTGACTGTTTCAGGGTTATGTTGAAAATAAGTAGCAGGGTCAAGGTCTGATCATAGGTCACTCATAATAAAGATTAAGGCAAAGATCATGAAACTAACTTTGAAGAGAATCAATGTCTGAACATCAAAAAAAGGAACAAAAGAATAAATAAGGTAGGGAAAAAGGAGGAGACCAAGAAAATGACTAAGGTAGATTAGAGAATCCTTACCAGTATAAATTAATTTCCCTTTATATACTATCACTAGGAAACACTGTATATATCGTGTAAGGTTTCCAAGCTGCTTTCCTCAAAATGAACCCATGAGATCAGTAGTATAAATTTTATTATCCCCATTTTTCATGTTAGAAAACAGAATCTCAGAAAACTGAAATGACTTGTCTTTATTCCCACAACTATTAAGCATCAGAGCCCAGTTGGAAACCATTATCTCTTGATTTCAAATTTTATGTTATATTATTAAGTCACAGGGCATCTTTATTGATCTATCTTTGATTAAACAACCTGCTCTTTGCCTTCTCCCATTCTGTGAATGTCCACTCTTTTGTTCCATCTTTTGGGGAGCAGCACATTCTTGGGGTTCAAGAGCCACCTCTGTGTATATAATCCAAAGTTCTACACCTCCATTCCTACTACCTCTTATAGGCTCCAGTTCCTTATGAATACACCATCTAGAGACTGGCATTGAATATTAATATGTGCCAACTGGACATGTTGAACTGGATGACCCGCAAATGCATTAAACTCACCATGATCACAACTTAATTCCTCTTCTTTATCTTCCCTCTTCCCAACTTCTGAATTCACACCCGCAAAGTCACCTTGACACTTCTCTCCCATCAGTGCTTTGACAAATATAAGAATTCTACCTTCATAATGTCTCTCCCCCCACTTTCATGTCTGCTGTCGGAGAGCCACCAGCCTAACCACTCTACGCCACTGCAACAATCTCCTTGGTTGTTTCTCTGTCTGATTTTCTCTCCGTTCCCATAAATCCTCCACACCACTGCCAAAATGATCTCCCTAAAGCCTATGGCTAATGATTTCATTCCCTTTCTTAAGAAACTACTGTGATTTTCTACTCTTCCTGAAATAAAATATATTCCATGTGGCATTTAAAACACCTCACAATTTATCAACAAACTCTCCTGCCATGATTATTACATATTATTCCCTTTCACACATTCAGTACTCTAGCCAAACCAACCTACTTGTCCCTTGTATATCTCCCACTTCTCCCTTACATGGTGCTGCTCATTGCCTAGAGTGCTCTTCTTCCTCCCTATTTTCATAATCCCTCCCTCCTGTCAAGATTAGTTCAAGTGTTCTGGGCTGCCCTGACGCCCTCAGTTACAAGTGTCCGTCTCAAGAGAACTTACTTTTATTTCCCTTGAATGAATGTAAAGCACCTGTGGCCCTGGAATTGTTCATTTTTGCTTTTGTACCCCCAGCATCTTGCATAGTACTAGATAATTACAAGGGGTAACTTAATAATTGGAACATAGAAAGTACTTAATAAGTGCTTGTTGAATGATGAATGGTGAATATGAATGTGTTAAATATAAATATGTTGAAAAGAGACCTAAATTACCTTCCTTTTATTACTAATCCAATAATCTGTCTGCTTTGTATACAGTCCCAAAGATATGAGCTTAAGCCTTAGGAAGGCTCTCCAAGATTGGTCCAATGAGTGATGCTCCTTACGAATTTGGCAGTCTTTGTCTCTCCATAAGATACTCTTAAATCTGTCACTCTAAGTCCCAAAAAGCTTGCTCACTTCTTTGGGGAGAGGGAATTAGCTTAGCTTACTTCAGTTAACCACTCAAATCACAGATCCAGTTACTATACCATTAAAAAAAAACTAGTTTGACAAACAGTATGGAATTATAGGGGTGGACAATCATGGCTAGTGGTCCCAGAGAGGCAATAGCCAAAGTGATGCAGCAGCCTATCCAGACAGGGCTGATTCTATGAAAAAGAATTCGAAACATAATTTTAAAATCAAAAGGCAAGCCATAAAAACATGTAAACCACTGTCTGGCACGTGAGGTAGACTACATCATTTTCTATGTCCCTATTTCCTTTCCCTTCAAATATGCAGTGAGTCAAACAAGGTTAGAATGATGGCTATCAGTCTGATGAAAAAGACAAGGACAAGTGGCCTTCCAGCTTTATGAATGGAAACCAAAATATGTTTCATTATTAAGTTAATATCCTCTTTATTGATGGTGGGTCACCAAGAGCATAAGTAGATCTAGCTTTACAGAAAATGGAATTTGGAATACAGAATAATAAGTTTAACTGTCCAAGATCAATCATCCAAAACAAAAGTGGATATAAAGAAAATAGCACTGCCTGAACAGCAGAAATAACAAGAGAAAAATTCAAATGATTTAAAGTGATTCCTAGAGAAATTCTGCAATGGATGTTCAGGCTCAATTAAAAAGTGTATTTGTCTTTCCTTCTTCTCTTCCTCCCAAAGAGAAAGATCTGGGTTATATCTATTTTGGATTCCTGGACCTTAGCATGGTGTGCTTTATTTAATACTCATTTGATAAGTTGTTTTTGAATGGAATTGAGCAATTTAAATGCAAGTCATCATGAAGTGCAAATCTTCGAGGACCATATTAGTTTTATGTAGTATGTCTTATCCAAGATGTGGTTATTTAAACTAAAGGGAAATTGAGATCCTTAAATATCATGTTGAATTAATTATAGAGAATAGCGAAGATTATAATATGACAGGAAGTTCATAGGATCATAGGTTTTAGAGCTGAGAGAAATGACAGAGATCAACTAATCTTCTTTTGTGGGTTGCAGATGAGAAAATTAACATTAGACTTGTGATAAAGGGCAAAGTCAAAATAGCTATGTGATAATTATCATTTAATACCATATTATTCTTAATTATGCTCCCAATGTTAGAGAAAGCCTGTTTTTACACAGTATCTATACGACAAGTTTTTAATTTCAGCTAATTGTGGTCATCGGCATAGTCTTGCCTCCTTATCCATTCAGAGAATTTTAATTTAGCATTGAAAGAACCAAAAGGTTAGATCAGTCCTCCTGAGGTCCTGAACATTCAGATGCCCACAAGTTCAGTAGCATGTTTCAAAATTTCATAATTCATGTTTGGCCGTATTTTGGTCAAAGATCTCAATTGCACCAACAACTGGAGGCATCTTTGGAAAAAATACACTTTATCTTCTGTTTTTACAAGTTATGCCTTTATATATAAAATATTAGGGCACTGGAGAGAGATTTGTGGTTTTTTAATATTAGCACATATTCCATTAAATAGCATTTCAGGAGGACTAATATATCTTTTTGGTCATTTCAATTTGCTTTTATTTTTATTTTTTATTTTAATAAGAGCCTTTTATTTTCAAAATACATGCAAAGGTATTTTCAGCATTCACCTTTACAAAATCTTGTGTTCCATTTGTTTTCTCCCTTTCTTCCCCCACCCCTTCCCCAAGACAGCAAGTCTTAATAGGAAAGATTTTAGCAATAGTCATAGTCATCTATTCTAGAAAGTGATAAACAGAATGAAATGTTCTAGGACACTTATCATTTCTTGGAATATATGATTATTAGGCACTCACTGCCTAAATTTTTTGCTTTAAAATTATTATGTAAATATAGTCATAGGAATAGCATCAAAGCCATTGATTGACTAATTGACTATACATGGCCAACTCATTACCTATCATATGGACATTTTCTGAATGAAGTTTTTTATACCATTCTGGCTTAGGCTGGTTACACATTATCTAGCAATTTCTTTTATGTACTTTGTAATTCTTATATTTAACTATTTTCTAAAGATAGAATGAACATCTTTTCTATTAGTTGTTTAGAGATTGTGATGTATAAATACCACTCATGGTGAAAGGGAGATCATTGAACTAGCACTGAAGAGAGCTGGGTTTGAATTCTCCCTCTCTCCTTAGCCATATTAGTTAGCTAAGTAACCTTGGACAAGTCTCTTTTATGACTTTGGACTTCAGTTTTCTTATTTGCAAAACAAGATGGATCATCATGATGACTACATTTTCTTTTAGCAATTATGGTTTCCAAGTTGAGTCAAATCAAAGTATATAAATATTGAGTGTGATATCATGGAAGAGACTGAGATGGGAGGCAGTCCTCTGGGTTCTAATTTTCATTCTTCTTGTAAGGAACAGTGCGGGATCTTGGAAAAGCCACTCCGAGTCCCAGTTCCCTCCTGCTAATAGTCTATGTTTCTATTTTTCATTTAGATGAGTTGATGATTATAAAATATTATTATTTCAAAGCTCCCTCTTGAGTGAGGAACAGAACATGTATGACTCCCTCTGTGCACATGAAAATTCAGGGATCGTTAATCGATAGCAGAAGAATGAAGGAAAAAGAAAGTAGATAAGAATTTCCTATCACCATACTCTGGTGACAACTGCTGGAAGAAGAATAATCATCTTACTCTCAGGGAGATCCTAGACCACCAGTAAAATTCATAAACTGTGTAGCTCCTGGGCTTCCTGATGAACAGAATTCTGTAGAATATCAACCTGAAATAGTAGGACCATACTAGAACTGTATCTATAATAGTTGTATTTTGAAGAGACAGATCTGGAAATGAGAAAACTGTATGATTTACTAACTCTTCTGAAAAGAAATATCCACTTGCAATTTTATGAAAGAACATCCTTTTTTCCAATCCTCCATCCCATTCCCCAGATTAATCTATCCCTTGTGCATAGCTAATTTCTTCTAAAATGATAATTCATATGAAGTGAAAATGTGAAAATAAATCCAGATAATCCATCTAGATGTTATGTGCAAAGGAAAGGGAAATGAATTGTATATTGGTGTGTGTGTATGTGTGTGTGTGCGCATGTGTGCACCTAGTTTTTGTGCTTCAAGAAAATAAAGATTTCAGGCCATTCACAAATTAGAGACTAAATTCTTTCCTTTTGAAAAAAGAATTATATTAAGAGTTGTGTAGTTTCCTAAAAATGAACCTACAGGAACCAGATACAATACTAATTATTTGGTATACAAAAAAAAATGATCAAAACATAATAAACAGCCCCCATTCCCAGAGAGGTCATAATTTAATGAAGGTAATCACATGTACACATCTATACACAAATAAGATATATGAAATAAATGAGAGAGAAGCTCTCATTTAAAGGAGAGGGGGACAATTTCTGACAGAATTTGGGATTTTATTGCAATTTAGAGGAAACCAGGAGACAGATGTAAATAAAGAGAGAAATTAGGGACCAATCATTGAAACTTTTCAATGTCTAAAGATGTAGTCTCATCTTTAATAACAAGGAATTCAATGTCACTGAATTGTAGAATGAGAGAAGAGAAAAGACTGGCAAATTGTGAAAGAGCTCAGTTGCAAAAGAGCTCATCCTCTAATACTGGATTTTATATTTAATTCAGAAAAAGAAAAACAGGGAGCCACAGGAGTTTATTGAGTGGGAGTGGGAGATGTCATGGTCAGGCCCATGCTTTAGGAAGATTACTTTGGTTGTATAGAAGAAAATGGATTGGGATGGTAAGAAACTCCAGGCAAGGAACCAATCAGAAGGTTAATGCAGCATGAGAGGTAATAAGAACCTGTCCCAGGATAGTGCTATTATCAGAGGAGAGAAAGGGGCACATGCAAAACAAAAGTTTTGAAGATTGAGTGCACAGAAACCCTCAACTTCCCATTGATGATTGTAATTTCTGTCTCAGTGATAAGGTTCATGGCCATACTATGCTCCAGAAGTCAACTCTATGTGGTAGGGTTTTGAAGTCGTTTTTAATATGTTGTCTATCACTGGACTTTCACTTTGACCTTCTCAATCATCCGATATTCTTGACCTTCATTGAGAAAATTCTTGCTGATTTATGTAATGGATCTATGCCCTAAGTATGAGAACATGAATTAGTGCATCAAACTCATTATTTTTAATCTAATTTTACATTATAAATCTAAGTGCCAGAAGGGAAAGACTAACACATTACTCTGTGCTCCTTTGTTAACCTTAATTTATCTTTGATGGTCCCGGGTTATCCCTATAAAAAGAAGCTGAAATCATTATTGTGATTATCAGCATTATCCCTATTTGTATATTTACATCTGAGTCGGGGAGATATGGAGTCCCTTAGAGTTAACTGATTGATGTCGCTCAGACATAAATTCATTCGTTACTAAAACTTACGAAGAGTTAAACCTTAATAAGTCTGCCCCAGAAAAGACAAATTATAGTGTGTTCAGAGGCCCCTTGGAGTTTCTCATTGATTCTAGGCCTAAGAGACTTGCAAAGTGGGGCAGTCATCACACATCTGCATTCTTTCAATTAAAGAAAAGCATGGAGCGTATATTTAGAGAGAACCACAATGAGATCATCCTGGATTAGGGGGAAAGTCACCAAAATAAAACTCAGGCCTGTTTTCCCTTGGAAACATTTAAGGAGGGCAGTATTAGAACTCAGAGAGCCTAATAGGGAGCTGCCTTTACCTGTATCATAAGGAACAAAACAACGAGTCGAAGATGACCCATATTGGATACTAAAGAGCCAGTGGCGTGTGGTACATGGCCGGCACTCAGGAAATGTTAGATTCCATTGTGCTTTAAAAACTCTCAACCTCTCTGGCTCCCAATATTTTTCCTTCACAAAGGTAGGAATTTTGTCCTCCTCAAAAGAGGGATTTGCTCAGATGGTCTTATGGAATAGGCTTTTTTTTTGAAACAAGGTCCAAATACTATTTGAATTTTATGTTAATGGAATAAAAAGAAGCTTTTTAGAATCATAAGGTCATAAGATAAAAAGATTAGAGATCACTGAATCCAACCCTATCATTTTAACAATAAATTGGAAGTATAGAAAAATGCTGAAGGTCATCCACTTAGGTCTGAAATCTCCTCTTCCTTACACTACCACTACTACTCTATCCACTACCCTCCATTGCCACTCTATTATTTTCTTCTTAAAGGCTTAATTTAGTTGCCTCTACATTAAAAGAACTTCCTTGATCCTCCAGTTGTTAATGCTATTTTTCTCAAATTTCCTTCTATTTACTTAACTCTCTACTTGTTGTATCTCTTGGGATAATGTAAGCTCCCTCAATGCTGAGAATATTTTATTTATTTTATCCTTGGGTCCCAGAATGATGTCTTGAGCATAACAACATTGAATAAATATGTGAATTTTACATGAGTTCCCATTCTCCATTTTGAGGTACCCTGACAGCAGAGAATACTTCTTATCAAGACCCTGCCTTAGAGAATGAAAATAAAAATGGCAGCACAGCACTGATGGAAATATTTCTTTTCTTTCTGTTAGCCTCTGGTCATTTATCTTCTCCTAATTCCCCTAAATGGAATTGCTCCAAGGACACATTTTGGGTTGTCCCCACTCCATGAGGCTGAATTAATTTCCTCTACCTGCTTTGCCTTTCTCATGATGATTGTGCTCAACATTAGGAAATGTTTCGCTATTGGCTTCTAAGTAACATTATTCATATTAGCAGATGTTTTGCAATAAAAAGTCCATGGCACAATGGAAAACAAAACAAAATATGGAATTGGGAATCAGGAAAAACGATATTCTCAGCCTAGTAATTTGTGTTGTGAATTTGAATAAGACATTTAACTATTGGTTTCAGTTTTAAAATTTATGGAAAAGAAATTGGGATGGGTGCTTTATGGCCCTTCTAAGGCTAATATTCTAGAAAAGTGACCAGGAGGTTGACAGAGGGAGAAGAGTAGAAATCCTGGGCATATTTCTGAACTGAGATAAAACATCTCTATGTAGCAAGAATCAATGATTATAGCAGAATTGATCATGTGTATTCTGTTAAATGAGGTGAATTCCATTTGCATGGAGCATCGATTCTGGATGATGTGAGGGTTGTGAATTTTTAAAAACTACTTTGTGTTTTTTTGTGTAGATTCATTACTTAGGAGTTTGAGTCTATCCTAAGATGTGTTCAATGTAATTACTGTTCAATAGCAGAAACCAATTAATGACTCTTGTAGCACTCCCATTGATGTTTGTTAGAGATACTCTAAAACCCCACTGGACTGCTGTAATTTCTGGTGATTGTGGGCTTTTATATATAAAAGCATACCATTAAACTGTCACATTACACGTTTGGACACCAAGCTCAGAGCAGGTCTTTGTACTTTGGAAAGTCAGTTGACATCTCAAAGAAAGGTATTGGAATAGTAGAAAAACAATAAATCAAATTATGATCCCTCTAAACATCCCAATGAGAAAGAAAATAAATTTCTTTTCTTCATCCTGTCAGCTTCCCTTTAATTTGATCCTTTTACCGTGGAGACCTCAAAGTTTATGTCATTTGGACTTAAATTCAACCAGAACAAAATTTTCAAACTGATTTAGACAGTTGGAAAGATTATACCGCTTTGTTCTCCTGGTCCCAAAGTTCACAGGTTTACTCGTCATAGGAGAGGAGAGTTCGATATAAAAGACTATAAATCTATAGAACACCTGATGGAGGCAGGTGGCAGAATTAGCAACGTAGTCCAGCAGCCAGTGGGATGGAGCAATAGCCGGGATGGAAGCTTTAGTAGCCAGGCTTTCTATAGCACTTAACATGTGCCAGGTACTGTGCTAAGCGATTTACAAATATTGCCTGATTTTATCCTCACGATACCCTTTTTCTATGTGCTATCATTGTCCCCACTTTGTAGTTGGGGCAAATGGGTTAATTGATTTATCCAGGGTCACATAGCTCATAAATGTCTGAGGTCACATTTGAATTCTGGTTTTCCTGACTCCTAACCTAGTGTTCCATTAACTGGGTCACCCACCTGCTGGCTTTCCACCTGGATGCTTTTTTTGTGGGAGTCTTATTTTATGGGGAAGGGAATGGAAGGTCTTTTCTTAATCACATAGTTTTAAATCTTTGTCTCAGTGATGGATGCTTGAAAGAGCAATATCTTCCCTGGGGTAGAAGATAGCATTTGGCTATTGCTTTTCATTTTTCTCACTGGGATAATTTTATGGCAAAAATTTCGCATTTGAATGAGCATCAGTGAGTAGGTTGCAGGAAAATAATTTTATCCTTAGGAGCGACTAGGAGAGGGTGTGTGACCAACTGTACTCGGACCAATCCCTCAGACTTTAGCAATTCCCAGAAACATCATGGATGAAAGGGGGGGCGGGGAGAGAAAGAAGAAAGGAAGGAAAAGAAAGACAGAAGCAGGGAGGAAAGGGGAGAAGGAAGGAAGATACATTGGAGGGAAGGAAGGAAGGGATGGAAGGAGGAAGGAAGGAAGGAAACAAGGAAACAAACATGGGTGGATCTATTAAATCTCAATATGTTCCAGGCACTGTTTTAAGCACTTCACAATTATTTCCATTGATTCTCACAACTCTGGGTGGCTTGTGCTATTATCATGCTGAATTTACATTTGAAAAAACTGAGGCAGAGGAAGCTAAGTGATTTTCCCAGTGTATTTGACTTAAGCTGAATTTGACCTTCCTTTTCCTGACCCCAGATACCACTTAGTGAAGAGAACAAAATACATGAAATTACCCATTCCATCCCATAAACACATTGCCCTGTCCTAGGAAGCAGAAGTAGCCAAAGTAAGGTAACATGGCTCTGGACTGGGTCTCACAAAATGGCCTCAGCACATGTTGAGAGAGCTGGGAAAGTGATGTCAGGCAAAAGTTTCAGCACTTGGGACCTGAGACATCCCAGAAGACATCTCAGAGCACTTGTTCATGGCAGGGAGATGTAGAGCCTGCTGCTGGAAAGGCTCTCGCTGGGAAATAGAAGAAGGCAGAATCAGTTAAGGAGGAGCTCAGCCTGGGAGTAGCTGAACGGGAGAAATGACCATTTGGTCATTGCTATATAATCTAATTATTCTTAGTAATTAGAGAGCAGAGTGTAATAGATGGAGAACTTTTCTCTATCAGGAAACATTCAAATCCATCTCTGTTACAAACCACCAGTGAGCCTAGAAAAGTCACCCAGTGTATGCCTTTCTGCATCTCTAAGTAGCAAAGATGGTGGCAGCCTGTATTAAGAAAGGGAATTTCCTCACCTGGGAGTTCCTCATTCCATTGATCCTCCCCCCTCCCTATTCTGGAAAATGATGCTAAACTTAGTTGCTCCTTTCTTCTAAAAATGTCTGCAGGCTATCATTTCTCTCTAAATCAGAGTGTACTGGGATAAGGGCTCATTTGGTGTACCCTAGTTACAGCTTTGAAGCCAAGGCTTGAGGGATTTGTCTTGATTAGTTCTTCTTCCTCAGTATCCCACCGATGCAACGGCACTCTTTTATGGAACATGCAAGTGTTTGTTTATGTGTTATGTTCAAATTAATAGATTGTGGAATTGTCCATTATCATGAAGGGTTTTTCTTCCCTATCAGGATAATTAAGAGGTACTTAATTATTCTGAACTCATCTTTCTATTTTGAGAAATAGCTAGAAGCCTATAAATCAGAGTTTCCTAACCACTGGCACAGGGACCAATAGCTATCACTGGGTATATTTTTTTAAACTAATGCAGAAATTTTTTACTCTCAAACTCTCTAATTAAAAATCCTCTAAACCTAAAAACTCAGCATTCCTTCTAATTTATTCTTCTCCTAATCCCAGAGTTTGTCTTTCCCCCTACATATGGTGTCTTTTTCCTCCCTGTTTCTTGCCCCTGAATCACTACTCCCTGAGATTTGGAGAGCTACATCCAAGTCTCTGAAAGGAAAAGCTGTTCAAGGTAGATAATATACATATGTTGCAATCTAACATTATGGTTCAGTTTGGAGAAAACTTCTGTCAACTAACATAATAAACTTCAATAAAGCTAACAAAGACGATCTCTATTTATAGTGTGTTTCCTAAATGTAGAGCCCAGAACATCCTTATTTCATGATAACAATGAGCCTAGCATTGAAATAGTCTTACATTGATCTGGAATGCTGAGAAATGTGGGCACAAAGTACTTGAGTCTTCTTGAATGTCTTATGCTGGACCCAATAATAAGAGCTTTAGTAGCCAGAGGTCCTATCCAGACACAATAAAAGCATCACAAGTCTGCAAGGGGAAATGCTTAAGGTTAGAAAGAACAAGTTCCCTGTTTGATCTAGCTACACATATATATAGACAGTCCCCTTCTTTTCACCACAATGGGATTTCTGGGAATCCTAGCATAAAGCAGAAACATTCAAAGTGAATTGCCTTTATTTGCCCCTACGGAAACATTATAATTGGTGATTTTGCCTCTAAGAATCTGGCATCAAATAAAACATAGTTAAGAGGAATGATAGAAAGACAGGATGGTATGGGAGCCAAGAACACCTGGGTCCAAGTACTGCCTTTAACATATATTAGTGGGAATAAAGTCACTTCTCTTGTTCAGAAATAGGCAATGAATTACAGGAAGAGCTGCTAAGGGCTTCCACATTAGAAATTACCCATAAAATGGAAGTTTTAGTTCAACTCCCTCCACCACTCCAAGATAACCACATATCTATCTATCTATCTATGAAAAACTAATTATTAAAATCCTTTATTATGATTCAAACTACATACCTTGAGCTATAAATGAATTATGAGTCCTAATGTGTTATATTCTATATACATTTAATGAAAATCAACAGTGAAGCATTATAAATTTAATCCTATTTAGTAGTAATCTGTTAGTCATAATAAACAAAACATTTAACGAACTATAATTATGTTTTCCACATAATTCTGCAGGACTTTGGGATTATTATTTAAACAGTCCAGTCTTTTTAAATAAATATTTTAAAAAGCTGCCTGGCAAACAGGAAGAAAAGGCTTCCTCTTCTCTACAAAAACACCCCTGTAACAAGCAGAGATTTCCCAAACCATTCCATGGACCTCATACCTAGAAGTAGAATTAGAATCATTAAAACATAATTATTTAAAGGACTCTTTGGATTTTATATGTAGACAGGAGAGCTCTTGGATCTGGTGTTCTAATATTTTCTTTGTTCTTTCCTACTCTACAATAACAGAAACCTTGAAGAAAGCTGAAAATCACCAATGTATCCTCAGATATGGAAAAGGAGAAATGGAACTCTAGTGCTTGGGAGATGGAGAAAGTGTGGGAAGTACTATTAAGATTGGACCATTTGGGGAGAAGGCAGGAATGCTTTTGGACTTTTTTATAGTCAACTAAAGGAAACCATTATTGTGGTTTCCTCTATCAGCTGTGGTACTGTCTGATATTGTAGTAGAAAATATCCAGCTGATTGCCAGTTCTTCATTTATTTCATGCTAAAGGAGCAGTCTTTGAGTTGGGTAAAGTGCACATTACACAAATGAACAAAAAGGTAGGGAGAGCCTAACTATTGGCATATGTTGATTTTTAGAAACCTTTTACTAAATAAACATAATTAAAGACCAATATGCTAACACAAAATATCACAGGATAGTTTGAACATTTTGACCAAATGAGGCAGAATGATTATTTTTTAATTGAGTTTAAAAATCTTGAATACTAGAAGGGCACCAGCATCACTAACATTTAACACTTGAGCATCATACACCAAAATGAACCATTGTAACTAACGTTGGATACATTGGTTGGTACCCAAAGTAGACTTGCTCATTTGTCAAAAAAAGATGGTTTTTGTGCATTTTTCATATGTAATGTCCTTCATCTGTCTACCCTGCACTCTTTGTGCCTAGATATGTTAAGGATTGGCTGAGTACTGTCTCCAGATCTACCTTATGCCTCCTGCCAATCCAGTTCTCTTATAATATTTAACTTTTTAGCCCTTCTTAGAGATGTCTTAAGTACTAAATTAATTGAAAAAAATCTTCCCAATCTTATGTAAGGAAGGGGGAGGGAAGGTAAAATCAAGCTTTTGGCTGCTTGAGACTTGACTCTAGATCTTGTGATGTGACCCCACTAAAGACAGCATCTATCGGGTGGACGTTTGAAAGCGACTTGTCTAATAATCATTGGAGGGTCGCCTTTAATGAATCGGTATGGCTAAACCTAAATGTCCCCAAGCTGATTAGATCCTTTCAGGAAACAGTTTCTAGGGTTTCGACTGGGAGGATGGCCTTTGAGCAATGCATTATCCCAACAAATTTGGTTCCATTTTGCATTTACATCTCGTGGCAGGGCTAATACAAAAATCAATGTGTATAAAGAGAAGCCCCTTAGGTCCCTTGATATGATTTATTACATTAGTTACATTATTGCTTCAGGTGTAATCAGGAAATTTGTCTTTGTGACATTACCACAGAGATATAGGATAGAATATGCTAATGTGCCTATCTTCGTACATAATATTTTATTAGTCTTTTGTTTATTTCAGTCTCTTAATTAGTGACAGTCATTTAAAGTCATCCATCTTTGTTCAAATTTATGCAAATAGAGTAAGTTAATAACGGTACTTCCAGAGGACTGCGTTTATCTGCTTTTATTTTGAGATTGTTATTTTAAGGTAGTCTAAATACAATTTATTCTACTAAAGCTATGGGAGTAGAACTCACTAATCACTCCCAGCTTTGAAATGTTAAAGAAGCATTTTGCAATACATACATTGCACTGAATAAAATACCCATTGACAGTCCCAGTAATTCTTCATGAAAGTCATATTACTGTTGAGATCCTTAGCCCACAACAGTCTTTAAGGAACTACCTGGAGAAATAAGAAAGTCCTGTTAACATTTACCCCCAGATGCCATTGCTAGCATTTTGACTCACTACCGTTTAAAACCAAATCTTAATGATAATTGAAGTTAACTATATAGAAGTTGATTATAAATGCCTGCTGGAACTGTAAGAAATATACATATAATTATATTTTTTTAATACTTAGCTCATATAATCATGGCATAAATTATAATTTGTTTTATAGCACTGCATATTCATTGTACATTTAAGTTTCTGCATTTGCATTATACTTTGTGTAGTTCTAAAGTCAATAGGTTGCACAGCTGGCATGTGGTTCCACAAAACTAAATTTTCCACCACTCTTCTCTTCCCTAGTTTCAATGAGAAAACCATTCTGCCATTTTAAGGTATATTTAAATAAGAGAGGATATGTTAGCTTTAGAAATATAGTGTAACATATATGATACAGTATTCATATATAACTTAAATATGAACTTATATCAGAACATGTAATATTTCTTTTCTGAAGAAATCTCTCTTTTCTGCCTAGTATTTCCATGTATATGCATCCCTAGGCTTTTGTATTAGAAGGGATTTTATAAATTATGTAGTCCAGGGAATTCCCAATTTTAGATATGCATACTCTCAGGGTCCAAAAGAAGTTTGTCAAGGGGATATGGAGAATATGTGTAAATAACTATGTCAGAGATTCCCAGATGGATCAATAAATGGACTTGTCATCAGTATAAGGAACTACCAGATGAGGATTATACTAAATCAAGTTGGTACATTCTCTGTAATTTATAACAGGTATCCAAGGATTAAACTAAAGGTTTAAGTGACTTGCCCATGATCAAGAAGCTGATAGAGGAATCAGAGAAGGCATAAATAATAGCATTGTCTTATTGAAATATTGTGGGTTGAATGAACTCATAAACATTGAACAACTTTATGATACTAATTTTTCCTTTATGAAAAATCAATGCCTTTATTTTATTTCTTACACATATATGCATGGCAAACACTAGAATTTATTTTTCACTCTCATTCCAAATCAAATAACTCCTCCTTCCTTCCCGCTCCCCTCATCCTTCCCCTGCACTTCAAGAATACATTGCCTATTGACAGAATTAGAGAGGGAGAGAAAGAGCTCATATTTGGTCATCTTAAACTTCCTTCTATTCACTAATAGATTATTAAACATCTGTTGCCTAGAGGATAGTGGATAGAGTACTTGTCAACTTAAAAACCATGCATTAATATTATCTATTTTGTAGCATCTTCATGTTTAACAGTTTTTCCCAGTTGCATTTTAATCTGATTCTGAAGCACCGAGAGAGTGTCCATGAGCAGTTTTTTTGATGCCTCTGGAAACAGAACCTCTAAGGTCCTTCCCTGCTCTGACTCTATGATCCTTTACTCCTGTGACATTTCATTTGATGGTTAAATCTTTTAAACCAGCTACTTGAAAAAGAGAAAGCACACATTGTCTCAAAATAGTAACCAAGAGTATTTTTGGAAATAGCAACAAAATAGGTAATGCGTTAATTAGGCTAAACATACTGAAATCTGGACCAAAACCACACACTGAATAGAAACGTTTATGGTGAACCCATAAGAAAATGCAGTGATTTCAAATGTCAAAGTCATCATTGTTTCTTACTTTTATCTTCTCCTGACTGATGACGTTTCTGCAAATACTCACTTCTAGATTATCGATAGAGAAAGGCAAAATACCATTGTTTGATTTCCATCAAAGAGTTCACCAAAAAGTTGTCAAAGCTCTGTTACTGTCTTGTCTCCCTTTTCTTCCTCTCTGTTGTCTGTTTGAGGTGTGTTTTTTCATGGCATTTATGGGTCTATGCCTCTGAAAAGATACTTTTCAATCTTCTCCCTTTTATACTAGGAAGGATCCTTCTTTCTTTCTTGGCTGCACGTCTAATGGAGAAACAAGAAGTATGGATTGGATGTTGTAGAGAGAAATAGGAAGTTCCTTTTTTAAGGTTTTGAGAACTTTCTAAATTGTTCTGTGTGTTGCCAATAGAGACTGGAGAAATCTTACTTTACTGATTTAAAAAAAGGACTTTATTCCTCTTGAAAGGTAGACTGTAGTATTCACCTAGAATATATTCTTTCTTTGAAGAGATAGCATGAAACACATTGGGCTCAATATCACTTTCATATTAATGAATATTCTCCCAGGGAGTATCCACTATACCAATTATGCAAGCCTGGTTTCAAGGACAGACTGATAAACATTGTATCAGGAAAATGAGTTCATATCCTACCTTTGACCCGCATTAGCTCCTTGACTTTATCTGTAAGATGGGCCTACTCATATTTCTATTATCTACCAAAGCATTTTTTTCAAGGTTCCAATTGGATAATGCTTATAAAGTGCTTTGCAGTTATTATAGTATGAAATAAATACAAGTTGTTCGTATTATAATTGATTTCTAGCCAGTGGGGTAGTAGAAGGCACTCTGCCAGAGGGAATTGAGCAAACTGAAAAGCACTTCTATGTAGCCAGATTATTTTTCTAGGGAAGTTCCCAGGAACACAAGATAGGTCCAGAGGATAAAATGTAGATCATAGGTACAATAGGAGAAAGTTATCTGTGTCCAGACTAATTGTCAGAAACTTGTTGGAGCAGACCACAGTTGTGAATAGCACTATGAAACTCCAACCTGGAAAACATTTCAAAATTCTCCCAGAGAGAGAGGGTCTTCGAGGGATCCCCAGGACTTTAAAGTGTTCCAGTCAGCAGTGGACCCACAGAGGAAGTAGAGCTCCCCTAAATGACTCTCTCATCCCCTGTCCCCATCTAAACCTTCAAAATAAAAGGATCCAGAATTTTTCTAACAACACGTAAAGAAATATCATCACTAGGCTGCATCTTTCTATTTGACTTTTTCCTCTTTGCTGACATACCCCAACTTAGAGAAGCAGAAAATAATAGACTATCTGAATTGATCTGTGTCACCTGAAAATGATTAAGAATCCTAGAGATTCAACTAAAAACTATTAGAGACAATTAACAATTTTAGCAAAGTTGCAGGATAGAATATAAACTCACATAAATCATCAGCATTTCTGTATGTTACCAATAGGGTTCCATGGCAAGAAATCGAAAAAAAAAATCCATTTAAGATACTTGTAGATAGCATAAAGTATTTGGAAATCTATCTGCCAAGAAAAAGCCAGGAACTATATGAACACAATTACAAAACACTTTCCATACAAATAAAGTTAGATTTAACAAATGGAAGAATACCACATGCTCATGATTAGGATGATCTAAAATAATAAAAATGACAATTCTACCTAAATTAATCTACTTATTCAGTGCCATACCAATCAAAATGCCAAGAAATTATAGAGCTAGAAAAAACAATAACAGAATTCATTTGGAAGGACAAAAGATCAAAAATCCTGAGAATTAATGAAAAATGCAAACAAAGGTGGCCTAGCTGTACTAGACCCAAAACTATATTAAAAAGCAGCAGTCATCAAAACTATTTGGTGTTGGCTAAGAAATAGAGTAATAGATCAGTGGAATAGATTAGATTTATAAGACACAATAGTCAATGATTATGATAATCTAGTGTTTGATAAACTTAAAGAGTCCAGATTCTGGGATACTACCTCACTATTTGACAAAAATTGCTGGGAAAATTGGATAGTAGTTTGGAAGAAACTAGGCATTAACCAACACCTAACACCCTATACCAAGATAAGGTCAAAAAGGGTCATGATTTAGACATAAAGGATGATTAAGCAATTTAGGAGCAATTAAGCAAATTAAGAGGACAAGGGATAGTCTACCTCTCAGATCTGTGGAGAAGGGAGGAATTTATAGCCAAAGAATAACTGGAGAACATTGTGAAATGCAAAATGGACAATTTTGATTGTACAAAACTTTTTTTTTTAATTTAACACAAATAAAACCAGTGCGGCCACAATAAGAAGGGAAGAAGAAAGTAGAGGAAAATTTTAAATTCACTGTTTCTGATAAAGGCCTCATTTCTAAAATATATAGAGAACTGACTCAAATTCATAAGAATTCATGCCATTCACCAATAAATGATAAAAGGACATAAACATACAATTTTCAATTGTGAATTGATTGAACAATTTTGGAGAGCAATTTGGAACTTTGCCCAAGGGGCTATAAAAGTAAGCATACTCTTTGATCTAGCAGTATTTCTACTGGGTCTGCATCCCAAAGAGATCATAAAGAAGGGAAAGGGACCCATATATACAAAAATGTGTGTGGCATCCCTCTTTGTAGAGGCAAAAAAACTGGAAACTGAGTGGATGCCTATCAGTTGAGGAAGAGCTGAATAAATTATAGTCTATGAATGTATTGGAATATTATTGTTCTATAAGAAATGATCAACAGGATGATTTCAGAAAAGTCTGGAAAGACTTACATTAACTTATGCTAAGCAAAGTGAGTAGAACCAAGAAAACATTGGCACATAATAAAAATAAGATTAAATGATGATCACCTTTGATGGACTTGGTTCTTTTCAACAATGAGGTGATTCAAGACTCTTCTAGAAGGCTATTAATAAAGAGCATGTATGCATTCCTCAACTAGATAATTAGCTATCGCCTCCATTTGGGATAAAAAAGACTTATGAAAATTAGACAAAAAAGTGTCATTAAAGCTATAGAACTTTAAAATTAGATGATATCTTCTATGTCATTTAACACCAGAATAAAATGCTTAATGTACAAACTCTATTTACAGCTTTTTATATTAGACCCTTTTACAAGAAAGAGTAATTTGCCTTTCGAACTTATTGAACAATTTGTTGTCTTCCCCCAATTGATGGTGAGCTCCTAGAGAGCAGGGAATCATTTTCCTTTTGTATCCTCTTTGATTTGTGTAGCATTCTGCGCAGAACAAGCACTACATATTTTTTCATTCATTCACAAGGCACAAGAAACTCATTGCTTTATGAACTAGATCTTTTTATTATTGACCAGCTCTAATTATTAGCAATTTCCCCCTTATATTGAGATGAAATCTGCCAATCCATAACTTCCACCCATTGGTTGGATGTTGTGGTCAAGTGCAGTAATTCTAATTCCTCCCTACAGGACACTGCTTGAGTTTATTTCAAGATAGCAATCCAGTTAGAATTCTCCTTTCACTCTAATTGGATCCTATTATATATAGCATTATATCAGTGTCCTCACCTTCCAAACTTGATGAAAATAAGGCATTCTCCCTGGTGATCTCATTTCAGGAGGACAGGGGAAATAATGAGAGCAAATTTTGAGATTGCTCTAACTAGTCAGATAATAGGAAGATCATTCTTTAAATAATTTTATTGTGTTCCTGCCACTATTGCTTCATTGGGTATACTGGCCCCCATTAAGCATAGTTGGAAAACACTAGTCATCTTGCCTTACAGTGGAAAGAAATTTGAAGAGTTGTCTTGGACATGGGCAATAGATTCAAATAAACAATTCTTCTCATTGTATTATTTTAACAAGTTAGTATCCCTGCATCTTTGAACAGTGTCATTTAATATATCACTATTTTTATTCTTGCTAATTCTATGAGAGAGTTGAAGGGGAGAAAAATTATTGATTTAAGAAAAAAAAATCAGAATCTGACAAATTTCTTTTGTACACAAGTAACAAGATTTTAGGAAATATTCATCACTGTGTATTTTTTTAATTTTTCTGCTAGGGATACTATTTATAACCTTTATTTTTTATTCAATCCACTCAAAAAAGAAAGGGTTCCCTTTGTGTGTTATAGCTTTCTATAAATTTCCATTACTGACTTAAATGTGCTCTTGGAAACAATAGGGCTAGAGATTTCCTCTGATGATAAATACCCTATAATATATGGAAGGAGACTAGCTTCAGGAAAGTGCAAAATCACCCAGTTGCAGTGCCAGGAATAACTCATAAATTACTGCAGAGCACTTGGCAAATATTGAGATAAGTAATGACACTTGAATATACCCTATCTCTTTTAGGGAGCTCAAGCGTCTTAATAAATTTCTTGTTAGTCCCAGTGCCTTCATAATATAACTAATGTATAGGGGGAAATGTGATCACAATTCACAGACAGGCCAAACCATTTTTAAGTGGTTGAATAACTTGTCTAATGTTACATGTTGAAAGTGGGTGGTCCATGCAAGAAGTCTCTTAATTTCAATCAGCCTTTCCCTCAAAAATATGTATTAAGTGCCTGTTGTATACACTCTGTTATTCTTTGCAATCCTTAGGCATATTATAGTCCAGGGAATAAGATATTTTATAAATAGATATCGCATTGAGAGAAAGTACAAGGGAACAAGTTTTTATTAAGTGTCTTTTATGTGTTAGACACTACGATAAACACTTTATAGAGATTTGTGTTATCTCATTTTCATCCAGACAGCAATGCCTTGAGATAGAAGCTCCTATTATCTTCATTTTCACACTTGAAGAAACTAAATCTAACAGGATTTAAGTGACTTGAGTCACACAGCCAGTAAATGTCTTGAATTTGAATTCAGGTTTTCCTGATTCCAGGCCTGGCTCTCTGCTCACCACATCATTTATATGCCTCATAATTAATTCATAGAAGGATTATAAATCAATAGGAGATCAAACACAGGGAGAAAGCCCTTCCAGCTCAGGGAATGGGGAAGGTTAATGGTAGAGGAGATATTTAAATTAGGCCTTGAAGGAAAGGGAAGA
The DNA here is from genome assembly GCF_016432865.1 of Antechinus flavipes. NCBI lineage: Eukaryota > Metazoa > Chordata > Mammalia > Dasyuromorphia > Dasyuridae > Antechinus > Antechinus flavipes. The sequence continues at coordinate 12,068,188 of NC_067403.1, read as the reverse complement.
TTTCTCAGGAAAAACTGAGGTGGAAAAACTGAATTGTAAGGCTTAAAAGACATTCCCTTCTGGAGGGAATGATGTGCACAAAGATGGGAAAGTGTTTTACTGGTTAAGGGGAAATAAGCAGGAATATGTTATAAACCTAACTGTGGTAAGGATGGTTTTGCCACCATGCCCTGCATATATCCAAATACTTTGGATTTCTTTTCCTTCTTTTTCCTTCCTGTACTTTTTGTCTAGTTTCCCATGGCCTTTAAAAGTGGCATTAACTAGTGTTCTGAATGAAGAATGGTGTTTTTCACTATTATTAATTTAAGGCAATCATTTCTTAATTCATCAGCTAATTCATCCAGAACCACTTGTAAAGTGTCTTCAAAGGGGTTGAGCATCCTTCTTGTTCTCTCTTTTTATGTGACCCTGATTTCCATGACATTGCTCTTCTCCATTCTCCCCGCCAATTGAGCACGCATCAGCTTTATTCTACACATCAAGTCCCCTCCCTGCAGGGCTCTGTTCTCATTTTCTTCCTCTTCTTTCTCTCTACATCTACTTTTTATTTCTCTTGCTGACCATATAGCTTTCATAGCTGCACTTATCTCTCTGCTGCTGATCCCTAAATCTATGTATACAATACCCTTCTTTGCCAAGCCTCAGTCTCACACTACCAATTAGACATGTCAAGTTGGCTGTCCATCTCAGACTCAACATGAGGAAATCACAACTTATTTATCTTCTGCCAAAATTTGACTTGTTTTTCAAACCTCTCTATTTATCTCAAAGAAAACACTATTCTTTCAATCTTTACATCATGTGTAACCTTGGCCGTATTCTTGACCCTTTATTCTTCTTAACTCTACATGTTTGATTGGTTTCCACATCTGACTGTTTCCACCTCCACAACATTCCTCAAATCTGATCCTTTCTCTTTACCCACAGATCTGCCATATTATACAAGAACTTTAACATCTTCTCACCTAGATCCTTATGATTTCATCCCTAATGATCTTTTGGATTCAATTCAGTCCATCCTTCAGAGTGCTGACAAAAATAATTTTCCTTAAATATTGATCTAAAAATCTGACCATACACACTTTGATTCTATGAACTATGGCTCCCTATTGCTTCTAAAATCAAATGTAAACTTTTCTGTTAAGTTTTTAAACTTATTCGTGACATTGCCCAACCTATCCTTCTAGTCTTGTTGCACATTTCTCCTCTGCTTTTCTCCCATCATTCAGTGAAAAACAGCCAAATTGGCTTTTTTATTTTTTTTCATATACAGCAACTCATTTTGCACCTCTACTTTTGCCCCATGTGTTCATAATACTTAGAATTCAGTCCCTTTTCACCTCTGCCTCAGAGACTCCCTCTTACCCTTTAGGTCTCAGCTCAAGCTTTGTTTCCTACAGAAAGACTTTCTTAATTCCTTCAAATCCCATCACTTTCCCTTTCAAACTACTATTAACCACTTTGTCTTCATTTTCTCATTCATGTATAAATATGTACTTTTTCCTTTTCCCATTAGAATTTGCATTTACTTGCAAGTAAAGATAATTTCATTTTCTGTATCTGGATCCCTAACATCTGACATAGTTCTTAGACTATAGTAGATAACAAGTATATATTCTTGCTGATTAGTTGATTGATTGAAAGTAAAGTTTGGAGTTTTCTTGACAGAGACACTGGATTGGTTTGCCAATTCCTTCTTCAATTCATTTTACAGATGAGGAAGTGAAACAAATGGAGCTAAGTGACTTGCCAAGGATCATACAACTAAGAAGAGTTTTCCTATCTTCAGACCTGGCACTCTATTTGCTAGGCCACCTCACTGAAAGTATATAATACATATTAAAGTAGAGTCACAGAACCACTTAAATGTTAAAAATGATTATCAAGAATTTCTTCAGGGAGATTTTGAGGTAAATGATGAAAAAAGATAGCACAAGAATCATCTAATGTAATAATAAATATTTTCAAAGCTGAAGAAAAACTCTCCTTGGAAAGGGGATGAATATGAAATGAAGTGCCTCCCAAATAGGAGATGATTGCTAATCATTACAAATCTTGCCATCACCAGTTCCCCCCAAATTATTGTCAAAAGCACCCATCATTCTTTCCTGGAAAAGAGGAGAAAAAATAATGCTATAAAAGTGCTTATAAGTGCCTATAAAACAATAAGGAAATATTATAAAATATACTTTTTAAATGAAAAAGGGATCTATTAGGAATTGCACTTTCTAAATTCTTTCAATCAGACATTTAATTATTAGAGGTGGTTCTGCTCAATACAACTTTAGTTGCTTATTTTATACCAGTTCCTGCAAACCTAGGAAAAAATGATTCTATTACAGTCTTATTCAAAGCTGCCTTTATGGAAACAGATAAATAATGTCTTTGATCACATAGACTTTTAAAAATCTGTGTTTTGCTTTGTGAGTTTTGCAATGGCATGGAATACAGAAGCAGGAGTATAGAATTCATTAAAAAAAAAAAGCCCTACATTGGGAATCTGGATTTATGCTGGCTCTGGAACTACCTATCTGTGAGATTAATTCATGACCTCCCCCTTTCTGAGCCCCAATTTACTTTTTCATAGGATGAGCATAGTAAATTAGTGAATGAGCTCTAAAGTTTATTTTAGTTATGATATGGACTCTCAATCAGCTCATATCTGATTTTTGAATCATTTTTGCAGGACTGCTGTGTCTCATTCTTCAGAAATCCCATGGTTAATTGAAAAGTCATTACCTTGTCCTTTAGCACTTTTATCTCAGCTGGAAAAAAACTGGGGAGGTTAAGCTCAATCAAATTGATCAAATTGGATAGTTGCCATTAAATCTAATAGCAAATCTACCTCTTTGCTACTATTAAGTATTACCAGCTCTGCTTTTATTTTTAAATCCTTTTTATTATGAACTTTAGACATCAAACAGAAACATCTCAATATATAATAATATAAAAATGAATAATAATAACAATAAGAAAATATATTTGTATAAGAAACTGGAAACTTCAAAATATGTTTAAAATATATTAGAGTACTTTTAAAAAGTCAACCCTTTGATCATAAAGATGGATTACTGGAATTGGAATCAGAAAGACTTACCTTAAAAATATTCATTTTGAACTTAAATACAAAAAGGGGGAAATGGAGAAAAGACTATTTCTATATACATAGCACTCACTATGTACATCAGCTCCTTACTATTTGTGTGACTGGGTAAGTCACTCAATTTTAATGTATCTCAGTTCCCTCATCTGTAAAATAAAGGGATTGGACATGATGATCTCTGCAGCTTTTTTAAGCTCAAAGTCATTGATCTATTTATGACATAACTTAACTTTGTGATCATGAGAAAGTCACTTAATATTTTAGAGCCTGATAAACTTCTCCATAACTATACAATGTGACCAATCTACCTCAAAGAATAAGTTTCTGAATCTGGATTTTTTTACACTGTTGAAAACACAAGATTGAAATCACCAGTCCTGTAACCAAAGTAAATCTTTTCAAATTCCTTTTGAAAGTAATACACGAACTTTTAAAGACCTTACAATGATGTCTTAAAGTCTTCACAAATACTTTGCTTGCTTGGAACAAGTTTATGAAGTCCACTTTGGAAGTATTGTATTTAACTCCATTTTATGGATGTAGAAATTGAGGAGCAGAGATAATGGGCATTGTCCATGACTACAGTGCAAGGAAGCATTGGAGTTGATATTCCAATTTAGCTTTTCAAGCTTAAATGCCTAGAGCAGTGGTTATCAAACTTTTGTTTTCAGTATCTTTATCCTATTAAAAATTATTGAGGATTTCTTCAAAGCGTTTTTGTTCATCTGGGTTATATTTATAGACATTTACCATATTGAAAATAAAAACTATTTTTGAATTTGTAGACCCTCTAAAAGGGTTTCAGAGATCCCCAGGATTCTCTAGACCATACTTTGGGAACCACTGGTCTAGAGCTTTTTCCATCACACTTTGTCATTGTGCTCCTCATAAATTAATAATTATCAAAAGGAAAGATCAAGTGTGGAGGGAGCAGAGAGAGGAAATAGAAAAAAATTTCTTAAGGTGAGGGGTTTGTTTTATTGGGGAATTCAATTAATCCATGCTGCCTTTTCTCAAATGGCCATAAAGAATGGGTAGTTGATTCTGTACCCAAAGACAACACATCGAACTAATTGCAAGGCAGTTCTTGATGATTGTCCATATTGTTTTAGAAAATGTAGACTTCTGATGTCCCTCATTAGACAGATGCAATTGAAAAGTTTCAGATTCAACACATGATGTACTTGAAAATAGTTTAGAGGATCCAGACTGAGGCCACAAATGGAAAGGTTATAGGAACTCCATGTATTTTGTTTAGAGAATAGAGAGCTGAAAATGAATTAATAGCCTTCAAAGGTACAAAGGGTTATTATGCTGAGAGAATATTCACCAAGGCTATAGTGTCTGACAATTATTTCTATGATATCTCTATTCTTAATAAAAATTCCAGGAAGCCTGGAGGCTTCTGGGAAACATGAATTTAAGAGGAAATAAAAATTCTGTCCCCTTGGAATATCTCCAAGCACCAAGTTTTCTCTTCTTTATAAAGAATCACTGAAGCGCATCACAAGTCAACCAGTTAGTTGGCCCTGAAGTTTGCTCCAGTTTCTACATAATATTCCAGTTTTCTTATTGCTCCCTGAGGCTAACATTGGTAGATAGGACATCTCTCTCAGAGTTTTTCGATAAGATAACCAGCTTTTCTTTCCTTCCTTTCTGTCTCTTTTCTGACCATCACTTTCATATATTCTTGAACAACTAATTCCCAAGTGAAACATGTATAAACCAAAGGCAGCAATAGCATTCAAGTAAATATTCCTTTTTAAACTTGATTTTAAGATAAATTACAGATTTTTATATTAATCATTTATTAATAATTACACATTTTAAAATTCCCTTGCATTTCAGATTCTGTGTCCCAGTACTTTGTATTTATGATTGAAATCCCTATCCTTTGATTAAAAGGTTTTCACAAAGGTTTGGCACATGCATGTTTATATATGTGTGTGTGTATATATGTGTGTGTGTGTACAATTATGAAAGACTACCTTAATTTGTTCAGAAATTTTTTTTAATCTTCCCAATTCCTTAAAAAAATTACTTATAAGTAAAAGGGGCATCTGTTCTTATATAGTCCTCAAGTAGTTTTAAATAAACCTGGGATACACCATTGAAAACTTGGTCTAAGACTTTTAAGCCATCATTGCTGATCCTGACCTCTATTTTGGCTCTCACACTTAAACTTCTCACAGATTTTTTTCTGCAGGTGGCACCCAAACAGAACTAGTGTTTATTTGTCCCAAAAACAGCAAAAGAGAAAAAGGGGGCTAAGCTACAACTCAGTCCAGTCCAACAGGAATTTAAGTATTTCTTATGTGTAAAGTACTGGCCAAAGAACTAAATATTCAAAGACAAAATAGAGGGGAAGATGTAAATATAAGCTTACATACAAACATATATATATATATATATATATATGTGTGTGTGTGTGTGTGTGTGTGTGTGTGTGTGTGTGTGTATTATATATATTTGCATACAGGCATTTGCATATGTAGTCTAGTCTCTCTGGATATATATATATATATATATATATATATATATATATATATATATAGTGTGTGTGTATATATATGCATTATGTATACATTATACATCTATGTGTTTATATATCCTAGGGGAAATAAAACACACAAACAGATAATTTTTTTTGAAGAGATAAAAGCACAAACTACATTAATCAAGTGACATATGGATTGTGCCCTGAAGGAAGCCTAGGATTTTGAGAAGTGGAAGTGAAGAATGAGTGAGTGTATTCCAGCCTTCAGGGATTGATTATACAGTCATTGTGTTACAGCACCTTAAATCTTCCTTAAGAGAAAAGTTAAAATGTTTGAAATGGGCCATGAAATCCATTTCCTGAGTGTTATTAAAAGTTCCATATATTCTGTTAAGCTCTGATCATTTAGTTTTACTCTTAGCTTCAGGTAGGCAAATGGCTGAAATGACCTTTTCCTTCTCAAAGATCCTGCGTGTCTTTCTTGGAAACCAAAATAGCAATAGGCAATAAATATATCAGGAAATGAAAAATGAGCTATATTTTGATTCTGAAAAATGCTGGAGCATTAACATAGGTGAACAAAATCAAAACCCCATGCTTTTCTTTAAAATATGCCTTTTTAGGCTGTCCTTTCTTAGAAACCATTGTGGAGCCATACATTGATTAAATAATTCAATACACTCAGTAATCTTTAAATATATGATTCTTTTAATTATTTGGACAAATTCAAGTCTATAAAATTGAATAGTCAATTCAGCAAAACAGTGTCAGTTCACTATACTAGTGTCAGTTACTATACTAGAACATACCAATAATAATATTGAAATATATGAGATAAGTGGTTCTATCAAGTGCATATATTTAGACATGTTGAAATAGAGCCTTTAATGTTGGTATGTGTACTTCAATCCATTTCATTAAGACTTTCTTAAGTATCTCTCATATTTTAGTATTTACTCAGTCCTGGGTTAAAATTACAAAAATTAAGCAGACTTTTCCTTCAAGGGATTTATTCTACTGTAGTGATTGACAAACAAAGAAGTGTATATGTATATGTATAGAATATTATTATATAATTATTTTTATTTAAATAATATGTAAACATACAATAGCTACCAATATAATTCTTAGTTCTCAGAGAGGAGAACATTCAAGCTATGGACATCCTGCTCAAGGTCACTTCCAGACAAGAACAAAGTAAAACTGATTTCTTGGAATGCAGAATGCTTTTTGGAAAGGAACATACAACCAATCTGGAAAGACAACTTAGAGCCAAATTGTAAAGGGTTTGTTAAAACATTATCTTATCCTAGAGGTAGCAGTGAGCCATTGGAACTTCTCAAGCAAGAGAGTAGCATAATCAGACCTGTGTTTTTAGAAGAGCAATTTGGCAGCTGTAGGAAATAGTGATTATAGAGAGAAGAAACAGACAACCCTTGGAGGCCATTTCAGTCATCAAGGCAAGTAAGTGAGAAGCACCTGAATAATTCTGTTTGCCATGTGACTGGGAAAAAAAGGGGATGCATGTGAACGATCCTGTCTAAGAAGCATCTATAGTGTTTACACTAAAACAATTAATTAACTAATAATTTGACAAATATCTACCAGAGTGATTCTTGAATAACAAATCAATTAAGACTAACATAAGGGTAGATTCCTGAACAAAATTCAAATATATGAAATTTCTTTTAGTGACTTTTACCTTTGGCCTTGATAGCTAAAGCATGTTCACTTTGACATCTAGCAAAAAATGCTTTCTGGCCTCATTTGAGAACTTTAACAGTAATCTGGGACCAGTTTCCCAATGAATGGATGAGTGAACAGCTAACTTTTCTAGATGAAATGTGATTGATAATTCATCTGTCAAATTAAAATCCCAAACCATAGTTGGCTATATTTTAATGCACTGATTAAAATGCACTATGCAAAAATTGTTGAAGTATACTTCCAACCTTCTCCCTGAAACAATGATCCATAATTTTAACTCCAATATTTTTGATGTATATTTGATGTATGGTAATGGTTCATAATCATACAATCATACAAAACAACAGACATCAAAGAATAAAATTTGACAATTACCCCAAAGACTCAGATCCCTAGTGGCTAGGATAAAGGTATAAAGAAATGTTGTTCTGTTTGGACATATGTATACTTATTTTGCATTTAATTTATACTTTAACATATTTAAAATGTATTGATCAACCTGCCATCTAGGGGAGGGAGTGGGGGCAAGGAGGGGAAAAATTAGAACAAAAGGTTTGGCAATTGTCAATGCTATAAAATTACCCATGCACATATAACTTGTAAATAAAAAGCTATAAAAAAAGAAATGTTATTAAAGCAATGTAGTACGAGGGAAATTATTTTTTAAAATGTGAAGTAGATGATATAATCAGGTAGAAGAATAACTAATGAACAATATCTTTACTTCATGGGTAATATAATATAGAGATGACATAAGGAAGACTTCCAGAACATTGAGGAAGATTTGGTTAGGAGATTGGAAGTTGGACAGGAATGAATGGCTTATAATGCATGTTAATGGTGGATTCATCCACATTGCTCAAACCACAAATCATAGGATCTTTGTATCCTAAATTGAAAACTAGAAGAGACCTTGGAGGTCATTAAGCCTAATTTCTTCACTTTATAAAATAGAAAACTGAGGCTTAGAGAGGTTAGTCACTTGACCAAATCATATGGATAATTAGTGCCAAAGAAGGATTGAAGTCCAAGTCCTTTGCAAGAATAACTCCACTTGCTATAACTGGACATTCTCTAAAAAACAAACGTTCAACAGCAGCAGCAACAGATGATTGTTCCATGAAAATGTCTTAATATATAGACTATTTCTAAGAGAGCATTCATTTGCCATGCCCATTTATATGTTCAGTGCTCTAACATTTACCAATAACCTGGAACAATAACCATCAGAAACATTATAGGATTGAGAATTAGGATTGCTCAGTGATATGGTGGTCATAAAATTAAGATAATACAATTTTTTTCATTAGATAATTTGAAATGGTATCTTAAATCCTTATTTTTCCATAAATTATTCATAGCCTCTAAAACATTATTATGTGAACCTTTTTGGTAATCAACGGCTGCCAGAGCAAGAGAAAGAAGGCATATATTTAGTTCTAAAAAGCTATCTGTGTAGTAACTTATGAATGTTGTATTGCCATTTCGTTGTCACAGCTGGGCTTGTGCTATAAATAGGTCTGCTAAATGATGGACAGTTTTCATGGCTTGTTGGCATGGAATCAATATGAGACAGAAGGGGCCGTACGAATCAATTACTTCATCACTGCCTAGGTTACCATGGAAGCTTGAATACCTCTGAGCACCTCTGCTTGTCCTGTCTGGGTAGTTTTCTCTGCATATCTCTAATTAAAATGGATGCAATTTATTTAGTGATAGAAAGCTTACTTGAACAAAATCTGTGAAGGTGCCAGACACCATTTAACCAGCTATGCATATTCACGAAAGACTAATGTGGAAATGCAAATACCTTCTTCTAATTTAATTCCTTATTTGGAAAAAAAAAATACTCTGTTCCCTCATGTAAATAAGCTTCATCTGGATGTAACAAAATAATATTTACTTTTGATTCTCCATCCAAGCTCAAAACAAGAATTTTTTTTTAATATTCACTTTTTGTTCTGTGGTAGATACAGTACTCTTATGCCTTTTTTTCCCCCACTAGCTTGGAGCCCACAGCTTTAATTTCAAATAAAAATTAGAATTCTGGAAAAACTCCATTTATCTTTGAAGAAATGTACTATTTTATCAGGAGAAACATCTTGGTGTGGTACAAAAAGCACTAGACTGGGCTCCAAAAGACTTGGATTTGAATCCCAGTTGAATTAGTTATGAATATTACATCAGTAGTTCTTATTGAAAACAATCTTGGCTCAGTAACTTATTTCTTTTGCTCTCTTAAATAAGTTACAACTTGTCTGAGCCATAGTTTCCTCATCTGTAAAATGTGACTGGACAAGAAAATCTTTCAGCTCTAAGGTTCCAATCCTATTATCCCGTAACCATTTGTGTGACAATGATTAAGTCAGTTAAACTCTCTCAGGTTTTGTTTCCTGACAGAAGCATACTTAGCCTACTGCTACAGAGGATTGTGGAGAGGAAAATACTTTAGAAACCTTAAGGTCATTTATTGATGTGTTACTATGAATAGTAGTCTGTATTTATCACGTTTTCTTAATTATGATAAATATCCTAAAGTCAAACCTTAATTTCAAATTCTCATTGAACAATCTCATTCAGAAGCTCATTCTGAGCTTTTTAAATAAAGGAATAAGAAGCTGAAGAAATCAAGATTTTATCAACGATTTAACTTTTTTTTAGGTGAAATTCATTAAAATCCTTCTTATATAGACCTTGAAGTACAGCAATTTGTTTGTTTGTTTTTTTAACAAATATCCTATTATCAAAACTGTAATTTCAATATCTCATTCTAGTTTCTGTTTTGGAAATTTATTCAAAGCATATTAAAAGTTTCAGAATAAACATACAAGAAACTGAGGGTGAGTATGTGTAATATAATTCTTCAGGTGAAACTCATTTATATTAAAACTTATATTTTATATACCTTAAGTTTTTATATATTCACAGTCACACTATTTTAGGGCTAGATGGAATCTAGAAACAATTTTTCTTTAAGATCATCAAAGAGCATTTCATGGAGGAGATGGATTTAATTTTTTAAAGCAGTAGTATTTATGACTCACATTTGTATTAGTATTATGGAAGCCTCATAAAATAAGTAGAAGTATTTCTCTTCTTGCAAATGATTGAACTTTAGTTAAGAAAAATTAAATAATTTGCCCCAAACCAAAAAAATTAACAAGAGAGGGTGAAAATTGTGAAGTATGAATTGTTCATGATTAGACAGTCTCAATATGCTAAAAGTAACTATAATAAAACTCAACCTAATTTGGAAGAATGGCTAGGTTTTTGACAGGTAGAAGTGGATGAAAAAAGGAGGACATTTGAGTCTGGAGCACATCGTAAGCAAAGACTTTGAGGCAAAAAATGTGGGACATAATCAGGAGACCCAGTAAGCTCAGGATACTCAGCATTCTGTTGCTTTTTGTTTGTTGGTTCTGTACTGCTTGTGGAGAACATTCCCAATTAGGATCCACTGGGGAGCCTGAGTTTCTCTTAGGGCCAAAATTAGGTCAATTTTAAAAAAAATCTCCTTGAGATTCCATTTTTGTCTTTGTCTTAATGTCTCGCATAGTCTTTGCTCATAGAATGAGCTTAATGTTTTCTGAATGAGTTTGAATAGCTTACTCCTTTTACCCAAGACAAAGGACTTCTAATATTAGAAAGAAAGATGCTTTCCTCAGAGTCAAAAGGAAAACTCAGTCACTCAATGTAATAGCTCTGTTCCTGGAACTTTATATTCTCCTTTATATTTAGGGACTTCTCCAGACATTATCAAGGGAATTCAGAATCATGCTCACAATTATAGGTGAATGCTTCCCCATAACTGGAGATGATTTATGACACATTACTCCCTGGATGATTCAGTAGAGCTAGAGGACAATAGTGAGGATCTTAGCCTGGTCCCTTTTCTCTATTATTGATACCCTAATCAACCTAGAGGGTAAAACTGAGAGCAATAATCAAAGTAGAGAGAAGGTAGGTTTTGGTCCAGTCTTAGGAAGTAGTCTACCAGTAGATCATCGGATCTGGAATAAGACCTGAGTTCAAATCACTTAATCCAATTGTTTCTAAAGTTTCATCATCTGCAAAATAGTCAGGATAATTACATACCACATATGGCTATTATGTGAATCAGCTAGCTTAAGTATGTAAAGTGCTCTGTTAATCTTAAATTATATGAATGTTAACAAGGATGAGGATGAAAATGAGGATGTGGGGGCTTGATGACTACATAGTTTTCAGGGACTGTATATTGTCAGAACTCTCCTGTCCCATGGATGAACATGATCTCCATGTCCTTCTGTCAAAATGAGGCTGCTCAATGGCCATTCAGTGACCATTCACAGACATCTAGCCTGTTGGGTTTCCATCCAATCCTTTGGTTTCTTAGTCCCAGTATTCTGTTTTCGTACATGACCTTCCAGTTAGTTTTCTTTCCATGGCTTGATTTCATCAGTTCACTTTATATTAACCAAGACTCAACTCTCTCCTCTAGCCTAGTTATTGTTGTTATTATTTTTTTTTCCTTTCTAACTCAATCCATCAAACTGCTACTGTTTTCTATGGAAACTTATATTTTATTCGTTAAGTAGTAAATTAGAATAGAGTACTTTCAGGATTCCTCTTCACCTTCATTATATTTCTCTGACTCAAGAGTTCTGTCACAGATTGAGTAGATTCCAGGATTGATAGCTATCCTTCCCAGGGTAGCCTCTTTGGATTGAGAACTAGTGTCCCTTGCTTCCGAGTCCCTATTGTAATTTCATTTTCTACAATGAAGTCAATTGCCTAAACCTGCTTTATTAGGGCTCTCTTTGATTCAGCAAGTTCAGCACTTTCAGCTATCACAAGGGTCTATATAGTATATTTGAGAATCTTAAAAAAAAGACCTAAGAACCTTAAAAGGAATTATGGAAGGATTACCGAGTTTGGATCCAGGAGAAACCTGAGTTACCAATCTTGGCGTGAGGTACATCACTGCTATGTAACACACAGGGCAAGTCAATTAGCCTCTTTAATCTCAGTTCCCTCATTTCTAAAATCAGGATAGGGCTGGTATATTACCAATGAGTAGGGTTATTATGAGAATAGTACTTTGTAAATCTTAATGTACTGAACGAATGTGAGTTATAATTAATATAATTAGATTTTTAAGGTTAATTCTTCTGAGGGTAGCTGGATTTGAAGGACTTGGGGGAGACTTGATTTTAAGCTGATGAAACTTGCAAATCTTTATGAGATTTATTATGCAATAATTAAATTAGCATAGCTTAATGCTCACCTCCTTTCCCGGTACATATGAATTTGGAGACATTTCTTTTTTGTGTGTATGATTTTCATTTCCACTTATGTTTGTCATGAATATTAAATGAGTTGTTTTTCTTCTGTGTGAAGGCATTTAACAAATCTAGCAATAAATATGTCCAGTGCAAATATTATAAGCCATTCACAAAGGAAAAGTCAAATTACATTTACTTACATAAATGACTCAAGGAATGGTTTCCATGACTGCAGTGCGCTAGAAATTAATATTTGAATAAATTTATGACTCTTCCTAGTTTTTCCCCTCACTATATTTAAGATAGGAGAAAGGGGAATAGAAACCTCCTTAATGATTAGTAGACCTTTTCTCACAGTAAGTAATGTGTGCACTTGTTTTCTAACTAGCTAAATGTTTATTTTCATATCTGTAAGGAAAATGTTGAAATAGGAAGGACTTGACACTGTTGCTGACACAAAGCTTGAGGAACGGAGGGAGGGAACGAGCATTTATTTGTGCTTATTACATGCCAGATCCTCGGCTACGAGCATTATAATCATATAATGTATGAGCTCATCCTAACGCAGGTATTATATGTTTCAATAAGAAAGTGAGATATAGGAGAATTCTAACATAAAGAGTCAAATTGGGAAATACAACTTGAAAAGGGCCAGTGCAGAATGACATTTTGAGTTGGGAAAAAAATTCTGTCTCTAACTTCCCTACATATTCCAGTTGATTCTACATTCAGTCCATATTAAAAGAGATACTGTTTCAACATTTCAATTTATTTCTATTTCCTTTCTTAATCTCTCCATTAATATTTTATAGTCCCATAAAATGTCAATTTTAGAGGCTCACCCACCAAATACTGATGAAAATCTGCCCACTGTCAGGATGCCCCTACCAGAAATAATCTGATCCCTAAGACATCAACCCCAAAACACTGATATCATGGCATCCTGGAATAGAAAGATAAGGAAGAAGTTCTTTGATGCCAAACTGACAAATAATTATTTAATGGACATCATCTTTTGTAAATAAAGGCATACCTTTGATACTTGAGATATACTACATCAGTAAGGAGAGCCTTCTATCTCTAAATCTCTGATCCTCGGAGCCTTAGATCCTCAATTTATTAAAAGCTCCAGTTAATTATATCACTATTTTGTTCCTATTGCAATCTTTTTTGAATTTTATGGATTATATTTCCTGCTCTCATTCCTAAAAGGATGTTTATTACCATCTATAACTTTCATATATCTATATGATCTATAATTTTGAATGTATTTTTGTAAGAGATTTAATAAAATATTAAATATCATGTTTCGTTTTATGCAGTAGCCTTGTTCCAAGTATAGTAAACACGAACTGTGTGCATGAATTGTAGTTGGTGATAGGAGAAATATATAAAACATAGTCCATGCCATCAAGTACATGACATTCTTGCACAAATGATCAAGCAAAACCACGTTAAAATTTAGTATGCGTAGAAGGCAGTCCCATGTACAAAGTACAAAGTGTTGTGAAATTACATAAGGAAGAGATGTCATCTCCTTTGATATTTTACTTTATATAGCCCACACATATTGGAATGTTATGATTATAAAGTCCTCCTTGATATGACCATATGGAGTGGTCCTTCTCTCATCTGATTTCATACCACTTTATACTCTTTTAACTTAGCCTAACTATATACCTGACTTAATCTACCCTCCACCCACAAAATATATATATAATATGTAAATAATTTAAGGAGAGGGCTCAGATATTACTAATCTTTGTGAACCTGGCAGAGTACACTGTATATAATGGGCATTTAAAAATATTTAATGATGAAAAATCCAGCTGGACCTAAAGCTCTCATCGGACTCCTCTTACTCTTTGAACTGTCAAGTTTGTAGAAAGAACATATGGTCATTTTATCTCCTTACCTCCTCATTCACTCATTTGCTGTGACCTGACTTCTTTTCCTCTTATTCTATTACAGATATGTTCTCTGGTCACATGTGACCTAATGACCAAATCGATTTGCTGTTTCTATGCATGTCTTGAGCTCTTTGATTTTTTTCTTGAATTTGACAATGATGATCATTCACTTTTTATATTCTCATATCCTATAACTTCTGAGGAATTGTCTCCTGGTTCTTCACTAGTTATTTTTCTGACTCTATCCAGTCCCTTTTTGTGACTATTTCCTTCTGCTTCCTACTAAATAGAATTGCTTTCCTTAGAGATCTCATGTATTCCTACAATTTGAGTCATAATCTCTCTGTAGATGGTGATTGAATTTATGCCTTTCTTCTAGTCTCAGTTTCAATCCCAAATAGTCAATTTCTGATCTCATTGACTTATATCCTGTCAACATCTCAAATATAAATACTAATCACTCTTCCTATTTTTGTTAATAGAAATACATTCATCTCAATCACTCATTCTAAATATTTTCAATCCTCCATCATTTTTCCTTCTGTCTACTGCATTCACAATCCAATTAATTTCTAAGCTGTTTTAATTCAAGCTCTGTAAGTAAATTCTTGTCTTTTTTCTCCATCCTTTTCCAACTCAAATCACATTTGTCAGGTTTCCTTATTTGTCACCTGGACTATTTTCACATCCTGTAAATAGCATCCCTGCTAGTGTTCTTCCTCCCCCTGCATGTTTTGTTCAGGTATCACCCAATTGATTGGTATTCATTTTGCTTTCACTTCTTTTATATAATAAATGAGTGCTTCTATGAATATTTGTTTATGTGAGTCCTTTCCTTCTGTCTTAAACTTGTTTGTAGCCGATAGTATTGTTGCTAGGTCAAAGGACTTGTGTAGTTCAGTGATTTTTTGGGAATATAATTTCAACATAAGTTTCCAGAATTGTTTGACCAATTCACAGATTCACCAGCTAGAGGACCATTGGTCTGCCCCCTCCAATTTCATCTTCTGATGTCTTTTCCAGTAGGTGGGAGAGGGAGACTCAAAAACCCAGCAGATAAAATTGCTTCTGTCCTTTTTCTGCTCTTAAAAGGTTTAGTCAAGATTCCTCTCTGCTTGCAACTCTTGCAGATTACCTTTAAATGAACACTATGAGAATTTTTATCTCTTGTCAGCACTTATATATTTTCCTTTGAATTATACTCACTAGTCCACAAGTTTAGATTCTTTCCTAATAGAATATTGACTCCTTAAGTATAATGACTACCTTATTCATTTATCTATTCTTTAGTGTATACATAGAATCCTGCTTGTAGTAGATGCTCAATAAATATTTACTCAATTGAAACAGGATTGAAATGGATTTTCCAAATTAACCACAGTCATCTTCTTTTCATACATTTAGTGATTTATTTTGGAAATTTTGATATTTGAGGTTCAGAAATGAAACCCTAGGTAGTGTTATATATGTTGGGGATCCCAAATGGTTAATATAACCAAATGACCATGGGACCTAATGGAGTTAAGGCCCTACTCCTTTAGATTCTTCCTTCTAAGTGCCAAGAAAATACTCACTGCCTTGGAGAACCAACTGCAGAACTGAATTATAAGGTATTACCTCAAGGTAAGGATGAGGCTTAATTGGAACACCACTAATGCATCGAGGCCTGGATACAGGGTTGAGCTAATGATAACTGATCGGAAATACATGTTCACATGTCCCAGACTACAGGAGCCAGAGAGATGGTAATTCTCCATATGCCAAACCAACCGTATAATGGTCAGGTTCCATCATATACCTGGTCTGGCCAGCTCAGCTTTCCAGGAGAAGTGGCTGCTGATACTGTTCTAATTGGATGAAGAGGCTTTTATCAAGGGAGACGGGAGCTGCATTTAGAGATATGCCAGTAAGATGGAACACCCAATAGACCTATTTGACAGGACAGTCAGTCAAACGTTTGTTGATAGAACCGTGGTTGGATGTTTTGCACTTGGCCAATTACCCATTCACAATACCTTCCTTGGCTGGAGGATTCATCCAGAGATGACAAAGGAATGATGCTTTGATTGAAAATTAACTCTTGAAATTAGCAGTCCAAAGTTTATAGAATAAAAGCTCTTTTGATAGAAATGATTGACAGATACCAACAAATTAATATGGATGTATGCACATTCATTTTTATATATGCATACACACACACACACATATATAATTCAGAATATAACCACTCATACCAGTGCTAGTTCAATAAATGTGGTTCAACAGATTTCCAGATATATGTCTAAGTCCAAGGTTAACTTATTTTGCTAAGATTCAACCATAGGAGTAAACTTTCTGAGCATCCTTTCTACCACATACAGGGCACACTAAGTGTTCTCACCCATAAGGATACCTCATTCTGGAGGGAATGATGTGGATCCAGAGGGAAGGAAGAATGGAATCAGATGGAGTTTTCATCAAATATTTCTTTCTCTAACTAATTCTGCTCAGTTCCTTGGCCCTGCTTCCCAATCAATATTCTCTTTGCCACCAATTGCTCTACAACATAAAGTCTGACCATATATTGTAGCTTAACATCCAAGAACACAAGAAAACCACTGCTTCTGGACAAAGCTTCATAGTAGGATTTTAGTGGAGAAATTCTTGCCCATGCACTCAAAATCTCAGAGCCATTTTCACATCAGTTCTTCAGCTTTACTTTTTGTCAAGTGTGTTTCCTTAGAATTATATCCATTCTTTAAAACAAAAGAATTAAAAAGTCCAACAAAAGAAAATAATAAAATACGTGAGCATGACATAAAATCCAGCCCATAGTTGACAGAAATAACTAAAGTTCAAGAAATCATCTCCATCTAGTTTTATTTGGGCAAAATGTGTAGAAACACACATTCAAACTCAGATGATCATTATGGTAGAGAACAAACCATCCTTCTCATTGCTTGTCCCATCTAATTCACATCATTACCAATACTTATTTGTTCACATGCTCTCTATACCCCGCAGTAGAATTTTAGTTTCTCAAGAACAGGGAATTTTTCATTTTTGTGCTTGTATCCCCAGGCACTTGATCTGACATGTTGGACTGAATTGGATGTCACAGATTTCTCTTTTATTACTTAAATGCAGAGAACAATGCAAGAGGAAGAGAGAGGAAGAGACAAGAGTGAGCTTGGCGTAGGGGAGACATTGTCCCAATTGTAGTAAAAGGTGAATAGCTCAGCTTTTCATTTAAACAAACTAAGAAAAAAAAAAAAAGATAGCGGAACAAAATTCACATTTGGCGAGTCTGCCTATCTTTCGGTTTTGTCCCCCTGGGCCAGCACAAGGATGGCTATCATGGCAAAGCTCCTCCAAAACAAGGCTGAGGAACAAATCTTTCCCTCTTGTAAATAAACAGCCCATGCCAGCAACCAGTGCTGATTTATGCCAGCCTGTTCCTCTCCCCAGGAAGAGAATTGTCTTTGATATTTGGCAGCTTTAGAATCCATTCTTAATTGTGACAACTACATGTTTTTCCTGGTTTATCCTCAGCATAATACTCTCTCGCACACCTGAGTCCAGAAATATTTCATTTCTAAAGCGACAGAGCCCACGATTTTGTCAAGCAAAGCAGATGTAAACATGATCGTTAAGTTTTAGTACACCATCTCTGGATGGATCAAGAAATGGGATGATGGAGTACGCTTGACGGTCCTCGGCTTTGGGAGACGAGGCCAGCAGGATTGTATCGGTGACCTCAAGCTCCAGACCCAGGTGAACGTCCCGGCCTTTTAATATACAAGATAACCTGGGTGGCTGCAAAGTGCTCGTCACAGAGAGAGCTTAAAGCGTTCTGTACATTTCCACTGGCACTCTTTGTAAGCACATATGGGCTTTTACATTTAAATAAAAAATAGGCTGATTTACCAATTACCGAAGTATAGTGTGTAATTACTGAAGTTGACTGTTATTATAAAAATTCATCAGGCTCGGTATGTCTACATGATGGATGAACACGGAGATGGAGATGCCCGATCTTGTTTCTCCACATCACTTCCCTCCAGCCAGCTCGCCATAACTGCTGTTCAAGTCTTAATCACCTCTCCCTGGGACTCTCGCACTGGTGTCCTATTTGGCCTTCCTGCCTCAGGCGTGCAAAGATCTTTATAAGCATCATCTCATTTTATTCTCACAATAGCCCTGTGGGCTCGGTGCTATTATTATCCTTATTTTCAAGGGGACAAAAGGAAGGCAGCCAGACTTGCCCAGTTTTTGAGGTGGAACTTGATCTCCTGTTTTCCGGACTCAAAGTCTAGCACTCAGTTGACTGTATCACCTAATTGCCATCTAGCTATTAAAGTGATTTTGCTAAAGTTCAAGTCTGGTCCCTACTCAATACATCCTAATGATTTCTCATTAAAATATAGGATAAAGTGAACCCTCCTTTCTCATGGACACTGAAATCTCTTCATACTGTGTCTTTCCAGTCTACTTTCACATTATCCCATCCATATTCATTAGGGCCAGTGATATTAATCTCCTTGCCCTTCCTCTCTCCCCGTCTTTCATCTCTGTGACTTTTTATTGACCATCCCTCTTTCCTAGAATACATTCCCTTCTCATCTCCATTTCTTAAATTCCTTGATTTCCTTCGAGACTTCCCCCTCCCAAAACCTGCAACAGGAGGTCTCCACTCTCCCCCAGCCCTCAGCTACTAGAGTCTTTCTATTTGACACGTATCATAGATATTCTTATAAATAATACAATATCTGGACATATCCTCTTCCCCACTAGAATGAAAGTTCCTCAAAAGGAGATCTGCTTGGCTTTAATCATTATGCCTACGGTTCTTAATACAGTGAGTGACACACAGTTCTTTAATACCTGTCCCAGAATAATAATGATGATGATGATAACAATAGCTAGCATTTGTCAGGCATTGTACCAAATATCTCGTTTTATCCTCACAACAACCTGGGAGATAGGTGCTATATTATCCCCATTTTATAGTTGAGAAAACTGAGGCAAACAGAGATGGAGTTATTTGCCTAAAGTCATACAGCTCAAAAGTATCTAAAGCTGGATTGAATTCAGGTCTTCCTGATTCTGGGTCTAGCACTCTATTCACTGTACCACCCACCTATCTAAAGCTTCCAAAAACTATTAAAGGGTCACTTAAGGAGTTATCCCTGAAGAAAAGAAGCAAGTTCCCAATTAGATTTAATTTTTTGCTTAAATCTCAGCATTTTTGTTTTATTTTTTATTGAAGGTAAGACTTTAATTTTTATTCTTTTTTTCACTTTTGTGTAAAAACAAAGTGACATAGTTATTCTAGGAAACATGTACCAGCTTGGGCAGAATGATGGATTGTAACCTGTGGTCTTATAGAATTTGGGGAAGTTTATAAATCTAAGTGGCAGAGCCATAAACAGGTCCAGGTTTCATGAACACATCAAACCAGATCGAGCCATTTTCATCGTGAGAGGGCAGAGAGGTCTGCTTCTTCTCAGCTCCTGCAGACCAAGGCTTGGCTCTGAGGTGCCATGATTTCTGAATGAAAAAAGACAGGAGACTTAAAAAATAATGGAGCGGTGTTATCCTATAGCACTAATATATGATGATATATATGTGGTGATATATAAATCTATATATCTATATAGATAGATATGTATATAAAACTCTAGCACTCAATCAAGAATCAAGATTGACTATCCCATTCTCATTGAAAAAGAGGGCACGTTGCTGGCAGTCATTAGCTTATCCCTGAAAAAAAAAAAAGACAGAAAGGGCCCTTCTAAAAGCTAGCCAGAAAAATCAATTAATTCCCTTTCTTCTTTTTTTCCCTAGTCATTGTTTTTAACTCACAGCTTCTCCTATTAAGGAAATTATCTCAAAAGGCATTTTCTCCTTCCTTATGATGGGTAAATTTGAATTAGTCCTGGATAAATAACTGAGGTTTCTCGATGGTTTTTCATCTAATAAAATATATTCTCAGCTGATGTTTGTTTCTTTGCTTTCTTTTTTATTTAATTCTTTTTTTTTTTTTTTTTTTTTTTTTTTTTTGGTGACAGCATGACAAGATAGCTTTGTGAAGTACTATTTAAATATTGCTGACTTCTCTCCTTTCTTGGCATTTTCTTTTTTTATTATTATTATTTCAAAGCTCCAGTTCCTGGTTTCTTTATCTTGTTATTTATCTTTCACATTTACATGGTGCTTCTCTTTCTTATCACCAGAAACTTTTTTTTCTTCTGTATTCTTTGCTAGACTAGCAAGGGTCACAGCTTTCCCTGCCAACAAACCAACCTCTATTTAGGATTTTTGCCCCTTTTCTTATTCTTTCTTTGCCTATTTCATTATGCAGCTTTTCATTTGAATAATTTTCTGATAACTGATACAGTTCCTTTATGAAACTGGTAATTTGATCATATTCCTTGCTTTTCTGATTCAATTTCACAATTTCACTTCCATTTACTTCTTTAAAAAACAGTTTTCAAATCTATATACCATGTTTTGAGGTTTTTTATTTGGTTTTGGTTTTTGCTTTGGACCTTCCTTAAGGTTTTGTTTTTCTCTCTGATTGTGCCAATCTTTTTTTTTTGTCACTCATAAGATTTAAAAATATTAGCCACATTTCTCTTTTAGAATAGATGCATTTTCCTTATTTCTGATTTCTAAAAAAAGACATGTTAGTCTGAAATAATTTTTTTCACTATCTAAAAGATCCTCGAGTTGAAATGTGACATTTATTTCTAGCCAGTTTGTTGACATTATCAGTAATACTAAAATGAATTCACACTGTGTCCTAATATAAAATGAATAAATATGTCATCATTCAGATTACCGGTGAACTGACATTACCGGTGATCTGACATAATCTGCTCATTAATTGAATCCTCCAAAATGTACTTTTTGAACTTTGTTAGAAATCGCATTAGTCAGTCCAGAGGCATTTGTTAAGTTCTCAGATGCTGTGGAGATAAAAAAAAATGGAGATAAAAAAATTCAATCCTCAAGAAGGGGGGGTAGGTGGAACAGATAACATTTAAATAAACAAATATATGTAAGGTGTATACAGATTAGGTAAAAATTAACAGGCTTGTGAGGCCACTGATGGGAAAGAAGAAGGAAGTGACTTTATAGATGCAAAAATAGATACAGAAAAAGACTTCTTTACTTGGAAATGGAATGATGACAAAGCTAATCAGAAAAGTCATTCTTTTTTTAAATCTTCTTTCATAGTCAAAGTTTTTTAATTTCCAGCTCATCCTTACAAGAAAATTATCCCCAGGCCTATTTTCTCCTTCCTGGAGATGAGATATTCTTCTCATAAAAAGAAATCTCCTGTCCCAAACCCAAACCTAACCTTCAATAAAATAACTGCATTTAAAATAATTTCTCAATATTCCTCTCATACACTTATCCCAAACCCCAATGAAAATAAGCTTTCCTCTATGTCCTTTGCTCCAGCAGTGTTTCTACTGGGCCTATATCCCAAAGAGATCTTAAAGGAGGGAAAGGGACCCACATGTGCAAAAATATTTGTGGCAGCCCTCTTTGTAGTGTCAAGAAATTGGAAACTGAGTGGATACCCATCATCTGAGGAATGGCTGAATAAGTTATGGTTTATGATTATTGTTCTGTAATAAACAATTGGCAGGATGATTTCAGAGAGACTTGGAGAGACTTAGAGGAACTGATACTGAGGGAAGTGAGCAGGACCAGGAGATCGTTATACAAGGCAACAACAATAGTATAAGGTGATCACTTCTGATGGACTTGGCTCTCTTCAACAATGAGACGATTCAGGGCAGTTCCAATGGCTTTGTGATGGAGAGAGCCATCTTCACTCAGAGAGAAGACTACAGGAACTGAGTATGAAGCAAGACATAGCATAGCATTCTCACTCTTTTTGTTGTTAGCTTGCATTTTGTTTTCTTTCTGTTTTTTTTTCCCTTTTTGATCTATTTCTTGTGCAGCAAGAAAATTGTGGAAATATGTGAAGAAGAATTGCACATGTTTAACAATATATTGGATTACTTGTCATCTAGGAGAGGGGGGAGAGGGGAAAGGAGGGAAAAATTTGGAACCCAAAGTTTCACAAGGGTGAATGTTGAAAATTATCTATGCATGTATTTTGAAAAAAAAAAGCTTCAACAAAAAATTAAAAAAGGAAATAGGCCCTTCTTCTAGCTCTATTAATATAATTTTTTTGCCTCATTTCTTACCTAGCCATAATCACTTATGAGGAGCTGCCTCAGGCAAACTGAGACAAGTTGAAGACTTTAGCCTAAAGAGGCCAAAGTTTCCCACTGCCTCCAGAGCTGTCTCTGGTTTTCCTGATGCATGTTTGTGGCTCTGGAGGAGAAAGTGAAGCTGGTGACTTTGCCCAGCCCTCTCTCATTGAAATCAAATCCATGTCATAGCATCCCCTCTCTCTCATTTCATTGTTCTCTTAAAGAATAAAGAACAAACAACAACAGTTAGTATGTTTATACCAATTAACACGATGAGGGTGACTACTAGTTTCTGCCCAACCAGACACCCCCAGGCTTGCTTGTTAATTAAACCACATCAATTTCCTTTTTGATCCATTTTCTTTGATTTTTAAATGAATAAGTACTCATTTTATCTCCCTTACATTCCGCTCCCCAAAAGGAAAACAAAGTAGGAGATATAACATAAAGGCATTAATTTAAGTTGGTGGGACTTCAGATAATATTGAGGAGAAGCTTTGGGTTTTGCTTCTTTGGCAAGGGAGGAGGAAGAATGAAAAAGGTATGTCTTTAATATCTCCATTTGATCTTTGGAACCTGAATTGCAGGAATGCCCCTGGCATAGGAAATATAGAAAAAAGAATATTTTAATCCCCAGTTCACTACTTTTCAAAGAAAACAGAGAAGGAATATTAATTATAGTCACAGACACAAACAAACCTTACTGTTTTGCCTAGTTAATAAGTGATAAAGTTAATAATTACACAAATTAAAATTTTTATAATTTTAATTTGATTATAACCTAAATTCTAAGTAGATTGTCTCCATAGTTTTTTTTAATATATAACATTGTTGATTCACAATCTTTATAATAACCTTAAGTTTTGCATTATAAGTCTACACTCTTCATACTAAAAAAGTGTACACTCTCAGTGTATATATTTTCCTGGTAATAAAATATGGTGGAGCCAATCTCTAAATAATTTTGTCCTTAAGAACTTGGTAGTTATTACTACATCTGATAAAGAAACAGCCTCAGAGGAATTCAGAAGAATTATACATATTAAAAGAATTTTTAAAACATTTTAATCTGAATCATTATTGCTAAACTTTAGGAAATTTTATAAAGTACAGTATTTCCCTTCTACTTTTTGAAGAAATAAAATGAAGTGTGTGAAATATGCTGTTTTTACTTATATATCACATCTTATAAATAATCATATTAATAGCACCTACCTTCTAGAGTAATTGTGAAGCTATAATGAGATGATATTTATAAAATATTTTATAAACTTTAAAGCACTATATATACATTATTACTATTATTTCTATTCTCCAGTGGATCACTTCCCAATCCACCAAATTCTTTAAAAGTCTTAATGAAATTTTGTTCTATAATAACTATTACACTTTAATTATTAAATTGGATTGAACTTTATAACTATTAAAGCATAAAACTTCACTAAGCCTTTTAGTCTCCTTTTTTAGTCTTTTTGAAGCCACTTTTTAGTCTTTTTTTGAAAGCTAGTAAAACACTGAATAGAAATATTCACAGGAGAAAAAAATAATGTGTTAACTCTTCAAAGGATTATAAGAAAATGCATCTTAGACATTTTGAAGGCACAAATACTTAGTGTGGATAGTGTTCCCTCAATAGCATGAGTTATAGCTCATCTGGGCTTTCTCATCTTGTCCATGTCTCCCATAAATCCTTCTCTGGCCACAAAGTACTATATAAAAAGGAACTATTTTTATTTTTCAGAAGGGAGACAAGAAACAATAAGAAATAACAAAAAATCCTATTAAATTAGTTTAAAGTTTTTTTTTCTTTTAAACTTAGCTGACATAGTTTAAGCAAATAATTGGAGAGGATGCTTGCAAATATATGTAATATTCACTTTTACATGTACTATCTGGAATTCTTGGAGTAAATAATAAATGATGGCTGGTTTGTATAGTACATGGAAATCTGCTAGACTTGTAATCAAGAAGACCTGAATCCACATTCTGTCCCATGCAGTTGCTAACTGTGTGACTCTGGACAGGCAACTTAACCTTTGCCTTTCTCAGTTTTGTCCAAGGTAGGAGAGGGAGCCTAAGGGCCACTTCTTTACAGGATTGTTGTAAGATTCAATGAAGGTATTCGTGAAGCACTTAGCATGTGCCTAGTATATTCTAGGTGATTCATTGATGTTTATTTATTTCCACTCTGATCCAATTCTGTGAGGAAATATTCTATACTGACACAATAGCTGAGAAAGTTTTGAGAATCTTTACTTCATATTTCTTCAGTATCTTCCAATATCTCAAATAGTTTTCACATCAGTTGATTGTAATAGAATTCAAGCATAATTCTCATAAGTATTGTCTTGCATATGTTCAGTTATGTCATAAAACATGACTTGTTGCTAAAGAATGGAACAAAGTACTGTTTAAAGTTTTATTCAAACGCTTATCTTATAAATTTGAACTATTTAGAGTAAAATCAATTTTAAAAGAATGTATTTTTCTAATGATCATGATATTCTTATTAGAAAATGCTAATACAATCTTACAAGTTAAATGAACGGTGGAAAATCATGTCTTTATTGCATCTAAATTCTTGATCAAAGTGGAAAAGTTTTAAAGGCTGAAAAATATCCACGCCTCAGTATTTTTAAGATTGTTATGTATTCTTGAGAAGAACGTCTTCTTGGATGTGAATTTCATTTGCCGTGTGTTCCAGATAAAATCATGTGAGTAGCTAGATTGGTAGGTGAAGGCTGACCATGGCTCCATCTTAAGTCACTTTATTATTATGTAAATTGCAGAAAAAGTGGAGTTGGACCTATTCCTGAAGCTGATTTCCCTTTGTTGAAATGTAAGGGATTGTCTTGATCTTTATATCACTCTGATTGTTAAGAACACTGGATAGCTCGACTCTTACCGCATCATCAGTCAGAGGGCTGATGAAGCTGTTAGGAGTGACTACAAGAAATTCAAGGTGTGCACCTGTTTAAAGGTCATTCTGTTTCAGAGCAATGAAGCCAATCAAAGTGCTATTTCAATTGGTTTAAATGTTATGCTTTCTTTTAGCTTATATTTTATTAACTCGACTTTAATACGTGAGTGAAGAATCTGGGTCAAGTAGTTAATAGAATGATAGACACCCTGTGGTCACTTGATAAATACTTAAGAATCATAGAACTTGAGAGCTAGAAGGGATTTTAGAGATCATCCGCTTTATACTTGAGAAAATTAAGATCCAGAGAAGTTGAAAATTCCATTAAAGTCATAACAATAGTTCCTGAGGCGACTGAGATTAGGATTTAGACTTTTTAAAAAAATATAATTAGTTCAGTGATCTTTTTGCAACAATACCTGTCTTTTTCTTTTGTTATATGCTATTTATTAAGGTGAATAAATAGAAGTACTGGTTTTTCTTCATGAACATGAGAGAAATTCTATTGAAACAGTACATGTATTTACATGTATTAATTGGTCAGAATATTCAAAGAAAAATTTAAAAATGTGAAACCATTTAACTTTTTTTTCTTGGTGAGAGGCGACCAGGTTACATCTCTGCACAAAGACTGTGGATCCCAGAGTCAGGAAAACACATCTTCCTGAGTTCAAATCTGACCTCAGACACTTCTTAGCTATATGACTATGGACAAATCACTTAATCCTGTTTTCTTGCCTCATCTATATCATGCGCTGTAGAAGTAAATGGCAAACCACTCTAGGATCTTTGCCAAGAAAATCCCAAATGGGACTACAAAGAGTCAGACTTGACCAAAATAACTGAACAACAACAAAACTGAAGGGCAAAACACAACCAGTTAATTAGTATGTAATAATAACACATGGTGTTATTTGGTGACCAATGTGACATTTTAAGCTTTTTTATATAAATTGTTGTTGAGTTCTTTATTTTATAATTATGTCCAACTCTTTGTGACTTGATGTTAGGGGTATTTGAAGGATTCTGGACTCAGTTTTTTTCTTGATTTTGCAGAAATCTTGTCCTTTGGTTCCCTTGATCATTGTTAACATAATTAAGAGGGTTTCCCTTTCTTTTGCACCCCATCAGTATAAGATCGCAATTCAGATAGTCCCTATTATCTGCCAGGGACACTTAATCATTAGAAATTTTAAAAAGTGCAAAATGTTTTTTACGCATAAGAATTAAAAAAAACATAAACCATTCATAAGGGAAACTTTTTTTGTATGTTTCAGAAAATAAAATCAAAATTATATATCTATTATCCCTCTCTATTTTTAGAAACACTATGGAGTACTTGTAGGATTCTTTCTCTGAAGAAAAATATAAATGTTAAGAACTTGCTCTTGATTTTCATGGGAATAATTTTCCTGTCAAGTGATGAGTGGACTGGA
This sequence comes from Antechinus flavipes, assembly GCF_016432865.1. NCBI lineage: Eukaryota > Metazoa > Chordata > Mammalia > Dasyuromorphia > Dasyuridae > Antechinus > Antechinus flavipes. The sequence continues at coordinate 12,041,132 of NC_067403.1, read as the reverse complement.
AAAATATGAAAAACAAAGTCATGCTAACCTTGAAGTTAGAATAAATTGTTGTGAGTGAAAAAGAATGAAATGTGAATTTCTTGCTTAATGTGTTGTTAAGAAAACATCAATACTTGATACATAAATCAAGGGAAAGGAATTAATGAAAATATTAACAAAGGGATGGAATATCATTATTCACAGAAAGCTTTGGTTAGAATAATTTCACTATAAAGTATTCATGAATAAAGAAGATATTCATATCAGTTATCTCTGAAAACCTTCACATTAGTGGCCTAAACTAGGTAAGCATAAGGGGAAAAAAAGGAGAGATGTTATCAAGAAAAACTTAAATTAAATAGACTACCAATAGGCATAAAACAAGTTTGGGAACTTTTTGACTCTTATCTAATGACAAAACCAGATCTGCCTAGTATTTCCATTTTTTAAAATAGTAACACATAGGTAAAATGAATATAAGAGCATGGGTCCCACATAAAATTTATAGCCAAGTCCCCTTTCTAGATCACAGTTTCAAGGAATGGTTTTAATATGTACTTTAGGCCCCTGAACAACTTGCTTCTAGAACAACTTGAACATCAGCATCTTCAATCTTGGGAGTCATATTCAAACTAAAGGGAAAAATAAGGCTATATGTGTGTGTATATATACCTACATACAAATATATATATATATATAATTAGTTAGAAAAGAACCTCAAAGTCTTTTCAACAGTATCAGAATAACATTTTTCCTATCTATAAGACTGAATTAGATGGATAGAGATAATATTGATCTTGGATTTTATAACCTATTGTACAGTTGGGTGAATAGAATCTTGGTCACGGAAGGGAAAATGTAAAATATAAAATAAAACCCAATTATGACTAGATTAGGAACTTCGTCCATGTCTTTGATTTTTTTAAATGCTTGTTGTGCATCTTATCTGTCTGGGGAATTATTTTGAAAGCGCCCTTCTACATACTTGCATGACCATTATTAATATTGAAGTAACACAAGTAGACAGGAACCTATATACCTCCTGTTTTAAACTGACACTAAAATGATTGAGCTTTAGGATGTCCTCTCCTTATTTGTGGGAGCGCGCGCACACACACACACACACACACACACGCAGAGATAGAGACAGATGGACAAGGGAAAGAAGGTGACAAAATTAGTTATCTAATATTCTAACACAGTGATGTCAGACTCAGAAACTGAACTCTCTAGGGCCTTATGTTGACTTAGAAAGTCAGAAATTAGCACTATCTAGGTTGTATTACATTTTTTTTTACTTATTTTGTTAAATATTTTCTTCTTACATTTCAATCTGAGTCATAATGACTCAGGAGTTTTGTCCATGATAGGAGTTTGATATCTTTTCTAGGAATAACTAACTTTTAGAATGAAATTCACCTTTATTGCTTGAACACATTTCAATTTAATACATGGACAAAGCAGATCCTTCGACCACTAAGAACAATAGGTAAAATCTACAATTATCATAACTTCACTATGACATCACCATTTTTTATTTGAAAATAACAAACATAATGTGCAATGGAAAAGTATTGAAAGTGGATTGTTTTTAAAAAATGTGCTAAGGTTCTATACATATTAAAGTTGATCTTTACAACATGTCCATAAGCTAGATACTCTCTCAAATATTATTATAGAGTAGGCTTAGAGGAGCTAAGTGAACTTTTCCAAAGCCAATCATTTAGTGTGTGGTAGAGATCCCATTACCTTTTTTATGTTTCCCTAACTATAATTTTTTGTGCCCTGTCAGTTTTTTCCCAGAATCACAAAGCTTAAAATGCCCGTGGAATCCACACACTTATACTAGATTGTTGTTGGGCATTGTTGAAAGTTCCTAAGATATCTCGAAGCTAAAATGTTCATGGAAAGCAGTAAACAATATGCAAATTAAAAACAAGTACTTAGTGAACTCTGTCTTGATTATTTTATAATATTTTGCATATTGATACTGCCAAGAGATTCTGACTTCCATTAGCCCTCAGACATTCCTAGTAAACCTTTTTTTATGTTTAATTTTATTTTCTTCCTTTTTTTCTTCCTAGCACTTACCATACTGTTTGGCACATTGTAAATGCTTAATTAAATGATTGCCAATTGATACCTTGATTAGTAAAAAGAAGTTCATAAAATGTATTCATAATATAATTGTATTTTTGTATTATTTCCTATTGTCAGAAGAAGTCAAAATTTATTTATGTGACATTAAAAGTCTCCTCAACCTGGTTTCTATCTAATCTTTTATACTTTCACTCACACTTCTTATCCTTTTATAATCTCCCAACTCCATCCTTACTGGTTTATTCCATTTTCCATAAAATGCCATGCCCATTCCTAACTCTTAAAAGTAATTCAAAACAACTCAATCCCTATTGCCTGCATCAAGTTTACTCTACTTCCTTTTACTCAGTGACCTTTCCCCTAGAAATTCAGCATGTTTAACATTAAACCTATGACATATTTTATATTATTTTATTATTTAAATTAAGCATCTGCCAAATGAAGACTTGAGTGAAAGAGTACAGAAATACCCTACGATTCTGAAGTATCTTCATAAAACCAAAATTTCTATATCTTAGTTATACATTTCAAAACTTTTATTGTTGATTTTGATAATTTTTTTTTACAAATCCTTTAAAGAATTTGTCAAAATTTAAACAAGAATTATGTTAACTATTTTCCAGCATTTGCAGAGTCATACTGCATTCAGTACAAGTTTTGTTGGCTTCCAAACACGCTGAACCAGGATGTAACTACAAGGCAGAATGCTTCATTTTATATGCTGTAAAACATTGGCCAGAATATAAATGGTCTAGTTATGGTTTTTTTCCACAGAAGAGATTCCTGCCAGCTCTCTGATTTCCTCACAGTATAACCTAGATGAGACATCTGTGCCTGTTTTGTAAGCTTCTGATAACTTAACTTGGGAAATAGCCCCAGAGCAGGTTTAGTCTTTCAGGTGTTTTAACCCAGTTAGGCGTATCTTGAGATTTAAATTTAGGAAATAATATTTAGTTCTGTGTCAGAGCCTATCATTTGTTTTTATTAATTGAAGGTCAGGGTAGTCCTCTGTATATTCACTGTATAAAGCCAAAATCTGGAACTCTCAGGAATAGTACTTTTGGATTCATTCTTTTCCTAAAGTATCATTATTGATTTCTTCAGCTGGATGCATTTAAGGATATGCCATGGGGAATAGTATCTACATATTTAATGAAAAATTAAATATGTAAAATCTTTAAGCTGCACTCTGATAGACTTCCACCCCCAGTATGGTAATTACATTAAGTTTTCAAATAACACTCAATTTCAGATATATTACAGTTGTTCACTTATAAGCAATGTATCCTCCAGGACAGTTTAACTTATTCTAATTCATGACAAATACCTGTAACTTCAGCAACATGAGTAATCTCTTCACCACTACAAATCTCAAGCTCTTCGGGTTTTTGTAGCCCACGTTCAAGAACTGTAATAGACCCCAGAATTCAATATATCAATATCTCAATATTGATAAGCTCTCCGAGTTTAGCTAGAACCCATCTTTGGGTCATAGGCATATGATCCTAGAGGATTCATCCTTGAGTTTCTACTTAGAAGTTTTTCTATTTGGATAAGATCATCTGGACTTAATTTTCTTTTTCAGTTCTTGCGATGAAGCACTGACATTAGATTTTTATAGAAACTCTTAAATATCACATAGATTTGTTTAACCCAGTGTTTATATGCATACACTAATGTCATAATATTATTATATAATGACATAATTATAGAGAAAATGTTGATAGTTAAAGGTAAGAGAAGGGCCCAATGTGGAAATATAAAGATTAGGGAGGAAATTTGAATTCTGTCTTAAAATAATTTTCAGTTTTTCTACTTGATCGATCTTTCTTTTCTGTATTCTAATCTATTCTATCTCTTCTTTAAATTTGGGGTGCGCAGGGGACAGTAGGGAATTTATAATACAACAACAGCAACAACTGAGTACAGGTCCAACACTTAGACTGACTCCTTCTTCTCTGTTTGTAGAAACTGTGTATTAAGGTCCACAATTTGCCCTCAAAGACCTTTTGGTATTGAAAATCTTACAGAGAAACCTTTGGCAAACCGAATCCTTCACATTTGATCTGTAAACTCATTTTGTCCCTTACTTTCTGAAATGCCTCTCTTTAAGTCTCTCATTGTTGAGCAAGCCACATTATGCCCTTTATTCTCCTTGGCAATTCAGTGTTTCTGCAAAATTACATAGTATGCTTTCCAATGTTTGTGTCTCACTTGTTGTTTTTTAAAAAGGTCTTTTCAAGATATGTTAAGTGCTAGATTGTTTGGTTTTAGATTTTCCTTTTTCTCTCATCCTGCTACTTAAAATCCATAATTATAATCTTAATATATCCTGTCACATTTGAGATTTTTGTTTTTGTTTTTTTTTTTTAATCTTTAGATGGACCTTTACCACCAAGTGGCTTCCAAGAGCTTAGAATATTTTCCTACTTAAATATTTAATATTAGGAAAAATTCTGAGGCTTTTTTGCTGTATATAAATGTTCCAATAATGATGAAGCTCCTGTTCAGGTAGAGTTTTACAGCATTCCAAGTGCTTTGAATTTTGATCACCCCTGAAGCTGTACAAGGAAACTTGGGAAGGGATGATGATGGTGATGATGGGTATTTATATAACCCTTTAAGACATGTAAACTTCATAATAATCTTGGAGATAAGTAATCCAAGTTCATTGAAATAACCCAATTTATTCAGGCAACATACAGTTTTTAAACAATCAGGTTTCTGACAACAAATCTAATCAAAGAATCTCTATTCTACTGTTACCTCATCTACAAGCTGTACTTTTTTACTTTTTAGCCAATTTTCCCATCAGGCAATAATGAATAACCCTCGAGACATCCCAAGCTTTCCCAGAACTGAAGCCTAGTGTAATTTTTATGCATAAAAAATTAAGTAAAAATCATGTGAATAGCTACATTTCTTCCCTCTCCATTTTTCAAATTCTTTTCTTTTCAATTCTTCTTTCCACAGCACCTCCCTTTTATTTCCCAAAGGAACTATTTCTATACATATCACAGCTTTATTTGATTCTTGCTTTATTTTATCCTCCTCTACTTGCAATTCTGTTTTTACAGAAATACATTTTCAAAATGTAACTGGAGCCTTAATGGGTCCTTCAACTTTCTGTGCATTTGATCTCGTTTCCCCATCTTATTCCAAGAACTTGATGTACATCTCTTACTCACTCTGGGATCAGAGAACTCTGTGTTTGTCATAGAATTAAAAGCAACAATACACCTCGTAGGCCAACACTGGATAATAGTATGTATGATATAAATAGGCTCACTGTCGCACCTCTTTTCCCCTGCAATGTGTACAGTAGTGTTACAAATAGATTGGAGCATCATTCCATTGAGGTGCTATAGGTGACAAGTAGTTGCCTCAGAAAAAGAATGAAAAGTTCAGAGAAGAAAAATGATTTTTAGATGAAACTAAGACTACGTGAGCTGTCATCATAAAACCTAGGATGATACAAATTGACTTGGATCTTATAAGATTTAAAGATAGGATATAGTGTAGGATATGGTTGGGTAGATAGTGGAAGAAACCATTATAATCTGGGGAAAATATAACTCAAGAACAAGGTTTTTGAGAACAGTAGCAAATAGACAAGTTGTTATTGTTGTTGAGTAATGTCTGACTCTACATGATCCCATGGACTGCTGTAGAGGGGATTCTTGACAAAGATACTGGAGTCATTTGCCATTTCCTTCCCCAGTATATTCCCATTTTACAGATGAGGAACAAGGAGAGTTAAGTAACTTGCTCAGAGTCATATAGCTAATACCACCTAGTTGTCATTTCTTCGATCTTAAAACAACTATAAATATAATGAAGTTCTTCCTTATGGAAATCTGTGTATGTGTGTGTATAAATACATATACTTATGTGTGTATATTTATACATACATAATATATACATATACACATGTTTATATATATATATGTATATATATATATGTATGTATGTATGTATGTATGTATTATATAAATATAAAGTCCCTATAACTTTTGTGTTGGTTCTAGTTCAAACTTCTAAAGTCAAAATGACCAAGTCTATTTTCTCTACATAACAACCTTTCAAGACTTGAAATAGTAATCATGTTCTTTCTCTCTTTTTTTTTTTTTTTAGATAGGACATTCCCAATATGATTTAGAGAGTTCCTTGCCCTGTGTCATGAGGGCATTTAGTGACCATGAAAGTAGGTATCATTTTATCTTTTTGTATGTGTATACTCAGTGCCCGGCATGGTGGCAGGAATACAGTAGGTATTTAATAAATGCGTGTTGCTTTTTCTCCTGATGAACAGCCAAGCATCCTAGCCTACATGGACAATTGAGTTCCTTCAGTTAGTCCCTTTATGTTATATCTTGTAATTCTATTTCTAGCTTCTTCCTGGTAAAACTATATTTTGCATAGGCAAACTGGCTAATCCTATCTCAAGATGCTTAGGGCCATACTCTGTGTATTTACAGCCTTGTGCAAATAGCAGAGACATATTTTTCCCCAAAAGTATGATGTTTTTCTGGCTGCATATATGTAGGGAGCATATTGATTACAGTGGGAATTTGAAAATGTTTATGCCCTTTACATTCCCTTAGAATATGTATGTGATAATGAATCTTAGAGGCAGAGATAATGCAGTTCTCCTATACTCTAGTTGCTTCTGATAAGATTCTAAACTTAGCTAAATTATTATTCTATACAATCCAGAACAAACCAGAGATAATGTAAATCAAGTTCTGCTCTTTCAAGTGCAACAAATTTGAATTGAACTAACAGATGCTTTCAGATTGTTTTTTCTTGATCAGATCTACAAGAATAATTAGAACAGATAATATGGATAATACTGATAAGGTTTTTGAAATGTAAATGAATTATCTTTAAAGGCAGATGAATTAATTTAAGAGGATTGTCAGACAACAGGTATGGTAATTAATCTTATAATAATTTTTAAAAATAGATTGTATATATCTAAAGAGCAGCCACTTTTCAAAATAGCGAATGATTTTCTCCAGACTTGAAATTATATGTATAATATACTGATGAGTGAACAGGCTCTTGGGAACACCATTATATTAATAAACAGTCAGCAAGAAGATAACGAATACTATTAAAATGGGATTCTATTTACAAAGAAAGGAAGATTGGTAACTGATTAAAAGGATAAAAAATCAGGAATCTGATAAAAGTACCAAGCTATAAAGCACTGAAACGTTTCATCTGTTGAAATCCATAAGGAGCTAGCCCATTTTACAATTTTAAAATGTTTTTATTAAAAATTTGTTTTTTCTCCTTTCCATCTCCTCTCAATAATTAAAGAAAAAACTCTTTGTTATAAATATATAGACAAAATAAATGTCAAAAGTGATCATCTCCCAAAAATATATTCCTGAGTTAGCAATCTTAGTCCATCATTGGTCTGTCAGAATAGGTTTCATGTAACCATGCTGGATCAGTTCATTAATCAAAGTCTCTATTCAAAGGTTAGTTTTTTTTCTTCCAATGATGTTAGTTTATACATTATTCTGATTCTGCATATTTCACTCTATTGCTTCATATTCACTGCCTTCCTAACACTTTGGACCAACAAATATATGGATTATAACTCTTTGCGGGCTTTACCTCAATGGGACACATAAGTTTTCTAGTATTTTGTATGTCTAGTTCGGTTTCTAAATGTGATGTTGAGGTTTGGAGACTTTTCTCTAAATCAGGAAAACTTGGGGTCACTTCCTACCTCTTATGTATACCATCTGCATATCCCAGACAACTCTTTGAGAAATTTAAAGAGTAATTATAGAAATAAATTACTAGGATCATTTCCTTACTGAAGAAATCATTAATAAAGACAAAAAAGTTTTAAAAGATATATAATATAAATTCTGTAAAATTTATAGATTATCAAATAAACATTAATGATTAATTATTGTACAATATATGCTAGAAATCCCTCTTCCCTTACCTCCAAACTCAAGTGGAGGTTCAATTTGAATTGGCAATGAACTGCAAATCATGAGTTTGGGCAGATATTAGATATTTCCTTGGATTGCTACTAAATGGAATAGTACATATCGTGCACTATACCCAATAGTGTCCTTGACATTAAAAGAGATATAGAAGTAAATAAAAATAACCCCAAATGAGGACTGGATCAGTTTATAATCTGGGTGGCTTTAGGACAAGATTTGGATCCTATATCTGAGGCTTACTACTGTACTTGTGTGATCTTAGACAAGGGATTCTAGCTTTCTCACTTTGGTTTTTGCATCTGTAAAATGAAGTGATGAGAGCTAAAGTTAAAGACCTATGTCTATCTGGACATATTTCCGGGATCTCTTGCCTCCACCTACTGCCAGTGATCCCTAAATCACTCTACTAAGAGAACATAACTCCCTTCCAACAAAAAATGGATCATGTTCACACCCATAGATCATGTAGTAAAGTAAATTATTGTTCCCAATCTCAGTATTGGCGGTAAAATTCTAATTCACACTCAAAGGAGATCTAAAAGGCATTTGAGGCTGGCTTTGAACTTGGGTCTTCCTGATAGCACATCCAGAGCTCTTCTCACTAATTGTTGTATGATACCTGTAATAAAATCCTTATTACATCTCCCAAACTGAGGTAAAAGTAATAATGAACTACGTAGAAAATAAATGCATCTGTACAATGAAATATATACAATATATACATACATTTTGTTTGCATATATTTAACTGATATTTTTTGTTTTGATACCTTGTCCCCTTCCTAATAAACAATCCTTCTCCAGAAGGTGTGCTTGTGTGTATACATACACACACACACACACACACACACACACACACACGCACACTCACTCAAAACCAGCTAAGCAAAATTTCTAAATGCAGACACTACATGTAATTTTCTGGCATTATTATGTCTTAACAGAAAGGAAGCCACATGACTTCTACCTTTGTTATTTTAGAGAAAAGAAAAAACAACAACAAAAAATTCCATTGTTTTTCTCCTTTTACATTGTTGCACACAATTATTCTCTTTTATCCCCTTTGTATGTACCTTCTATTTGCATGTTCAGTACATATGTATGTGATTTTGCCTATTAGAATATAAACCCCTTGAGAGGAGGTAATTTGTTTTTGCCTTCCTTTTTGAGTCCAATAATTAGCACAGTGCTGGCAGATGGTAAGCCGGGAGTAAAAGCTCACTAATTCATTGATTTTAGACATTTTTCCCCTGTGCTTCTGTTCAGAAAAGACTTTATATATTTTTTAAAATTTGAATTTCCATATGGCATTGGTAATATTCCATTGCATTCACTTTCCCCCCCTTTCATCCTTGGTTAAATGGTACATACTGAGTCTCCCCTTTTTGTCACTACAATTTTGCTTCTATTCTTTGGTACATAGGCTACCTTTGTGGCATTAATGTCCTTTTAGTGGAATTACCAAATAAAAAGTATCAAAAGTATAGTAAGTTTTCTCACATTATTCATTTTTTTCTGAAATAGACCAAATTTTAGGACACCAATGGTGAACAAATCTACCTGGCTTCCAGTGGAAGTAACATTTACTTTTTTCAGTCTTTGACAGTTCAATGGAAGCAGAGTGATACTTTTGTTGTTCAGTCATTTTAATCATGTCTAACTCTTTTCAACCCCATTTGAGATTTTCTTGGCAAAGACTCTGGAGCAGTCTGCCATTTCTTTTTCCAGCTCATTTGACATAGGAGGAAAGTGAGGCAAATGGGGTTAAGTGACTTCCTCAGGGTCGTAGAGCTAGTTTATGAGGTCAGATCTGAAGTTAGAAAGATGAGTCTTAACTCGAGTCCTGGCACGCTATTTATTATGTCACCTAGCTGCCTAAGGTGAGAGTTAAAGATGGTTCATTGTGTACCTTTGTTATAATTAGTGATTTTTAATATTTATAGAATATTACATGGTTTGTATTTCCTCAATTTTTTTCTCATTTGCTTATGATATATATATATGTATATTTTAAACAAATGATTTATATAAAGTTATATCAGTTCCCCATTCTTTTGGTATTCTTTTTCTCCTCTTTTCTTATGGCTATAGAAAACATTTGGTACGATCAAGCTTTATTTAATCTTATTAGTAAGACTTCCTCTAATAGGATTAGTGGTATGTGTTTAAAGGGCATCTTTTGTATTTGTCTTTGTGAAAATTTGTCAGGTTATACTTCTTTGAATTGGGAACTCAATTCACTGGTGTCTTATTCTGTTTTGTTATTATATTTTCAGAGATTAAAAAGAGTCTCCAGCTTTATCTTAGCTTTCTCCTGTCAGTTTTAGTTATGTGTCTGCATCATAATTTCTTTAAAACAATCATTTATTTTGCATTCTATCTTTGCTCTGTTCATTATTTAGGATGTCATTACTTAATCTTCATTTAGTTCTCTTTTGTTTATTGTTCTTTTATTATTACCATTTTGCTTTATTAGGACCTATAAAAAAACTTTAATCTTTCTACCTTTCTAAATCTATTTATAAGTTCTTTATATGCCCTATCATATTATCAGTGATTACAAAAGTAATAGGATACTGATTCCTATTAAAAATTATCAAAGAACAATCAAATTCAGTTTTCAAAATTCTGTTCAGATATGTTATTTCCTTCTAATTTACATTTTCATTGGAGTTATGAGGTTGTCATGAGGCATATCCTTTTTATTTTAGTTTTTTATGATTTAGACACTTTAAAAGTTAATTCATATATGTGTAGAAAAATTGTTACATGTTATTATATATGATGCCTTTGAGTATAGTATATTTTTTCCATTTGTATCGCAAAAAAATATACATATTTACTGTTGCTATTTCTGCAATGGTTCTAAATCCTTCCTTTTAGGATTCTCTTTAAAGGCAATACAATTTATTCCAGCCCCTTACTTTAAGTCACTCTCATAATATGAGGTTAGTGCACTAAAATTGATTCTTCGATAGTCTATAGGTGTTCCATTTAGAGAGCCAGGGATACGTGGGGTGCCCTATGTGTGACTTATCATGAGGCAGGAATAGATATATACTACCATCTCTTTCTCCCACCATTCTCCAAGGGAGGATTGATTCTTACTGGGAAGTATAATAAGAGGTAGGGCAGCCAGACATGTTTTGTTACTTTGCTCTCTTCAGAAAGAGGGCTTGAATTGTATCTACTCATTTCAGGATCGGTAATCTAGGGAATGTGACTTCTTGGTCCAATAAAATGAATGTTTGCTATTTATGAAAGGGAAAGTTTAATCTTCAAGGCTTGATTCCTATCCCACCAAATGCCAGTTTTCAGATTGTAAAGAGATCCCTTCATACAAGTTGAAAACAAAACAGAAATCTGAGAAAGCATCCATAGGAAAGGATAAATCAGATAATACAGAATGAATAATGCTATATCCAGTGTAATCATGAGAATGGGTCCTAGATCTCACCCAAAGGGTGATTATATTATGATTACTAGTCCCTAATTTTTTTTACATTTTTCTTCAATTCAGGATCTATGGCCAACATTACCTCTTTCACCCTTCCATTATCTGATCATTAGCTCATTTTAGCCTCCATTCGTACTTAACCAATAACATCAGAAGATTCTCCTTAAATGTGCGGCTTTCAAAAAATTCACCATTAGAAAAACAGGCTTATACAATCCAAAATTTCTTTTAATTACCCTATTGTGGGTTTTGGGTTAGCCCAATACTCCAAAACCATATTCGAGGCACTATGAATACAAAGGCAGTTTTCCCTCTATCCTCAAGGTGCTTACTTTCTGCTTTCCAGACCATCACAATAAAAGGAATATAAAGAGGATCACATAATTTTGGGTGTTTCCCAGTGTTTATAAAATTATGTTTATACTATAGTCTAATACACTAGTGCAATGTCTAAAAACAATTTATTTTAAACTACTTTATTTCTAAAAAATTACTCTAAGCCTTCAGAGAGTCATAATCTCTTTCCTGGCTGAGGATCTTGTCTCATTGCCATTGGCTGTTGACTGATTGGGTGGAAGATTGGGGTTGCCATGGCAATTTTTTAAAACAAGAAAACAATGGCATTTGCCAAATCAATTGACTTCCTTTCACTTTAACTCTTAAAGGTCACTTTAGGTGTATTAATTGGAATAATTTTAATATAGTTCATCTCAGGAAATAGCTAGGCCCAAATAAAAGAAGAAAGGCATGAAATGGATAGTTGATAGGGTAGTCAGAACACACATAACATGAAATCTACTAGTTTGTGGAGTCCCAAAATAGTCAACAAAAATAGCATCACAGATCACTATAACAGATATAATAATAATGAAAAAAAAAAACTTAGGTAAAAGAAGCAAGAATGGGAAAAGGGAAACATTAGGAATACTGTAAAGGTAAAATTGACAAGAATTGGCAACTGATGGGATATGGGGATTGAGAAGGCAGTCGAAGATAATTCCAAAGTTGTTGATGTGGGTGACTAGAAAAGTGGTGCAATCATCAATGGAAATTGGGAAATTTGGGAGAGGATTGGATTTGGGCATGTACCAGCAAGAAAATCATCTCCATCTTTTGATTCTGCCAGTAATTCAGAAGGCAGAATCTGAGGTGTATTTTGCCAAATCCGAGAAAACTAATGTAATAAAGAATCTTATTTCAGTTCCTATTTCCCTGATCTAGGTGCCAGAAGACTAATTGACCAGTAGGCTTGCTTATTAAGTAGACTTCCTCTTTCTCCCAAGTTCTCATAGCCTAAGGAAATGTCTTCTTTCCATATCCACCAATTTATTTCTGAAGCCATATTTTGAAGATCTGACATGGATTTTCTGAATTGTTTGAGCCATTAAAGAACTAGCAGGAGATTGGAACGATGGGTCTTGGCTACTATCCTTTGTCTTATCAGCAGGTGGATTATTTCCTATCCTGTACATCCTTTTAAACTGACTGTGGGGTGTTTATGTAATCTATTTTTATTGATATTATCCTCAGGTGAAATTTAAGTAAAAATTTAAGTAAAAGGGAGGAGAAGGCCTTCAAGTTGATGCAATGTGGGTTCATGTCTATTTTTCTGATGAGATGAATCTCGGATTCAATGTCTCATCAACTGACAAAATAATATGCCAAGCTTAGAGCAAGTTATGACAGTTAATATCCTGTAAATTCATACCTCTTTACAGAAACTCAGTGTTGTAAGAGACCTCTATAGCCATCCAAAAAACCTCATCACTATACCTTAGTTTCTTCAAGGGATCATTACTTTTTTCTCCAAACTTCCTCAGCCAAAGGGGAGGGATTAGGAAGTAGTTTACTTACCCAAATCTATCTAACTGATTGCCATCACTTCCTCTCCTTTCAATCTCTTCTCATCCCTTTCCTAGCTACCCCTGTTCTTGCAGAGTGTCCCAAAAGCCTTAAGCCATAATAAGCTCAAAAGTACACTAAGATTTTTGGGATATTCTGTATGTTATCTTACTTGATCTTTGCATTATCACTGGTATATAAATGCTAGAGACATGATTCTCATTTTTAAGTAGAAAAAAATTAGAATCATCAAGGTTAATTCAATTTCCCAGGGTTACATCATTCAGTAAGTAGTTGGGATCTGAATGAACATGGCTTTCCTAACGATAGTGTCATCACTGTTTATTGTGTGTTTTAATGTCTAAATATTCTACTTGGTGATATAAAGAGGCAAACTAAATGAAATTAGAACAAAAGAAATACAACTTGTAAATATTTTTCATTCAGCTGTTCAACAAAATTTTGAGCTCTTACTCTGTACATCGCAATAGAAGGTCCTACTATAGATATAAAAGAACTAAAGTAACAAATTATTGCCCTCAATGGCTTTACACACATTGATGTGCTTAAGAGAGAATATATAAACAATTCTTTGATGATTTCATGCTTACCTCATGATTTTATGTGTGTGTTGATGGAACCCAAAAAAAAGTCAAGAATAGGAGTGGGTAAAGGAAATCTTCCTGGAAAAGGTGATTCCTGAGCCAATCTTGAAGCATTTGACAGATAGGAGTTAACAAAGTAAATTCAGGGTGACATTCCACTAAGGAGAAACCAATTAAAAATATGAGAAACAACAGAATCACAACATCTTGTTAGAAGGGAGATCAGAACCAACCCCTAGCTGATGGTGTGTTATACACCATAACCTTTTATTTTCAATATATTTGACAAGTGGTCATACCACTCCAGCTAGAAGATGTCCAATGAAAGACATTTTCTTAACTGGTGACACTATTCATTGTACTCTTGGATATCTTTTGTTAGAATTCCCCACCCCACCCCCAACATTAAGTCCAAATGTCCCTCTTTATAGCTTCTATTTATTAATCCTAATCTTGTCCTCAGGAACCAAGCAAAAACTTCAGATAGTCTATAAAACAAGCTTTACTTAACTGTCTATAAAGTCTAAACAAAATAAACCACTCCTCTTTCATAGCTTCCAGTCTCCTATGGAATAAAATACTTTATTAGAGGTACTTTGTTTCAAACAGATTTGAAGAAAAACACACATCACTCATTATCCTTATTCCTTTCCCTATTTGCAGAAAATCAACCATGTGAGATGCTCTATGGATTCGGAATTATAATTGTATAGAATTAAATATGAAAGTATTTCTAATTTTATTTCAAAGAGCAAATTAATTCGTGGAACTTTACATAGCCTAGGGTCAGTGCTCATAAAGTCCCAAAATAAATGTAATCATCTCATTTTCTTGTTTTGGGTGGAAAAAAGCAAACTGGTGCAGTTGTTTTATTCCTTAGTTTCACATTATCTCATTTGAAAAACATAAATTTTAATGGTCTAGTTCTCTCATTGATGTAATTTCATAAATATGATCTTTTGAAAACTGCTTCACTGCAGCATCACTGATATTTAAAAAAAAACTATACAGATGCATGAACCATTTTAATACCACTATTCTGATCTATTTGTGTGTCTATAATTGTGCATTTAAATGGATTGAATCTTACCTTCTCCTTTTGGATCTCTCAAATGCATGATAATGTTACACCTGTAATTACAATTAATTGAAAAATATTAGGTACGCTCTCAAGTTCTATTCAGAATTACAAATAGCTAATAGGTATTTTATACGATTTTGAGAATAAGTTCTCATGTAATTAATACTAGCAGCCCACAGTTGAAGGATTTTCATTGTAAGCCATCTAAATGTATTGCTTTTAAAACTTTGCTCTGAATATGGTATGGTTTTCTTTCATTTAATGTCTTGAGCCAATATATTGACTGTTCTTTTGAAATTCTACAAGCCTAAGTAAGCTTTGATCTCATGTAGAAATGATCGTAAATTATATTTCTGCAAAAATTTCCCCTCACAAAACCCCTTTGTCTCTGATTGAAATAAAATTCATAAAATGTGGCAATATTAATTAGCGTTATATTTGTTTTCTTTGACATGGAAAGTCTTGCTCATCTTTCAAAGTCAAATACCACCTTATTTATGAAGCTTTCCCTGACTACTCCAGACCAAAAAGCCACCTCTGCTTCTCTGATGGTGTGTGACACTTATTATTATGTAGCATTCATTTAGCAGTGAAATTATTTACTTGTTCTATCCTTTTCCATGAGATAGTGATGTGGATATTCAAAATTCAGAAGAATCTAAAGTTGAGGGACAGGGCTTGGGTGCTGAAAGCCTCCGGGGTATTATGTGGGATTTGTATGAAGAAGGGCAAACAGCAGAGGGGAAATTAAACAAAAGGTCAAGTTCAAATTTTCAGAAACATGATTCAAGAAGGCAAACTAAAACGAAGGGTAAGGCCAAAGGCAAAGTTCTGCACATCAGGCAAAGTGGGATTTTCTGGGACAGCTAAGGTATGTGGGGGTGGGGAATTAGTTAGGAAGCTAATTAGTTGGAGGTAAGGGCTTATATAACCCCTAGTGCCCACATCTCTCACAGAACTAGCTTCTCTTCTGTTGTTTTAAGAATCAAATTCTAGATTTGTATTATGTGATACAAAATTATCATTTTTGAGGCAGAATGACAGTAAACAGAGTGGTAAATTTGAAGCCAAGGAAACAGGTTCTAATCTGGGGCTTGAAATTTGTATTAATGAAGACAGTTCATATCGATCCTTTCATGGAATCATATTGTTACAGAGAGAAGGGAGATCTTCTAGTCCACTTCTCTTATTTCACAAAAGAAACAACTGAGACCCGGGAAGGAAGACTAAATTGTTTGCCCAAGGTCATGCAGGTGCTATATAGAAACGATAAAGTCTGAACTCATATCCTTTGACTAAAAATACAGAATTTTTCCACTGTATCATTCTGCTTCTTATTATATGCTGCTCATGTAAAAATAAGTCATTAAGATCACTAGTTAAAACCCCAATTTATGTTTACCTGGAGCATCCATCAAGTGTTTACCTTCTTTCTCTACTTCCCTAAAGAAGTGAAAACCTGGTTGTAACTAATACAACATGGATTGCTGTAATCCATTATAATTCAACAGCAATCCATTACATCTAACAAATATAATTTTTCAAAATGAGAGATAATAATTTGCTTAGGCCTAACCATTTACCCATGACTCTTTTGGCAAGAATAATTTTCCTGCAACTTGTAGCTAAATTTCAACATTGATGATTATTATCACAAGCAAATAATCATGTCATTTCCTCTCAAAGAGTTAAATTTCTCTATATTTGCTACTCATTTATGGACAAAGTGAGATAAAATAAATTAAGACATTCAGGGATTTTTCAAGATGGCGGGAATTATCTGAAAAAGCATGGTGATTTTTTTTCTCTGCTCTTAGGATATTTTTTGTTATGGTTTGGATTTTAAAAGAAAAAATACTCAGAAGGTGATTCTGTAGGGGTTGCCAAGTACAGTGTGACTAGGCATAGGATTTAATAATAATAATGTCCTTAAGCAGGTATTTCAGGTTCCCATCACTGTCACTTTCTAATTTAGTGATAGCCTCCTACATTGAGAAAGGATGTTTGTCATTTCTTTGCCTGCTTCCTTTTCAGAAAAGATTGTTTTCCTTTTTACTCTTGAGATTAGGTAGAAATTTGTCTTCTATATTTCTACGTATTGGATACCATATAATATATCTAGATTCCCAATTTCTATGTCTTTTCTTTCCCGTCATTGCCATCTACAGTTTCCTAGTAAACCTCACTTTGTCAAAGTTCTATTTTTAACAGGTGATCAATGAGCCTATATTAGAAAAGAATGGGACTTAGATTTGATCTGTTTTGTTTCTTTTCATGGAAACCTTATCTTGAACTTCTCAGAAACTCCTCTATTTCTACTGTACTGTATATTTCTTCAGAGATCAAAACAAATTGGAATCCAAATTTTGATTTAAA
Organism: Antechinus flavipes; assembly: GCF_016432865.1. Taxonomy (NCBI): domain Eukaryota; kingdom Metazoa; phylum Chordata; class Mammalia; order Dasyuromorphia; family Dasyuridae; genus Antechinus; species Antechinus flavipes. Next base: position 12,023,718 of record NC_067403.1, on the reverse strand, counting down.
AAAATTCTAAGATTACATTTCTGCTTACTTTAAATTGGACAGAGATCCTTCAGACAGTATGGTGACTATACCTTCCTGTCAACGATTCTTTACTCACGCCAACTATATTTCATTTTTATAATTTCATTTCTGCTCTGTATCTTAAAATACGTAGAGTGCTTCTCTCCATTATCCATATTTGCATCTTTTAAATCTTCGCAGATTCAATCATATCCCTAGTTGTCACTTAACCAAGTAATGAGCATTTATCTCTTTTAATCCTTCCTCATAAATCAAACCCCTTTTTTTCTAATCATTTTTTCCTTCATCCTTTTCCAAATGGTTTCCAATTTGTCTGTGTCTTTCTGAAGTGGAGGTGCCACAAATAGCACATGGGAATCCAAGGCCAGCATCACCAAAAGTGGTTCACTATTCTGTTCTTCTCTACAGACTGGAAAAAATCAGAACCTTAGTGGTGAGATGTATATGTGTGTGTATACATATATACATAGACAAATAGGTTTATACACACACATGTTTCCTACAGATTTGTGTTGCAAATTCATTTTAATTTACATTCATTAAAGCTATTTAAAATTTTGGGAAACAAATATGAAGCAGGAGAGAGCTTAGGACCAGAAATTAGGGAATCTGAGTTCTATACTGAGCTCTTCTAAGACTGATTCCCTGTAATCCTAATTTATTACATTTCTTTAAGCTCTGAGCCCTAAACTCCTGCTGCTTCATCTGTTAAATGATCAATAGCTATTCTAAAGATTTGCTATAAGAATCAAGTGACAGTGCATGAGGATGTTATTTTTAAAGTTTTTTTTTTGTAGTTGTCATTTCCATCATGTATAACATTTCATGATCCCATTTGGAATTTTCTTGACAAAGACACTGAAGCAGTTTGCCATTTCCTTCTCTAGTTCATTTTACAGATGAGGAAACTGAGACAAACAGGGTTAAGTGACTTGCCCAGATTGACACGGGAAGTAAATGTTTGGGGTTTGTTTTAAACCACAAAGAAGAAGCTATCCATTGGCTCACCCAGCTGATCACAAAGTACAAGTTGCCACTAAATTCATAAAAGCATAAGGTTACTCTGTGTCCAGATGCAAATTTGTTTCTTATTAAAAAGGGTATACACATATAAATTTTTGTTTCATATGCCCTACTTTGGCTTGCCATAGTTTTACATATTTAGAATTGAAACTCAGTTGTATATTTATGTGTATGTATATATTTATGTATAGGTATATATATATACACACACATATATACACAGGCATACATATATACACACACATATATGCATGTACATATATGTGACTGTGTATGTATGTATCAATGTATATGTATATATGTATCTTTTTATATTCTTGGATTAACTTTTTTTTAAAAAATCATATTGAGTCTTGCTACTGCTTGTTTATGGATTAAAGATCATTCATTTTTGAGTGGGCCTTGATTTAATAATTTCCTGTATTTTTGTTGTTTAGGAAAAGATAAGTTCAAGAGAGCTTTTTGTAACCTTGTAAAACCATGGGATTAAGCCCATGAAAAGCAAAACAAGCTTCTCTCTCTGACTAGACTCTTTTATTAAGTGAATCCTCACTTCTTATGCTCCTGAATAAACTTATGTAGTAAAAACCAAAATCAAAGAATACTTCAAAAGCAAGAAGCATTTCAAAGCCAAAAACTAAAAATAATTATTAAAAACACAATGGAATGATATTTTTCTAGTAGTTTAGGCTTCTAGTACAGGATGACATAGTTTATTCGTATAAAGCATATATTTTGAAAAGACATAAAAGAGATCGATGAATCATACAAGCCAAGTGACAGTGGGTCTATTTTGTGAGGACCAACCTCTCTGAAGAGGTGTATCATCTGATCTTTGCCGACTAGCCCATGGAGTTTTAAATCCCTCTCCTACGGGGTAAGCAGAGTTGCCATCCATGTCAACAGAGAAATTAACTGCACTCATGAAGGTGTGCAGCTTTTGAAGTATTAAAATAATAGATAAAACAAAAAGAGGGATTTTTTAACCTTTATTATTTTAAGCTTTATAAATTAATTTTTAAAATTACTGTCCAGCTTAAGATTCTATTTCCCCATCCATTGCAAGCATGAAGATTTGTTTTTCCCCTGTCTTACAGGAAATAAATTATTAGCATCACTTAACTCTACATGATGCAGCAAACTTCCAATTATCCATGCTAACATAAGCAGAGATGGTACAAGTAATTGAAATTCATAGAAATACAAAACCTTTATTCTAGCTATAAACTGTAATGTTCTCCTTATCAGGTCTTTCACCAGCAGATAAGAGATGGCCGAGTTGAACGATTAGAGTTTTTCCTCGATTCCGTCCCATTTCTCATTTTTCCAGTGCAATTCCAAAGCAGAGGAATGAATAGTTAGAATGTGGAAAAGAAAAAAAAAAAAAAAAAAGACACAGATACTTAAAAAACTGAAAAGGCAAATGGGAAAGTACTAATGCACTTGACGTTGTTCATTGACTTTACATAGAAAAGCCCTCAATTCTTTGGGCAAAGACTGCCAATCTAAAAATCTTTTCTCACCTCATCTTGATGTATATGGGTATCTGTGACTAAAAGGATCTCTATGGAAAAAAATAATTACATGCAAACCATCTACATATGTACCATATAGAGACTTGTGCATAGTAATAGAGTATTCCAAATACTTCAATAGATATGTGACCTTTTTAGTATATGTATTTATTCTATCTTTAGGCTCAAATAGATATGTTTATGAATGGATTTGGCCAAAAAAAATTCATCTCCTTATATCCAAAACTTTAATTTTGAGTTTCTTTGATCATCAGGTAATAAGTTATCTCTTTATGCAGCTTATTGTTTAGGATCTGTTCCCGAATTCTTTGCATTATTTTCCTTATATAATTTATTTCTTCAATCCTGGCTCATCCTCAGCATTAGGCCTACATAAATACATATGTGTATATTATAATATAGGTCAGTAAACAAATCAATTACATTCATGAATATACATTTTATAGCATTAAAATGATAGATAAAATAAAAATGATATATTATGTGTATATCTATGTATACAAATACATACATATTTATAAGCATCAATGTATAGATAATGATTGAGTCTAAAGCAAATAAGATTTTTGACTCCTTAATCATGGATCATTTCCACCACCGTTCTCTGCTTCTCCTTCCAAGTCACTGAACACTCCTAAAGAAAGACAAGCAAGATGCCAATGAGATTGACTATAAGTTATTTTTTTAATCTCTTCTCACATTGGACATTGGTCAAGAAAGGATCCTTTTTAAAATGCTTAATAACAACAATCTCTGTCATGGGCCACAATGTAATAAATTTCTATCTCTACCACACACCACAGTAGGTTACACTAATATATGTATTTTTTGTCTTTTCCATTAGAATGCAAACTCTTTACAAGTAGAGGTTGTTTCATTCTTTGTATTCCTGTCCCAGAAGACAAACACTTAATAGATGCTCACTGATTCATTCTACTTTCCTTTCAAACTCTTAACAGCATTTCTTCCTTTCCCTGTTCAGAATATGGTCATGTCTCATCTTGACCAAGAAAATGAAGATCATTTTGGGGAGCTCCCTCATTCGTTCAATATATACCTCAGAATTGCTCTAAATCTTCACCCATCCTCTCTTCCTTTGCTCTTATCTCAGAAGTTGATATATAATTGTTCTTTCCCCAGGCTTTTGAAATCATCCCCTCCTGTCTTCTCTAGGATACTGTACCATCCAGCTTTCCTTTTTTCTCTGTCATTTTCATTCCCTCTGTATTTGGGTAGAAAAAGAGAGAGAAGATGAGGAACTTATAACAGTAGCTAACATTTAATCAATCTTCTCTTATTCCCAGAATTTATACATGTAAATGAATGTGGTTCCTTTCAAAGCAAATGCTGTGCTCATTGTATAGTAAGCTCCCAATGTTCACATATTTTTCAAAACTCATGGTGGGAAATTTCCTTCAGAATCATATGCTATAGTCTTTCCTTTCATTATTCTCAATATTAGTAATTTTTTGTTCTTTGGTTATTTTTTTGCTTGTTTGTTTTTAGCACAAACAACTAAACTTCATAACATTATTAAAAAAAAAACCTACATGTGAGCATAAAGTAATGGATTCAACCTCTCTAAAATTTAAGTCCTAAATCATAAAATAAGGAGAAAGGCTGAGACAATTTCTAAGGTCCCCTTTAGTTATTAAATTCTGTTAATCAGTGATTTTCAAATATGGCTTATTATGTAGATTTGAAGATGATTCAAAATGATTCATTTCCAAAATACTTTAAATACCATGTTATTGCTGGAATAAATATATAGACTATATATATTATATATGTATATATAATATATATATATAATATAAATAAAAAGGGAACCCCATTTCATATGAGAATTGTTATCTCTGTGTAAGTTATGGTGTGCATTATGTTATATGTAATTAAGTAGACAAGAGGTAGGTGTTATAATTTGTGACTCATTGTTTTTTGATGCAAAAATAACACTCCTCAGAAACTAAGCAAAATTCCTAGAAATCCTGACATCGTGAAATTAAGAAAATACAAAGAGATTAAAATATGAAAATGTGAAAATAGCTACAAATGTCTCATTTTATAAGTTTAACAATCTGTTGTTTTAGTATATAAACAAAGTATATAGTCGTGGTGGTATAAGACATATTATTATTCCTTTATTAATTTGGTTGACTCTGATCAGGTTTGAAGTATAGTGAACAATAATAAAAATACTGATACCAGAAATGATGTCTCTATGGCCTGTAATTGACACATTTCTTAAAGGAACACTTTCAGAAGTCATCAATATCGTGATCCATCCCACTTGTATTTGATCTTCATATAACACAGTGCCAGGATTTCAACTAAAGGGAGCATATCTCAGTCCTGCTTTCTAGTCCTATAAAGGGGAGAGGTGTGCTAAGTCTTTTGGTAACCATGATAAGAATAAATGTCAATGGAGAACTATCCAGAACATGTTGATATTGGTCTTCTAATCCTTAGGCAATTCTGGAGTGAAATTATGAAAGCAATTCTTGAATCGTCATAGGTAATTTTGATGAATGAACTCATTGTTGTACCTGAAATTACATGTTGAGAGATAATAAGTCTGGAACAGCACACTTCAAAGGTTCCTTATTAATCGACCATGCCTTTTCAAACTAACCATTTTTGTTAAGGGTGATGAATCATGATAGTGATAACATGAGTAAGTTTCTTATAAGTTTTTATTAAAAAATCTCAAATCAGATGTGAAAATTATGAAATGTAATTATGTCTGGCATTCTCCATTTTGCAAAACCTCTGGTTCTGAACTGAAGTTTTTGCCAAAAGTTTGGGAACTTGTTAGCTTTATCAGCAAATTGTCAAGATGTTACATATCTCCCCTTCCTTCGATAAGAACATAAAAGGGACTGGCCTGAAAAATGCTGAATTCAGAATTGTGGAATGTCCCTTTTTAGGAGTCAGGGAGAGAGCCATATGAGGCTTATCTTTTGTAAAAATTTATTTTATTTTCAATTTATGTAATAAAACATAAATTTCTATGACATAGTATAATAAAAAGGGGATTGCACATGAAACCACAAGCCTATAATGTAAACTTGCTAATTCTTTTAAATAAATAATAAAATTATCATGTAATTTTTCTTCTTTTCCCCATCCTGCCCTAGAGATGAATTTCAAAAGACAAATGTGTGTATACAATTATTCTATATCCACTTCTATTTTTCAGTTCTTTCTCTGAATACAGATAGAGTCCTTCTCCATATGTCCTTCATGGTTAATTTGGATATTTATAAATAGCCAAAATGATTTATTCACTCAGTCATCCTTAAAACAGTTATTATTGTATACAGTGTTCTCTTGGTTCTGCTCATTTTGCCCTTCATTATTCAATGTCTTTCCATGTTTTTTCTAAGGTCATTGAGCTCATCATTTCTTATAGCAGAGTATTATTATTCCATCCCAAGCATAAACTGTAATTGTTTAGCCATTCACTAATTGATAGACATCCTTTCAATTTTCAGTTCTTTGCTACTACTAAAAGAATTGCTATGAATATTGTAGAAAATATAGCTTCTTTTCCTTTTTTTTACTAATCATATTGGAAATAGGCCTAATAGTGGTATTTCTGGGTCAAAAGCTTACCTTTTGTAGAATGAAATTAAAACCTGCAGCTCTAGGCAACTGCTGTTTCCACAGGAAGAGTTAAGCTCAGGTTCAAGGAGGATAAAGCTAGAGGAGAAAATGAGAGACAGGTATGAATAGCTGATGGGATTTGTGACTAAGTTATTGAATGCTCAGAAAGATCTCTTTGGGGGCTCATTCTCCTGCCTTTCATTGGATTAACATGTTAATTTTCCGATAGTTCAATGAGCCCAAAATCCTTTGAGGGTTCCAGGGAAAACAGTGATGGTTTGTGAATTGTATTATTCTCGCTCCTGACTCCCCAACCAAATACACTGCCCAATATAAATTAACCAGTTGCCTTCAATTTGTGTTGACAAAAATAAAAGTTAGCTAGAAGATCTAGAAAGAATAATAGTTACAAAATAATCGGCCTCCAAAAAACCCAAAACAAACCATACAAGGGGACGCACTCTTCCTTTTCACTTAAAGATTCCTAATGGACGCAGTTGGCTCATGCACTAGAATAGTAATGAGGCACATGAGTAGTTAGCCCATGGAACTAAAGAGTACCCCCAGTTCCTGCACTTGAGTTGCCTTTTCTTCCTTCATGAAATCCCTCTAAATTTGGGTTGAAACACTATCAATGAAGGAGGTGTTTCCCTTAAATAGCTAGACTAGCTCTCTGCAGGACATTGTATCTTAGCTGACAGTTTATCTCCCATGGAGCTGAGTTACTTAGGCACCTTGGCCACTTAGGTTTCTCACCAAAAGCCCAACTAAAATACTACCTGCCCCCAAAGTTTTCTACAATCATCCCTGATCAGAATAATATGTCACTTTATTTTTATGTATTTTATTTATTTATAAGTTTTGTGTAATAGCTACTTACGTTTATAAAATATGGTTTCTTATTAATCTGAAACATTATCTCCATAAAAACGACCCCCAAATATTTCATCCATAATTTTTGTCTCCCCAATACCTGACAATGTATTTTCTATATATCCAAAGCCTTGTGGTTAATTTATAGATTCATTAAAACATACTATGTATTAATTTCACAGTTTTCAGAAATATCAAGTGGGTTAAGGATGGAGTTACAACTCCACACTGTAATTCAGGAGTCCTGAGTTAAAGTTAAGTCTAAATTTGATTGAGTTTCTGCACTAAGTATGGTGAGCTATAGGAGCTCCCTCCCTTCCCCCCATCCTCGCCCTTAAATGGCAAGTAATCCAATATATGTTAAAGCATACATGTTTCCACAATTATCATGCTGTATAAGACTGCCTAAGAGAAAAAAATGGGCCAGGTTGGAAATTGTTGGTCAAAAGTCTTCTAACAACCATCAATGACATGAGATCTGTGAGTGGCTCATTGTGTTTCTAACATAGGCAAAACTTAACCAAAAAAAGAGAGACAAAGGCACACAGAGAAGGGACAGAGGCAGGTTGGAGAACTGTATAACTTGGGTAATGTGTCTTGTGAAGAAGCATTTGAGAAGTTATCTTTCCTAACAATTTTTGCTGAAACACATTTTGTACTTAGGATCTGTCCTGAGTATTGTTGCATGCTGATATAATAAGATCAATAGAATTTGTGGAATATAGAAAATAGGATTTTTGAGAGTGAATAAGAATCCCAAAGGATAAATAAAGATTGAAGAGCAATGATTTGCAGAATTGGAGCTTACCATTGAAATCACATATCCATCAAAGTGTTAGCACAGAAGTATAAAAACATTTCTTCTTCTGACCTTCACTCTGCAAGTTATGGACAATGGTGATATTAGAAGCTTCCATTTTACTTTGATGACATGTAGCAATATAATCTTAATTATTAGGAACTTGTTTTGGCCGTAATGAAAACTGGATAATTTTAATCAAAATGCTGGTTTTGAACACAAGGTGATCCTGCAACATATTTAGATATAACACTTCTCTTTTTCATTCCCCTGGAAACTTGATGTATTCCATCATTGACATTAACTTTAGCATAGACCATTAGGAGTATAATACATTTCTGAGAGTTTTCAATTTCTTTTTTTTGCTTTAGGACAGAAGCAAAGTTACTCCACATAAAATTCTTGGGAAGCCAGCTGACAGATATCAAACACTACAATATATTATCCCATAGCATCTATTTTATGCAAAGGGCCCATGGAGGTTCCAAAATGAGGATCATATTTAGTGTGTATCATTGAAAGTAGAAATCTACTTGTGGTTTTGCTGTTTCATCTGGATTCATTTTTTCTGCTTTGAAATGAAAGCACTAGACTAGATCATCTCTAAAATGCCTTCCAGCTCTAACATTCTAACACCTGAATGAGTATTTTGTTGTATCTCAGTAGAAGCATTCAGCAAATGGCTAATAGACATGACTATATTTTGTTGTTATGAAACTACTCTGGGAAAAAAAAAACCCTATCCTAGGAAGTCATTGCAGGGCATAAATAAGGGAGGTCAAAAGGAAGACAATGCTGAGATTCAAAAGGAGAGTAAAGGCTCATGATGTCTCTCCATAGGCAGAGAGGTATAAGGATGTTTGTTTTTTAAAAAATAATAATGATAATTTCTTCCCATCACATTTGTATTTTGTATGGTATCCTTAATCTGATTATTACTTATATACTAAGTGTAATTACTAAGAGTAATTTTCAGTGTAATTACTACTTATATACTAAATGTAATTGTAAACACTTTTTAATTGTTTTATACTCTTAATGAATATAATTTAATTTACAAAATATGATTTCATTTTTGACAGGAGAAAGAGTTTTGACAGGAGAAAGTACATGTTTGGGGTAGCAATAATAAATAGCTATAGTTAGATGAATTTTACATGTCTGTAAAGCTATTTCCCCATTCACTTTTTGAAATAGCAAGTTGGGGTTCTATTTCTGGGCAGGTTAGCAAATGATAAACTAGAGAGCACCATTTGCCTATTACTGAATTTCCACAAGATGGATATTTCTTTTTTATTTATCCTGCCTACTTTTTAAAGTTGGGAAAAACACTTTGAAGTATGTAGTACTGAAATTTATACAATGGGCCTTTCTTTTTTTTCTTTATTAAATTATGTTTTATTAAAGCTTTTTATCTTCAAAACATACACATGCATAGTTTTCAACATTTACCCCTGAAAGACCTTGTATTCCAAATTGCTCTCTCCCTTGTCCCCATCCTCTCCTCTACGTGGCAAATAAGCCAATATATGTTCAATATTTGCAGTTCTTCTGTACATCTTTCTACAATTATATTGCTGCACAAGAAAAATCAGAATAAAAAGAAAAAAATGAGAAAGAATTCAAAATGCAAGTAAGCAACAACAAAAAAGTGAAAATGCTATATTGTGATCCACACTCAGTTCCCATAGTTCTCTTTCTGGGTTCATACGGCTCTCATCATCCCCAAATCAACTGAGATCTCTGGAACTGGCATCAATCATCTCATTGTAGGAAAGAGTCATGTCCATCAATATTGATCATCTTATTCTTCTTGTTGCTGTGCACAATGTTCTCTCGACTCTACTTACTTCATTTAGCATCAGTTCCTGTAAGTCTCTCCAGGCCTTTTTGAAATCATCCTGTTGGAAGTGAGTGCAAGGGATAATGTTGTAAAAAAATTACCCTGGCATGGGTTCTGTCAATAAAAAGTTATTATTAAAAAATAAATAAATAAAAATAAACAAAAAGAAAGAAAGAAATCATCCTGTTGATTGTTTCTTATAGAACAACAATATTCCATAACATTCATATATGATGACTTATTATTCCATTCCCCAGCTGATGAGTATCCACTCAATTTCCAGTTTCTTGCTACTACAAAAAGGGCTGCTGCAAAAATTTTTGCACATGTGGGTCCCTTTCTTTCCTTTAAGATCTCTTTGGGATCCAGTAAAGATACTGCTGGATCAAAGGGTATGCAGTTCGATAGCCCTTTGGGCATAGTTCCACATTGCTCTCCAGAATGGTTGAATCAGTTCACGACTCCACCAACAATATATTACTGAGCCAGTTTTCCCATATCCCTTCCAACATTCATTATTATCTTTTCTTCTTATCTTAGCTAGTCTGAGTGAGAGGTGTATAATGGTACTTCAGAATTGTCTTAATTTGCATTTCTCTGATTAATAATGATTTAGGGCACTTTTTCATATGACTAGAAATAGTTTTAATTTCTTTACCCGAAAATTGTCTGTTCATACCCTTTGACTAATACCAATTGGAGAATGGCTTATATTCCTATAAATTTGAGTTGATTTTCCATATATTTTAGAAATGAGACTTTTATCAGAACCCTTGGATATAAAACATTTTCCTCAGTTTACTGCTTCCCTTCTAACTTTGTCTGCATCAGTTTTGTTTGTACAAAATCTTTTTAACTTAATATATTATCAAAATTATCCATTTTGCATAACATACTCTAGCTCTTCTTTGGCCATAGATTCTTTCCTTCTTCACAGATCTGACAGGTAAACTATCCTTTGTTCTTCTAATTTGCTTATAGTATCATTTTTTTTTGTCTAAATCATGAATCCATTTTGACCTTATCTTTGTATAGGATATTAGGCATGGGTCAATGCCTAGTTTCCAATTTTCCCAGCAATTTTTGTCAAATGGTGAGTTTTTATCTCAGAATCTGGGATTTTTGGGTTTATCAAACACTAGATTACTATAGTCATCAACAATTTTGTCTTGTGAACCTAACTTATTCCACTGATCAACTAATCTGTTCCTTAGCCAGTACTAACTTGTTTTGATGACCACCTCTTTATAATATAGTTTTAGGTCTCATACAACTAAGACACCTTCACTTGCATTTTTTCATTAATTTCCTTGTAGTTCTTGACCTTTTTGTTCTTTCAGATGAATTTTGTTATTACTTTTGTTATTATTTTTAATTATTTTGTAATTATTCTGTAAAATAATTTCTTGGGAGTTTGACTAGTATGGCACTGAATAAGTAGATTAATTTATGTAAAATTGTTATTTTTAGTGTATTAATTCAGCCTACTCATGAGGGCTTGACATTCTTCCAATTAATTGCATCAGACTTTATTCATGTGGAAAATGTTTTGTTATATTGTTCATATAGTTCTTGGTTTTATCTTGGCAGGTAGACTCCTAAATATTTTATATTATCTTCAGTAATTTTAAATGGAATTTTTCTATGTATCACTTGCTGCTGGATTTGTTGGTAACACATACAAATGCTGATAATTTATATGGATTTATTTTATATCCTGCAACTTGACTAAAGTTGTGAATTATTTCTAGTAGATTTTCAATTGATTCTCTATGATTTTATAAGTATACATCATGTAAGTTGGATATTTCTTTGCCTATAATACCAACTCAAAACCAACCAAATGTATTTATTTCTCTTTAGTTATCTTTCTTTCCCCCCCCCCTCTCTCTCTCTCTCTTTTGGAGAATAAGAGTATACATTATAGGCCTAAAATCACAACTAGCTTAGTTTTTATCATCATATAACTTGGGTCCTACTTTCTGCTTCCCTTTTTAACCATGACCCAAAGAATGACTAACATATAGAAATGTCTTTTATAAAGTCAAATTGAAGGTACCAAAGTAAAAACTCCACCATAATCCCAGCTGTACTTCCTTCTAAGATCTGATTTTTTTTTTTTACTTCTTCCGCCTCCCAATTATATGTTTTATATCCACTTACTTAGGCAAAAACCTTCTTAAAATCTCATGGGAAAAAGAGAATTTTAATGACCCCCATCAACTGGAATGCTTAGAATGACCTCCAAGAGAACATGAACTCAGCAACAGAGGGACATAACTAAAAGAAGTCAAAAGGCAGAAAGAGCTCAGAACCATAAGGATATATATGGTCACATAATACCCTAAATCATGGATACATGAAAGGATGTTTGTTTAAAAATATTTTATCACATGTATATTGGCGCCTTGTATGTATACTTGATATGAGTGGCTAGCAGACATTAAATGACCCAAAGGTACTCCATTTAAATTAAATATCTAGATGATATCCCAGCCGCTCCTTCTGGTACCTAAAAGATCTGGGAAATTAGAAATGAGGTGAAGATGGAATCTAGCTGTTTCAGCAAATGTTAAGAAATCAAAATAGATTGATAAGCTTGCTCATAAAATTCATAAAGGTTGAAGGACTAAGTTTTTTTTTTTTAATTTTGTTTTAATCAAACCCTAGACATTTGATAAAGAGTTGGATACATGACTCAGATTTGTCACCAAGTTTTCTTCTGGCTAAGATAAGGCATATACTTCAAACTAAGATCTTGGATACACTTTAAGATCTACAAAAAAAAAAAAAAAGCCTTACAATAAGTTAGGCACAAAATCATAAAAATAAAATGATTTTTCCCCTATTTTAAAATTTTAATTACTTGCTTGATTACCATGCTTTTTCCTCATTCTTTTTTTCTTGATTTAGGTTTTGTTTTTTTTTTTTTTAATTTAAGGTTTTGTTTTGGTTTTTTTGCTTTTTATGTACAAATTTTTACTTGTGAAATTACAGTGTGAAGGAATATTTTGAGTTGCAAGTGACAGTCTTTGAAACATGAAATCAGTTTTTGCCAAGATATAAAGTACTTCCTTAGAACTGATTGAATGATTTATATGGCATATCAATTACTGAGGTGATATTTACTAAATCATGATATCCCAAGAAAAGGGCTGGACATACAAGATAACAAACAAATCTTGAGATGTGAAACTGAGCAATTTATATGTTCAAACCAATGATTAACTTAACAGCCCCATGAAATTGACATATTCTTCCCGTTTATTTTCTTTTATTTGAGCGTTCCTGCATGCTACCAAGTTGACACTTGCCTAGGAGCCCTGCTTTTACTGGTTTCCCTATTGGGTCCTTATTGCTCAAAAGTAGAGCTTGAGACCTTCATGTATCTGAAAATGTTATAGTCGAAGTTTCAGAGTTGCAAACTAACAACAACTGGAGAGTTGACAAGTTTTAGCCACTGTTCTTACAGCAAAGTCTTATGGTAAAGGCTATGTCTGCGAACAATATTCAGCTAAATGCATACTTTCCTGTTGCCCTCTCCTCTGGTTTCAGTATCTCTGCTATTCTACCACCAGGTTGCCCGATATTTTAATTGAGAGGAATATATCTCTAATATATGGACTTTAGACATCTTGCTTGGTACCTGGTTGAGGGCTGGAGACCTCCTGACATATTCTAAATCACATCACATAAATATTCATCTAGGGATCTTTGAAAGCATTATCCTACCTTGTTCTGTAGTTGGAAGTAAAAAAGTACAGAAAGGAGCCATGCTATTTACCAATTACTGTTACATTTCCCTTGCCACATCCTGAAAGGGCTCCTTTTCTCCTACTAAGGATCTCTTCCTATCACTTTCAGTTGTTTATCCATTTATGAGTCTGAGAGTGACAAAACAAAATCCAACCTGAGCACTAGAGGCGTTATCAGCTTTAGCACTTAATTTCAGAGTTGCCAGACTTCAAATGGACTTGGTGACTTTTTCTAAATCCTCTTTTCTAGCCATTCCCCCCCCAAAAAAATTAAACTGAATCCACATCCCCCCAAATTTTGGTCATGAAATTAGATCATGTATCTTCTAGTGCAATAAGAGGAGGTTTTTGTTTTTGTTTTAATGGCCTAGTTCACTTCTATATTATGAAAAAGAAAAGTGAGAGACATTGTCCACCAAATTTCCCACTAGGAATACCAGTATCTATTAGCTCCCCGTGGAGTCCAGGATATCTTTTATCACAAATATACAATTCTTGCTATGCAAAGAGATTATATCCTTTGTAAGTGAATCTTCTATTCTTAACTGACTGCCATTTTTGGTATGAAAATGATCCCTCCAAGCTCCGGTTATAAGCAAATAACAGAATTGTTGACTATGTTGCCATTAGGCGATATTGTTCTTTTAGAAATGTTCTGCTTATTAAAGGCTTTATGGCTTGTATGGTATTTTAAATAAGACATGAGCAAATTTATTATTTACAAATTGATTCTAACATGTTATAATAGTCATAGTTATTGTATCTGAAATATCTCTGCTACAAATCAGTTATTAACAAATGATGCAATTAGCATTGGTAGTAATTAAACTACAACACAAAAGTGCGTATGAAAAATTGCCTGAGGGGAATGCAGTGAATTACTTTTCATATTTTATGTTTCTTTAGTGTAGTGAAATTGCGAAGTAAACAGTTTTTTTTTTTTTTTACTAAACTCAATATTACTGTAGGGATGTACAATCTGTCTTAAACCTAATGAGGATTCATTTGTTGTAGAGAAGAATTTGGAAGGGAATGAAATTTGACTAAATATACACTCTGCAACTAAGATTTTCATTAGACCAAGTTGAAATCCACAGAAAGTTCCTTAGATTTTAATAATTAGAAAAATGAACCTGATTCAATTACTTGCATCTTTAATAAGATCATAATGAATGAATTGTGTATCAGAAAACTCCATACCCTTTATTACTTTGTATAGCATTTATTTTGATAAATATTGACACCAAAATAGCAAGGGGTAATGGACTCTATGCCTTGGCTTGCTTTGTCATTATTAGGTATCAAGTTTTGGAATATTTACCACATCTCTGCTTCTACAAATTTAAATCCCATTAAGCAGACTATTTGTTCAGTGTTTCTCGGTTATTAGAATAGCTGTGCTTCAATAATATCTGTCATTTGAATGAATTTCTAGCCAAAGAAAAGATAGCATTCTACAGAAGGTAGGGGACAGTGAAATTAAAGATGTGATATTAGAAGGATTTTTCATTGAAAGTTGTGGCAGAAGTTGATCAAAATGAAAAGGGTATAATATACATGGAGGTTATCTGAAAAAAAAAGAGAGAGAGAGAAATTGGGATCAACTAGTATCTATTTAATGATTTCTCTCTCTCTCTCTCTCTCTCTCTCTCTCTCTCTCTCTCTCTCTCTCTCTCTTTTTTTTTTTTTTACTTGAGACAAATTAATCAATTTTCTGGAAAAGTTGGAGAAGATCTGACAAAATATAACACACATTCTGGCCCATTTTGACCCTTCTTGATTTTGCTGAATTCACAGATTCATGAATTTCGGCTAGCTTATAATGGCCTAAGAGTAACATGAGTCTTGGAGGGATCCAAATGATGGCATTTAAGTAGTTGTAGAGGAGACTTGCTTCCTTCCGTCTATGCAATCTGATCTTTTCTCTGATGGCATGGAAGTGTGTGGTTCCATAATTAACGTGTAGAATAATCTTTTCTACCCAGAATGTTCAGAAAGTCTACTTTTGTATCAGTTCTTTCAGCTTGCTGTCTCTCTTCGACTTGCACATAGCCTTCTACATTGGTCCACATAGGGGATTTGACATTTGAAATTATCCTCCAGTTGCACTTCAATTATTGTCCCTGTTTGTCATTACTTTAAGTCATCTCAACATATCAGTGCTTTTGCTGCTGCTTAAGTATTCCCTGGTGCATTAGAATGTGTCATTAATCCTCCTGCCCAAGGCCAGCCAAGAGAAATTATAGCTGACAAACAGAGTGGGGTAACAAGAAAAGAATAGGATACAGAGTCAGAAGAAACTCGTCTTTGAATCTTGGATCTGTTCCTTATTAGCTGTGTGACACTGGCCAAGTCCTTTCATTTCTATATGTCAGAGTTTATTTAACTGTAAAATGAGGGTGCGCAACTAGATGATCCCTAAAATCCTACTGAATTCTGAGATCCTTTGGGTAGTTCCCTTGTCAATAAGTGTTTTCATTGTTGAAGTATCCACTAGTCACTCACTGGACTATTTAATTCTTGAGTGAAGAAAATGACTCAAAAACTGAATCTGAAATTGATAACTATTCCCTCTTGAGACTTTATCAGAAAAGAAACACTGCCAAATCCCTGCAGATCCCTGAATTGTAGATTGTAAACCCGCTTGATCACACACTTAAGAATACAGTGACAAAACTACAAAATACTATGGCTTGATAATAATATTCTTTCACTTTTATTGGCAAAAAGAATTCTGGGAAATCCACTTTTCAGGAGCTGTTCAATTTTAAAGTCAGGAAGTTATGGTTAATAACAATAGACCTTACATTTACATAATCTGTTAAATTTTAGAAAATGCAGTACTTTATTATTGCACTTGGTCTTCACAACAACTCTCTAAGATAGATAATGTAAGTAGACTTTGTTAATAAGAGTTAACAATTAGAATTCAAATCTCTAATCTTTTACTCATAGTATTTTCTCATTAAATTGTCTCTTTAAGTATTTGGGGGCTATATTTATGGCCTTATCTGTTTATTCTGGTTTTTAGGTTTGTTTCTTTTCTTATCTCAACTGGTAAGTTTCTTTTTTGTGTATAGATGCATGGCAACTGATATCTTGGAAGGTAACAAAATTATACAAATAAATGTGGATGTCCATCCCGTTACACCTAAACTTCTTTTCTGTTTTTCCCATGAATTTTCCTGCAATCTACTTACAAATGAGAGAAAGAAAAGGAATGGGGAAAGGAAAGGAAAGGGAAAAGAAAAGGAAAGGAGAAAGGAAAGGAAAGGAGAAATGAAAAGGAAAGGGAAAGGAAAAGAAGAAACTATAGAAAGGGAAGGAGGAAGGAAGGCAGGAAGAAAGGAAGGAAGGAAGGAAAGGAAGGAAGAAAGAAAGACAGAAAGGAAGGAAAGAAGAAAGAAAAAGAAGGAAGGAAGAAGGGAAAGAAAGGAAGGCAGGAAGAAAGAAAGGTAGAAAAAAAGATTCTTGTTGTCATGTCACAATATCTTATTTTCTGAGGACTTAACAAGTGAATATTTGTCCTCTATAGATGTAAAATTAATTCTTTCTACTATTTTCTTGATAGTGAACTACAATGTGTTAGAGGCTCTAGATTTTAGGAGAATTCTAGAATAAGGATGGTGGTTCTATATTGATTCTGCAATACAGAAAACTGTAAACCTCCTATAAAAGTCTTCAAATTTGCATATCCAATCACTACCTCTTTCATTCCTTTATCATCCTTAGAATTGTCCTTATCTCCCAAACCCTCAAATAACCTTCCTCCTCTAGTGGCTTTTATAACCTATCACACTGTAGTATAATCATGTGTATCTCATTTCTTTTCTCCTAGCAGTTAACTGGTCTCTTATCTCATATATATGAGACTTCAAGGCCTGAATGATGTCTTACTCATCTTATTCTCCTTTCGTCTTATACACTGAACACAAATGCTTGTTAAATGAAATCTCAGTGTATTAGAATTATTCTGGGAAGAGTTTAGTTACTGATATAAAAACTGAGGGAAAAATAAAAGCTCAGGAATGTATTCCTTACCTACTGTAACGTGGAATTAGGGCAAGGCATATTTGTCTAGAATCTCTTTGTTGTTTACTTCAAATCATCCAAAACTTGGGTCATTTGTTTTTCCTTCTGGATGGAAAACAAGCATTCTTTCCAAAAGCCATTTTGCTGAAAATGAAGCATAAATGTATTCACTCCTGCCAGTCAATGGTGATTTTAAGTAAACTGGACTATTGAGAGAAGAGAGTTTCCATGTGTTAGCTTCTCTTGGAGGGGACAGACAGACAAAGTTTAGTGTGAATAAAGCATCAAACACCAAAAGTCAAGGAGCAAGAACCACTGGCTCGGTGTAACTATAAGGTAGATGCCCCTTTGGACTTCAGGAAAGCTGAATGTTGACAGGAGTGGAAAACCCACACACTGAAATGTAAAGGGAACCCCTTTCCCCATGTCAGAAAGAGCTGGAGGGCAGAAGAGCTTAGCATTTTCTGCAAAGGCATGAAGAGACAATGAGTTTGCTTCCATTCCTCTGAACCCAACTGCCCATCTGTGTGAGACCCAACAAGAATGTGGAAAGCGTAGCCTTTGCCTTGACCAGGATTGTTGAGCCTTCTGCCAATAGGGGACCAGACTTCGAGCCAAGGATTGAGGAACGTAAAAAGGTAAAGCTAGGATGAGCATTTGTGCTATCTGAAAAGAACATGTTTAATATCTAACCTAGCCTGAAGACAGAAGTGATTTTTAAAAATACACTGCCCATCAAAGCGTAATCCCAGCGGATCTAGTGGAACTTGGATTCAGCAGCTCAGTAACTTCCACAGCTTAGTGGAGCATTATAAATTAGTCAGTCTATGAGCAATCATTAAGCACCTACTATATGCCAAGCACTGGAGACAAAAAGGTTAAAGAGAGTCCCTAGTTTCAAGGAGTTTCCAACCTCTTGGGGGAGACGAGTAAATAAATACTTACATACAAGTTCTTTGGAGAATAAATAGGAAAGAATTAAGAGAAAGAAAGATGCTATAATTAAGAGAAATTGAGAACGGTTTTTTGTAGAAGTTTAAAATAAACAGATTGGATCATCTATCACCAACACCAGAGTCCTGCCCCAAAGTGAACTTCATGAGGATTCTCCAGAGAAAGACAGGACATGGAAATGCTCCTGATCCTAAGTTACCTTGGTCACATTGATCCTTACTACTATTACACCTTCACTTCATGGTGAGCCCCTTCTTTATCACCAAGGGCTTTGCAGGTTTTTATGGGTGAATGATTTGTAACTAACTTTTCCAAGTGCTGAGTTCATGGCCAGTTGTTAAAGGAAAATCATATCAGTGAAGGCTCGTGGGATAAAGAATTAAGAGTATAGCCTATCACAGGCTTATTCCAAGAACTTGCAGAAGCAGTTGTCCCTAAAGGGGCCCAACCTACTAATAATTCCTGATATGAGGTTGGGGAATGAGTCCAGAAGGAGAGATACTTCAACTTTTAGAGAATTTGTGAGATACAGATCTCCAATTATGTTTTATTTTGGTTCCTTAAGTAAAGCAACCAAGGTCATTTTAGGCAAAATTTAACAATTCACAAGGTTTGTTCTCTTATCAGAATCCCCGTTTCAAGCCAACTTTTTTTCTCCCCATTCCCTCCTTCTCCACCAGCCCCTGTGCCATGTAAAAAAAAGTTCAGTCCTACTAAGCTCCTTTTGCCAGAGATAGAAAAGTATTTAAATAACTCATTCAGGATAAGGACTTAATCATTTAATGTGTTTCCTTTCCTATTGGTATTTGCATTTCAATAATCAAAGTTCAGAATCAAAAGCAAAATTAACCCTCCTGAGAAGGCAATGAGCTCCTGGACAACAGTGTTATAATGGAAAATTGCCTGGATTTTGGACTCAGATAATCTGATTTTGATAATCCTGTTACTCACTAGCTCTCTATTCTTGAGGAAAAAACACTTATCCATTAAGGCCTTCTGTTTTCTCCTCTATAAACGGAGAAGACTAGAAGGCAACATGGTATAGAGGAAAAACAGCTGGCTTTGACATCGCAGGATTCAGGCCCAAATCCTGCCTCTGCTATTTCCTACCTTGAGGATTCTGGAAATAAAATGAAATTTCTCTAGACTTAAAGATTTTTGTGAGTAAAAAGAGGTCAATAGACTAGATTAGGTGAAAATAAGTTTCCTTCCAGCCCTAAATCCAATCAGAATCTCTGCTTCTATGGTTCTCACTAAGAATACTAACCCTTCCTAATTTATTGTTCATTAAATATCAAAAAGAGCTGGCAAAAACCCTTTGTAAAATATAAGGTCCCATGGTGCCTTCCAGTCAGATCCTTCCCATGTATAAAGCAGACAAGGGTCAAGTCAGACTTTGGATACACTGGGTAAGTAACTTAAACCTTCAGTGCTATGGCCTTCTCTATTCAGGAGGATGATTTCTTGTGAATTGGATCGATTCTTTTTGTGAAGGAACATCTAACAACAGCAAAGAATAATCTCTATTAGTCTATAAATTAGAAAATACATATTAACCTGAATTGATAGGAAGTTTCTTCACTCTTCAAATTTTCCCCAAAAAGATAAATATCAGAAAGTATTACTTATGGTAGAATTTGAGACCCTTTGTCTTTAAGGATAGAAGCACGTGTTCCTAAGGTCCGTCCTTATTGTAAGAAGTAACTCACAAGATAAGGGGACGAGGAACAGGGAACGCGTTCAAGCATGGAGTCACGGAAAGAAATGAGAAAACTATGGCAGAATTGGAGCTTTCTCCAACCCTGACCTTCTGAGTAGGAACTGTGCTAACTGGACATAAGGACAAATAGTCACTTCCTCTAGAGTAAATTGAAGTTGGCAACTCCTCACAAAGTGGACAGAAAAAAGAGAGGGAAGAACAAGCCTCAGACAATGAAACAGAATACAGATGATGATATATATATATATATATTATATATATATATATATATATATATATATATATATATATATATAAATAAAATCATAATTTAATTTTATCATATATATATTATGTGTAATTGTATTATAATATAAACATATAAGATATAATAATGTATTATATTATGCATATTAATATAATTTAAACTGAGTAATTTTCCTCATGTGTGGAATATAGACCTCTTATGTCCATACCTGATGGATGACACCATAGGTATCTGGAAAATGGCAGATTTTTAATAAATTTTTGTGGATTGATTTATTCATCAAGCTCCATAGAATAATAAAAGTGGAACATGTCTTAAACATCTTCTTTTTACAAATGTATAAACAGAGATAAAATAAACAAAGTGCCTTGCCCAAAATCTCAAACATAATTAAATAACTAGGCTTCTAATTTGAACCCAAGTCTTCCAATTCAAATTTAATTGAACATCTTTCTTTCACAGAGCACAGCAACTTTCTGTACTCCATAATCCTCTCCATCAGGACCAATATCTATATAAATGTTAAATAGGAAGGGCCAACCCATTTCACACATTCACATATTGAGACAATTGGAATAGTTATAGAGAGTATGGAAGCAAAGAATTAACATTAGAATAAGATGCTACATAAATTCTTTTGACTATTTTCTTTTAAAAAGAGTGAGGGAGTAGGGGAGAAGCAGAGTAGTTGCTGGCACTTAGCCATGATAGTCCATCTAATTCACCCATATGAAGCTCGCAAATTGTTGTACATGCAAGTAATAAGCTTGTGAATGAGCAGGAGGAAGATCTATGCATCCAATTAACTACTACTTTAGAAAATGCTCAGGTACCAATGTTATTAGGGTTGATGAATAAATTAAAATGCCACAAACTTTGTGCGGTCCATTTGCAATGCAATCTTTTCCCCTGATGTTAATGAATATTTCCACTGGTTGTGCAGTGTTTAGAGGAGAGATTTCTATAAACTTTAAGGAAGCTTTTTATTCTCTTGCAATGTTTTCTCTCTCACAAAAAAGAACTTTCATTTAAAATCAAAAGAAAACTTGAGAGAGAACAGTGAAATACAATCATTGCCACAAAGTACATATCATGAAATGTCGAAATGTAATCATTACTACTCAAACGAAAGAGTTAATTCATAATTAACAACATTGGGTTCTCAGAAAGAAGCAACTAATTGAAAAGTAGAAAGTCAATACTCCACTAATCCCTGGAATCCTCATTTCTTTTCCCATTTAGCTGGTCTTGTTAAAATCTTTGTCCTTCCCCTGATCCAATAAACAATGAATCAGAAGCAGCAAAACCAGAATTGTAACTCCTCCTCCTTCTCGTGTGTGTGTGTGTGTGTGTGTGTGTGTGTGTGTGTGTTTGACTTTCATTTTAAGATGGGGCCTTTTTCATCCCTTAGTATCCAGCATGAGTGAGTCCACATATTAGTTAGCTTCTGTTACCAAGGCAACTGACTCTCCACAACAAGCCTAGCAGCATCCCTGACTGGCACCAGGAGCAGCTTATTCCCAGATGTCTAGCAATCACTCCGGGCACGTCATTTTTACTGGGGACTTTTACTGGATGACCTCCTGGGTCTTTGGGTGATCGGCGCATTACTTCATGCATGGCTGTCTCTCTGTGTAAGAGTGATAACGAGGAAACAGATAATTCTGACAGGCCTGAGTTTATCCGGCTGCTACTTCTGGCCTCTGCTGGGGTAGACAGGATGCATTCTCTCTCACTGTCTCTTTCTCTCTTTCCTGTTCTCCATGCGTCTTCCTCTCTCTCTCTCTCTCTCTTTCTCTCTCTCTCTCCTTTCTTTACTTCTCTCTGCTTTTTCTCTTCCTCCTCCCTCTCTCTCTCTCTCTCTCCACAGACACACATACACTCACTTACTCTCACTCACTCACACTCACCACTCTCTCTCTCTCTCCTTTCTCCAGCACTATAGCCTTCTTAATGTAGTTTAATGGCTTTGCAAAGAAAGCCAGGCAGAAGAGCACTTGCCTCAGTACCTGTGGTCGGACCATGACCTAGCTCATCATGAACTTGGAAGGGCTTGAAATGATAGCAGTTCTGATCGTGATTGTGCTTTTTGTTAAATTATTGGAACAGTTTGGGCTGATTGAAGCAGGTTTAGAAGGTAAGGGAGTGCTTTTTAGTGACTTCTAACATTGCTGTTTTATCATACTTATTTCTTAAGGGGATTAAGTGAGGTCCTGAAACTAGACTGGAAAAACTGTGTGCTGGGATGGACTCAGAGGGGGAAAACATCTTTTCTATTTATGGACAATGTATAGGATAAACTTTATGTAAGTTGCCGGCAGTGTTTTTACAGCTATCGTGCTAAAAGAATAAAACTGTTCTAGAAAAGGATTTTAAGGAGAATACTGTGAAAAGGAAGAAGTTTCAGAATGGATATTCTCTATTTTACTGATAGCTCCGAGAAGAGCATTTGTGTATGAAGCTGATGTAGCTTAAGAATTGTTTAGGAATTATCTAAAAGCAGTTCAATGATAAATTGAGAAGGGCACTTGTTTGTTTTCATGCAAATGCATTTAAGATAGAAAAAAAAGTGCTTGTATTTATCTTCCTATCACATGGTTTAAGATTGTGTGGCTGATTATTTGGACAGCTGAATCTCTGTTTTCAGTTTCGCCTGCTTTACAAATCTAGAAGTCTGTCGTGGGAAGAAAACCCCAAACTCATGGAAATGAGCAACTTTTACATACATTCTGGTTAGCTTCTCACTTTTTGAGTTTGGATATTTACATTGGGCTGGAATCATTTTTCATCCCCTTCTTAGCAAGAAATCTCAGATTAGAACATGTCTGCTGAACATATATCATTGCCTAAATTGAATTTTCCTTTGAGCGTCTGAGTAAATTCAGTTTGTGATTATCTTGCTGCCCTGAACGTTTTTCAAAGTGTGCATAGCATACATCTGTCATATAGAATATACATAGCATACAGGCTATTTGCTGTCTCTTCAGATCTGTCATGGACATGATTAAATTAAGCCAAATAGTCTAATTAATTGCAGAGAAGTTATTGATGGATTCCAAATTTATCCTAAAGCACGTGGTGGAATAGAATAAATATATGTTGCACATTTCCCACCTACGTCTCGGACAATATACTAAACAATCTCCCCATGTATAATGTCTAGGATTGCTTTTCAGAGGATATATTTTATAAAATAGATAGTTAAGTCTAAGTATGTCACCGTGCTGAGGATTACAGGACTCCTCTCTCCGTAATCTCTTGGGGGTGAGGGGAGGCAAGGGGAGGGGCAGAAACAGGAAAGTGTGTCTCATTAAAATGAATCTTAAATGAGAAAGTTCTCAGGAAGCTGGTAGTATCTCCCTGTTAGAAACGTCTAAGAGCTAATCAGAGAAAAACTATAATTTTTGAAATGATGGCTCTTCTTTAAAATGTGTTTTCTTTCTCATTATCATAAAGACTATAGTTGGGGGCAGTTGTGTTTTATTTCAATACTTTTTTTTAATAGGAAAGTGACCTGGAGCCTCCATTTTAAGCTTTACCTTTTATTCTATTATGTGGCAGTTACACTAAACAGAGTATTAGAAGTTCTAGATCTCTTTGTAGACTTGGTTTACCTTCTTTATAAGTTAGCATCTTAAGATTTTGGATTTTTGGCTTTGTGTTAAAGCATATTTGGGATTCTTTGTATTTTTATTTTTTTAAGAACTCATACACTCAGCTTCACTATTTTAAAATTAAGTTCCCCTTTCCCCCTTGACCCCACGAAGGGATGCTAACCTTTCTGCAGGTATTTTCTCTGTCTTTGCATAATCAGTTCTCTTTTATCTTTTAGCTTTTGCAGTCTTGGAATTTTCCAGTCTGTAGTCAAATGAATGTTTTGAGAAGTAGGCATTCAGAAAAGTGTAAATATAAAATCTAGTTCTGGTTTCTGGGGTTTGTAGATAGAAGTATCTAAAGTAGAAAAATGCTGCTATCATTCACAAGAAATAAATCCATAATGTCATATGTGAAAGCTTCTGGCATTAAAGAATAAATAGCATTTTTCACTTTAATATCAGTAAGTAATTCTATGTAGTCCGACTGGGCATCTTAGCATTAAGAAAAGTTTGAGATCAGATACCAATTAACAGTATTAACAAAATGGAGCTATGATAATGGGTTAATGATATACTGAATCTTAAGAGAGTGACTCTAATCAGTACATAAATAATAAAGAGCAGAATTTGTCACGATGAAAAGGATACGATGTTTATTTTAAGATACTCTCCTTTTTTCACTTTTCTACATCATTAAAAATAATAGCTGATGACCACTTCACTATTTCCTTAGCAGTTTGATTTCTTTTCGTGTGTGTGTGTGTGTGTGTGTGTGTGTGTGTGTGCAGCCTTTCAAAATGTAGACACTGATATCTATCATACTGTCGTTTGCTTGGAAAGTTTTCAGTTAAGAGACTAAGTATTTAGAAAAAAATCTTGATTTCTGGTTGAATCCAAACAAATCTGCATGTATCCAATAGAAATTTACTTTCTACTTGACTGAACTATTTCCACTATGAAAGTCCAAGTTTGTATCCTGTAACCACCATCATTCTGCATTTTTTTATGTAGATGCAGTATTCTTATGGAGATGATGTATATATGGAATGAATTTGTTTTGTAATGTATTGCTTTGTTGGTTAAATATAAATATAATTGATGTAAACAATAATAAATCAATCATTTGGACTATCTGTATCTGTTCATCTTTCAGAACTTTGTACTCTCAAGTCTTTCTATAGAATATTTTGACTGTATAGCATGCTACTGTTATAAATGTATAAGAAAAATACACATACATAATTCTACAAACTGTATCATATACTTAGTATTTTTTTACTATTCTTTTTGGGGAAATTTTGAGTTTCAAATTCCCTCCCTTCTTCCCACTTCTTTCCCTAGCCACTGAGAAGGCAAGCAATTCTCATATACTTACCAATAAGAACAAATAGGCACTAAAATGTAGACATATTTTAATGGAATAAATTGCAAAGTAGTTATAGAGATACATATTATGAAAAGTGAGTAATGGCCAAAGCTTGTCTGTTTCTTAATGTGTCAGTATTAGAATTCTATTTTGAAATTTAGAAGAGGAGGAATGACTTGGGTCTTGCATTTTAGTTCTCTCTTCCATCATTGGAATTGGTATTGTATTAGACCTTTAAGACAATATTTCATTTTCCTTTCATGGGGGTACATCCTTTTCCTGCAGGCTTTAGGATATGATAATAGAATGCTTGAATGTTAGTTAGAAGAGGACATTGTGTGTCACCTAGTGACAGAAGAGGGCCCTGAGGAGAAAAAGGTTGAGTGACTTACCTGTTATGTTGTGTTACAATGTGCTGATTAGGCCTTATCCAAACGTAAAGGAAATATAAGCCCATCTGATTACTAATACTAGTTATTTTAATTTAACTTATAATTTCAATAAAAAACGGATTAAAAACCCATTTTCAAAAGTTTAATCATGCTAATAAATTTACTTTGAGACAAGAATAGAGCATAGTTACACCAGACAACAATATGTAAATAATAGTCATTCCTTAAAAAGAGTTTAAACCAAAAGTTAAAATTTGGTTCTTGGCTATATAAAACATTAGAACTAAAAGCTACAATAAGCCAATAGCTTAATATGCAAATGATTTTCTGAACTGGTAAGTACTTTTTAATAGTTTTCTAATTCAAAAAAATCATTGGCATACCATAGCAGTAGAGTGACTGTTCAGCATGTTGAAATGCTTTTCTGAAAACATTTAGGAAGAAATGATAACCAATTTTAATGGTAAAAGCTATTTTATTATTTCTCTGTACAACACTAGGATATGGGGAAAAACACATTTTGTTATTCATACATTTAATAGGCTCTACTGGAAGAGTTCCTGGATAAAGAAAGGGGAAAAAACTACCTTCTACAGTACATAGGAGAATAGTATAGCAAAATCAGTATTTATTACTGCTTAGAACTTTGTCCAATATTGCATATTACAGCTTAAAAACAACAAAAAAATCAAGTTTTGTACATAATTGCCCTTAACAATCAATTAATAAAAATCACCAGAAAATCCAAATGACTCGAAAACTAACTGACTTTCTTTGAAGTAGATTAATTTCACAGTAACCACCTGGTAATATTTTTAGAGATTTCCTTAAGGAATCTAATGATATAATTAGAAGAACCAAGAGCAATCGTTTCTGATTCTCTAGGCAAGGTTTAAAAATTACAGGACTTGAGCTTTCAAAGTAATGAAGATACGTTGACTCACTTAGAGTAAATGTTCATATGCCACTCATTGTGGGATTTTCTGGCAAAAAAAAAAAAAAAGTTATCTGTAAAAGGGTTCCTTGTTGCATCTCCTTAAGTCTCCACCTGTGGTGTACTAGAGTCAGCATTTCACCCCATCCACTCACCCCCTGTGGTACTCTCCATCCATTAACACCTTACTGGGTATGGAAAGTGAATTAATGAAAATGAGTCAATGGGATTTAATTCTCTAATGAAACTGTTAAATCTAGGGATGTTTGGGTTATTTAGACAAGTTAGGAGGTAAACAGGAAAAGAATACATGGCCATGGCCATAGCCTACTGTTTGATTACAGTTGAAGATGATAAAAGAATAAGGTGAAGGTCTTTTTATTTTCATCTCAACCAGTCTAAAAGACTGGAAATGAAAGAACCCCTTACATCACTTTTGTTACTCTTGATTCCTTCTCAAACAATAGAAATCATCAAACTGCCATATGATACAAACACCTCTGTTTACTAAGAGCATCAGTGTAGACATTTTGCTCTAAATATGTATGAAAGGATGATATGTGTAAATACACATGATATGTTTCTATGCACATGTGTGTGCATGTACAAGAATCACATATATATGCTTAGAACTTTGTCCAATACTGCATATTACAGCTTAAAAACAACAACAAAAAAATCAATGGAGAGCTATTAATTCTTATATACATATAATTGTGTAAGCAAACATATGGGTATATGTATATATGTGTATGTAGTTATATTATAGAATTTAAACTCACAACAATTTTATATCAATATTAGCAAGTATCAAGAATTATTCATTAGTCACAAGATTTGGGTTTTTTTCTTACAGTCACAAACACATCCTTTTATTTTTCCATCTACCGCCTTAATCGTTTTTATCTGGGACAACAGGGAAAAACCCCGTTGATTAAAGGAGCCTTGATCTATTGTCTTAAATTACCCTATTGGATAGAATATGACCAAGAGAATAAAGGACTGGATAAATCACTAAAATTAGAAAGTAGAGTTTATAGGCCTAATTCACCTCGTGCTTAAATTACTTCTTCAAAGTAAATGAAACACTTGGGAGGTGTGTAATTCTTGCAATATCCTGGGATACTACAGTATTTACCACTTTGTAATGGTGTAGATACTGAACAAAACCTGAATCAATTTAACACGTATGCCCCATTTTTAGATGTTAAAGGAGAAGGAAGGCAGCCAGTGCTTTTGGTAATGGGGGAAATGGGTATTGGGTCAGGTACATAGCCAGATTTCTAAGGTCGTGTGGTATACCACTCAACACAAAGCATCTTGTTTCCATATGTTACAATCTGGAAGATTACAAACCAGTACAAAGTAGCCCTATGTGGATTTACCCACATAAACTTTGTATCATAGGGTGTTACATTCAATCAAGGTATAACAAAGAGAATTAATATACAAGATTATATTTGTCCATATTGTCTGTCCAAGATAGATTTTCTTTATGTGAATAAATATTGAAAAGAAGAAAACTTTAAACAAAAGAAGAATGAAGAGGAAGAATGAAAGCTAAGAATAGCAACATTGTTTGAACAATGAGGGATAGAGTCAGAAGCAAAATAACTTGAGAACCCAAACTCAAGATGAATAAAAAGAGCAGTTGCCCATACTCAATTCATCTGGATAGATTTTTTTTAAGTCATATGATTATAAGAATTTCTTAAATTAAGTGAAAAATCTGTCTGGTTGTCTGGTAGAAGATGGGATTTCCGGGCCATGGTATTGCTCTGGATAAAATGGAAATAACTGGACTCTGGAAACGAATGAACTTATAAAGAAAAATGAGATAATTGGAGGAGGCTGGCAAATTTATATGTATACAATATATTTTTAAATTTAAAAACATAAACTATTAGAGCTGAAAGGGGATTTAGAAAAAATCTAGGTTAATCTCTGCATTTCCATCAAGAAGTGTGAGACTCTCAGTAGTTAAGTGAATTCACACAACTGATTAGAAGAGCTAAGACTAAAGTTGTAGATTTTATCACACTGGTATTGTGGTATAAATGGATAGAGCATCAGGCTTGAAGTCTAGAGATTGATATCTGAATCTTTTCTCAATGCTTACTGCCAATATTTCCATTAGCAAGTCAATCTGAGAGCCTTAGTTTCCACATATGTAAAATGGGGATACTTGAGAATGTCATTATGAGGATATTATTTTTCAAACTTATACATTTTATGAATTATTATAGTATGTTATTATATAATTAACAGAAGTGGTGTGGTGGATAAAATAGCAAAAAGACCTGAGTTCAAATCCATCCTCAAACACTTCTTATGTGTATTGCAAGTAACTTAATCTCTGTTTCTTCAACTTTTAAGTGGAAATAATAATAGCACCTATTGCAGTTATCATTAGTATCAGAGAGATAATATTTTTAAGACACTTAACATTTCTAGACATACTATGTAACTACTTATTCTTTTCCCCAATTTAGAATTAGAAGGAGCTAGACTAGATGTCCTATATTCAAGTTTTGTGACCTTCATATCATATATAAGTGTTCATTTTATGGGGCAACTAGGTGGTGCAATGGATATAATGCTGGGCCTCAAAATAGGGAGACTCACTCTTCCTCTCAGATACTTTGGAGTAGTGTGACCCTGGCCAAGTTTGCCTCAGTTTCCTCATCTATAAAATGGGAGGTGGGGAGAAGGAAATGGCAAAATTCTCCAGTATGTCTGCCAAGAAACCCCAAATGTTGTCAAACTCGACAGAAATAATTGAACGACAAAATTCACTTTGTAATATAATTCATTTGAATATATTTTAAGTTTGTGTAGTTCATGGGATATCAAGTTGGAAATAATCTTAGTCTTTGACTCATGAATCCACCTCACCTTAAACATCATAAATATGTTTGGAGGAAGGAAATGCCATGTTCCAAGGTCACCCAGCTCTGAAACTAAATCCGGAGGCAAAACCCTGTGATCCGCTGCTGCTCGCCCAGTATGTGCCACCAATGAAAATCTGCAGCTCTGTTACTCAATCCAGCTCTGAGAGCTTTGATCCTAGATCTGTCCATGCCATAACGAGACTAATACTCTGTAATACCTAGGCGACCTTAGATAAGTCACATCTCCTTCAAGAAGTGGCTAGCTCTAAACAATATCTTAGAAACTCTATCCATTTTAAATGATGAAGCAGCACAGTACATGATAATGAGTGTGGATGGGGAGTCACAGGACCCAGCTCTGCAGCTTCCTACCTCTGTGACTTTGGGCATGTCCATTAACTTCCCTTCTCAGATCCATCATCTGTAAAATGAGGTAGCTGTACTGGAAGATTCCAAAATCCCATGGCAGAGCTCCATTCCTTGAGGCTAATCAGAGAAACCCAATCCAAAATGAGAGGGATGATAGTCTTCTACAATACAGAGCGTCAACGGGCAGAGGTGGAATTTGGTATACTAATTTTTCTTTTCTTTTTATCTGTCTATATCATCTATCTATCACAATGATCTTTCTGTCTCTCTATCCTTCCATCCATCCGTCCATCCACTTTCTATGCATCCATCCATCTATCTACATATCTACCTCTTTCTCATCTATTTATCTATCCATCCATCCACTATCTATGTATTTATTTATACATCCATTTATCCATTGTCTTTCATCTATCTCTTTGCTCTGTTTGTCTATTTTCTATCCATCTATTCATCATCCACCCAGTGACTGTCTAACTATGTATCCATCCATTCATCTATTTATATCTATATCATCTGACTGTCCATCCATCTATTTATCTACTCATTGCCTATCTATACATCCATCCATCTTCTGTCTCTCTTCTGTCCATCTGTCTTTCTCTACCTATGATTTTATACCATGTTATATTACCATATGGTCTCAAGAATCAGAAAACTTGTTAATAAATTGCCCATAACAGTCTGATAAAATACCATAGAGAAAATAGCTACAGAATCAGAAAAATCAGCTAATTTTTAATAGAATTCTAAACATACTTCATTTTAAGAAATCTTGGTACATTCGAATGTGTGTTAACAAAATAGATTAAGTACACAAAAACATGCTTAGTAAAAAATTTACTGAGACACCTTTCAATAGTAACCCCTTCCAGTACATGTGAGTTTTATATTATTTATGAAAATGAAACTCACCTATCTGTTCTCTAATAATGATAACAGCTACTATTATTAGAATTTTAAAGTACTTTACATTTGTTTTTTTTATCCTCACAGTAACCTTGTGGGTAGATATTGTTATTATTCCCATTTTACAGATTAGAAAAAGAGATTAAATGATTTTTCCCAACATCATATAACTTTTAAGTTTCTGAGGTAGAATTTTAACTCAAGTCTTTTTAAACTACAAATCCAATTTTCTATTCACTGTGCCATCTGACCACTAAATATATTAATAATATAAAAGAAAGGTATCTGGCCTTTCCCAGTTATGTCCACCTGCCTAACAAATAAGCATTTATCATTCCTATAGTGTATCCCTTCAAAGTGTGAGTGAGCATATACACATTTCCAAAGGAACTTAATAAGGAGAAATTATTAATTATTTGATACCTCTATAACAAAATCTGAAGCTATATTTATTAGGTTTGTTTTTTTTTCTTTCCATAATAAATCAGAATTTAGGAAATATAGAATTATAATAAATCTCAAGTCTTTCTGGTATAGTAATTTTCCAACAATATCTTCTTATAGACACTTCCCTCTAGTGAGAAGAAAGCCACAACTTCGGTGTTCATTCCACATTGGGATAACAAACAGGAAGTATCTTCTTCATTCATTGAGTCCAAATCTGCCTTTTTCATAACCTCCACTAAGTATTGCTGGTTCTGCTCTCTGGGGCCAAGGAGAACCAAACTCTCACATGAAAGCCTTGCAATACTTGAAAATAGCTACAGTCAGAGAAATCGGCTAATTTTTCCCTAAAGCTTCCAGAAATTTTCATCTTGTTTTTGGCTTGAGAATTTTAAATTAAAGCTGTTCTATTCCATATTCTTCTCTAAGCCCTTTACTCTCTTCTTTCTCTTCTCTCCTCCTTTTATTCATTTTTTAATCTCCTTTTTACTTGTCTGGTCACATCGAACCAGCACAATGAAGCACAAAGATGCCTCTAAGTATCTTAGAGCAGAAGAGAATCCACTTTTGTAAATGTAAAGAATCTTTAAAATAGTATCCAGATCACATTAATTTCCCAAGTTATATGTCTTCTGAGAGGTGGAGAAAGAAATTAACAGAGGTTTAATGGAACTGGTCCAAACATCTATATGGGGTGTCTTCTGCTCTATAAGTTTTCTCTCTCATGTTTCCTGTAGATCATAGGACCAAAATTTAGAATTGAAAGAGAATATAGATAGGCTAGTTCATTTCCCCTGTAGATGAGGAAGCTGAGGCACACAGAGGTAAATGAATTGACCAAGGTTATATGGGAAATAACTTGAAGAGACAGAAATAAATCCAGATTCTCTCGACTCCAAATTTAGTGATTTTTTGGGTAATTGTGTAATACCTGTATAGCTAACTTATTTATCCAACAAAGTCTCAGTCAAAAAAGGAGTGTTGGGTAGAAAGAGGATATTCTGTTAACCATATGTGGTTCAAAAAGCACTTTCTTAACTTTTAAAAGAGTTTTGAAACCTAATAAATAAAAATCAAAGCAGTCATTTATACTTTCAAACTAAAAATCAAAAATGGAAGTTTGAAGGTTCATTGTTGTGGAAATGTTAGTGGTTTAATGTTTTTGGATTTTTTAAGCTTGAAAAGTACATAATAATAATAATTTCACATATTTGGTACCTAGACTCCAGAGACTGACAGGTTCTCCCCCCCAAAAAAAAATCTGATTTATATCTTTAATCCAATTTTCCTTTTTCAACTCATACATCTTTCCTGAAGTTTCTCTAATCAGTGATAAAGTGCTGAATCCATCAGTATTCCTATTCCAAATAGTTAAGTGAGAATCCAAAGTATTAACATTCTTTAAGAACAAAACATGATTTCCTGCTCCCGATGCTTTAGGTTTACAGCCCTTATGCATAAACCTATGGTATAAACACATCCATCTGCTGTCAGAGCTGGAAAAGATCTTAGCAAGCATCTGCCCCCCCAAAAAAAATTGTGGTACTTCCCTAGAAAGGGAAAATTGGTTGAGTGTGAGATGTCAGAAAAGGAGTGTACAAGTAATTCACAGTATGCATATTTTCCCCCTCTATAATTTTCTCTGCTATTGAGTCACCTATTAAATCCTGACTAGCTGCCATCTCACTTAAAATCTTAATTCAGGACTCTGGAATACTGAAAAGCATTTTGAAGAGGAAGAGGAAAGACAAAGGATGATTCCAAAAAGGATATGGGACCATTTAAAATTTCTTGATGCTCATTATCCAAGCTACCATAAAAGTTACTGGCAAAATATCTGTAGTATTATATGCACAGTTGTTTGAATTTTAAGCATGATATTGGATTTTAAAATTCCTTCTCCTCCCTACACCCATCATTCATAGAACTCCTTTTATCATAAAACATAAATGTATTGAGACTTGCCTAAATTTTCATATTCAAATAGGGATGTGAACTAGAATGGTGATTTCATCAATCTAGGAACTCACAGATGAAAAAAATTAATTCTTTCAATGCATGTCAGCATCTATTCAGCAGCTCTATAGTCTTGCAGAGCTGTCTGGAGCTCTTCAAAGAAGAAGAAAATGGAATATTTTCAATTCTATTAAGATATCCTTCTTAAGTTACAAACCAGTTTCATGATTAATTGTTCCCACCCATTTAGTTCATTTTGTGATAACAAATTAATCCCCAAATAGATTCCAGAGAAAAAGTCTCCTATAACCATAGACTATAATCATAGCTTTAAGCAGTCCTAGCCCTAGTATCATAAATACTCAGGAAACCTAATGAGAACTGATTACTAGCAAAATCTCATCACCCCAAAAGTTTTTTTTTTCTTTTCAGTCATTATCTACCAATGGTGGGCTCTCTTCTTATACTACTGGAAGCACATTTTATTCAATTTTGTTCTCTTTTCTTTCACAAATATCCTTCCATTGCCGCAGTATTTAATCTTTTATAGTTAAGATGACATTTACCTTGCCCAGTAATGTTCCTTTACCCATCTGTCCACATTTGCATACAGTTTGCTTATGTCTGTATAAATTATGAGAGCGTCAAATGCTGTGGTTATCCACAAGGGAATGAATCTACATAGTCATTCTATTTATTTACGAGGTGACACTTACATATACCAGATACTAGAGATATAAAGGAAAAACAAAGCAGTCTGCCCTCAGAAAGCTTACAGTCTCTTATTGTGACTGGACAGAATTGTCTCTGGACAGTTGTTTGGCAATAGGGGATTTTGTGATAGAATGGGGACAGAGAAACACAAATCTTTGTCACTAAAGCAACTAACTCAAAGTTCGTGGCCAGTGACATTGTGCCAGAAGTACCACTGTGGCATAGGACCTTCTGTCAGTAGCTCATCAGCTAATAGATTTATTGATTACTTTCCAGATGTTGTAATTTTTTCCACCTTTGCCAATGTAATTCTTTGATGTTTCTTTTAATTTTGCTTCCAAATATCTGGTAAAAAATTTTAGTTTTGCCCCTAGAAAGCAGAACCAGTAGTAATCAGTGGAGGATGAGAACAAGGCAGCATATTTAGGTTTCTTGTCATGACAAATAAAGATTTTCTAATAATTACAGATATTCAGAAGTAAATGGGCCTGTTTTAATATGTGGTGGATTCCTCCTCATTAGAGATCTTTAAGATGAGTCTGGGCAATTACTAGATAGATATATCATTAAAAGAATGACTTTTGTGGGAGAGTCGGACTAAATGGAAGTCCCTTCCAGGGCTTAATTTTGTAATGCTGTGATTCTGTGATACTTTAGACCGAAGGTATATAGAAAGGAAAAGAAATTGGGGTAGTAAGAGCAGAAGAAATCATAGAATCTAAAAGGCTGAAAGTACCTTAAAATCTTATTTATTTATTATTTATCATAAAACAAATAATTTATTATTATTTGTAAGAATAAATAAATGCTTATTGATTATAAATTCTGATTTATTATCAATTATTTGATAAATTGACCATTTATTATAATTGCCACGCAAGTAA
Source organism: Antechinus flavipes (assembly GCF_016432865.1). Lineage (NCBI taxonomy): Eukaryota > Metazoa > Chordata > Mammalia > Dasyuromorphia > Dasyuridae > Antechinus > Antechinus flavipes. The sequence goes on along the minus strand of NC_067403.1, from coordinate 11,988,855 downwards.
AAAAATCAGCCTCCATTTTATCTCTGACAAGTGATCATCTGGCTTTCCCTAAAATATCAAAAGTCTATAGAATTCGGTTTCCCCCAACGCTGACAATTTATTTCTAAACAGGTACAAAGGTTAAGAAGGCTTTCTTTGCATTCACCTTAAGTCTGTCTTTTTTTTTTGAACTTTCACTCTTTCATCCTAATTCTGCCTTCAGTGGCCATTCTTTTTAGGCATGGAGAGACCTCCAAATATTATAAGACAGCTTGTCTTTACTTCTGAAACCTTTTCTTTTTTCATGCTGAATGGCCCCACATGTGTCAAGGGAACCTGATATGGCAGCTGAAGTTTCCCCAACATCTTGGTCACTTTCCTCTGTATCCACTGTAGTCTGTGGCTCTCAGGAATGACCAGAGAAATAGAATGTACACCGGGAATAAGAGGAACAGAAAGAAATGGGGAGAATTGAAAGATTTAAAACTCAGATTTCAATAGGGGAAGAAGAGAAGAATTCCTTATTGGACATAAAATTACCTTTACTGTGAACTCTCCACCTCAACACTCTACAGCATAAGATTAAAGAAGTGGTAGTATATGTTGAACAGAATAATAGACTGATGTTGGCCTTGATGTAATATAAATAGTGCTTTCCCTTTCAGTGTTGTTTCCTGTTTATCTTATACATCACTTTATACACATCTACTTGCTTCTTGTCTCCCTCATTAGATTTTAAGCTCCTTGAAGGCTTTTGCTTCTTTTTATATCTATGTCACTTAACCCAACACCTGGGATATAACAGGTGCTTAACAAATATTTACTGATTAAGTCCTTCTAGATTTCAATGGCTGCATATTTTCCCCCTGCTACATTTTGAAGGAAACTGCTTTTAATTCAACAAACATTTATGAAATAGCCACTCTGTGCAAAGGACTGTTCAGCTCTAGAAAAGAAAAAAAAAAAACAAAACAAAACAACTCTCACAGAGTTTAAGTTTTACTAGGGGAAATGGCATGTAAACCTAATTAACTTCAAGATATTTGATGAAGGGATTACATCTAAAAGAAAGAAAGCCTCCCACTTAGGTTCCATATTCCAAGTGAAAAGAGTTTGAATTAAAGGGAAACATTTCTGTACACTATAAAAGTTGCAGCCTCTATGGAAGATTTAAATTAAGATGAATATGATAGATTGTAAGTTAGAAATAATAGTCCTGTGTGATCTTAGGGAGTCAATGGGAAATTATTTTTAATTTCCTGTTAAGTGGAGGAGTAGTGTATTATTTAACTTTTCATATTATATAGGGGGGTTCTTCTTTTAGTTAAAATGTTTCTGAGAATTATAGACCTTGTGCCACAGATCAAATATATTTTCACTTTGACACATGTCAACTTATGCTTCCTCTATTATCATTTCACATAGATATTTGATACCTAAGAAGTTTAGGCAGATTGGGGACATATCATTTTTGTTCTCATTCATTGGGGGTATCCAAGATATAGCAATAATAATGAAAGTAATAGAATAGCACTGATGAAACAGTTTCATCACATTGACTTTGTATACTTGGTTTGAAAAGTATCAATCTTATTTTAGGAAAAGGGAGTGACTTGCTGAAGATTGTTCATTCCCAGATCCCACGACTTTAAACCGAATTCTCTATCTCATATGTTATTCAAGAGTATATTTCACTTTGTTGTTTTCACACTTTAAGTTCATGCTTAGACTCTCACCTAATGAAGGCAAACATTCACAGAAATTCTGAAATTTGAAAGTCATAAGTTATTCATCTTGCAGCCAAGGTTTGGGTGTATGTTAGTCAAAACAATGAGGGAAGGAAGAGGGAACATAAATGAGAGGGAATGGAAGGGGAAGAGAGACGGGGTGATAGTTCCAGCAAGGAGACAGAGACATAGAGAGAATTAAGGACAAGGAAGACAGAGAAAGTATGAATAAAAGAGCTTAAGTGTAGTAGGAATTAGGAAATAACATCATAAAAAATAAAAAGAAATAGCATTATTGAAGTGAAAAGGATGCTAAACTGAGTAGAAGGAGGAAAGTAGAGATAGATTAGAGCAAACAATTTTCATTTAGAGGTCAAGTGATTCTTCATAATATAAGCTTCATATATAGCAAAAATAGATAGGCAGGTTGCTGACTAGATAGAACACTGTGCTTGAGTCTTTCAAGTCCATCCTCGATGCTCATCACCTGGATGAGCATGGTCAAGCCACTTAACCTCTATTTACCTTCATCTCCCAGAAATAGCAGACCATTCCAGTATCCTTGCCAAGAAAAGTTCAAGAACAGTATGGTCCATGAGGTCATGAAGGGAACGACATCACTAAACAAACTGCACAACAGCAGCAAAATGATATGCAGCTGAGAAAACAACTACGGCTCTTTGGATTGGTGTCTCACGTGAAGCATCTTATCATTTGGCAATTGTCATTTTTTAAAGACAACCTCCTGTATGAAGGGCAGATTGCAATTTGAGATTGGCGATTGTTAGTATTGTTTCTCTTTGGCAAAGGGATAATTTATCCACTGGTTCCTGGCATAATTTTCTATTTTCCCTTAAGATTGTAACTACCGTAACATATCAGACTATTCAATGAATCCTCATAATTTCAACTACTCAAATGGAATCTGATTATTCAGATTGGGAGCCAGATTGAAGGTCACCTTTTCAAGAAAACTTGTCTCCTTTCCATAGGCAATGTGAATTAACAATTATATTTAGGGTAAAGCTTTAAAAGATTTAAGAAAAATTGTTTGTAAGCATTCATCAAGCATTACAGAGCCATCTGTTCATAAATACACAATTCTTAACCATTTTCCAACTAGATACCTGTCTTTTTGTCAAATGTTTTGTCATGGTGGAAAGCAAGAAAAATTAAAATACAGTACGTAGAGCTACATCTTTTTCAAATTTTTGTTGTCATTCGGCTTTCTTACCCCGGCCATCCAGAATCTTAGAACAATCTGCTTTGTATGAGCTGAACCACAGAAAACAAAGTGTGCTAAGAAGTCAAGGATAAAAAAAATCTTGTTGAGTTTTCTCTGATCCAGCTGTCCTCTGTTCAAGTCCTGGATTGGAGGTGAATGAGAGTAGTAATGAGAACAAAAAGGAAGAATATAGTCAGCTTTTCTGACCCTGATAGGAATTGGGCTTTACCTTTCAGGGGAACCACCATTAAAGGCAAAGCAGTTCTTTGGAAAGAGCCTAGAAGGTTTTAGAGTGGAATCCAACCACACAGCATTCACGATATGACTTACTTGTCTCCTTCATCTACCCCTAAGCAAGTAGAGGGAAGAGGTGTTGGGAACTGGCAGATTAGAGTCTTCTGTCTCCAGGGATCGGCCCCACTCACACTGGGTTCTAGTAAATCCCACTTCAGTAATAAAGCTTCTGGATCTTTAAAGTGTAATTGGGCATCTCAACATTCTCCATGCACAGATTTATGTTTGGCACATTGTTATCTCGCATAGAAAAAGGATTTGTTGCCCCAGATGACAAAGTCAGAGGCAAGGGTGCAAGGCAGAATGTTAACATAAGATCATAGCATTAGAATTGGAGGAGATCTTGGTGATGACTCAGTCCAATGACTTCTTCTTTTACATATGACAAAAATAAGACTAGGAGAAATGTGACTTGTGACTTGTCCGAGAGCACATGTTTACTAAGTGGAAGACTTGAGTTTTGCAGACGGCTTGTCAGCCTTCAAATTCAGCTCCTCTCACTATAGATTCTCCTAAATAATGTTCATATGTATACATGTGTGTGTATGTCTCAATAATAAGTTGCACTGTCCCAATTAGCAATGGAATATGGTTTCCATCACTGGAAGTTTTAAAGCCTAAGAGAAATGAGCAGTTGTTCAAGATTGTCTAGACTAGCAAATCTGTATAGATTACATGCAGAAATTTCTGAAATCCTTTCAAAATGGCAGTAAAGTCAGTTATCTTCATAATAATATGACTACATAATTTGCATTTTTGTTCATTATCTCATAAGGATGCAGACTCCACATGGCAGCTGCCTTTAAGAAATGATCACTTGTCAGATTTGGTGGCGTCTGAAAGAAGAATATCCATAAATATCGGAAAAGACTATTGAAATACTCTTTGCCTTTCCAGTTAGATATCTGAATGAGGCAAGAGTTTCTCCATGATTTTCAGACAGAATAACATATAAAAGCATTAAATATAGAAGTAGATAAGATAATCTAGTCATTATTTATTGGACCAAATATTAGAAAAATTTGCCAAAAATTATGTAAGAGAATGCTTCCTTCACAATTTTTTGTTTTGAAAAAACAATTTTTAAAATGTTTTTATTTTAACAATTAATTATGTTTTTTTGTTGTTGTTGTTTTGGAGGGTTTTTTTCTTTTTTGATGTGGTAATTGGAATTAAGTGACCTGCCAGGGTCAGACATCTAAGTAAATGTTAAATTATATGACTAGATTTGAACTCAATGCCTTCAGTCTCCAAGGCTGGTGCTCCATCCACTATACCATCTAGCTGTCCTCTTTGTTGTTATTATAAATTAATTCATGAAGTAATATAGTAAGATTTATTTTTTAAATTTCTAACATGGTAAATACCTATAATGTATAACTCATCTAAATTGTAAAATGTAAAACCAATATGTTGGAAAACTGTGGATCTAGAAGACAATTGAGGTGAGATCAGTTGAATTCAAAATCATAACTCATAAATAAAGAATTGTATTTTATATACATACCTGGTAATAAGGCAGCAAAAATATTCTTTTTTTTTGAAGGACTTAATTTACTTTATATTACTTATCTTCCCACATAAATCCTAAGCTCAAAAAATTTAATGGATTCATATTATCTTAGAAATAAGATTCAAACTTGTATTCCTTAACATTCAAGGCCCTTCATAACCTGAGGCTATACTATATTTCCAACTTTGATCTCACACAAATTCTTACTATGCTTTCCATGTCAAGTGGCAATTTAGAGTACCCAAACAGGAATACTCCTTGTGCAGGAGAGAGGTCCTAGGCTTTTATTGGCTCTCTCACCTTCTGTGCTTGGAATGGCTCCCTCCTTGCATCTTTCTGGTATTCTGCCCATCCTCAAGACTCATTTCCAATTCTGCTCAGTCCATAAGGAATTCCCCGATACTAAGGCAGCATGGCAGCATGGGAGTAGGCGGCAGGCATAGGATTTAAAATCCGGAATACCTGAATTCAAATTCCAGCTCAATAATAGCCGCTGTAATTCTAGGCAAGTCTCACCTTCTCTGTGCATCAATATCCCCATGTAGCAAAAGGAGGAATTGTACTCGATGGTCTTCAGTTCTTTCCTGCTTTAAATCTATCATCTATTATTTCCCTTTCACTCTGCACAAGAAAATTTCTTTTCCTCCTTCAATCCTTGTTCATCACTCTTTTTCTTCTTCCCTTATATACTTATTATGATTTATTTTCAATGAGTGCAGATGTTCTATCCCCAAACTAGATGAGAATTTCTGTGAAAATAAAAGTTCCTTGAGAGGAGTTATCAGTGTAATTTATGAAGGTATCCCTAATTCTGGCCCAGGATATTACAGTTAGTGAGTATTTAACAAATCTTTGTTGAAATTCAATGAATTGAAGCTAGAGAACCTCGATTATTTATGGTTTTATATTTTCCTTGACATTCATCAGTGTTCTACACATAAGAGATACTTAGTCATTGTTGGCTTAATTGAATTAAATTATATAATTTAATGAGACCAATATCATAGGTTGATTCCTGATATGAGACAGGTAGTTCTACTATGTACGTTCTATGAATAAGCAAACTTCCCTTGAGTTTTGCCAACTATCTCACAGATAGGTACCACTGGACCCAGGGGAGATGTGCAAACAATATAACAAGAGAATGGGACTGCATTGGGGAAACCAATCATTCATTTTAGGAGAGGAAAAAAATCATTCAACGAGCCTGCCTTTGCAAAGAGACGCTAGCTATATGTTCTCATACAATGGAAATATATCATCTCAGGCTCAAAAAAAGAGTTGATTTAAACCTATCACTACAGCTATGAGAATGAACTCAAACCAAATTTATTTATTTAATAAGGTACAGAAATGAACAAATTGTTTGAATTGATAGGGACCGAAGAAAAGTATAACTAGAGGAAGGAAATAGGCTTCTTTAAATTGTCTTAAGCTAAATTAGACCATTAAGTTGAATGCCTTCATTAAACTTTTGTGTTTTATGACCTCCCTCCTTACCTCCTTTTTTCCTTCCCTTTCTTTTCTTCCTTCCTTTGTTTCCTCCTTCCTTCCCTCCTTCCCTTTCTCTGTCCACTGAGCCTCCTACCTTCAAAATGGCTAAACAGGTGACCTCAGAGTTAGGAAAACATGAGTTAGGTCCTTCCCCCTAAACATATGATGATAGGCTACTTAATCCCTCAATGTCCCAGGTAACAAAGAATATAACGTTCAGGACATGTCTGTATATGCTAGTGAAAGATATTTCATCAATGATCAGTCAGTATCTTAATGTTCTCATAAGCCTGCCTGCCAAAAAAAAAGCTCATGCTTGTTTTATTGATGTCTTTTCACATATTAAAAATAATTTCTAGAAATATTCCCCTCTCTTCAGATTGAATAGTAAAAAAAAAAAAGCAAAAATACTAAACAAAGCAACCATATTTCAGTCAATAAGCATTTATTTATGCCCTACTCTACATATCTTGACAGTTTTTTTTTTTTTGCATATCCAAGGTGACATTTCATCACTGATTCTGCCTCGTTATTTTTAACATTCTGTGTGGTCAGTTTGAGGACTTGGAGTGAGCAAAATTCATCGCTGTAACTGGGCTTCTTTAAAACATTCATTGCTTTGCTCCAATCCGCATCAATACACACATCTATTTCCTCTTTCTCTTATTTTCTCATATCCATCATTCCTCTATCATCATCACCTAGTACAATGAAAGTGGGATAAGGTCTGAAGCTGTGATTTCATTGGAATATGGAACTTCCCAGTGAAAAAGCTCCCTCTACCAATACAAATAGACACCCTCTCCCTATACAAGTAGGCACCCTCTCCCTAACTCATAATTGCAGAGAATTGCTTGGAGAAATGAGAAGTGAAGTGTCTTGCTCAGTGTTTGAGCACAATTTGAACTCCATTCTTCTTGGCCTGGAGGCCAGTCCCTATAGCCACCCCCCTCCTCCCCGCTCTCTATATAGATACAGCATCATTTTTATATTAATAATAAAAATGATTTTCCTGTGGCTCACAACTTGAAGAAAAAAACATAAGGTATATTTTGCCACCATGATCCATCCCTGAACTTATAACGTAAGGATCATTCTATTTTGTTTTTGTTAAGTCTAAACAAAATTTTAATCTTTGTGGTGATTTAAGTGGCAAGATTTTTCTTTCTCTTTCACAGAAATCATGGCCCAGTTGCCATGCAATTATATAAACTTCAGGCTGGGAAACATTTCTAATTGTGAGGAAAACAGAAGGTATGTGCATATTATTTTAGGTGTTTGGTTCCTAAATCGATATTGTGAATTTGTATTTATCGTTAATGGGGAGAACAGCTGTGTTTATAAATAGTTGTGTGAAAGAGTCTTTGCCCTGCTTATGGGGGAGAGGAGATTGTTTTCGTGTAGAATGGAGGAAGTACCTTTCTCTTGTGTTTTATAGGCAGGGCCCATTAGGAAATCTCAGGTAATTGAATTTTTCCAGTGAAATAACCTTGTTAGGTGTGTGACCTTCTACATTGAAGTGGGATATGATTAGTACAAGTGTTCCTGCTTCTCTCTCCGCTTTCTTCATCTTAAAGGATTTTAAATGAATTTGTTAAATGTCATATCCCAAAGGGAGAAATAAGAGTTCCTTTCTTTCTGACTGGGCTCTTCTTAAACCCATTTCTTTAGAATGCCATTGAATACTAGGGATGCTTTGTAAATTCAAGGCAGCTCTCGAGACAACCTTACGCTACCTCACTAAGAAATAGGGACAATTCTACTGAGAAGAGGAGGGGCTCATGACAATGACTTTCTGATCACAGGTCATCAGGAGATAGTGAATCATAGAACAGGGTGAATATTCCCACTTGGACAGACTTCCAGAGGTAGTAAAGAGTAGAAGAACCTGGTGTGCTGTTACAGTCCATGAGTCAGTCAGACAGGACTGAATAACTGAACATGCAGTGCTCCCAGAAGAGCCAAGGAACCTTTCATAGCATATTTCTGGGGCTGCTTTGGCCCATCTGACTTGATCTTTCTCGTGTACCCATCCTATTCCTTGTCCTTTCCAGATAAGAATCCTAACTACATATCTAAAGTCCAGACCATTTTCTTTTTATTCTGAATTGAAACTTCTGCCTAAATTTGTCTTTAACGCCCTCGGCAACCATAATCTAGTCTTTCTCCAATAAAAACAAAGCTCAAACTCATGTCCTCCACAAAACTTGTCTAATCCAGGCAGTATAGAAGCATATAAAACATGCCCTTCTACTTTCATAATCTACAAATGTTATCTCATTTTAATCTCATAGCAACCTCAGGATGGAGGTACTTTTTATTATAATTTTTAGCGATAAGAAAGTTGTGAACAGATGTAGTTTAAATGGCTTACCTTGAGACATAATATTAATGAGAATCTTCAGCCAGACTTCCTGAATCCAAGCCTATGAAGCCTAGTGGCAAGCTATGGAATGCCATAAGCTAACCAATGCAAACTGAGTAACGTCCGGAGAAAAACGAGCTGTTCGTGTTGGGTATGGAGTTGGCATAATCCATCACAAATATGGAATGATGAAAAAGATCTAAAATAAATGTTGACTACAAAGAAATGGGTGATCAAGAAGGAAGAATACGTCCCATTAAAATGAAGCAAGTAATTGTTTCAGAGCATTGACCAGAAACATTCCAATCTAAGAATCAAAATAGGAATTAATCTAGTTCTCTTCTACTTAGAATATTAGTCAAAAGGCACGCTGCAAATCGAGGGATTAAAAGAAAATGAATTTATGCATGTGTCTCACTATTGAATAGGAATGTCACAATTAATCTGACAAAGTCAATGATGCATGTATCTTTTCAGTTTCACTAAGGAATATGTAGTTTTACAATTGCATTTAACTTCTAATATTGGCCACCATTGTGAAATTCAAAACATTTCAAATAAATTAATGAAGGTTCATCGAGAGATCCTAATTTAGAATACCTTTCTCAGATGCTTCTTTGGCCAATTCCTTCCCGCTTCTTATTGCAGAAATGAGTAGATGATGAAGAAATACAGATTAATTAGGCTTTGCTCTTCCCAAATTGGTTTCTGTTGCCCAGTAAAAAGTCTAAATACATTGGAAGGAGAACATTTCAAAATCCTGTCTTTTGGCTTTTGATGAACTATAAGTTATCTGTAATACATGATAAATGCCAGTGGTGATGAAAATATTAAAAAAAAAAAAAGGAGCTATCCATTTAAGCCATTCCTAAAGTCTTGGCAACGAGAGCAGAAATAGCATGTTTTAATGAAGTAATGCATATGTATAACTCAATTGCCCCTGTAATGAAGCATTTAAAAGGAAGTGATAATTTGAGGAAGATAATGAAGGTGATATATGCTTAGCTATTCTATAATTAACTGTAAGGAATAAAATCAAGTGTCCAGAGGATTCCATTAGCATATATTCATCATCATCTATGTCTCCCTATCTATATAAGTCAATGTATTACTTCTCTATAAGAATTACCATTGGTTTTCAGCTCAGCCTATCAAATAAGGTCCAAATTTCTTAGCTGCTCATTCAGCATCCTTCAAGAAAGCTTCTTTCCAATTATATCTTAGATCATTCACCTTTATGTGTTCTACACAATATGAAAATTCATCCTTCTCTCTGTTCCCTAAACTTATCCTTGACGTTCCTACCTCCCTGCTTTTACTCATGGCCCTTTCTATGCCTGGAACATTCTTTTCCAAATCTATACCAGTAGATGTACTTCTCATCTATGGGTTTCAGTTCAAAAGTCATTTTGAGTCATATAAATATGGGTACAATCCTATATCTTTTATTAGACTACAAGCTTTATTCACCTTTTTATACTTAATATGTCCATTGGCCACTTAGTTTAAATGCCAAATGTACACTTGTCGAAAAGACTATTTAATGGAGAACCCACATAGGGCAAGTACTCACAAGATGGTCAGAAAAAGCAATACAAGGACACTCTCTAGGTCTCTCCTAAAAATCTTTGAACCAATTGTATGATATGGGAGACACTGGGGCAGGACTACCCAGCACAGCAGGACTGCCCAGCACGGCGTGCCCTCATCAGAGAAGGGGCTCCGCTCTGTGAGCAAGCAGAATCACATTGCCTCAAAAGAAGTGGGAGATACACAGTTAAAGAAGCCTCTAAATGTTCATAGGGATAACTTGTGCCTGACCTGGGCCAGAGAATTTCCATGTTGTGCTGGTCTGATCAGCCACAGTCAGGCAGACTAACTTGATTTTAACATCGTGACATCATTTTGGTCCTTTTCGAGAACAAAGGGCAACAACTGTAACCATACCCAACCAACCATATGCTTAATGGAGCCTTAATGTTATCAGAATACATCAAGTATTTGTTGAATTGAATAGAATTTAATCATTTCGGTGTTACTTTTAGGAAAACTATATAAAAGGGCATTTGAATTCATCAGATAAAATAATTGTTCTGAAATTCCGTACAGTGGGACAGTTAACATGACTTAGTCACTGATCATCTGAGTTAAATATCCATTATTTCCAAATTCTCCTCTCCTTGACTTAGAACTCTGCCTCTGGAGTGCAGATATCTGGGTAATTTTACTCTAAGGTGAGGAAAAGTGAATAAACTGCCAGATATAATTGAAAATAAATATGTTGCCTCCTTCTATTATGGAGAGAAGCAACTTTTGGCCAAGGTTCAACATAGTGATTAAATCCCACTGGAGTGGAATACTTCCTTCTGCCTAATGTTTTTGATAGGTGATTCTCCTGTGAAATACAAGGAACGCTATATGTTAGAATGACCGGAAATAGCATGGACAAAAAATTGTTGAGCTTTTTCCAGTTGCATTTCTTTGTCTCAGTGTAACCAACTACCTTGTTTTCTAATTCTTCATTATAAAAAATTAAATGAGAATTCTTGAGAAATTCTCTGGAAGTTGCAGACAATATGCAAAGGCTAAGAGATGACACAGAAAAACTTTAAAAACTCAGAAATACATAAAACATATGTATGCTTTTAATACCACAATAATTCAAACTCCTCTGATATAAAGAGAAGGAATTTTTTTGTGATTGTCCAAATTGTCAGGGTCCAATCCCTGCAATGTGGAAAGAATAAGTGTATAATCATTTCTCTCTCCTTCTTTCCCAGTTTTTAATAGCTGCATTTGCCCTTTAATGCCTTGGGTTCTGAGTATTTTGAACCATGTAACACTTGGATGATTTATTTACCATAAATGATCAACTTAGCAGTTTATGTAATGTCTGTGGCAGTACCTCAAAAGCACAGCTTGGTCTAGGGAAAACAGATTTATAACATTTCTTTCTTTTCCAATGACTGTGAGTAGGAAACGCCATCTCTCACACTTTTTTTATCATTCAGTTCTGACACTCTCTTGGGAAATGTGGATATCTTGCTTTTTAAAGTTGTTTTTAGGCAATTATATACCACCCTCCCAACACTTATAAGCAACACGGTTTAGTGCCATAAATGGATGTGCATTGCTTATTTCATAGAGTTTACGCTGCAAGGAATCTTAGGTGCATTCTAATTCAACTCTATCATGTTACCGATGAGTAAATTGGAGAGAAATCTCTCCAAAGGCACATGGACATACTTATGACTAGGAATCTCACCTTTAATCTCATCATCAACTTAACCTGCGCTCTTCCAAATTTTCAGTTATCTTTCACTCATCAGATCTGATGTCCTTTGATATGTCTTAATAATTTTCAGACAGCGTGCTCATTTGACATGCTGACTCTACCCTCTTTTCCTACATAGCTTCTTCTCTTTGCCCTTTTAGGATATTGCTCTTTCCTAGATCACTTCCCATGTGAGTTTGCTGCCATTTCTTTTACTAAGTTATCATCCACATCAAACACCCTAACTATAGATGTCTCCCAAGGTTTTGTCCTGGGCTAATTGGCTAGAATTCCTTAACATTTTAAGGTGAAGAACCCCTTTAGGTATCTGATAAAATCCACAGATACCTCAGAATCATGCTGCTAAATGCAAAAAAAAAATTATTCTGAAATATAATTATCAAAATTAAAAAAAATTCACAGACCCTAGGTTAAGAATCCCTCTTGCTCTGTCTGTCTCTGTCTCTGTCTCTCTCTCTGTCTTTGTCTCTCTCTTTCTCTCCCTTTGTCTGTCTCTCTCTCTCTCTCTCTCTCTCTCTCTCTCTCTCTCTCTCTCTCTCTCTCTTTGTGTGTGTGTGTGTGTGTCTCTGTCTCTTTATCTCTTTCTCTCGCTCTTGATCTCACTCTGTCCCCCTCTCATTCTCCCTCTTGCTTCACTCTCCTTCCCATCTTTCCTTCCTCTCTGTCTTGGTAACCTGACCCCCTCATCCCTTATTAGATTTTTTCTATTCAGTTAAGATAAAGAGCTATACATCCATCCCCAGTGTCATAGTCTTTCTCCTGAGCTTCAGCATTGTATCACTGCTGTCTCTTGTACATGTCCCAGAGATATCATAAATTCAACATATTGAAAACTAAACTAATTATCCTTCCCCCTGAACCCCCCATTCTTCTGGACTTCTCTATAACTTCTGCCAAAGATATTAATTACTTCCTGTGCCACGAGTTCATAATCATAACCTTTTCCTGGATTCCTCATTCTCACCCCTCATTTCAAATTAATTATCAAAACATGCTGTTTCTACCTTCGCAGCATCTATCACCTCTTACTCCTTTCCCACTCACAAAGCTGCCACTTTAATTGAGGCCCTTGTCACCCTTCCCCTTGATTATCAGAACCCCTGGTACTTGTGCCCCTTTCTCGAGCCTCTCCTCCCTCTAGCCTATGCTATTCACTTCTGCTAAAGCTCTCTTTAAGCCCAGCTCCGATCTGGTGATTTTCCCCATTCATAAAACTTGTGATTCCTATGGCATCTAAGATAAAATATAAATTGATATTTTTTAGTTTTTAAAATGCTATTACAAACACACACCCTTGTATTTGTGTGTTGTGTATATGTGAGATATAGATGTGTATAGATACAGATATAGTTATACACACACACACCCCTTTATGTGCATCCCTTATTTATTTTTCCAGTCTCACTAACCATTTCTTTCCCACAAGTTCTCTGATTTTAACCAAATAGACATCTTAGCACTTGGATATCTGACATATTGATTAAATGAAGGTTTATCCTCAGTTCCTAAACCACATCCTAGTTCGGCTACTAAGAGGAAGATGTTCAGTTACCTAGACTCTCATGGACTCATTGGCTCTATTTGGGAGGGGAGGATTAGGGGTTGGGGGCAGGGTGGTTTAATGAGCTATAATGTTTACTGGAAAGGATAAAGTTACTCGTTTGCAGAAGAATTGCCAAACACTGCAAAATGTAGCTATTCTTTAAAAACAGTAGCATTTTACAAACAGAAGGTGGTTTGTTGTTATTATTATGAATCTGGCAAGTTAAAAGCTTTTTTCTAGATAGGCAAGTGTTTGGGGTCTAAGAGGAAGAAAGGCTGATAACACTGGCAAGAATTAGTCACAGCCTGACACAGAGAATGCCAGCTTCTTTGCACTGCTCGGTTAATTTTAAAATAGAGGTCAGAATATGGGAGCCTTGAAAGAATTTCAAAAACAGAATTAATTGATGAAAGGAGAAGAGAAAACAGAGAGAATTCTAGAGCAGCAGATTGGGGCTGGTTTGAAGAGATAAGAAAAAAAAAAAAAAAGCTCATGGTATTAGTCTCATGAAATAAGTCCGTATCCAGCCCCCAAGTGCCCCTAGAAAAAAGGGTAAGGTAGAATTTATGATGACTTTAATTAAAGATAATAAAAAATCTGATAAGAATAGATTCTTCACACTGTCCTGGCAAAACAGCAATGCTTTTTTGGCAGTTGCCAGGGTGAGTTCATAACTATTACTAATGCAATTTAAAAGCTTCTGCAACTTGCATTTTTAGGACTTAAATTAGTGAGAAAGTAGTCTATTAAAAAAATCACTTCCCTTTCTTACATAAGTTATGTGATGTTAAGTAAGTCTGTTAATTCCCCTGTGTCTTCTTATATAGACTGACACAATAAAAAGTAACATATATATAAAACAGTGTGATGTGAGGATAAAGCTAGACAATAAGAAGCTCTTTTGAAAAGATAAAAGTGCTACAAATATGTAAAAGTTTATTATTGTTTATTATTGAGTGTTAAAATTGACACTATATGATTATGTAGCTAAAATCACATTTATTTTAGATATAGGCTCAACAAGCCAAGATAGGGAAAGGAATAATGATTCTTCTTCCATCATTTCAGTCATGTTTAACTCTTCAGTGGGGGTCCCATTAGGGGATTTTCTTGACAAAAACACTGAAGTGCCTTGCCAATTCCTTCTCCAGCTCATTTTACAGATGAGGAAACTGAGGCAAAAGGCTAAATGCATTAAGTAGGTTGTAAATGTCTGAGATTGATTGAAGTCAGGTCTTCCTAATTCCAAGACCAGTGCTCAAGCCATCATATTCCTAAGGAGAGGGGAATCTTAAAAGCTCTAGACATGAGGAAAGGCAATCACAACACTCTCTCATTTTGGGGGAGTTTATTGTAATTATTATTGGTTTACTCTCTAACAAGTGCACATTCATGTAGCAGGGAGACCTGAAAGACATGGAGGTATCAATCTATAAGATAGGCAGTCCTTGCCAGGAAGAAGTTTACAATCTAGATAGGAAAACTAGGACATAAAAGATTGATACATGCATAATAGTAAGATAAACTCAGAGAAAAAAGATTAATAATGCTGGTGAAGAAAAGCATCTAGAAAATAAACTTATTGATTGAAAGATAGAAGTGAGAGAGAAAACATTTTGTAGGTGCTTATGAAGCCCAAGCACTGTTGTAAGGGCAGGGGGTACAAACAAGAAAACAAGGTCCTCCCTTCTCCCAAAGAATCTGCCTTCCACAGAACATCAAGGAAAACTGAAAAGTTGAGAGTGGGATGGAGGAGAGCTTTTCACCTGCTCATGGCCAAGGCAGAGAAGGAGTCACAGTCTGGAGAATAAGTAAACTAAAACGGAAGTGAGCAGGAATAGGGCTTCTGCCATGGGGCGCCTGGCCAGGGTCTCACCAGTCAGGCCAGGGTGTCACCATTACATGGTGGAGAGCGGTCCAGCTCTACTAATGTAGAGAGTTTGGGTTGATGGGAGGGAGCGGGGAGTGGCAAGACATAAAAACCATAACAGGATATGAGCAGAGAGACCCGTCCTTACACGTAGGTGATGTGTGATAGGATTTCAGTGACCTCACAGACCATTTTGTCTGTTCCCCAAAAGTGTGATCCGCCTCTGTGGTAAAGTCCAAAAGCATTGCACAAGCTTCATCCCATTAGGCCAAAACAAACCGTTTGCCTCCTCTGAAATATGATTTTTCCTGGAAGAAACCATCAAGATATATTCTAGCAAATGTTCACATTTTAATGTGAATGAGATTTTGCCTCTGCTTTCTTAAGAACAAGTTCAGTTTGAGCTGAAACCAAAGGACATCAGACCATGGAGGGGTAAATGCTCCTGAGAAGGTACGGGTCCAGAAGGCTGAGATGCCAGAACAAGCATTGTTTAAGTCACAATTTATCCAGAACTGGCAGTTGTGTATATTTAGGGAAAAGAGAAGAGAGATATTTTGGCATGTATACTTATGGAAATTTACTTGCTTGGAACAAGTCACATGGCAGAGAATGAAAAATGGGCTTGGCCAGGCAAAATTAAGGTCCTTTGATGCTCTTAAATGCCCAGTGATAGTATTACCAATACTGCTGCAGTGGGATAATTGAGGGTTTAATTCAACTCTATTTCCCAAGTAGTAATTCCTGAGATATTGTTTTGATCAGTAGAGAGTTGTGGTAGGTTGAATTTCCCTCCATATAAGTGCTTCAAGAAAGATAGGGAGATAAGTAGATAGGTAAGTAGATGGATGAATGGATAGATGATGAAAGAAGGAAAGAAGGAAGGAAGGAAGGAAGGAGATATAGATAGATAGATAGATAGATAGATAGATAGATAGATAGATGTGTATAGCTAGATATAGATACGGACTACTAAATACAGACTTTGGAGGAAATTTCTAATTCAAGATAAGTATATAAACTATCAAAATTACTCCTCCAAGTTAAGAGTATACAGTTTTAACTGTACCCCTAAAGATGCAAGCATACACATACATTCTTGGAAATGATCGGATTAAAGTTGACATAATTGACTCTCCTGAGGCTCTTTTGATCTTATTCATCACATAGCCTACATCTCAAAACTAGATATAGGTCCAAAAAGGCAAGAAAGCAATAAAATGAGATGATTCTCCTTGTGTCTCTGGGTCATTGACAGATTTTTTTTCAAAGCAAGGGCAAGACACATGACATGCTTGGATCAATAATCTGGCAGACTAAAAAAATAGGATATGACCTGGCCTTTGGCTTGGTTTCAAGAGAGGGCCAGGGCAGGGCGTGATCTCAATTTTGACAGGGTGTCATAGGGAAAACGAACATAAATCCTATATGTATTTCCTATAGCCTTACTGCTACTTTTGGTCTAGTTGGATAATTGTAAAAAAAAAAAAAAACATATCTCCCCCCCTTCTAAATTTCACATAGACAGCTCCTCAACTGTGCCTTCTCTGTCTCTTATTGTTGGAGGAAAATCATCACTGTCACCATGTACAGTGTAAATATTATGAGAAATGCAGTAGTCCTATTCTTTGTAGAAGGCTGGGGACAGCCTGATTTGAAATATCTGGTTCCTGATCTGAAATTTGAGAAGCTCCCTACTCAATCACATAGCCCATCATTGCAATACTGTCAGAGATCTGTCTTCCAGTCTAGGATTTCACCTCTTTCAAGTCATGAACAGACTTCACTGGCAATGTGGCAACGAATATAAACTTCTCTGAGTAGTGTGATTTTATTGCTATTTTTCAGTAAATAAAAAAGTTAAATTTAAATGACACTTTTGAAAATGAAGCATTTTTTTTTCCTCATCCAAGTTCAAACTCCCTAAAATCTAGTCAAAGAATCATGGATCAAGGTTTAAAAAGCCTGTTCTGTTGGAAAGTAGAGGGGGGATTCTATTTTTATTTCTCTCACACTTCCAAAAGGACTAGACCAGATCAAAGTTATACAAAATAAAGCCAAATAATTATATCGGGAGCTTTGTTGTTCGCTTCATAGGCAATCAATAACTGAGTTAGTTTCCTTGAGTGAAAACTGAAATGATGACAATTGTGTTTTTACTTGCAGTGATTTACTGGAAAATCTGAACCAGAGAGATTATTTTCACAGTGTAAAATAGAATAGAACTTGGGTCAAGAACCCATACAACTATATTCTTGTCCTTACTTTTTTACACATTGAGTGACCTTGGACAAGTGACTTCATTTCTGTGGAGTTCTATACACTCATAAAATTAGGTAATTGGACAGTATTCTCTGTGAAGTTTCTTTCTGCTCCAATATTCTCTAGACTTTCTTTAATGCCCTGTTACAGTCAGGAATAATAACACAAGAATCTGGAATAAAGAAGTACCCATGAACAAGGAAAAGAAATTCTAGAGACCTATAAAAGTCAGGTTTTGTAGGAATTGATAACTGATCAGATATTGAAGATGAATTAGAAATCAAAGATATCTTCAGAAATGGGAGCATTGGGTATAGATGTAGTTTTATGACTGACAGTAACGGGGAAACTAAAAAGGAAAAGATGGCAAGTTCAACTGTAGATATTTTGAGTTTTAAGTGAGGGCTGGCCGTCCCGGTGGAGATGACATCCAGTCAGGTGGGATATCAAATGATAAGAGAATGTCAGACAGATTAAAAGTGGATGCCAGCTGAGGAAGCTGGCGTCGAGAAGTCCGCCAGAAATACAAGTAATAACTGCAGAAGGCTTGATAGTGCCAAAGAGCTGGGTAATAGGGAGGCTAGTACCGAGGGAACGCAGAGCTGATCATGAATATGCTTCAGCTCTGCAGGGAAGGCACCTGTCAGCACCCTGGCCAGCCACATGAACCTATTTCTTCTTGTACCTGAGGACCTCCTAGCACAGAGCTGTTGCACACAAGTGGCCCTCCAGGAATGACAACTGATGGAGGAATGGCTCTCTTGTGACTGACCAATTCCAGAACTCTTTGGATTTTGCCAGCCATGTTTGGATTTGGCCTAGACCTGAATAAGAGGTCAAAACACTGATTCATAAATCCTTCATGGGAACCACAATCCTTTCTTCCTAGGGGAGTACTTTTCACTTTTAGGTGAAGGAAAGAAACTTCCTCTGAATTTCAGCTTCATAAATTTAAAAAATAACATTAAGCTAAATTAGGTAAGAAATAATAAAAATAATCAGCTGGATTAGATAGGAAATAATATTCAGCCCAATTAGGTAAGAAATAAATAATATTCAGCTGAATGAGGTAAGAAAGAGCCGCAAAAATAAAAATAAGGGATGTCCATCTTTTTCAATGGCTTGAAGGTAAAGAATACTGTTTGTTCCAGTACTGTTATTTAAATAAAAATGAATGTTCAATGCTAGGTCCCAAATGTTATCCTGAGTGTGAAACTCCTACCGATGAAAGAGAAATTTATGAATGGAATTCTTTTGATATAAGACTTTGTAATTTAGAAAACCTTTTAAAGAATTCAAAGTACTTCCCAAGGCCTTTCATTTAGTCCTTTGTGAGGCGGATGGAAAGTGTTATTCTCATTGCACAGTTGATAGGAAGGCTGAAATTGAAAAGTCAAGTGATATGTAAGCCCCTCCACAAGTCTACTGGGAAAGAGCTCCGGACTACTGCCTTCCAGGAAACCCACATGTTCTCCCCACTAGACTCTGGCAAATGGTTCTTTAATAACAAGCTTGCTATGAAGTATTTACAGAAAAAGGCATCAGCTTAACAGCCAAAGATGGATGTTTTCAATTTAAACTTTTATCTGTCTGAGTTGTGAGTGCCGTCAGGCTCATGTCTCATTATTGATTTAAAGTGCAGGGACTATTTTTTGGGGGGGAGGGAGTGGGAGTTGCCCCTTTTCTTTATAATGAAGTACATGGGCTATGTTAAAGTTGTTGATGATTCCTCCAGACTTGATAACGTTAATACTGTGCTATCATTTGGTTCTATAAATGGTTCACTTTCTCAGAGAGATATCCATTGCTTCGTAGCGGTAGTAAAATATGGTGTTCAGTAAATGAATCCTGCCTCCCCTCCCCCTGTACCCTTAGCCCTGGCACACTGGCAGCCTGAATTATAACTGGAGTGTAATTTGTTTTCAGTGTAAAATTAAATGCCTTCAGTTTGGGCAAAAGTTTTACCATTCTCAACTGAAACAGGATAGGAAAATGCAAGGAGCGGTCATTAAAATTTAGTTTAATATACAAATATATTTTGTGGAATACAATCATTTATATGGAAGTTCTAGGTGTGTAAGCATGATTTTAAACATTTTATATCTATTTCAGTATAAATGGTTTCCTTTGAAATCTTAATGTATTTTATTTTATTCATTTAAACATGATTATAATATTAAAAGATCCAAGACATCAAAAAGAGATCAAGAATCTCTGATAGGATCTTTCAAGAATTGAAATGTTCTGTTTAATGTCAAAAAGCACTTAGTTTATTTTATATATGTCTATATTTCAGATTTATGGCAAGCAACAGTACAATTTTTAAAGTTAATGAATGCTTCATGGAGGATTTGATGTTGCTGTCTGTGCTTTCCCTGCAAAATCAAATCAGCCTTGTTCTGAGGCTGAAATGGTCAAAATTCTGGGTCTATGTCATGCATGCCTGGAGTCCTGCGGTGCTTACCAAGGACTGGAAAGATTAAGCCTCCACTTGAGTGTAATACATACTGATTTTCTTTTTGGCAGAAGGAAGCTTCACATCTGAATAAAAAGGGAAAATATTGTGCTGGGTTAGCAAAGGTGTTTTGTACTCTGCAGAATTCTCCAATTCTGTGAAAATGTGTTCTTTCTTATTATTAGCAAATGCCTTTTGTAGAGCTTTTAATGAATTTTTTTTCACAGTACTGTAGCATGGTTCCAAGTAAGATTGTAGCTGCCTGCATGCTTTTATGACCACCTGTGGTTTTTCAGTGAAGTCTTTCTAAAAGGGAAAAAAAAAAAGAAATTGAACATTTCAACCTTCCTGAAGATATTTACTCTCTCCTTGTGTGTCTAGGAAATTTATCAGTTAGACAAGATCTCTTTTTTAAAAATCTAAAAAGAGAATCAAGAAATCACCTGAAACCTACCATTTTTAAATACGCTCAGAAATGAGCATTGCTTTAATATATTCCAAGTCTTGCTTGATAACTTTATTTAAAAAATACCTCTAATATAGAACAATTAAAGGAATAAAATTAATTTTAGTGATCCTATCAGAAAAAATACTTTTCCCCTAAAGCATTATATTATAAATATAATTACATGACAAAAATAGTAAATATAAATTGCATTATAAATTAGAAGCTAAACTATACCTATTATCTTGTTTCTTGAAATATCTGCATTTACTATTTCATATCTAAAGTATTTCTGATTTTAATAAGATTTTAATCTTTAATCTAATTCGATTAAGGGGACTTGTGGATATTTCTGACATTCCCTAAGATTTTTATTGTATATTACTTTTTCTTTGTTTTATCTACTTTGACATTCGGAGTGCATATTTGTTTGGGGAGAGAGAAATGAGGACATATTGAGATTTGGCTGAGCCGACTCAATGTGCCATTTTCTTCCTAAGAGTGCCTGAGACAATTAAACCCATAGCCAAAAGCATTTAATTAGGGCATTAAGCAACATAAATATCAAAGAAATGAATCGGGTCATATCGGGACCTCTCACCAAAAAATGGCAAATTTCCAAAAATCCAGGAAAGTTTTCATCCATTTTCCCTCCCACCCTGCTAACTCTTCCATATCACTATAAAGGGCACAGGCCTTTCGGCTCACGTTGTGTCGTGTGTCTGGACTTCTCCGAATCCTTCCAGAGTCACTTGGAGGCTTTAGTCATCATCAGTCTGATGTGGACACATGCTTCAGCTGTGACGGAAATGAATCTTCTCTTTCTTCGCTTCCTCTAACCAAACCATAGCGTTGTCTCTTCATGACCATTTTAGATCTACACCAATCAATCTATGCTTGAACTTCACAATCCTGCCATTTGGAAATGTCTCTTAATGTGAATGCCTTAAAAATATACTCACCAAAAAGATAAATTATAAGAGATGAGAAAAGTCACTAAATTTCACTTGAAAAGGGAAGAGGATTCACTTTATTTTATACATCAAGGTCTGAAGGGAGGCCCTAAATGTATAAATTTCCAAATTTCTCTGGCAACTGCTTTATACATTGACTGACCCAAGCAGTACTCATCTGACTATTTTCCACTAAAGAACTGGGACTGAGAAATGGCTACTTCAGGTTTCAATCTCTTTGGACACAAATGTCCAATCATGTCAAACCCTACTCTCTGGGGTCTTCTGTACTGTGATGAGTCAACCAAAAAAGCATGTAATGCTGAGGAGTAAATCTCTCTCTCTCCATAGCTTCCATACTTCTATTAATATCAACATCCTTCTTTTTTGCCCCAATGTTCTTCCCTTTCTGTCAACTCCTATATCCAGGTCGTTGTCAAGTCCAGTCAATAATATCTCATTTCCATCTTCTTTCTCTCCAGACAGCCATTAGGCTAGTTGACCCCCTCAGCATTTGTCATTGAGATGATTGCCATGGCCTTTAAATTAATCCCCCTGCCTCCACGTTCTAACCTCTCTGATCTATTGTCCATGTTGCTGCAAAACTGATATACCTAAAACACAATTCTGGCCATGGAACTCTCCCCCTCGTTCAAAAATTGTTAATTGATCTTCAGTTTTGTCTCTTAAGAAAATACAAATGCCTCCTCCTAGTATTCCTAGCTATTAAAAAATATTTTTCTCACCTAACCTTCCAGTCTTATTTCATATTCCTCTCCAGTTTAGTCAGATTAACCTAATTGTTCTTCATGCACATATCATCTCCAGGATCCTTCCCTTTGCTCAAATGATCCTTTGCATTACAATGGACAATTTCTTCACCCCAACCTCACGGAATCACCAGCATCCTTTAAAATCCAGCTCGGGTACAGCTATATCAGGCCATTCTTGATCCATGAGTTATTAGTATTCTCTCCTTCAGCTTACTTTGTATTGCTTTTTTTACTTGTAAACATGTTCTATGTTCCCAGTAGAAATGTAAGATTTCTGAAGGCACCTATCATTTTGCTTTTTGTGTCTCCTAAGTGCCTTTTGTACAGCACTTTACAAGTAGCATTCACTCAGTGAATGTTTGTTGAATTCAAATGAACTAAAAAGGAATTCAAAGTTCATTTACAAGCAAACACAGAAGTGTTAGTGCAGTTTTGAACTACTAAATCTGTATTCATAAGCACCTCAAAACACCCACCCCCATCATCCCAAGACCAAGACATCAAATGTCACTTCCCATGTGCTAACTACATTCCCCCTACAACTCTTTAAATCTATTCTGGTGCTCTTCTATTTTTCTTTAAAACTTATTTCACTGAACTAAAAATAACTTAAGATTTTAGAAACATGGTTGAATAATGTCCTCTGATAGGAAGGCAGTGTGCCGTAATGGATCACGTAGGGTACACAGAATCAGAAAACCCGGTTTAATTTCTACCTCTGATACTTATGAGAGAGAGAACCACTGGTAAATAACTTAATACTCTTAAGCCTCAATTTCCTCATGTATAAAAGGGAATGTTGTTCATTAGTTTGTCAGGTCCAACTTTTTGTGATCCCATTTGGAATTTTCTTAGCAAAGATACTACAATTATTTGCCATTTCTTTTTCCAGATGAGAAAATTGAGGCAAATAGTTTATGTGACTTGACTAGGTTAACTCAGCTAGTAAAAATATGGACTTGAATTTAGGGCCTCCTAACTCCAGGCCCAGTAATTTAATCATTGCTTTATCCAAGTGCCCCCATAAAAATGATGTTCACTCTATGAAAGATATAATCTCTAAGGAAATAATATTATTTCTTGTTTTTGAAGTTATTTATGAAGTTATATATAAATATATATTTAAAAATATAATCATATATATCATATATAATCAAAATATAATCATCATTATAACCCTTGATTACATATTCCTCTTAAAAGGGCCCCAATTTGGGACACATATATCATAAAATCATAAGACATAGGGTTGTAAAAAATCTTGGAAATCACTTGGTTTAGGGCTTCTTAATCTGGCACCTGGTTTTAGTAAACCAAGGTGCTTATTTAAAAATTGGGGGTTTCGTAGAAAACGATTTTGATGACTGTTGGTATAATTGGTTTCCTTTGTAATATAATGTATTTTATTTATTGGACCTTATTTGGAGAATGGGATTCATAGGCTTCATCCTACTGCCAAAAGCATTCCTGACACATCAACACAGAACTGCTGATCTAGTCGGGCTCATTCATGTTACAGATGAGGAAACTGAGATCTGGGACTTAATAGATTGCTTATGTTCATACATAAATAAATTAAATAAATAAATAAATAAACAAAGAAACAAATAAATAAATATCGATTTCTCATTCCATAAACTCTGTCTTCCACATCCATTGACTACATATAAATTAGTAAGAAAATAGAGGTCTAAAGTTTCTATCATAACTCCCATATATTCATCCACCTACTTGAGATAACTGGGTAAGAAAAAATTCAAACAGATTCTCATATCATTTAAACAAAATGAGGATCACTTATGACTTTGGGACTTTTCATCCAGTTTTGCTGACATGTATAATGGATGTAATAATGCTTATGTAATTCAACTTGCCATCTGTCATAGCCATGGGCTGATGGTTAAATCGGAAAGCTCTGATGCTGCTACAGGTAGAAGCAAAATGCCTCCTATACCTTCTGCTTTTCCTCCTTTCTGAGTGGAATGATAGGGCATTTGGTCAGCACCACTTGAGCCAAGGATTTTTTGAGGAAGTTTATGTACTTTGCTGGAGAAAGACCAAATATATAATGAAACACAATTAAGAGAATAGGGCACAATTCCAGGGAAAAGTGGTCCAGGACAGGTGGTCTGCAAATCCACAACTGCTCCTACATAGGCTTCCTGTGTGCCAGTTGCATGGCCTAAAGTTGGGTTATTGTAGCTCACATTTAAATGAGGTCAACAACAAAATTAATAGCCTTTCTCCATCCAGTTTCTTTCCCTTTTTTTTTTTTTTTTTTTTTTTTTGGAAAATCGTGTGGCAATAATAAAATGATTGAATTCTCAGTGATCACATTTCAAATTTAGTTTGAAAGATATTTACTGTAATTATAGCTGTGGCTTCCCTACTGTAATGAAGCTGACCAGCCAACCATTTGAGGCATTTAACATAATTAGAGCAGCTGAAGGCCTTCGTGTTTGTATCTGAGGACAAGCTTAGCTGGGCGTAAGGGGATCATCACAAGGATGACTTCAAGGTAATGAATTTTTCAGCCACAGCAACTCTTCAAGGCTACAGCAGGATTCTGTTTTCACTGGTTGAGAAAATGCCCACACCAATGAAATTTTAAATATTGAAGATTCTTGGTATAAATATCTCTAGACGACATCTCCTAGTAGTTAAACTTAAAAAGATATCGAGTTCCCTTCCAGTTCTGCAGTTCTGCAATTTTATAAGTTACATATATTTTTTTCCTGATACCGTAATGATTGATGGAAGAGTCACCATTTTTCATTCGTTTCTTATTTATGCTCCTCTACTTTTTAGTTTCTGGGTAAATAGCCTAATATTTCTAAATTCAATATATTGCTAATAAAATGGTTACCCACCTCATGGGATCTGTTCAAGGACTAATTAATAAAGCATTTAGAGAACCTTGGGTGAAAGACAAAAAAGAGATGGAAATTACTCATTATCTTTTCATAATTGCATTTTAAATAGTATGAGCTGCTAGTCAGTGTGCAACCTATGAACATAACTTTAATCATTAGTGCTATTTTATTTAGTTCCATTTTTATAGTCCCTTTTCCCTGAAGACTTTTTTTTTCCTGATTAGTATTCATTTTTGTTCTTTTTAAATATTTTCCTTAAAATTAGTCTTCCTATAGTCATGATTTCTGGTCTTATGACTAGAATTTCCATTGTCAGATGTCCCACAGTTATTATTTACTAAAAACAAAATGGATAACATTTTTTCATATCCCTCCAATTCACTTAGTAAAGTCAATGCTTGTAGAAATTAAAATTCAGTGATTGGATGATCAACTTATTTCCAGACACTCCATAGATTATACCAATAATTTTCTTTTATTTTTCTTTTCAACAAAAGATGTTTATATATACATATATATTGGGGTATATATATTTATATATATATGTATACATATATAGGGTATATATATAGGTGTGTATATATATGTATACATATATATATGTGGGTGTATATATAGGTGTGTGTCTGTGTGGTATGTATGTGTGTGTGTATATATATATATATATATTCCACCTATTGGAAGTCTGCAGGATCATTGGCTATCCTATTATTTTGAACATCTTTAAACTATGTAAACTTTAATCAGGCATTTGAACCAGAGGATGAATATATATTCTGATTAGTTCAAATAATCTCAGACTTGAGTATTTCATGACAGATCAAAAAAGATATATTTAGAATCAGAATCAGTCAACATTGAAGTGAAATTAACATTCTCTGACTCAGCTTGATTAAAAAAATGAACTAGAGAGACATTTTCCTCTGTGGGATTTGCATGTTTGTTCTCAATATTATAAATAGAAGCAATCTATATCGAATCCAGGGTTCCTTCTACATTAGTTTCCTCTACTAGAATAGTCTTAGATGTTTGGAAATGTGACATAGCACAGCAGACAGGGAATGTGTTTGGAAAAAACAAGAATATGTTATTGGTAAAATTATGAAAAAGCCTATATTTTGGTTGGCTATATATACACATCAATCACTGTTCACCTTTTTTAAATGGATCAGAGAAATTGAGGAGTTTAATCAAGAGGAGCACATTTATTGCTTACTTGATAATAATAATAACATCAACAGCTAACATTTATTTAGCCCTTCCTATGTGCCAGGCACTGTGCTAAGCACTTTACAATTTTAATCTCATTCAAACCTTACAATAACTCTGAGAGGTAATGTTAATTTAATCTCATTTTTGTAGATGAGAAAATGGAGGTAAACAAAGCTCAAATGACTTACCTAAGATCACATAGCTAGCAAGTGTTTGAGACCCTATCCATAGAGACAATGAGCTTGTGCAACAGAAATTCTATCATTTCCTTTAGCAAGGATAAAGTAACTGATTAATTAACCTTTAAAACAGTGAGATCAGACTCGGAGAGCAACATGGCCAGCTATATTCGATAGGATACAGATCCCTGTGGACTGTGTACTAACTTACCTTTACAATGTGATAATGTCATCTATGCTGTCTAGCATTTTTATTTATTTTTTATTTATTTGTTTTTCATTTATTTGTTTGCTTGTTGTCTTCCCTAGGGAAGCAAGGTCTTTCCATTTATGGTTTCCTGGAGCCCCGCTTTGCCAGCCTTGGAACTGAGGTCATAGAAAACGTGTCCAAGTGTTCCCCCTCACCATTGCCCCATCCCCATTGTCCCTCTCCGGAGCAATCCCCTTAGCTGCTTCTAATCCTATTCTTCTTAGTAAATAGACATCACTGAACATGTACCTGGAATGGAGTCCTTTCTAGAATGCAGGGTGCCCAAAATTACATGATCTAGGTTACTATAATTAATTCCAAAGGACATTATCCTCCCCTAATCTCTAGCTCCCTTGGAGACTATTTATTCCATCTACCAGCTGACCATCAGGCTCATCCCCCAATCACTTCCCTTGAGACTATTGCTTCCTAATTTCCAAATTTAATAAGAAAAATATATTAGCTAAACCTTTGGGTCCAAACATTTATACAGGAGACATAACACTAAAACCTTTCTCATCTTTCTTCTTTTCTTTGCTTTTTCCTTCTCTTTATACCCAAACATAATGAAGTTTGACTTCCTTCCTATAAGAAACCTTTTCACCATATCCCTACTCTACTACCACTGCGCCTTCTCTGACTTTTTTTACTTTTCTCCATTCCAGATTTTGACCCTTTAGTTAACCAGATAAACTACATACTGTCTTCTGGACTTAAATCCCTTGCCTCTGTGTTGTTGCTAACCATGCTAGCCAAATGCTATAGGCCGTCCACCATCTGCCTTCTCTCTTTTTACTTGCCCAATTCTGAATGGTGTTACAGGGACTCCCAACACCATGCTGAATGGATCCGCTACTAATTCATCTAAACTCAACTGGAGCCTCAGTAGAGGAAGGGGAATCTTTTTTTTTTTTAATTTGCTTTCTATAACATTCTCTATAAAAGTTGTTTGAAACCTCTCATACTACCCTTTCTCCCCTTCATCTCAGCATACATTGTCATATATTATTGAGTAAATATAATATAAATCATAACAGTAATATAATAAAATATATACTATACTATTTATTGGAAATTAAATCAAAATCTATAAAATAATTAAATAAACAATGGAATGAATAATAATATAAATCAAATATTACCTTGTCATAAATCATTGAGAAAAGAGATGAAATTTCTGTATCTCCCCTTCTCCCTTACTATCAGTATTACCCCCTGTTCTCCTTTGCTTTAGGCTGTCATATAGGAATAGTCATTCTCCTAAGCAAGACAAGCTACTATATTCGTGGCCTTGATTCCATTGCCACTTATCTCATCTAATAGCTTCTCTCTCAAATCATTCCCACTCTCTTGCTTCTTTTCATTCTCCCTTTCATGACCGAGTCCTTCCTCAGTGCCCACAAACAAACCCAGGTCTTCAACATGTTTATCCTTCACTTGATTCTCTTATCCCCTCAAGCTATCATCCGAGGTTGGCTTGTCACCAACAGCATTTGATAAATGAGTCAATTCCACAGCAATTCATGTCTTGCCTTTTCTGGGACCTTGTTCAAAGAATTATTTCCTCTGCCTTGTCTCCTTAGACTCTGCCCCTTCTATATTTCCTTCACCTACCAAAATGTTCAGATCTTCTTATTGTAAAAATAATATTGTTCCTATAACTCTTTAATTCAAGCCTGGGATGCTGCCCAATAGCTTTCCCTACAAGAATTCTATAAACAAGAGCCTCTCCTTTCTTTCTCTCCTTATTTAGCACTCCCAGTACCTTGAATATGACTTTTATTTATACTATAATCTTGAAGCTGTTTTCTTAAATGAATCACTAATATCTTTATAAGCAAAATGAATTGCCTTATGTATCACATATCATAGCATTATGGTTCCCCCTGAATTCTTCTCAAATGAGATTACATTTGTAAAGCACTTTTCAAATCTTAATATGCTCCATATATTCTATTATTATCTCTGTCTTATGGTTGACTCTCATGTCTTCAGTCCCACTTGCAGCTTAAAATTAAATGGGTTCTCAAATTCAGAAGGCCATATTGCTACCATTTTCTCTCAGGGTGCTAGGTTATTCCTAGCCCTAGTTTGAGAACAAATTTATAATTCATCTCTTTGAGTAAAATTGACTTTCCCCCATCATTTCACAAAGCCTTTTTTCATGGATCCCTCTAATGTACTTTTTATTACATATCAGAGGAAATTGTATTTTTGCAATAAAACTTATGAAATTATAAATTCCATGAAGGCAGAGATTAGATTTTGCCTAAATGTCTTTATATCTTTTGTTGCTTAGCTGATGATACTACTACTAATAATTAATTAATTCTGTGAAGTGTATATATATATAATATAACATGACATAACAATAATATAATGCAACACAGGTGGCACGGTAGATAGAATGATGAACCTGAGTTCATATTTGACCTCGATACTTCCTGGCTCCTTAACCTCCATTTACCTCCATTTCTTCTCTGATAAAACAAAGATAATAATAGTCCCAAACTTGCATAGTTATTGTAAGGACTAAATGAGATAATAATTATAAAGCACTTAGCACCGAGCCTGGCACATGATACATGCTATGTAAATGTGACCTTTTATTACATTATCTCTTCTGATTGTTCATTTCCATATGTGATACTTTATGTGGACTTGGTAAATGTTTGCTGAATTAATGAATTATTTAAACTACAACTTGAACAGCCCCTCCACTGTTCCACAATTTATCGAGAGCCTGAATCAGTACCAACATCAGATTGACATTTGATGGAATAATAGAGCCATCATCTATTTAGCCCAATCAAACCAATCAATTCAATTCAAAATCAATTCAAATCCATTCAAAAGATTGGTTTTGACTAGAATGGTTTTTGTGTATCTGTCAGTGAATGCAACTTAATACTCTTTGTTTGATTTGTGAGAAATATATGCTTCTTTCTTTTTTTATTGAGTCACAATCCCAGTATCTAATTTCTAAGCCAATGTCTTCTATCACATACCTTCTTTTTGTGTTATGGAATTAATCATCAAAAGTATCTTTATTAATTACCAATAACTAGAATTTAAATAATGATTTAAGAGGTTTTAAAGAATTTTACAAATAGGATGTGATTTTTGTCCCCACCATAACCCTGGAAGGTAGAAACTATTTTCATAGGAAATTGAAACATTCAGAAGTTTAAATGATTTGCTGAGAGTCACGCTGCTAACAAGTATCAGAGGCTTTATCCGAAGTCTCTTTATTTGACTCCTGATTCAACATTGCATCACCCAACTCATTTTGTTTATATGTGAAATACCTTTTGGAAATTATTCAAAAGCATTCAAGGATAAAAATGATGTTTCTCCATTGAAACATTGAGTTTTGTAAAAGCATTTTCATTCATTCACCCATAGTGATTAAGTACCTCCTATGATGAGGGCATGTCATGATGAGAATTGACATTATTGAAATATAGTTTTAGTTAAAAATATGAACTTGAGCTTCCCTAAGACAAAGCCCAAGACTGATGTCCTAAGCCTAGAAAGGTGCACAGGACACAGGGATTCATTATAACTAGTAATTCGCCACCCATCATAAATCATGGCATCCTGTCATATAGCAAGCATCGGTGGTAAAGAGCAGGTAATTTCACCCCATTGGAGAACGTATTATTAACTGGATCATATTCTTTATGAGTGCCCTTGTCCATCAGCATCCTTCCTTTCTTCCCTTGATTGAGAGGGTGCTCTTATCTGTGACTCGACCTTGGGCACATATTGGAAAAGTCACTCATCTTTGCCAAGCAGGTTGAATATAAAAGAAAAATGGAGCTGGAAGTCAACAGGTTATTTATGCTGTCACAGCTCCAAGGGTCTCACTCTCCCTTTGCAAAAGATTTATCAAATATGTCACATCAAATGAGTGATTAAAATAGTGTCTGTTTTCACCCACAGATGGGTCAGGATGAATAGATGAGCAATGGTCTTTGATCTACCTGCAAATTCTCAAGGAGATTGAGTCAAAGTATTTACACAGCCAAACCCAATTCAGTCTTGCCACTGAAAATGCCAATGAATAGTCAAGAAAATAATTTTTCTATCCTTGATTTAATTCTTCAAAAAAAATTTGACTTATAAATGACAAACCATAACTTTACAAATTCACTTTAATGAAATGTTTGACACACTCATACTCACATACTATGCTCTGATGATTCTGAGTATATGCTGGGAGGTATTGTCATCATTGATTGATCAAAAAAAAAAAAGAATTGAATCCTTGAGGCTCTTTTGTGCTAAATTCTGTAGAAGATTTAAAGCAAAAGTAGATAGTATGGGACCTAAAATCAAGCAGTTTACACTCTGTCGGTTGTGGTGGAAATCAATCATGTTCAAAATGTTTGTGCTTATTTGCATGATGAGTATTATTTCAAACATAAGATTTTGTACAGAATTAATTAGAGGAGGAAAAAAAGAGATTCAAAGCTGTTTAAGGAAATCTAATAGACAAGAACAGAGTCAAGTAGGGAAAGAACGCCTACCTTCACTTTAGTCAGAATGTGTACTTCTGAACTATCTAGGCTAATGGGAACTTTTATCTAGAGTAATAATTGGGTTAGTGAAAACAATTAACCAGATACTAAAAAACAGAGTTCAGTTGGGTATAAGATGTGTGAAGAAACTTCACAAAACAAGGACACAATTAAGCTTAGAAAATTCTGCCAGAAGACCAAATTAAGAAAATAAAGCAATCAAATATGTAATCTGGTAGCTTTAATTATTCATCTTTATCTTAGGTCTCATCATAATTACTCATTTATGTTTTAATAGAATTAATCCCCCTTTCCTTATTTGATTATAAAAAGCAGTCTTACAATTGACTTGTCACAAGTAGTGTTCAGGTACAGATTATAATATCTATGTTCAAGTGCCTAGGATCTTGGTCTGTCCTTAATATCTGGTACCAATTTTGAGTTTGTTATCAGTAGCCCAAAGGGAAAGAGAAAATTCTTAAAATAGGTGTTCAATTTCAAATACTTTCTTTTTTATTTTATTGTTATTATTAAAAACAATAAGTAACATTTATATATATATATATATATATATATATATATATATATATATATATATATATATATATATATATATATATATATAATTACTCCTTGAATTTAACCACCCCATTCAACAAAGAAAAACATGAAGAAGTTAATATTTGTAACTGCTTATTCACCTCTTATATTTAGACCCTATATATTCATTTTGAATTTGTTACAAAGTGCTCATCCAAGCCTCTTTCTGCCAAATTCCTTTCTAGTTATCCAGTTAATTTCCCGTTTTCTCTATATTTTACGTTTCATTTCCAACTTATTGGATCCCTCTATTCCATTGTTGTTTGTTTGCTCTATTCCATTGATGTACTTTTCAATTTTGTAATCAATGCCAACTCATTTCTGCTTTGTAATATTTGGAAGGCTGATAATACTCTACCCCATTCATTGCCATTTTTCTCATTATTTCCCTTGAAATCTGAGACATTTTAGTCCTCTAAAGAAATTATGGAATTATTTAATCTCAAATATGTCTATAAAGTTATGAAATCTTGACTGTTAAAGAGCAACAGGAACTAAACACAAGAACTAATTAGAGAATCATAGACTATATGATCCCAAATAAATTTTGTTAGCACTGTAAGAGATAAGAAATGGGAAAGGCTATTTTTAATGTGGTGTTCAAAGGAAACTCCATCAAATAGGTACGACTGAGTTAGGACTCCAAAATGGGGAGCTAATGTGTGAATTTTCAGGAAGAACAAGAGAGATTTTCACTTTTCTCTTCAGATAAAAGTTATATTCTAGGCCAGGTTGAATATGTGCTTTCAATAAATTGGAAAAGATTTTTTTTTATTTCACCCTTGTCATGATGATGTTTCCTTGCAAGATGATTACTGATAGTGACTTCCACACATTAAAAACTGCCATGATACCAAAGCATTTCTGTCTCACTTCTGACCTTGTCTTATGATAGGTGATGATGACTGATCTGTCTCTGCGAGAGAATGCTACAGAGTCTCCGACACTCACAATTGAGGGATGGCTATGAAGTTGTCCCTGTGCTTATTGTTATATTCAATCAGCCCAAAGAATTTCAATTAGTTCCTATCGAAACATTTTGAGATAGCTCCAAAGCTCTGAGCATTTTCTGTCCCAGTCTGGGTATTTTTTGCCAAAATTGCAATATGTAAGCAATCTATCAGCTGTCAAGTTAGGAACACTGGTGACCAGCAAGTCAGAAAATTAACAATCTGTTTAAGGAACTCTCCCAGCCTGGGGGCATATTTGCTTGGTAGATCATCTTAAATTGTTATGAAAAATTTACTGACCTAATGGATGAGCCCAGAAACTGTAAAGCCCAAACCATATGCTTCATAGCATAGAGAGCCTTCTTACCTAGGGCACACACTACCTATTTGTGGATAATTGCACAAAACTTCTAAAAAAGGTAGCATCTGAAGAGTAAATCTGTAAAAATGGAATGTTTACACAATAAAGAAACCTTAATCCTGGTTAGTTGTTCAAAGTTTAGAAAAACTGTGACATTTATCTCCAATATCCTCACTCTAGGTCACAGAATCCCAAGCTTTCTTCAAAGTTGAGTTCAGATTCCATAATCTCTGCAAGGTTTTTCCTGAACCCTCTCCCTTTTAAAATGTTTTCTCTCTCTCCTCCCATCCCCATTAAGTATAGCATTCTGGGAATGTTTTTTATATTCTAGTTCTATTAAACCTTTACTGAGATCCCTCCTAACTTTCAGTTTCTATCATTCTGCTGAGGCAGGGAGTGTTTCATTTGTTTCTTGGTGTCCCCTTGATGACGGAGGGCTTAAAACCATAAAATATTCCCACAGTTTGGTGGGTTTGGAGAGTATTAGGGAGATACTGCCACATGAATAGGGCAAAACAAAAATTGGGTCAAGGGGTCACTTGTAGGTGTTAAACTCTGTTAACTTTGGTCCTACTTAGAGTTACAGGGTCCAGATTTCTCCATCAATTTACTTATTGAATATGTTTTTCAAATTTCTCTAGTGTAAAAGGTATTATACCATTAACTGTGAAATAGAGGCAAATTTGCTCTAGCAATTATCATATGATTCTCTCTCTCTCTCTCTCTCTCTCTCTCTCTCTGTATATATATATATATATATATATATATATATATATACACACACACACATACATATATATGTGTGTATATATACAATATTATATTACATATTTTATATTTATTATGAAATGTACTTTGGAATTCTATAATGTTTCATGAATGTGAATTATTATAATCATTTTCCTGCTAATAATATGTTCAAACAATTTCCTGAGTAATGGAGATATTGTATTGAACAATCTTTATTTTTTCCAGCTATACATTTTATTTTTATTATTTTCAATTCATTTTGATTTTTATTCCATCTTACTTTCCTCGCCTGTTGAAGAGAGAATTAGGGGAGGAGAGAGTGAGAGTAAGAATGAGATGGAAAAAAAAAGGAGAAAGGGATAGCAAAGCTCTATATCACATACACACAATCAAAAACAAAAACAATCTCCCATATTGGTCATATCCAAAAATGTGTTTCTTTTTGTATATATAAGGTTAGCATGTCTTATTTGTTATGAGTTGTTTTTCATCAGCTCTCTGGAATCAAGATTGATTCTCAAGTCTTTCAGAATTGTTCATTTAATCAATTTTGGTGTTATAGTATTACTTATTCTTTGGGTTCTGCTCATTTCTCACTACATCAGTTCATATATGTCTTACAATACAACAGTGTGGCACAACTATATGCCACAGTTTGTTCCATCATCCTACCAATTGATGGACATCTTCATTTCCTTGTTATTTTTTGCCAAGAAGAAAATGAAT
Source organism: Antechinus flavipes (assembly GCF_016432865.1). Taxonomy (NCBI): domain Eukaryota; kingdom Metazoa; phylum Chordata; class Mammalia; order Dasyuromorphia; family Dasyuridae; genus Antechinus; species Antechinus flavipes. The sequence goes on along the minus strand of NC_067403.1, from coordinate 11,954,238 downwards.
TTCTAAGACTATTTTTGTACATATGATCTTTTCTTTTTCCATTTATCTTATTGAAGTACAGGCTTATAGTAGCATAACTGAATGAAAGAACATGAACTCTAGTATAACATTTTATCCATAATTCTAAATTGCTTTCCAGAATTATTGTTTCAATTCATCATTTTATCAATAATATATCGATGTGTCAATTTTCACACAGTCCCTTCAAAATGTTATTTTTTTTTTTCTGTCAGATTTCTAATTAGATTCATGATAGGTGAAAGCTTAAAAATTTCTTGAATTTGCCCTTTGTTTTTGTTTTTTTCATTTGACTATAGAGAGTCTGAGCTTCTTTCCTTGAAAACTACCTGTTCATATCCTTAGCCCATTTAGCAATTGAGGAATGACTCTCATTCTTACAAATTTGAATCAGATCCTTATGTTTATTGGAAATGAAACATTTTTACAATTTCTTCAATTATATTTCCACAATTAATGGTTTCCTTTCTAATATTAACTTGTTGGATTTATTTGTATTAAAATTTTTAATTTGATATAACCAAAAGATAAAAGATATGTATCCAAATCCCCAGACAGCTGAAGAATTTTGAATTACTGAAGAATAGTGAGAATATATTTCAATACCATTCCCTTTATAATAATAGCTGATATTTACATTGTTTTCATTTATGATGAAATAATTTTATGATTTATGATGAGATAATTTTCTCCTTTATAGATATTTTCTTTTTTTCTATATATTTTCTCACCAAAATGTGTACAGAAAATAATGTAGACATTATTTCCTCCATTTTAAATATAAAGAAGTGAAAATTAAAGGGACCAGATGATTTGTCCATAGTTATAAAGCTGGCAAATGTCAAAGGAGATATTAAAATCCATGTTTCTCCTGATTCAAATCCAGTATTTCTACCATCATAGCTGTTGTTCAAAGAATTTTTAAATGATTAATTTTTTTTATTATTGCACAACTTTCATATTTTTTCAGTAGACTCTTCCTCCTTTCTCTCCTTTCCCTATTCCATGACTATTTTATCTTCCTTTCTAATAAAGAAATAGTTTAGAAAAAGAAATAGTCATAGTCATAGCATCCAACCACATGACAGACTGCCTCCAACAAGTCTGCTTCACTTTTGGAGAGGTTTTTTTGTTAATTTACTGAAAGTTAAGTTGGGGAAATTCATCAAAAAGACTATATTCAATAATAATTTTAGAATTTTAGGACAAAGAGGATCTTTAAAATTGTTTTCTTTTTCAACTTGACAGGATGGAAAGGTTGAGAAGACAAAATTACTTATGTTAGTCTTGTGAATGGAAAAGAAAAAGTCAAAAAATAATCAAAACACAAAGTGGAGAGAAGACAGAAATTCTCCTAAAATATTCATTCATTTCTCAAACATTCATTCATTCATCAAAAATACCAACTAGGTAGCAGGCATTGTGGTTAGTGTTGGAGACACAAAGACAAAAATAAAATACTTTGTGTTTTCTCTGAGGTTTACATTCAAACGTGTAGAACAGACTGATTCTCTTTCTGTGCTCTCTATGAAAGGAAATTCTTCCTATTTGTGTAATGTTCTCTCTCCAAGGTAATGTTCTCTGTTGAGGTTTCTTTGGGGTCTCTGGGAGCAGCCTTTGTTTCATTTCAGTAATTCACCACAAGTGAAGCCAGGAGTTAAAGTCCAAATCCTTTATTGTCTCCTTCCAAGTCTTGTCTCCTTCACTTGAGGCTCAGCTAGTTTTTTGGAGGTCTATTTCTCTCCTTGGTTCGGTGGGCTTGAGCTCCTGCCTTCTTCTCTGCCCTCTGAATCTCCCCTAATCCAAAGGTTTTTGTTTCAGCCTCCAGTCACAACAAAGGGTGGATGATGGAATGAATCTGTCTCAGCCTCCAAGAGCTTTCAGTGCACTTGTCTTTTTTTGGCCCTGAGAACTTCTAGCTTATATGTTCCACACTGAATATATACCAATCATTATATCAGTAGGAAACCATTATTTGTTGTAAAATTAAATCAATGCTAAACTAGCTTTAACCATTGTCTCCTCAATTCCATTAGTGCCTTGTTTCAAGTTCCATCCCATAACAACTCCTTGTAGAATTAAATCAATCATACTGAACCAGGCTAAATTACATAACTATTGTCTCTATCAATTCCACTGACTTAATACCTTGTAAGAATCCTTTGTTTCAAGTTCAGAGTTCTGGCCCATAACATATTTGTATTCTAATTGTGTTTTAGTCCTATTATAAATATTCCAATATGTATCCAATAAATATTCCAAACTCTCATAAATTGGAAGTTTTTCTTTGTTTTATCTACATGTAAATTTATCCTAGTTAGTCATTCTCATACACTGAAAGTGGTCAGTTAAGATCATTTCTTTCAACCTCCTTACTGTGTATTGCCTCTGGAGCTACAAAGAAAAAAAAAACTCCTGGAGAATAAATTCAAAGAGGAAAAAATAATATACAGACATTTGAGCCAATAAAAAATTTACAGTAAAAAAAACAATCATTTTGGAGACAAAGTACACAAAAGAAAGATATTACACGCTCATGGCAAGTGATTTCAACCTTCAGGTCTTTCTCTCTCCATTATTTCCTGGGTAATATTGGACTATCCATTTTTGCACTTTCCTTAGCTGTAAAATGAGGGGGGCTGGCTTGAATGTCCTGTGAGGTATCTTTTAATTCTAATTAATGATCCTAGGACCTTGAAGTGCAAAGTAAGTTAGGATAATTAAAGACTAACTTTTACCTCATTTTGTGCCTTTCTTAGTTGCTTTTCTTTTGGATATGAGAAGGAAATTGTCAGTATCAGAAGTCTAACATTGGAAACATATAAGCCTTTTGGCTATAACATCACTTTCATAGTTATAAAAATCTATACTGATTCTATTTAGGACAATTGATTTTGTAGAATCTAGAAAGAAATTAGGTTTTCTCATTAACTTTTAATCTGATACATGCATTCAAACACTGCTCAGCTTATGAAGCAACAAGAAAAATAAATGTTGTCATTGTTGCTAACTCAAAGACAGGATATTGGTATTTTGTTTATTTCTTTATTACAATTTTCATATCCTCACTGTTATAATATTATTCAATAGTATTTTATTTTTCCAAATATATGTAAAAATAGTTTGTGATATGTGTTTTGTAAAACTTAGTGTTTTAAATTTTGCTCCCTCAAATGAATGTGAACTATTTGATTTTTGATTTTCTTCCCGAGTTATTTTTACCTTCTGAATCCAATTCTCCCTGTGCAGCGGGAGAACTGTTCGGTTCTGCAGATATGTATTGTATCTAGGATATACTGCAACATATTTAACATATATAGGACTGCTTGCCATCTTGGGGGGGGGAGGAGGGAGGAAGGGGAAAAAAATGAAACATAAGTGATTGCAAGGGATAATGCTGTGTAAAAATTATCCTGGCATGGATTCTGTCAATACAAAGTTATTATTAAATAAAATTAAATTTAAAAAAAAGGAAAAAATAAAAAAATAAAAAAATAAATTTTGCTCCCTCCCTCCTTTAACTCCTGCTTCCCCAAGACAGCAAGCAATCCAATATAGGTTAAATATCTGTAATTCTTTTAAACATATTTCCATATTTGTCATGTCTTTCAAGAAAAATCAGACCAAAAGGAAATAAATGAGAAAGAAAAAAATAGCAATCAATAAGGTGAAAATACTATGCTTGGATCCACATTCAGTCTCCATAGTTCTCTATCTGGATGTGAATGGGTATTTTCCATCCCAAGTCTTTTGCTATTGCCTTGAATCCCCACATTATTGAGAAGATACAAGTCCATCACAGTTGATCATCACTTGGCCTTAATATGGCCTTCATTCAGGATTAATTCATGTAGGTCTTTCCAGGATTTTCTAAAATCATCCTGCTCATCATTTCTTATTGAAAAATATTTATAATAGACTTGTAAAAGATTTCTTCTCCTCTGGTGTAACACCAATCTGTCCTTCAGGCTATCTGCAAATTAGGCTCCTTAAAACATTACTTTTACTGTCATCTGTTTCATTATCTTCCTGATGTTAATCACTGTCTGTCTTATGAATAGAATTGCACATGTTTAAGATATATTGGATTGCTTGCTATCTGGAGAGGTGGGGTGGAGGGAAAGGAAGGAGAAAAACTTGGAACACAGGGTGAATGTTGAAAACTATCTTTGTATGTATTTGGAAAATTAAAAGCTATTATTTTAGAAATGTACCAAAAAACCCTATTTTTTTTAGCCTGACATCAAAAACCCTTCAAAATGTAGCCCCTTATCCACTAAAGATACATACATATTACTAGCCTATCTAGTAAGATTGAATTTACTCAGGCTGATCTGTGCATGGCCACCCCAGCATGCCCTATTTATTGCCACTGCCAAAATATTGCAAATTGATTTCAGTTACCAGAATGCCTTCATAAGATATTTCTCTCCAAGAATCTTAACTGATTCTTCAGAGAAAAACTGAAGGCCCAGTTCTTCCAACTTCTATTACCATATCAATTGGAAATTCATTCTCTTTCTTCTATTATAATTGTGTGTATCCATACACACATGTATTATGTATGTATATATAGAAAGATACTACCTTACATCATTATAGTAAGATATACCTTACATCACTATAGTGTAGTATATATATATACATAATTTTGATCCACCAAATAGATAATTTCTTGAAAACATGGACTATATTTCATATTTATGATCAATGTAGTGTGTATATAATGGTATATCTAGAAACACTGATTGGCTGCATTTCACATTCGGCCACTATTCAAAAAATCATGCTGGGACTAGTACAAACATTTAATGGGGGCTACATTTCTACCCAAGATGATACAATAGTTGGATAATTATAAACTAGGAATCAACAAGAGAACAGGCTCTTATCCCAATGAACCATTAGTTTAGGGGGAAAAAAACCTTTCAATGAATCTTAATTAACTTTAGACCATGGTATTTTTTAGTGGTTAAGCTATTCATCGGAAGACTTCTTCCTATGTTACTACAAGTTGATAATTCCTATTAAGTAGAATATGTTAACTGGAAATTCTATAGATACAATGAAAGTAAAAAAAAAAACTTTAAAACTGTATAAAGTATCAGAAAAAATCCATTGAAAGGATTTAAAAGACTTCCACTCTTAGAAGACATTTCCTCATTTTTAAAGAGTTAAAAGGGAAGTTACTTTAAGAAATCCCAAAGTTCTTTAATACTCTGGTCAATGTACAAATGCTTATAAATATAAATAATTCCATGTAATACTGTTTATTTAAGCATATCCACACACACATATACACACATACATGCATATGTAACATTTTGCAGATTTCTATTTCAGAAGAGTCTATATACTAATCAATCAGAGTCTTTATAATTATGTATTAGTAAGCCCTGCACATGATGCTGATATCTGTGCCTGCCATTATGGGTAATGTGAAAACATTATTAACAGATATAGAAAATAAGCATAATACATTTCTTCAAAATTAGACCCCGAGCACTGAAGATTGTGCCAATTGATGGTTTCCAGTACAGGAAGCTTCTGTGTTCAGCTAAGTTTGTTCATTAAATGCTAAATAGTAAAGATAACGTTGGGGGCTGGAACTGTGATTTCTGATACATAGAGATCTATTAATGCAGATGAGTACTTTTGTTTGCAACTTTCAGTCCTAGAAAGTCATCTGGATAACTGAGGGTTTAAAGGACTTGTCCGTAGTCACATGGACAACGTGTGTCAGAGATTTGACAAAACCAACCTTTTTTCTTTGGTTGAGAGACTGGCTCTCTCGCCTTTTTGCTACATTGTGGAATGATAAAAATAAGAACTAAACATGTCCTTTGCAAGGGAAAGGACATCACATGATTACCTACAGATGCAGGGAATTCTAGAGTGATGGTGAGTTCCTTCATGTTCAATGTGATAAAATCATAGGACGCAAAACCAGAGTTTCTAAATTCATTCATTCAGTATATAAATACTTATTAAACTCCTACCATGGAAAATGACAACAAAAAAGCCATACTAGGTACTAAAAGAAGATATAAAGACAAATAAAATACTGTAAATGAAATTGCAGTTCAGTAGTTTACTTTTTAAGCATAAACACACAATAATAATTAGGATGTTAATACTCGACATGCTTCATGTCCTCCAAGTCCCCAATGGTTTTAAATTTCTGTGCATCTCTCTAACCAATTCCTGGCAGTTGATGGAAAGGGGAAAATTTGGAAAAATAAATCCACAGCTATTGGAAAAAATGGTACCTAGATGGCCAGCATTCTGCTAGGTGAAAAAGAAATGCACAAGGAAGACAGGGTGCTGGGAAAGCAGGCGAGAACATGTGGCTTAGTCCCTGGCTCCAAAAAAAGGGTTGGGTGCAAATCTCACTGCTGATATGTATTGTTTATATCACTTGGGGAAATCACAACTTCCATGGGCTTGTTCTGGGATTGTTCTGAACTGTCTGTGAAGCTGCTTCCAACCCTAAGTTGGAGTTAAGTGCTTCCCAGTCTTTGAGAGTGTGCATCTAAGTAATGAAATAACAGTAAATATTAAATTATATGATGTAGACTTTCAGTACTTGAGTTCAGAAATACAGTAAATTAGATATAATGTTCAAAATTAGAGTAGATAAGTGAGAAATAGGACATTTAGAGAAGATTTGATGGGAAGGATATTGAAATAGTTCTCAAAGAGAATGGATAGGATATGGGAATGCAGAGTAGAGAAAACATGATTTTCAAGGTAGAAGAAACAGCAAAAGCACTCAAATGTCAAATATATTGGCGATCATTAAAACAAAATGACGAGATAATTTGATTTTTCACTTTATCTTGGTTTGTCTTGCTAAACTGGGAGCTGGAAAGTGGTTGGGATAGAATCAATTTTCATCAAGTTTCCAGGAGTTTCCATGGTATTGGAAGAATCTGATACTTAGAAAAGCAAAACAGAGAAAATGTTTTCATTTGTATATTAGGGGAAGATGATTTCTTTACACTTCGTATAACACATTTTTGTAATTCGTGATTTTGATTGTCATTCTGTTGCTCACGATCTGTTCCCAAATAAAATGTGTACTGCTTAGCCTGGCATTCAAGACCCTTCATAATATGGTTTTGTTTTATCTCTTCAGTAATAATTCAGTGGCCACTTTTGTGTTCTCTACATTCCAGTCAAATTGGATCTCCATCGCTGTTTTCCAATCATTGTTTGCCAAATGTAATTCAATATTTTATCCTGCTTTCTCTAGACTTCAAGTCTTTATACTTTCTGTCTCCCTATGTAGGCTGTCCATCCCTCCCATCTTCCCCTGCTCATTTAAGATCCAGCTTCAGTACCACCTTTTCCATGCAGACTCTCATGATTTGCTCATTGCAAATAATCTCTCCTTCTTTAGAATTCTCATACATTCAGTTTGGACTTTTCCTATAGGTTTATACTAAAGATTAAATGACAGTCACTTATATTCATACCTGTATGGGATTAAGGTCAGAAACTAGGTTTTGGTATTTGGTAATCTCCCTCGAGTCTATGATATGTTGTACTTAACTATATATTCAACACTTAACACATAGTAGGCCCTTTATAGACATTTGCTAAATTAAAATAAAGAGAAAATGAGAACTGAAAATGATCATTTCATTTTATCTAGCTTAACCCAAGGATTAGTCTGGACAGCCTGGGGTACACAGCAAGTCAGATTCACTGGAGTAATATTTTCCTTAATGCACCTACTCTGTCCTTTCTGCCTTGCTTCCTTTCCAATTCAGCACTTCCATTACTGCTTTTATGCCCTAGAGCCTTGGTGCTAGAAGCACAGTGAGCTACAGGAGACATTCAGCTTAAGAAAGAAGCTACCTAAATGTGGCCTTGTCCATGAGCACAACCAGAAGCATTCTCTGCAAACCTGGGATTAGTCAGTCCTCTCTGTAAGGTCTGCTCATACACTTGCTGACTCTTTCTAACTTCCACAATATGAATATATTTCCTGCACTTTTGTGCATTTCTGGCCTCTTTCTCTTTTAATTGAATCATTGCCCTTATGTGGCCTTCATAAAAATTGAAGAAGAACTTGAACCTTGTAGCCCAAAACTTAAACCAGATGTAAGAAGCTATTTTTTTTCTAGCTGAGGAAAAAAAACCCACAAAATATCATAATATAAGCTCACTTTCTGATATATGCTTTCTTTTTAAAAAGTTGGTTTTGAAAATCCATATTAAGGTTCCTTTGGTTTTAATTGAATGAGCTTCTCTATTAAACATAGATGGTTTATTTCTTTATTTTAATACTGGTGAACCCTGATTGTGAGATTCATCAGAATATGAATGAAGGCTGTCTTGGGCTCCTAGTGGCAATCCTAATATTGCCCTGATACAAGCAAAGGATAAAAGGATGATTTCAGCTACTAAATGCAGGGCAAGGCAAGGTGCTGATAATTCTGGTATTGGTTCCTTATGCGAGTTTTGTTTCCGTTGGTGAGTATGGACGTCGTTTCTCGCTCATGAAGATGCCCTCAAAATAATGATGGTGGACCCATCTGAAAGGGAACACTTCCCAGATTTGAGAAAATCAAAGCCAGTTCTCTTTTCTCCTTTCCCTTGGCCCAGAATTTTTATAGCTCCATAAATCTGCCAGGCACATTTATGACTGACATAAAGAAAAGTTTGGTCATTAGTCCTCAGAAGGACAGAGCCTGCTCATTAGAAGCCTTTCCTAGTTCTCACTAGAGTTTTAAATCAGTTCCAAACTCGAGGGATTTCCTTCTTGAAACACTTTCTACTTTCTGCCTTCTCCCTTCAAGCTACTGACTAATAACACAAACCCAATCTGGTTAGTGGTAAAGTGGGAGGCAGGAAGACCTGAATTCAACTCTCAGACATTTACTAGTAAATTTTCTTCACCCATTTTTTCCTCAGTTTCCTCATCTGTAAAATGTGGATTAACAATGACACTAATCTCAGAGTTTTGTTGGTAGGATTAAATCAAATCATGTTCACAATGTTTTGTAAACCTTGAACTACACAAAACCTATTTTATTGTTTACATATTGTTATATGTAACATTACATGAATTATTAATACATGTAATGTATAGTATACATATAATATATATAATTATTAATACATTTTATTGGTATTAATATTATTGTGGCAGCTAAATGACCCATAGTGCATAGAGTATCAGACCAGAAGGCAGGAAGTTGAATCTTCCTAGTTCAAATTTACCTCAGACACTTACTACCTGTGTGACCCTTGGCAAGTCACTTCCCTGTTTACCTCAGATTCCTCATCTGTAAAATGAGCTGGAGAAGGAAATGGCAAAATAGTTGGTATCTTTGCCAAGAAAACCCCAAATAGAGTCACAAAGACTAGACATGACTGATTGATAAAACAACAACATAATTACCTGAAAAGGTTGGACTTTATGATCCACAAGATATCATCCTTAACATCCTAGAATGCTCTCACTAGTATAACTGATGATAACCTTCTAAAGAGTGTTTCTCTGTGTTCTTGTGCTATGGTTGGTCCAGGGCCCTTGGTCATACTGAAACCTGATGTTCAGCAGATTTTATATCCTTAGGGATTTGAAAAAGCATCCCATGAACTTATTCAGTGATGGACAAGTTCTGAATTGAGTAGAGTTGGCAGGCAAGGAAGGAATGAACGTGAAAAGATGCAGTTTCCAAATAACTGAACAAACTGAGGTTAATTTTTACAAGATACCAAACATTTCTACCAGCCAACTAATCTGTTTAAAATCACTTTCTTTGCTTTCAAAGACACTAAAACATATACACATCCCTTTATTAATAACCTACTGTCATCTATAACTTCCCTTCCCACTCGCTATTAAATCATCAGTGTGACATTTTCCTAAAGCCATGCACCTGAGAGTTTTCAAAAGCTCAGTGTGAGGAAAGTTCAGAGAAAAATCCCTTTCAGTTGCCTGAATATTTCACAGACTAAAGATTGTCCTGTATATTTACTAAGAGGCTCTAAACGCTAACTATACATATTAAAAGTAGGAACAATACATAGTGTTTTGTGTGAGAAAATGTGTTCTTAAATCTTAGAAGAATGGCTTTACTTTTAAAGGATTGAATTCAATGCCTTGTAATTGAAATGTTCAACTCGACATGGCAAGGATATAGGGAGTAATTTTGTTAAGCTCCATGGGAAATAGCAAAGAAGCTCACAAGAGAGTCCTAACTCCCATGGCAAGGCAGCGTGGAATCAGTATGGTTTAATAGATGGTGTGCTGAGCTGCAATACTTCCAGCCCGATTTCTGGCACCAGTCCTAGCACAAGGTAATTTATCTCCCTGGACCTCAGCCTCCTTATCTAAAGAGTGAAGCGATGGAGCAGTGACTTAGACAAAGACATAATGGGATGATTATCAAATTTGCAGTTGACAGAAAGCAGAGAAATTGCAAATATACTGAATGACACTCAAGAAATCAAACAGATCTCAACAGGCTAACATATTGAGGCAACTTTGATAAGATGAAATTGAGGAAGTTTGATTTGAAGTAATACATAAATAAAAAAATACATAGTATCACACATGAAGCAGCAATCAATCAAGTAAGAATTTATTAAACACATTATTAAACCCCTCCCAGGATGATATATGGTAGGACACCAGTACTTAGACAATATTATCTCTGAAAAAGATCCGGGTATTATAACAGACCACAAGTTTTTATGAGTTAAGATGGGATGTAGCCATCCAACCAACTTATACAATCTTCTATTATACTAAAAGAAGCATATTGCCATCAGCCTGAAAGGAGATAGCCCATCTGGTCAGATGTCACCTGAAGTATTACAGCTACTTCTGGATATCAGATTTTGGGAAGGCCATCGTGATGCCATGTGGTATCCAAGGCAAACAGGATGGTGGAGGGTCTTGAATCATGGTTTATGGTGGTTGATTGAAGTAACTGGAGAAGAGAGATGTAGGGAGAGATATAATAGTCTTCAAGCAATGAATTGCTAATTTATTAGACACTTTGAAATGGATGTCTCAACCTGAAGCATCTCACCTTGAATATCTTGAAAATAGAACACCTTATCTTTGTTTCTAAAATCACCGTTCTTCCAAATTTCCCTATGATATTAAAGGGAAGCATCATACTTCCAGTCAGACTGGCTTTCAGTGTTAAAAATAGCTTGGCTTTGTTACTCTACCTTACCCCACAATGGCAACATCTCCCCTGTTCTATCTCCACAGCATCTCTCACATTAGCTCCTTTCTGGCAACTCATATCTTTTGGACCTTTGTCACCTCTCCTCAGAACAATCACAATAGCCTTCTAATATGCATCAGTGAATAAGTGATCTCCTTTATCCCAACCTCCACTTAACTGCTAAAGTGATGCTATTAATGTAGAAGTTTGATGAATGGCACTTTTCTGTTCAATAAATGTCATATTTTTTTGACTATAGTGGCTCCTTTTACCTTCACATTCAAATATAAATTATAATATTTGATACTTAAAGCTCTTTACATCCTGCTCCCAACTTATTTTTTTGGGCTTGTTACATATCAGTTCACTATATTATGTATTCCTTTTTATGAACAATTTTATTGAAGATGTTAATCATTTTTAAACACAAAAGAAAACACTAAAATACAGTAACAATGGAGTTTTCCCTTGGCTTATCACAAAGGCAAAGTCTTTTCTCCTTTTGTTCTAGATTTTCTCTTTTCCTTTTTGTACCTAATTTTAAAATCTGCCTAACCTTGTAATTTATTCAATTCATTTTTCTGTTTATGAGATTCCAATTTTGCTGTCAATTAAAAATAATGATTACTTTTACTATTGTAGTATGAGTTTGCAGTGAGACTTTGAGGCCAAAATTATGTCACATATTTTAGAATTTGCTTGTACAATTTAAGAATTTAATAGAATTAAATACACTTTATCAGTTCCTGAAATGTTTTCATATATCTCTCTTCCCCAGAATTTCCCTAAAATAATATGGTATCTTGCACCAGCAGTTAAGGGAGTGATGGTTCTAGAGTCTATATGATGAACTCAGCTAATGTGGTAAAGGTTCGACTAGCCTGATTAAGTATTAATAGAAAAGTATACCTTGAGGCAAGAGAAGCAGAAAAATATATCAGTAAGACAACTAAAACATAAAAGGTCTTCTTTTAAATGTATCCATAACTTAAACAAAAAGCAAAATAAAATCACAGAGATTCCCAAGTTTGACAATAGAGCCAGTTGTCATAATTTTAAGATACAACAATGGGACTGTTGTGCCTCTTCTCTGTAGTTTCCTCTGTGTGTACAGTTATGTTATTTCCATGAAAACAATCCTTAACAATTAAATTTAAACCCAATTCTTGCTTTGTTTAGACTTTTATTTAAGATATTAGTAAGATAATGATTAAGTATGATCTTTGGGAGTTAGTACATTCCTATCTAGTAACCACTGGGATTGTGGTATTGATAAATCAAGAAATTAGTGTTATGAGCTTAAGGACCCAAATCATTGAATGTTCAGGACAAATTATAGCAAAGATTTTATATTTATTGCCTTTTCTTTCTCTAACTGGACTTAAATCAAGGTGAAAAGAATTATTATCTAGTTTGTGCTCAGGCCCTACCTGGCTCACAGTTCATGCAGAGCACCTCTTTCTTGAATTAAGAAACATCATTGTGAGACTTGAGGTGTAATGGTTTGGAAAGTTTCCTTAAGGACACGTGAAACCCAAGACTTTGTAGGGGAGGAAGGAAATTGGAAGCGAGTCGGTCCGGGATAGGGGGTCTGATAGTGCAATCCTAATTCAATTTTTACTGTGCATTCATCTGTACATCGTTTAATTAGTTCTGAATCCGCAGGATTTTTTTTTGGAGGGGGGAAGACCACACTTTGGTTTCATTTATAATGTGCTGCTTTTTTTCTGATGCTGTTTTCCATCTAGCCCAAGGCTGCATGGCCCTGCAAGGGGAGAGCAGAAAATTACCTGGGATGGGTTTCTCAAAGGATATGGTTTTGCTGTATTACAAAGCACCAAGTAGCATAGGGAAGTGCTTGGTTTAAGGGGGGTGCTCCAGGATGGTATTTTACATGGAAAGGTTGGGATTGGGGGGAGATGTTTACTTTTTACTCATTGGTTAGACCCTCCCAAGGGGGATGTTTCATTTTTAATGATCAGCCAAATTTTGAGAAAAACAAGTTTCCTGTCTGCTTGGACCCAAGCCCTTTGCGCCTGGGTGTATGGATAACCATGTCCTGTTTACCACAATCCCAGATCCCTGCCCTTGTCCTGCTGGGCAGCAACAGCTTGTTTTTCTTCCCCTGCTCTTCACTAGAAACAGAGGCTTTGCTGGTCCCATTCCACCTCCTCACAAGACTAAGAGCTTTTGGTGCCTCATGTTGCTGCTGCATTCTGGGTCCATCATGTCCCCTTCTCCACCAACAGCTCTTGGGATGAGAGGAGGGGGCATTGGGAGCCCCACGAACTGTGCTGGACAGACTGGAGTCTGGCCCTCTACACCCATTATATATTCAAGCCTAATTGGGCCTTTTTTTATTCCACTCATCCCCATCATCTCTCACATCTGAGCTTTTGGCTTATACCTAGAATTCATGTTTTCAGAATTTTGCTTCTTAGAATTCAAAATTGTCTTCAAAAGTCAATCAAGCACCTCCTTCTACATGAGTCATTTCCTTCCTCCCCATTCTCCCTTTTCTTGTGTGGTGACTTGGACCCGTAATATGACTAGAGTATGCTAAAACCAGTGACAGCCGCTCTGGTTGTTCAGCTTTCAGGGAGAGCATTTCTACTTCAGAAATCAGCAAGCACTACCAATCAGGGCTTGATTGATCGCTTTGTTAATTGTCTAGACTTAAGAGAGTGTTAATGGTGCAGATTAGATTTAAAACTGGGTTTGAATACATTTCCCCATACTCCTAGCACATTTCTGAAGGTGACCTTAGAAAAATCCAGTGGCTTTTCTGCTCCTCAGTTTTCTCATTTAATGAATAAGTTTGAACTACATGATCTCTAAGTTCATTTCCAGCTTTAAAATTATGTGCTTAGGATAAACTGGAGGAAATAGAGGCAGAGAGGTTAATTAGGAGGCTTCTATAGAAATGGGGTCATGAAGAAATAAGTTCATGTACCAGTTCATGAGAACGGAGAGGGAAGGCCTTTGTCATAATCTGTATACTTCTACATTTCATGTTTGAGAAATGCATAAAATTAAAATACTTGACTAGTCAAAATAAGTCTTTCTTCTGAAAAGTTCCCGTCAAATAGTTATTAAAATTCTCAGGAGGAGTATTTTAGGAAAATGTCACATTGGTGATTTAATGTGGAATTAGGCTAGGAATGATGGATGACAGGGATATTAATAAAGGCAAATATATTTCCACTCGGTACAAAAAAAATGTTATCTTAAATAGACTACCTGCCTAAAGATTTTTGCCACAATATAAATGGCTCAGTTTCTCTTGCTATTCTTAGGTTAATTAAAAAAAAATCATTTGAAAACCCCATCCAATTATTTTTCCTTCTCCATTCTGCTTCTCCCTCTCCTTTTTTTCATTTTTCATTTTGCTCTTTACCGTATGTTTACAAATTGTATGTCTAACATATCTTTGAAGCTATGTGATGATTATAATCACAAAATCTCTGATTCTAGCTGAAAGGGATCTCAATATGCATCCTGTCTAATTCATATGCAACAGGAATGCTCATAATAAGTTCCCATAATATGCCTGACAAATGGTTTTCCAGTTCCTACGAGAAAATATCCAATGATAGAGAACCCATTGCTTTTCATGGCTGCTCATTTCTCCCTTTGATAGCTCTAGTTGTAAGGATTTTTTTCTGCCATCAAGCCTTCTTGTCTTCCCCACTTAGTATCCTTTTCTTCCAGTTCTTTCCTCTGCTACTATCTGTCTATCTATCTATTTATCTACATATATATAATGTATATGTATATTTGTATGTATGTATATGTATATTTTATGTATGTGTGTGTTATATATATATATATATATATTCCCATCTATAGGACATCCCCACAGATGTCTGAACACAGATAACACATTCTCATCAAGTCTTCTTTTTTCCAGGTCACATATCCTCCTTTTCTTCCACTGATGCTTAAGCAATGGGGGCTATAGACTTGGGAGACAAAACTGAGAGAGAAAGTGTCCTACTATAAAACATGTCTAATGTTCAAAACACAAATAAATGAGGCGCTTCATATCATAAAGAAAAGAACATTTAATGAATTTATTACAGTGTGAGTTATTTCATTTCTTTTAAATAATAAATAATTTACCCTTTAAAAATATAAGACCAAAAAATGCAGCAGCTAAAAAAGGTTGGGGGCAGTAGAATTCTACAAGAATATCACAAGAATAAATGATCACCATTTCCTTAGTGGTGAGAAAATAGGGCTGTGGTGATTATACTGAGATCCTATAGTTGATTGCCAACAGAGGCAAGACTAGAATTCAGGCCTTCTAATGCTGGATCTAGAGCTCTTTGCACTGCTCTGCAAATGATTGCAAGCCAGAATGAAAAAAGGATTTATAAAGTACATATGTGTAAGTGGACTTGCAGATATTTGGCCACAGACGCCTAATTATTGTTTTCTTCTGAAACTCAGGACCATTAGCAAGCAGCAGCTCTCAGCAACGATATATTTTCAACAATTAAAAAAGCTCTGGGACAATAGTGGCTGTGATGCTAGGGAAGGGTCACAGCCGCTTAGTATGACTAATTTGAGCTTAAACCTTTTCGCTACAGTAATGCCCAGAAATAATTCATTACACGGGCATTACGTCAAAGAAGTAAGTGCTAAACAAATATTCAGACTGGCATTTTAAACTATTTCAGCCAAACAGATCAAAGGTTCTCTCCATCCCTTGCTTTATATCAAGATGAACCTGTTCAGTACCTGTCATAGGGCGAAGCTTATCTAAACTCCACAGGAAGCAAAGGTTATCTTTCACCCAATAAAAAAGGGCACATAAATGTTAACATTTAATTAAAGGCACAGGAAAAGGAAAGGGACAAGTACAGGGCAGCAGCAGGAAGAATGGAGTTTTAGTGAGTAAAGAGACATGTTTCCCCACAAAGTGATAAGATCTATCTTTGTTAAAGGAGCAGCTTACTTCATATCCAACCCACCATCATTTTTTCCTCTAATCCAGAAGGAAATTTTTTATCAAGATTTGACTAAGTAGGATCCAGGGAATATGAGAAAAATACTATTTTAAGAATACTTCTTATTTTGCTTTTCTTATACAACATAAATATGTGTATATGTTATAATTATATATACACCTGTATTTTATAGTGCATGTGTTTATATATGTAAGGGGGTGGTCATAGTATTTTCTTACAATGCTTCAAGGGCACCTAGATAGCACAGACATGAAAAAAGGAAAACTCTTCTTCTTGAGTTCAAATCTTGCTCTAGACTCTTAATTGTATGAATCTAAGCAAGTCACTTCACCCTGCCTGCTTCAATTTCCTTCTCTGTAAAATGAGCCAGAGAAAGAAATGGCCAATTGCTCCAGTCTCTCCACCAAGACCATCACAAAGGATGTCATGGAGAGTTGGACACAACTGAAAAATGACAACTTGAGCTTCATCATGTTATGTGGCCATGTTCTCTCCAAAGCTCTCTCCAAAGTAGCTCCTATCTATCTGTAAAACTTCCAATGTAATATCAATGGCCCTGCCCAAAGAGCCCTGTTTAGCTTATTTCAGAGAGGACCTCCATCAGACTGTTGACCAGACAAACTTTGGGGTTAGAGAAACTCATTCTTAAGGCATGGAGCAGTTGTAGTGGGCACCAGTCATGGAACTTCAGAAATCACAAAAAATACAGCTTTTGTGAAGTGTGTGAAGAATATCATTCTGTCCCAATGCTCCAAGATGTCATCGTTATGGTCATATGTTCAGTTCTCACACTGACGCTTGAACTCCACAGCGTTTGGAAAAGGACTTCATGATTCGCTGTTAACCTAGAACTTAGACCTATTCTCAATTAAGGCTATTTCCTAGGAAAGAATTCAGCAATCTGATGAGTTGGGGGGCAAATAAATAAGAAACTCATATTATAAATTCCTCACTGTATTATAAATACACTGAAGGCATCAACCATGCTTTCTTTATCTTTGTAGATGCTGAATTGGAGGTAGTCCCATAGTGGGCTATTTTAATATATATAGTATAATATATATTACATATAATATATAAATGCAATATATATACATTTATACAATAGACATTATTTGTTGACTGACCTAGTTTTCATCTTGGCTATATTGTGTATACATACTGTCTCCTTCAGTAGACTTTAGCTTGAGGACAATATTCTATAGCAGATTTTTCTGGGGAGCAACAGGATCTCAGGATTGGAAAGAATATATTTGAGATCATCTCCTCCCATCTGTATTAAAATGAATCCCTTCTACACCATTCTTGGAGGCTGGTATCTACCCTTTTTTTGAATGATGACGGTCCACCATTTTGGATATGGATGAAGCACATTAAGGATACATAGTTGATATTTATTTTGGAGTCAGTGTTATAAATCCAGACTTTGTCACTTAATACATTTATGATCCTGATTAAAAACCACAACCAGTTTGATTTCTGTTCCTTTTCTATAAAGATGCCCCAAGCACCGTGATTATGATATTTGTTCTTTAGTAATTTTGGTCATGGCCTCATTTGGCTTTTTCTTGGCAAAGATGCTGGAGTGTTGTGCTTTACCATTTCCTTCTCCAGCTCATTTTAAAGGTGAAGAAATCAGCAACCTGTTAAATAATTTGCCCAGGGATAGATGGCTAGTAACTGAACTCAGGGCAGATCTGAACTCAGGAAAATTAGTCTTCCTGATTCTAGATCCAGCATTCTTTCCACTGTGTTGTCTGACCTTATTTCTGCCATCATTCTAGTGCATTATTAAGTTCAGTACCCAGGTGTGATCTTCCAGACCAATAGTGTTTTCTGCTTTATTCAGGGAATTCTCATTGAGCAGGCATAGAAGGCAGTGCAGGATTAACTTGGTGCTATTAGGTGTTATTGAAATACAAGAACGAATGGACCCTGGCTTTAAATCTTGTCAGTGAGACAAACTGTCTGCACATAAATAATCATATCTCACACTTGTGTAGTACATTACCGATTTCCTGAACATGAAGTTATACTATCTCCCAGGATTACCAGCCCTTTGTGAGGTCAGGGGCAGATATTGTCCCCAGTCAAAGATCAGGATTATGAGATTCAGGGAAAAAGTGACTTTACCTACTTCACACAACTTGTAAATGGAAGCAATTAGAGTAGAAGTCCAGACCTTTTGGCTCTTTTTAATAAGCTCAGTGGAATAGAAACAAGTACATGAATATACAAAAGCCGAATATCTGAGTGTCACAAAAGTGCAGGATGAGAATGGGAATGACATGAATCAGAAAAGGTTTACTGCAGTAGGATTGCTTTGAAGGAGATCTTCATTGATCTTGATGTATACGACTTGACTGAATGGAACCATGAAGTCATTTAGTTGAAGGTAGCAATATGAGAAAGGAGATGGGTTTGACAAAGGTATATGGGGAGATGTAAAAGGTTTCCTGGTTAGCCCAGAAGGGTGTTTGTAGAACATAATGGGTTTGGAGGGTTAGAATGTGGCCCGCTGATATAGAGTCTTGATTTTTGCTCTGAGGAATAGATGATCAATCTCCTGCTTTGATAAAAGTGATGTGATTCAACTTCTGAAAGGAAACAAAAACATTTCCTAATAAAAGAAGACATTATTGTAAATGAATAGTGAATAATTTCATGGGGTTATAAAACTATATAATTAATGGCAATTCTGAAATACTGGGAAACTTGGCAAGCACTACTCCTGATTCATTCCCTTACATGTGATACATTTTCATCCTTTATTTTTTGTTTCTCATTCTACTGTTACCTACCTAGTCATCCTTCTCACTGAAGTGTTCTCAAATCCTTCTGACCTCTGGTCCTCAAAGATAAACAGATTTCAATTTCCACAGTGCTTCGTCAGGACCTTCAGCCTAGTACCATATTGGAGGGTAGCAGATGTCAGTAAGACTGTAGCTCCCCTAAAGTTCATTTGGCAAATGTTATTAGAATATTCTTCAGCCTCAATTAACTCTTTATGGCACCTGTTGTTGTAGAAAGGCAAAATGAAAGAATTCTTTAAATGAATGTACCTATTGCTGGCCAGAATTACAAATCCATTCTTTACATCACATTAAAATCTTGCGTTTGTTTTCTTTAGTATTTTTTCTCTAGTCTTATTCCTTTTGGCTGATGCATCATCGTTGTGGACACTAGAAATAAAAGACATAAGATGATATTAATTGGGCCTTTCAATCCAGATTCTAATTTAAAAAACAAACAAACAAAAAGCATTACAGAGATATTCTTTTTTTTCAGAAACATAAATCGCCTGACTGTTTCAATACTTCAGGATACTTACATATTGCCTTTTCTCCTAGTACCGGTGGCCCCTTTCCAATGTGACTGAAGATAAAAATGAAATTAATTTTATAAGGAGGTCTATCTAAGTTAGGGTCCAAGGAAGCAATATATTTTGTGTAAATTTATTGTCTGTGATCAAAAAAAAAAAAACTTTTTTGTCAGTGGGCAGATTGCGAAATAAACCTAAAATTAGTATGGAGTCATGATATAATCAGTTGCTTGATTTCTACCCAAAGGAGTTCCCAGAGTGATTAATATGTGTATGGTATCTCCTTGTTGACAACTAGTTGGCAAGCAATCTCTAAAGATCCATTTGCCTTGTTATTTCTAAATATCATGGAGGAGTTTTGATCTCTTTGGAGTTGATCCTCCCATCAGTGATGCCGTAACATTCCATTTAAATCTTCTCAGCTTAAAAATCCTTTTACAGAGGATATATAGTCAATATTTTTCCAGGTGACTCAGTGGAGAGAGTGTTGGAATTGGAGTTAGAAGAAATTCTGTTTTAATCTTAGTTCAGTAGCTGTGTAAAATTAGGCATGTCATTTACTTTCTTCCTCAGTTTCCTTGAATGTAAAATGGAGATGTAACAAAGATGAGAGTGAATTTGTGATTACATCAGTGTGGAGACTCCTTTGAGAGATAAGGATTACATCATTTATACATGGTCTCAACCTAGAAATCCAGGGTGACCTAAGGTTGATCTGTCCCATCCACCTCGGTATAGAAAGATTTAATGGAAATCACTGGTATGGCCACGAGGCCCAGTTTGGGGTTAAACAGGATTGGTTTCATCCCAGTGAGTGGTTTTTAGCAGGGAGCAGTTCTATGCAGTGGGAAAATGCAATCTATGGGAAAGTCTGAGACAGAGAAGGAGGAAGTTACAGGGGAAGCAGAAACATCACTTAATTAGAGAGAGAAAAGAACTACACCCTACAAATAGAGAACATCTGTTTTCAGAGAATATACAGTGTTCTAATGAGGTTGCCTTTAGGGTACAATCCTGGCCCTACCAGGTAAGACTGTTATTTACCATTTAAGTTGATGCTTCCCTGCAGGGGTAATTCCTGCTCTCTGCCAAGTGAAATCCAGAGGGAGTTTTCCCAGGGCAGATGGTTCAGTGGTTTTCGGAAGCTCTGGTTATAGGAGCAGTATTAGAATTCAACATGCTGAAGAATGCCTACCTATCCCTATAACTAAGTTCTCAGAGGATCATTCATGCTTGAAAATGTTCACTTTGGCAACTCGCCTTTTAGATGAGGTAAATAACTAGGACACGAAAATTAATGCACTTCCTAGAATAGTTTCTAATCATGCAATCACTAGGAACATGGGGTTTTTGACTTATCAATGCATCAGCTAATATTTATTGCATACTTGTAGGTTGAATTGAATACAACTAAGGCAGTATCCCCAAGAGTAGGAGCCTTCAAATTTTATGACTGGGTCAAGTGACTTGGCCCAGCAGATTGTAAATATAGATAGATAGATAGATAGATAGATAGATAGAGATAGATATCTCTATCTATATATATATCTATATATATATCTATATCTATATATATATATAGATATATAGATATATATATATATATATATATATATATATATATATAGAGAGAGAGAGAGAGAGAGAGAGAGAGAGAAGGACATCTGAGGAGATCTCTTCTGTCTCTCAATTACATTCTCATCTTCTCTTCATAGAAGAACATTCTCACTATAAATTCAGGGACCATAGAACTTTATAGCTTCTTTAGATGTCCAATTTTTTTTAATGATGATCACTTGGATTTATGGAGTTGGGAGCTGCTGTAGGGGTGACCACACAAAATCCAACACTAAAATATTGAGCATTTGGGAATACACACAACCAGGAGTGAACTAACCCAGATTCAAAATGGAACTGGTCAACATTTTCTAGGCAGGAGACACAAGACCTAAACTTAACAAGAATCAATTTCCAATTCTGCCTCAACTACTAGTTTTGTGACTGTGGGCAAGTCACAGTCTATGTCTGCCTCAGTTTTATGTATATATAATGAGAATTTATTATCATCTATCTCACAGAATTGTTGTGAGGATAAAATAAGATGCTGTTTGCAAAGTGCTTTGTAAAACTCAAAGCACCATATAAATGTGAGCTAGTTAGCAGTGGAGTCAGCAGATAAGAAGTTGTTACATTCCCAGCTTAGGTGACATAAGGAAACCGAGTGTCAAAAATATATACACATGAAGATTCTTTAACTTCAAAAAGCCATTCATTCATTCATTCATTCATTCCTTAGAGTCCCAGTGACAAGTGATAGACATTTAGATAAAGCTGGAAAAGGATTTTAGGGTCATTTTGCAAAGTTTATAAAGACAGTCCTTACCCTCAGGTAATTTGCAAACTTATTAATGAAATAACTCATATGTAGAATTATCTGATGAATAGAATGATGTCATGAATGATATAGATAATTATTGTTCAATAATCAGAGAAAGGCTACCGAATCAGGGAAGGTTTCATACGGCTGGGGGAGTTTCCCTGGCAGAGATACCAAAATGCTTTGCCATTTCCTTCTCCAGCTCACTTTACAGATGAGGAAACTGAGGTGAATAGGGTTAAGTGATTTGTTTAGGGTCACCCAGCTGGTAAGTGTCTGAGGCTGCACTCGAACTCAGGTCTCACTGACTCTACACTACCTGGCTGACCACAATGAAACATAGCCATAGCTTAATAAATACTTATGGCTTACAAGACACAATGCTGGATTCTGGAGTTAAAAAGAAGAAAAATAAAACAGAACCCTTTTGTCAAGAAGTTGACAATGTCATAGGCTGAATAAGTATAATATGAAGTGCCATTCAAACTAGGATGTAATAGAAGTAAAGAATTTCCAGAAAAGCATGATAAGAAATTTGAGAAATGGAGATAATGTTCTTATCTGGAGGGATCAGAAAGACTTTGTGAACACAGAACAACTAGAGGAGGCAGGCGGTGAGCTATAGTGCTCCAATTTGTAGGAGTGGCTCTCTGCTGGGATATTTAAGAAATAAGAATGATCATTGCTCAGGGAGTTCTGAAGCCTTAGGGTGAATTTGGTGGTTCAGAATGAGGGACAGACTCAAAAAAGCACGTAAGGATGCTCAGAATGAGCATTGTCTGAGCCTCCACAGGAGATTTGGTTTTGTTTAAAAATAGTATTTTTCCAATTACACAGAAAAACAAACTGTAATATTCACTTTTTAAAAGTTTTGAGTTCCAAATTGTGTCCCTCCCTCTTCCTAAGATGGTGGGGAATTTTAGGTGCTATATATGTGCGATCAGGCAAAACATTTCTGCATTACTGATATTGCAAAAGAAGTAAGAGAACAAAAGAAAAAAAACACAAATAAAGTGAAAATAGTGTACTTCAAAGTGCATTTGAACTCTATCAGTACTATCAGTACTTTTTCGGAAGGAGATGACATCTTTTTCATGACTCTTTTTTTTGAAGTGCCTTGAATCACCATAGCTAAGTCTTTCACCGTTGAGCACAATGTTGCTATTGTTGTATACAATGTTCTTCTGGTTCTGCTTCCTTCACTCCGTATAAATTCATGTAAGTCTTTCCAGGCTTTTCTGAACTCTGCCTGCTCATCATTTCTTATAGCCCAGTACTATCCCATTACATTCACAGACCTTGACTTGATCAATCATTCCCCGGATGATGAGCATCTTTTTAATTTCCAATTCTTCGCCACCACAAAAAGAGCTGCTATAAATATTTTTGTACAAGTGGGTTCTTTTCATTTTTGTTTAATCTCTTTGAGATACAGACTTCATAGTGATATTGCTGGATCAAAAGGCGTGTTCGGTTTGATTGCCCTTTAGGTATAGTTCCAAAGTGATGAGGAAATCTTTGAATTTTTCCTCCAGTAGAATGACCCCTAAGCTTAATTCACCCCTGAGAAGAAGGATCTTTTGAGTGTTCTTCTTCCAGGAGTCTGTTAAGTTATGGATGCACTTTGTAGTTTTCCCATTGGAAAAGAACTGCTTTATTAGGAAGAATGAGTCTATGATAGTAAGGCTTCCGAGATAAATGCCCTCTGCTGCAATATCTGATGCTGGATCTTTATAATCTCTATTATCCTAAGGGTTTTTAAGATCTGTAGATAAAGCATTCATTGAGAGGGTACCACAAACTAAATCTTGAAGTAATGGGAGGATTTTAAGACAGATATGTAGAAAGAATATACTCCAAACATGAGCGACAGCTTACATGAATGTAGAAAAGCAGGAACCCATGGGATAAGGTCACAGCACAGATAGCAGT
This sequence comes from Antechinus flavipes, assembly GCF_016432865.1. NCBI lineage: Eukaryota > Metazoa > Chordata > Mammalia > Dasyuromorphia > Dasyuridae > Antechinus > Antechinus flavipes. Next base: position 11,930,418 of record NC_067403.1, on the reverse strand, counting down.
CTGGTTTAGCAGGAATAAAGAATCCATGAACAGGAGGACAATCAAATAAGACTAAGAATGTCAGTCATGCTCAGATTGTGAAAAACCTTAAATGCCAGGTTAAGGAGTTTGTGCTTTTTCTTTTTTTCAGCAGGTGTCAGAGGGTTACTGAAGGCTTTTGATTAGGGGAGTGCCATGGTAAAAACCACATGGGTAGGACTTCTGGCAGCAGTGTGTGTGAGAGATTGGATAAAGAAAACAAACAAACAAAAAAAAAGTACTTTGAAGGCTGTTGTAATAATGAAAATTAATGAGGGCTAGAGCTGGTCGCTGACCCTAGGAATGGAGAGAAGACATAGCAAAGATAGTGTGGAGGTAGAATCTACTGGATCTGGTAGTTACATGAAGGGAGAGATGAGGGGGAAAATAAGACAAAAGATGACTCAGAGATTTCAAATCAAAGCATATCCCTCAGGAGACTTATCTATTCCCATGGTTTCAAATAGACATCTAGATGGCCTAGAGATCTCTCTCTAGTCTAAATATCTAGTTTTAAGCCCACTTTTCCAGGTATCTTTACTTTTTTGTCATGTCAACATTTTGAACTCAACAAATCCAAAATGGAAGTAATCCTCCTCCCTTCCTTCTCATTCAAGGGTCCTTCCCATTTCCCCAATTTGCCTAATAAGTTTTGACGGCTCCAGCATTTCTCCTTCTGTACCATCTTCGACTTTTCCTTCTCCCCATCCTCAAAGCCAATTATTAGCACTTCCCAAGATTCATCTCAAGTGGCACTACTTCCTTTGTGAAGTCTTCCACATCTACAGCTCTCCATGGAAAACAACTCTCCCAGGAAAAGCCTATTACCTCTGATCATCATGCTGTTAACTAGCCTTGATCGTTAAGACACTGTATCCCCCAGTCTTCTCCCTACTGGAGAGCTCAGTACCAAACTCCTTCCAAAGCCTTCCTTACCAGAGGACAGGAGTCCTCCCAGCTCACTCCACGGTGTACCTGCTGCTTGGATTGGTTTCAGCTCCATGGAACAAGATGCCCTAATCTGATTCCTGTCCTTGCTTCCTTTTGTACATTATCTCCCCGTCTATTAGATTGTAAGCTTTTGCTAAAAATACTAATAATGACAAACTTTTCAAGGACAGGAGATGGCTATTTATTACTTATATCCCCAGTACTTATCATAGTGCCCAGCACCTAGTAGGTGTTTGATTAAGGTACATTAGATTGAATTAGATTGAAAGTGATTTCTCCCTTGTATTTCTCTGCATTTACCAATTCTAGTAAGTCTCCTCCTTGTTGGTACATATCCCTTAAACTTCCTTTAATAGAGCATAAACTTCTAAATAGCAGAGCCTGTTGCTTTTCATCTTTGTTATCGTTGCTACACATCCCAAACTGGATGGAACACACATTAAGTGCCCATTATTTACAGGAGATTTTGTTGGGCACTTTGCCTCTAAGAGTGAATAATGACACAGTTGTTACTTTCAAGAGACTTACAAATCTCTAGGGAAATATAAACACACATAATGAAATATGATACATGGACTTTCTAGACAAAATGCTCCGGAAAAATAAAATGAGGGAGGAAAAGACACATTTAGCTCGAAGGGCCAGGGGAAGTTTTAGAAGGAAGTGACAGCTGAATTGAACCTAGAAAGATGGTGGGGATTGTAATCATAGAGTCCGCACAGATGCACCGAGGTAGAAGGAAAGTAGCTCAGTTTCCCTAAAACAGAGAGTGTATGAAGAAGAATAGAATGACACAGGACTGGAAGGTTAAGTTTGAGGCAGAGTAGGAAGCACCTTCACAGCACCAGCTTTTGTGGCTGGCTGAGGAATGAGAAAGGGACAGATGGAAAAGCTCCTTTTTTTTCCTGATGAAGCAAATGGGGTTAAGTGACTTGCCCGGGGTCACACAGCTAGGAACTATCAAGTGCTGAGACCAGATTTGAACTCAGGTCCTCCTGACTTTAGGGCTGGTGCTCTAACCACTCTACCATCTAGCTGTCCCTGCATTGTAAAATTTAAAAGGTTAAATAAATGTGATCAAATGAGCAATGACGTTCTCTCGAGTTGAAAAATAACAGAACTCTTAAGACTAAGCTGAGGGGACAGCATCACAGTTAAGTATATATCAAATATTCTGAGATTTTGCAGATTTAAAGATATATGTAAAACCAGATTAATGCAAGATCTGAGGTAATTACAGCAAGCACTTGCTCTTAAACTTTCCCACTGCATGTCTGAGAAAACTTTAAAAGAGTAGAGTTGTCTAGAGTTACTGAAATTAATGATTTATTATTACTGAGCAGACAGAACGGGAGAAAAACAAGCAAGTAACACCAGCAAGAAATCTGATGAAATTTAATTAAGCAAAGTGTTTTTTAATCTAACCTTACTGTTTGCAGTGCTTAAAATAGCTCATAGAATTTAGGTTTGTGCCTCTTGGAGCTGCCAGGGCCCTCTATTGTGTAAACAAATAATTGACATCACAAATTCATCATTCATAATTCATCCTGCCCATTTACATAATGGAGGATGAAGAAGGTCAAAGAAACATTTTACTTCTCTGGTTAATTATCAGGAATTATGTTCAGAAACACTGCATGATTTTTTCTTATGTCAAAGGTTGCACTTCATGTAATATTGTAATATTTAGGTCACAAGAAGTCAAGTCTCAGAAGAGCAATCCATCAGCCTTTCACATCTGGGAAACTCTGTAAACTCCTACAAGAGGCTAGATTTTGTGCTAGGCGCTGGGGATACAATTACCAAAAAACTAACATCAAAAGTTGTACATTTTCAAGGGCTTACATGAGATTTTTCTGCCACTCCTTAATATATTTTACCAGCCTTGGGGCTGCCTGATATTTCAAGTTTAAGTGGACCTTATTCAGGACTCTGTCAGCCATCAAGTCAAGCCATTTTTTTTTTACATTTTAGATGGATATTTATGGAATTGAACTTCAATCTTTCCTGTCTCCTGAGTCCAGCAGTGACTCATAAAAGGAAGCTTAAGTATATATAATGAAAGCAATTAAAACAACCAGCAGTTGTCATCTAAAAAATACATTAAAGTAACAAGTTTTTTTTTAAAAGATTAATCATAACTCTTTTCTTGAGGAAAACAAGATGTATTTTTGTATACTTCTCTTGCGAATTTGGCTACACTGATCAAAATGACTCAGACATTGTCCTTTTTTCATAAAGTTTTCACTAATATTTTTCACCGTGGATGCATTTTATGCTCCAAATTATGTACACTATCTACAGTAATTTTATATTATTAGTTCTTCTTATTTTTAAAGAAAGCCTATGCTTAACTTTTGGAGTTTCATAGAGAAAAAAAAGACTAAATGTCTTACCATTGCCATAATTTCTGGTTGGTGTCCTAAAATATTGATGAGGGACTTGCTTTCTTTCTATTAAAGGCAACTGATGCTGAAGATAGGTCAATTAAGAGATCAACAGGTAACACATACCTGTTTTAAAATTTAAAATAAATCCTATAAAAGTATTCAATCTATATAACAAATTAAATAGTTAGAGATTATATTGAGGATAGAGGTGAAAGGAGCCATGAAAAGAGGAGCAAGAGATGAGTTAATATTTTGAAAATCTATGATTTCATCCATGTGGATACTCCTTTTACGAACACATATAGTCACCTGTCCGTACCTCCTCACCCTGTGGTGTTGTGCCCATTTTTTTAAACAAATCATTCACAAATTCAATCCATCCAGCATTTCTTAGGTGACTGCTATGTGTATGACACTGAGCTAGGCACAAAGGACACAAAGAGAGAGTCAAAAAAGTCCTGGTCTTCAAGAAGGGATGCTGCCCGCCATTAGATGGATTATTTCCATTTGATAGGGCTTCTGCCCACAGAGATCCAATGCTAAAGTACTCTTATCTCAAATAATCAGAAAGAAGTGAGATTCCTGTGGTTATTTCAGATACTAGAGTCTAGTTAATCAAGAACTCAGGTCCTTTCTACTCTCAAGTCCAGTAGCCCCGGATGGCAATGGACACTCATACAAAAAGTTGCACTCAGATGGCTTAGCCGCTGAAAACCTGGGCTCACCTGAGCTTGCTTGATAATGATGTGCTAGAAGAAGCTTCAGGAGCCCGACAAACTGCCATTAATTACATGTTGATCTTTGAGTGCTCTTTTCTTGGGATATCACCAATGTCCATCAAGGTTTCCTTTCTCTCTCCATCTGTCAGCCTAGCTTTTCCTTGGAACTTGACAAAGGCAGGTCTTGATCAGCTGGGGGCTGGCAAAGCTCGATCTGATCTCCCTTGAGGCAGCAAAGTTCTGACTGCTTTGACATGATTTCCCTCTAACTAAGGCATAAAAAGGTCTCTCTTAGGTTGGAACCTTTCAGAGTTGATGGATATCCTAAGACCATAAGAATTGCTACTAATTGTGCCCCATAACTAGATCAATTTCCATATGGAAACAAAAGTTGGGGGGGGGAAGAAGGGGGGGAGGAGAGGATCCACCTGAACTAATTGGAAGTATATTCTTGTTGAATGTCCTAGCTAAGCTAAAACTAGATTTAAATCTCTTTAAAATAAGCTGCTTAATGGCTTTTCTTCTTCCCAATATCAAACCTGAATTAAGAGGGGTTTGAGCAGAGGCAGGATCATGCCTAACATACAAAAATAAAAGAAACTTTTTCATGAAGTTCAGAAGACTGCCTCATTCTCTCCTCATTTATCACTTATTGCAAGACAACATTGCAAAAAGCTTCCAGAGCTTTTGAAAGGTCATGGTCATGGGCAAGTGTGTGTGTGTGTGTGTGTGTGTGTGTGTGTGTACACATGTACAGAAATAGAGAAAAAGAGAGAGTAAAGTATTTCCTCAAGGATAACAACCAAAGTTAATATTCCTATTGGGTTTCAGCAATCTAGCCCACACTCAAGGCACGCCTAAGGAGACCTCCATTCTCAGTCGTAATAGCTAAAGAGAAAAGAATAATTCCCAGGGACCATGATCATGGGGTCAACCTCTCAACATTGTATGGGTGATTTCACGTTTTGCCATGACCATATATTGTCCTCTTGACCTTGTCAAATATGTACCATTGGAAATAGATAATTTTAAGCACTATTAGAAAACCTTCACATTACTTTTTCTTAGATATCCATCACTCCTCCTAAACTGATTCCATTTTGTTTTTTTTTTTTCTTCCCTTGGGTCTTAATCTCCTTAACTCTGAGCTGAATACCAAGAGAGTTGCATTTCTTTCCTTATTCTATCACCTCTCAGTTTTTTGGTTGTCATCGTTCCCTTTCCATCATCAATTAAATTGACTGAACTAGCAAAACAAAAACCTTTAAATAAATGGATATATTGAAATTGGCTATATTGCCACTGACCTTTATCGCGAACCTATTAGACGCATACCAGTACACAAGCTTTCTGGTACTACAAGAAAGTTTAAAAACATTCTAAGTGCCCGCTGACAGAATTTGCAACCTTTCCCGATCCATTCCAATCCACTACAGCCTAACAAGCATGTTTTGAGTACTCAGTATAGTACAGATTTGTTACTAAGGCAACAAGAATTTGTCTTGAGTTTAACCGGGTACCTCATTACCTCATCCTAAGCTCCCAAACCAAGCATTGCTCTCAGAGAATTGTAAAAGATGATATCCAAAAAAGAACCTCTCACTCACTCTTGAAAAGTAACGGAGATCGTCCAAAGAGCAATTTAAAATATTGTTAGCTAGACAGAAGCAGGGACTTATGGTCCAAGATGACTAAACATGGAAGCACAAAATAATACAGGAGATGAAACGCTTCGAAGAGATGGCTTGCCATAACAAAAAGAGAACAAGGAGAATAGCAAATCAAGCCTCAAAAAATAAAGTTGACATCATAGAACCATCTCTTTGAATCGTGGCAAGATATACCCCAGATTGGCTTCATTCATCACTTAGCAACACAGAAATAGATCATTGAAAAATCAATGTATTTTAAATGGTTGTTGGTCATGTGAAAACAGCATGGATTTGTTTCATTTGGGAGCCTATTAAATATGAATCCAAGTTTTCTCATTGCTTACTAGCATTACCTCTACCTCTCAGCCAAGTCGCACATCTTTCTGCCATAAAAAATTTGTTTTCATAATGCAGCTGCAGTTTTTATTAATCATCTTGAAATGGCAGCTGATGCTAATAAAACTGTTAAAAAGTTAGGTGGCCCTAGAACACCCAGATAAGCACCTGGTTTACAACATTATTAGGAATCACTGAAAAGTTTAGAGTGTTTTATACATAGTCCATTTGTATATTCATATAACATTTATGAGCACTTTCTCTCTACTATGTAAAATATTATCTATTAAAATAGATACAAGAGTCCAGTTTTTAGTACCTTTAATTTAGAAGGCTCAAGATAAAATACTACTAAAAGAATCATAGTAACAATCATTTCTTTCCCCTCCCAAATCTCTGCTATCACATACGTGAACAATTTTGGCAGAAACTAAACTGATTGCAGGCTAAGAAATGTGTCATTATTTTCTCCACAATACATGTGCCTCCCATCAAATTCCATCTTTGTTCAGAATATCCCTTTGCTTGCAGTAAAAGATTCCCTATAGGGATGTTTGGCTTCTCTCTCTAATAAATGACAAAGAAATAGAATTCATGCAGGGATCACTTGGAAAGAAAAACTAGGAGATTGAATTTCTATGCAATGTTATTATTCTTGAAAGCCACTATTCTCTGATCCACTAGGACTTAACTTTTTTTTTTCTCTCTTCTAGCCAGGGAAGGATTATTGGTGACAAACAGAACCTTTCCTTTTCAAAATATTTACTCTTTAATTCAATGTTTCTTTTAAAAAACCTTTCAGATTCAGAACTTAGTGCTGTAAAGAATGAGAATTAGAGCAGCTGCAGTATTTAAATATAATTACGCTTCTAATTTGCATTGGATTAGAGAGTCTAGAAAGATAGGGAAATATTCATTTCTACTATCACAAGCCATAGAGTTTTCTTGACTGTCTTTTTTTTTTTTCTGACCTAGGGTCAGAAAGTGGGGTCAGTCAGATAGTGGGGAATTTTCTGTAAATAAACTAAGAAAATTTTAAAATAGTATCAAGTATGGAAAGAGTATCTTTAAAAGAATGGAAAACATTGAGAGTTTAAAAGGATTTAGCAATAAAAAGGAGCTCATTTTGGATCAAATTCTGTATTTTTCGAAACCTGGAAAAGGAGGTATAAATTAGATTAGATTCTTTTTTTGGGAGCCCTCTCCAGTCACCTTTGAAAGCAGCAAGATTAAATACTAAATTATATTATGCTTCATGTTTTCTACAGTCTTACGAAGGGAGGGCAAATGTTCATCATTCTGTAAACACCATTAGTTGTCTCATTAGGAGCTCAAGAAGAAAAACCCAGATGTTCTAGTTTCTAAATCACTCTTAACTCTGCATGTAGATCAGTTTTTAGTAAAGTAGCTAAGTCCAGAGAAATGGAGGTTCAGAATGTAAAATAAGTGTTTATTTACGTACAATAGTCACAAATATCTGTATGAAATCTTACTTTTTATTTCAGAGTAACGTGATATTTAGGGATTTCATAGTTATATAGACCATGTTATGAACAGTTCTTTGGGGGGGTTCATATCTTGCTTAATGGCATCTAACCTCTCTGACGCATGTTTGCCCCTCACTTAGTTATTAAATGGGAACTTCTGATATTCATTATGGTGGCAAATGCATATCAGACCCAAGTTGATAGAGGAAAAGGACAGTCCAGAATCAGGAACACGTTTATTGAGGACAGAAATACAAAATAAGCAAAACAAAAAAAAAAACATTTTTTTCATATTCTCAGCAAGCACATTGTTCATTTTCTTTAATCCTATAGTAGTTTGCCTCTACAACACCTCCAAAACTTCACTATTTCAAAAGAAGATGCTTGTGATAGTCTCTCTACAGTTAAAATTGAGGAGGAGGGAGGCTTGAAACTTTAGGTGATCACAGGCTCTTTCCCTCCTAGAAACCATCCTACTCTTACTGAAAATCTGTTCAATCAACAGCTAGATATTAGGACTGGTGCCTCATGAAAAATGTAGTCCTTTCTTTTTTCTAATAAAACTTTGTGATATGGCCAGTCATCCCAAGAAATGTAGATATTTCCCTATTGGATTAACATTTTGTACTTTCCCCAGTAAAATGGTAACAATAATAGCAACCACAGCAACCAAAACATTTTATGATGATATTGATATTTTTGCAGAAAATAATACAGACTTTGTAAATAGTATCAGATGTACATATGCAAGTATATGTAAGTTATAGGTAAATATCTCTTAATATAAATTATTCTTTCCAATTTATTTTGTATGAGTCTAACTAAATATCCATCTATTTACTTATCCATCTATGTAGGTATTGCTTATACATAGTTTTTGCATATATTTTTCTCCATTTAACCCAGAGCTCTTTGAGTGCAGTTGCAACCTCAGCACTTTCCACAGTGTCTGACACATAGTAGGTACTTTTAAACTGTTGATTGCTATGTAAATTATTTCATTCTACAGTTCTGGTCAGCATCTTCAGGCAGTTTTTGATCTGGCTTGATTCACACATTACTCCCTACTTACCTGAAATCAATAAATTTCCCATAACTCATCATTCCACTTCATGTACTTGAGAACCTTTCCTTCCTCCCTATTTCCAACAATATTTATCATAGAACTTTACCTCAAACCACAGTTTTGTAGTATATAATCTGGGCTCAAACATCCTGGGAAATGCCTTTATCAAATTAAGTATCTCTATTATACCTTAATGGGACACATGAAAACATAGTAATAAGCCATCTATTTTTCATCTTTGCCCTAGTGTCAATGGCTGCCTAAAAACCAACATTAGTGCAATCAGTGCTTGTTTTTTTTTTTTTTTTATTGTCTGACATGCACACTTGGATATATGTGATTGGCAATTCAGTTATCCAATGACAGCAAGAATCTCTATGCTGAAGGACACTGGAAGATGATCCTTCTTCTTTCAGTTTCTTGGATGTAGTTTGTCTGGATTTGGTAGCTTAAGCATATCAAACAAACTCAGCGAGGTGCTTTTTTGTTTCCTTTCTACTTAGGGTTTCAGCTACGTATTAGTCGCTTTTTTTCTATGTTCTCTAGTCCAAAGGTTCTTTTCTGAGGCTGACGAAAGAAGAGCAAAGGCAAAATGGAATTGTTGTTCAATAATTTCGGTCATCTCCAACTCTCTATGACACTATATTGGGTTTTCTTGGCTAAGATAAATTAAGAGGTTTGTCATTTCCTTCTCCAGCTCATTTATACATGAGGAACTGAGGCAAACTTAAGTGACTTGCCCAGGGTCACACAGCTAAGAAGTTTCTGAGGCTGAATTTGAAGTCTGGTCTTCCTGACTCCAGATGTAGTGCTCTACCCACTGCACCACCTAGCTGCCCAAGAATTGAATAATTAATTTTCTCTATCTTTAATTGTCAGTGTACTTTCCACTTTGAAGAAGGTTCCTTTTCTATTCCTCCTCTTCAATTCAAGAAAAACCCTGATAACATTCTAAGAATGTAATATTCTATCATTCATATCAGAAGCACTAACAAAAATTATTAAATATTTAGATTCTTGTCTAGTGTTTCTACAATCATTTCATAGGCACTAAGTTGGAAGGGAGATGGAGCCCATTCAGTAATTGAGACAATACACCTCAACAAAACACGGTAGTTATGTATCTCTATATTGTAGCATTACTAGGGGATTGTATTTATACACAATGGAGTCTTTAGCCATGTAATAAAAATGATATGACTAGAACTCATCTAGAAATATTTAGCAATCCAGTTCTATCTAACCTTTAAAAGTGAGCATACTTTTAAGTCATACTACTATGGTTTGGAGCATAAAATTCATAATTAAATGTACTTTTAAAAACTCAAAGAGGGAAATGCAATTCCTGAAATTCTTATTTTACTAGACCTCTGGCATTTCAATAAAGTTTCTCTAATACAGGATGACTGCCAAGTATAAATTATGGGGATATAATTTTCCATCTCAAAAGCATAACAATAATTTTCTCACTGACTGCAGTGAGGAAAAATAAGAAAATTGAAATTAATTGGATTCCAAGAGTAATAGCCTCATTTTGGTGGCAAATATTTATAGCATGTACTTTCTTATAAGATTTCTTATGGGTTGAATTTATCCATAAAAATGTTATACTTAGTATAAAATATATAATCCTTTTAAAGAAAAAAAAAAAGAAAACCTAGCAAGATTTATTCCATAAGAAACATTTTATATTATTGAAGCTCATGAACTGATGCTAATAATAGACTCTGTTGATTTGAAATATAATTTAAAACCACAATTTTAGATAGGATAATAAATTATGAACATCATGATAATTACTATATATTAGAATCACTAGCAAGAATGAATAAGAACTGAGGAGCTAGACTGTAAAAACTATGAATATCAGGGTTCCTAAAATTTGACAGTGATCTGCATAGAGTGAGTGATGTTTGTTTTTCTGCCATCTCCAAGGAGATGTCATCTGTGATCAAAGTAAAACATGAATACAAAGTAAAGGGAAATGTCGCAGCACTCCTCAGGTTATCAGATTGAATGAAATATCCCTTTAAAATAACAGAAGAGGACTTCACCATAAAACCCACAAAAGAAAAATAATTTGAAATCAGAGAGAAATCCAGATCTTTGTCAGGAGGCTGACAGATAGAAGAAGCATCCCTAAATATTGGAAGTTTTCCTAGCAAGCTGGACTCTCTAAGAGGAGAAAGTAAGTCCTTGATTTCCCAGGAATGGCCAATTGGTTTGACACGGGCTGTCTAGTGAAAAATCAAATTGCAAAAGTCAAGTGAAGGAAAGACAAGTAGTGGGAGTTGATGATTCCTTAAGAAAGGACACACAGCAATTTATTGAGTCAATCTTAATTGAAGAAGTGTTGGATGCCATCCCAGGCCATACTGCTTGGAAGTTATGTTAGCGAGAGGTTTTCCTAAGGTTTTATTAAATTGCATGTATGTGAACCCCTTCGGATGATCCAAGGAGATGGGAATCATGCAGGAAACCTAAGAGGTGTTGCTAGAGTTTTTGCAGTTTTGCATAAGAAACTGAGGAACTCAGGAGTAAGGGTGTTTTTTCATTCATGCTGGCCAAAATAGCATATGTTATGATTTCATAGAGTTTAGAGTTGGAAGAGACTTTAGAAGCCATCAAATCCCGGTTTGCTTACTATTATTTAGTGATTAAAGATTAAAGAACTCCTGAGTTGAATATTCCGAAATCAACGTTTGGCCCTTTACTACTTATCATTTTTTTCATCAATAACTTGGATTAAGATGTACATGTTATATTAACTAATAACATGAAGCTATTATGATAATTAATCCATTACATGACAAAGATAAGTGTAAAAAGGTCTCAAAAGGATAAAATATTAACATGATCAATTAAGGTACAATTCTCTTGGGATAATTATAAAATTTTATACTTGGGTTCAAAAAATTAACCTCCTCAGTGTAGAATGCAAGAGGCAGGAATAGGTTAACTATATTTTAAAATATGAGGGGTTTGTAGAGCTTCAAACTAAATATAAATTGTATGATTGGGCAGGAAAGAAAATTAAGTCTATTTTAGAATTTGGTAAAGAGAGAAATAACATTAGAACCAAGAACAGGGTGGCCCAATTCTACTCTTCTATGTTCAGACTATATGTGGAATATTTGAAGAAAACCTCATATGTACAAGGATATAAACTGAACACTCTTTAGAAATGGCAGCTAGACTTTTGAATTCATTATCATGTGAGGGCCAGTTTAAAAATAGTAAAGTTTAGACTGGAGAAGAAGATATATAACAAGTCGATGATAGCTGCCTCCAAGTAATTGAAGATATTTTTTATGTGTAATAATAATGATGTGATGATTATGACAATGGTAATTCAATAGCACTTTACAATTTGAAAGGTTCTTACAATTAATATATTATTGTATCCTCACAACCCTAGAAATAGATGATACTAATATCACAATTTTATAGATGAAGAAAAGAAGCTAGTACCCAAGGCTATATTTGAACTTGGGCCTTCTTGCTCTCTCTGTTGTACAAACTAAACAGTTTAAATTTATTCTAATTGGTTTAAGAAATCAGAACTGTTAAAAATAGGTGAAATTTCCAGAGATAGATTTAAGGATGATCTAAAGTAAAAAATAAACACTCTTTTGACCAAGTTATTTAAAAGTAGGAGATAGGGAAGGTTTGGGATTTTTGTCTCACTAGAAATTTTCTAGAAAAGGCTAGACAAGTGTTGGCTATGCCATAGAGAGAATGATCATAGAAGTATTTTGACCAGAGGCCTCTAAGATTTCTTTATTAGATTCAGCAATATCTAGTAGTAAAGAAAATTGTTGCTCCACAAAGATCTTATATAACTGGAAGCATCTTTGTCTCTCGAAAGAATGAATAGAGATAGAATTGAGATCATGGATACCTCATAATATCCATATAGATTTGATTTTTAAAATGTGGGATAAGCTGGGAATAAATTTTCTAATAAAAGTTTGTATCCAAGCAATAAGTCAAATCGCCATGATAAGATATTAAGACTTTGTGTTTCTCCAAAAGTTTTCATTACATTCACATTTCCCTTTATTTCAGAGAGATTTTAATCTCCTTTTAAGGCATGATTTATTAGAAGCAATATTTGTAAAATGAGAAAAATAAAATAAAATCCTCACACTGAAAATTATTTGTTTTAATTGAACTAATTTTAAAGTGACAAATCATAATATTTGATCCTTTTGATAAGGGCTTGCCATGAAATTTTCTTTTTAGAGTTTCTACAATCACATTGTATTACTTCTGCCTGATCTTCCCCCAATTATTTTGCATTAGATTTAACTGTTCCTCTTAGGGCGATTTCACTTATAAATTTTAAATTATTTTTCTCAATGGTGCACTAAGAAGAGTGATAAACTTGAGTAAGTGTATGGGTTCAATTACAATCGATGCTCCTAAATGCGTGAAATAATTCTTTGAGATATTTAGAGACATAGAATCCTGTATCCCCATTATCCCCACTGCACCACTATCGGTAAAGAAGATTGATTTTTGAATATTATATTATTGTGCTTTCCTCTAAAATAGGTGAAGTAGTTGAGGTTATTTGCTTAAAATTTTAGATCTAGAAAGATCTTTCAAAAGCATGTAGATGAATCCCTTCATATTATATGTCACACAATCAGAATGTATTTATCACCAATTTAAGCCCAGCAAAATGTTAATGACAGAGGATACAAAAAAGTCAAAGATATTCCCTTCCCTCAAGGAGTTGATATTCAGAAGGAATTACAACAAAAAATAAATATTTACAAAGAAACTTTATACAGGAGAAATAGGAAATGATTAGCAGAGGAATGACACTATACGTAAAAAGGGTTAGGAAAAACTTCCCCATGGAAGATGAGGTTTGAATAGGAATTGGAATGAAGGCAGGAATATCAGGAAGTAGAGATGGGGAGGGAGAACATTTCAATCATGGGACGTATCCAGAGCAACCCTTTGGAGCTGAGAGACTCAAAGAGCAGTAAGGAAGCCAGCATCACTAGATTGAAAGGCATATGAGGTATTCAAGATGGGAGCTAGGTTATAAAGGGCTTTGAATAACAAAGGATTTTTAATTTTTTTCTAGGGAGATGAGAGGGAACCCCCAGAGTTTAATGAGTGGGATTTGGGGGGTAGGGGGATGACATGGTCACATGTGAACTTTAGGACAATCACTTTGGCAGTTGAATGGAGAATGAATTGCAGTGGTGAGAAACTTGAGGCAAGTGAACTGACCAATAGGTTATTGAAATAATTTAGACAGGAGGCGATGAGGACCTGGACCAGGGGGGCGATAGTGGAGAGAAGAAGACAGATTTGTAAGATATTTCAACGGTAAAAACAAAGCCTTTGGGCAACAAATGGGATGGAAGCATGAAGGATAATGAGGAACTGTAGATAACCACTGGATTATGAAGTAGGAAGGATTAGAAAATGGTGATAACTTCAATAGTTATAGGGAAGTGGGGATATTTAGGAGGAAAGATAATGAATTCACTCATGTACATGTTAATTTGACATGTAAAGAAACTGAAGCCTTGAGATTTTCACTGGCTTGTTCAATGTCATAAGGAAATATACAGTAAGGCTGCCATTCAAACTCAGAGCCCCAAAACCCAATTCAGCTTCTCTTCTTCCAGAACTATACTGCCTTTATTAAGACTTTACTACATCTATTAGACTATGAATTTTTCAAGGTCATGAACTAATTTCATTTCCTTTTATATCACTTCATATTTCTCAGGATCATATTTTGAGCTAAGTAAATTTATGAGGATTGAATATATATTACTACCATTATCGAAATAACTCTTTAAATTCCCCAGTGTTTGAAATCATATACATTATGCTTTTAAAAATTTTATATTTGCTGATTTACTCAAAGGTTTCCATTTAAAATAGTCACTTAGAATTTCAACAAATACTGACAGTTTGAGAAGTATGAGTAACATACAAATGAATAGATGGTGGCTGGGAGGTTTATTGGCTTTAGCAAAGGCATCCTTTGGAGCTCTAACATAATAAATGAATTATTGTTTGCCTTACCCCGCCAAAGAAAAGATGAAACATGAAAGATTATTCACATTGCTTAAAGCCAAACATATGGAGTCTAAGAAAAAGAGGAAGCCACTGCTCCAGTAGGTTATTTGGTGAGATGCTCATTTCAAATCTATTCAGTTAGATTACAAGGGTGGGACGGTTAGCATGTCTTTCATTTTATGGGGTTTAAAAGGGCATCTCCTTTCCATAGCAATGGTAATTTAAATATAATCTAAACAACCTTGTGACTGATTGCTATAGTATTTTGCTTAGATTTAAACAAAATCTAAAATAGGAATCTGTGTCATTAATATCTTATATACAGGAAATACTGTCCCTGGACTTTTTAGTAGAATGGTGCTAAACTATGATGTTACTGACAATTAAATGGGCTGGAACATTTTGGGTACCTGAGTGTTGCTAAATACAACTAGAGCAAAGTTCTTAACCTCAGGTCCGTGAGTTTTTAAAGATCTTTTTGATAACTTATTCACTGTAATTGGTTGCTTTTATATACCAATTTTTATTTTGTGCATTGAAAAACATGATTCTGAAAAGTCCATGGTCTCCACCTTGGTACAAAACAAGCAAAGAATCTTTAAGCTAAAGAGAAAAATGAATGATGCATTGTAAGATGATGGACAAGAATGCTTAGGCAGTTCTCTTAGTGAATTTGTTGTGATAAGTTTATTGGCTCATTGAGAAGAATTTTTAAGAATTATAGGCATAATATTAAGAAAAAAGGAAAAAATGATGTTTATATTAATGACATGTTTCAATTGGGAAAAAGAAATGATTTTCTCCTATTTCCTCATAATAACTGTGTGAGGTAAGTTGTGCAAATATTATTTTATGAATAATTCAGTGAAATAAATATAAAAAGAGACAAAGCAACTTTTCAAAGGCCACACTATAATAATTATCAAATGCAAAACTTCAATCTATAATTCCAAGCCCTAAATCCTTTCTTCTAAATTACATACACACAAAAAAATGGAAATTATGACCAGTCCCCTGACAAAATTGTTGTTTTCAATGTTTTTGCTGATCTTTTATTTCTAAAGCAAAGATTTTAAAATTAATATCTAATCTTTAATACATCAAGGAAGAAACCCAAGAACATTCCTCATAGTATGAACATTTGCTCTATGAAAACCCTGATAGTATAGACACAGTCCTCCCCTTAACCATTCCCTCCTCCCAGTCTTACCCATGTCCATTTTGACATTTTGAGGAATCCAAAATGCTTAAATGACCAATAATAGCCTTGTCTGATAAAAATTTATTAGCATTCCAGGGCAAAGAAATGGGAGGAGAAATTCTGAAGAAGATAGAAACTGGTGCTGTCCATTGCTACAGTGCTGAATGAGATTCTTCATAACATTGATAGTGGGAAAAAATTTCAAAAATAAGATGTAGTATACTTTGACCCAGATTAAATCTCTTGATTCTATTCCCTATCCTCCACCCCTGTTTCACCACTCATTTTTTAAAATTTCTTCTAAACATGTGCACTAATCTCCATTAGCCATTTTTAAAGGGTATCCAGTTTATGCTTCTATTTATTGGTATCTGTGAACTGGGAAGGCCATTTCTTTAATTGAAACAACACAACAAATAAAATGGAACAAATAAAAGGGAATCTTCACAGCACCCTTGCTTCTTATTGTGTGGGTTTGGATAGGCTATAGAAAAATCCTATCTCCTAAAATGAAATCATTATGGTGGATTAATATTATGCCAGTCTCTCTTTCTTATATTTTCTGTATTCCTCCCTTGTCTGTTATCCCCCCTTTTCTTCTCCTATTCCTCTCTTACTAATCTTACCTCCTTTATATTTAGTTCTCTGTCTCTCTGAATGACTCTGCTTCTGTCTGGCTCTCTATCTGGTTCTGCCTCTCTTTTTCTGTCTGTCTTTATCTCTGTTTATATCTAGATAGATATAAATATTGATAATCATAATATGGGTGTCTGCATACATGTGTGTACATGTAAAATGTATAATCTTCCTGACTCCCCTTAACAAAGCTCTTGACCTCATATATGACCCTGTACATGATTTCTAAAGTCTTTTCCAAATATAGATCCTATAAAGACATACAAAATACCACTTTTGGCATTGCACTAACATTTGAGGCTCTAGAGAGATGTAAGACATGCTTTCTAGCCTCAAGGATCCTCAAGTCTTTTTGGAAATATAAGGCATATTTAAATGCCACATACTTCCTGATATTAAAGTACCATATGTTAGGGGAAAATAAAATGGCATGTGGCCAATGATCTTTCATTTGAAAAAGTCGCTAGTTAGATCTGATATCATTGTGCACATTATGTATCTTTATTACAGCTGCTCTTATTCTTTTTGTTTCACTTTCTACTTCATGGGAACATTCGTTCATCAAATAGTAGAATCTTGAAACTTGATAAAAACAAATACACAATAGATTTATGAGTAATGGTGGTAAAATAGTGCCCTTGGATTAAACATCTGCTTCACTAATGTACAATCTCTAGTTTCCAGCAATAAAATATTATTTCATTTCAGTTCAACATGGTTGAAATGATCATTCTTGTTGTCCTTAATCTCAAATGATAAGATTAAAGATAGTCATACAGTTATAGCATATGTCCGTAAAAATACTTTTGGATTCATTAGGAAAGAGGAAAATTGAAAAAGAAAAGGCCAGAAGTTTAAATATGAGAACAGGCAAGGATATCTGTGACATTAGATCAAAAACATCCTGAGTCTTAATAAAGCATCTTTTATAATTTCATTAATTAAAAGAGATATCAAAGACTTAATATGAACAAAGCATTGTCTTAGCAATTATAAAATATATTACAATTTAAAAACCCCAAAACAGTTCAAATAATCAAAGGACAAAAATTTGAAAACACTTCCATAATGAAAGTCACGAATAAGGATGATTATTTCAACTGGACCAATCTAGAACAATTGGAGAAAGGAAGCCAAGAAATAAAAATTGCAAAAGAAGAAAAACTTGTGGGATTCTTATCAAGAAAGAAATTTTATTCCACAAATTGGAAGAAAAATTATATAAAAATCTGATTCAGGAGAAATGATAGTTTATTTATCTTAAGTGGTTTCAGATTGCTTGTAGACCAAAGTTCAAGGTTAACCACTGTATGCTTCACTTCTCCTTGTTTAGTTTCATACTTAAAGTCTGTATCTTGTTTCTGTTCAGCTTGCCTTTTTGATGGCTTAGGATATGAAAAAAAGTGTGAATGAGTTAGTAGAATAAAATTCCTCTCTTGAGGGAATTTAGATCTCTCTTTCCCTCAAATGCAAAAAAGCCAAGAGAATACAAAGACCAGTTCTTGAGATTTAAACTCCCTTTTTCTATAAAGGGAAGAAAACCAGAAAAAGACAAAGTGAAATTAAATAAAGGTTTCATTAAGCAGGGAAAAAAATACATATACACAGGTACTGTCCAACATGTGCCAAATAGGATGCCAGGCAATAGATGGAAGGATTTTATATATCTTTTAAACAAAGGAAGGTCAGGAATTGGGTTGAGGGGGAAAGGGAGGAAAATTAGATTTCCAAAAAGAAGTCTATGAACTCCATACCTGGGGTAAGGAGAATGAAGAATTTCAGGTGTTAGAACTGTGACCCTTTGATACATAAATCAGAAGGAGTTCTTGGAGATAAACAGTGCACAATTCAGTGCTTGATAAGGAAATATCTCCAAAAACAGGATATTTCTAGAGCTACATAATCAAAGTGAGGAAAGTCTATGGAGAGAAGGTGGTCTCTAAAAACCATAAAACAGGATTGCTGAAAGTCCCATACCCTACAGGAATGTCTTTGAAGGTAGGAATGTCTCTTGGAGATCTCTAAACCCATAAGTAGCTCAGGATCTACTCTAGAGCTGTTATGAGCTTCCAGCTTGGTTTCTCTTGGGCACTGGAAAGACTCTTGGTATGTCAAGGTACTTTGAGTCTTAGTGAATACAACCCTTCCTCATACAGCTCTTCTTGGTTACCTTGATAATTAGGGAACTCAAGCCAAGATTCATTTAGACAGTACAAATCCATCATTATTGTTGAAAAAAACAAAATCACATCCTACATAGCATAGCCAATTGGTGGCATCATATTGATGTTCCCCAAAAAAGGCACTTAGTAAAGTTGTGTAATATAATGGTGGAGTTTTCATCAATTATCACTTGAACATGGTTGTCACAGTTTTCATGTGGCAAGTGCTAGAGACAAGGCTTTAATGATATCTCCCTCTTATTCAGGTTCCATCTTGGTATGAAATGAGGCACTTGCAAGTCGTTAAACATTTAACAAAGGAGATGTATTTCTATTTAACACAGCAAGGATTTTGGGAAAGGATATAATCTCTTAGCTCCTTTGTAGGCACATTTCCCATTCCCAATCCCCATCTCCATTTGAAAACCAGTTTGGTCAATAAGTCATCAGGGTGTGTTCATGATCTTAGATAACCATTCAATCTGCAGAGCCCCAAATTTTACATAGTTGGGACTTTTGATGCTCCTAGATGACCAGGAAACTGTATTAGGAAAGCTAAATCCAGTCAAGCTCTGGAGAAGCTTTGTATTGGTTGGAGAGGTGGAGTAGAAAGTCGCATCTGGGAAGCAGAAGTTCCAATATGAGCTCGGTGCAGTCACAGCCAAATTTCTTAATATTGGTGTCATTCTCTATGTTGAAATGTTCTAGTTAAATAATGTCTAAGGAATTCTGGGCCAGACCAAGCAAGTCCATGGGCTAACCAAAGGTTAGGGGCTTGAGTGGAAGAGGGAAAGGAAGCTAGAGAGCAGTGGTCCAAAGCTGAGCTAGTATCCTGGAAATAATTGAGAGAAAAATGCCTCCAATATCCCTTACTTCAATTTATTCATCATTATGAAGATGTGGAAAATATATTCTTAAATATGGGGCCAGGGCTTGAACTCAGATCTCCTGATTCCTAGTTTAGAGTTCCTTATCCTTCATTACACTGCCCCCTCCCACTTCTATTGGGAAACAGTAAAAGGAGCTATCATAGTTCTCGTTCATTTTCTGTCTCTCTCTCTCTCTCTCTCTTTCTCTCTCTCTCTCTCTCTCTCTCTCTCTCTCCTTTCTCTCTCTCTCTCTCTCTCTCTCTCTCACCTAGGGAATAAAGAAAAACAAAACAGGAAAAAAAGATTCCAAAAGTCTAGTGGAAAGGAAAAAAAATCATCTCTACTTATACCTTGGCTAGAAAACTAAAATGAAAATCTTGCAGTTGCTTTCCCTCCTCTTTAAGTATTGATACAACAAAAGTTAAAAACCATAGTAGGAAATTGAACCAGCCCATTGACCAAGAGCAGTCATTTCACTAATAGCAGAGTAAGAACCAAAATTATATAATTTGAAAATTTCAGAATCCAGCAGCTTGAACACTTCAGTCTCTTTTGCTGGGCAGTAGTTATCCCCGGGAGACTATGATGGAATTAATAAAAAAAAAGGAGTGGCATTCTTAAAGAGTAGAAAAATTCACAGTGGGAGGCAAGTGTCATTACTCCCTGTGCAACAGCCAGACCAGCTGGAAGTAATACACAAAAAGCAGGCTGTAAAATGTTTGGTTATTTTTGAACTTATTTAATATTTTTCTCAGCTATATTCAAAACATTTTTTACAGTTTTTAAGATTTTTGAGTTCTGAGTTCTCTCTCTTATCCCCATCCACAATTAAGAAACTACATGTGAAGTTAATGCAAAACATTTCCATAAAAGTCAAGTTATGAAAGAAAACACAATTCTCTCCCATGATCAAAATAAAAATGCTCAAGAAAAATTAAGTTTAAAAAAGAAGGAAATAGAGAAAGAGAGAATGCTTCAGTCTGTATTCAGACACAATCAGTTCTTTCTCTGGGTATAGATTGGATTTTTTCATCTTAAATCTTTCAGAGTAGTCATGGATGATGGTACTGCTGAGAATAGCAAAGTCATTTACAGCTGGTCCTTCCTGAACGTTGCTATTACTGCACTATATACATTATATTTCACTTTGTTCATAAACAGGTGTTGTTTTTTTTATTCCTGAGAGCATCCTACTCATCATTTCCCAGAGAATGGATAACATTCCCTCACAAACACCCCCCCACTTTGTTGAGCCATTCCCCAATTGTTGGGTATCCCATGAATTTCCAATTATTTTTTTCTTTGTCCTGAGAAGAAAACTACTATGAATATTTTTTGGTACATACAAGTCGTTTTCCTTTTTTTCCAAATCACTTTTGGTATTCATGCCTAGTGGTTGTGGTGTCAGGTCAAAGGATTATACATGAATTTACAGTCTTTGGACCCAAAACTTATCTTTTGATCATTTATCAATTGGGGCATGGCTTTTATTTTTTATAAATTTGACTCAGTTTCCTCTGCTATAGAAATGAAGCCTTATCAGAGAAACTTGCTTCAATTTTTTTTATAATTACTATTGCTAATTATATTTCCCTCCATTTATTCTCTCTCTCCTTTCACTCTGTCCCTCCTCAAAAAGTATTTTGCTACTGACCACTTTCTCTCCCAATATGTTCTCTCTTTTATCATCTCCTTTTCCATATCCCATTCCCCTCCTATTTTCCTGCAGAGCAAAATAGATTTCTAGACACCTTTAGAATATGTATGTGATTTCCTGTTTGAGCCAGTTCTGATGAAAGTAAGTTTCACTTCCTCATCCACTCCTCCTCCTCTTCCTCTCTACTGTAAAAGCTTTCTCTTGCCTATTTTTATGGTAGATAAATCGCACCATTCTGCTTCTCCTTTTCCTTTTCTCCCAGTACATTCCTCTCTCATGCCTTAATTTCATCATTTTTTGAAAAGATATTATCCTTTCATATTCAACTCACATCTGTGCCCTCTGTCTATATATACTCCTTCTAACTCTCATAATAATGAGAAGTTCTAATGAATTACAAGTATCATCTTCCCATGGAGAAATATAAACAGAAGAACCTTATTAAGTCCCTTACGACATCACTTTTCTGATTACTTCCTTGTGCTTCTCCAGAGCCTTGTTTTTGAAAATCACATTTTCCATTCAGCTCTGGTCTTTTCATCACAAATTTTTGAAAATCCTCTATTTCATTGACTGACCCCCCTTTTTCTCTGAAGGTTTATACTTGATTTTGCTGGTAGATGATTCTTAGTTCCTAGCTCCATTGCTTTCCAGAATATCATATTCCAAGCTTTCCTTCACTAGGAGTTGGACATGATTAAACCAGGATGAATTAAGTCCTGAGCCTTGAGGATTGAAATCCAAAATAAAGATGGTTTATATAATGAACCCTCAAGAAGCTTCCATTCAATGGGAAAAGGAAGAATGGTAGCCAAGAAAGGGAGATTTGACCAATCACATCTTGGTCCTTTAATGTAGAAGCTGCTAAATCTTTTGTTATCCCGATTATGGCTCCATTATATTTAAATTGTTTTCTTTGTGCATGCTTGCAGTATTATTTCCCTGACTAAGGAGTTCCAGAATTTGGCTACGGTATTCCTGGGAGTTTTTATTTTGGGGTCTAACTCAGGAGGTAGTTGGTGAATTCTTTCCATTTCTATTTTAATCTCTGGTTCTAGAATGTTTTTTTCTGCTTTTACTCTGCCATCTTGACCTGGTTATTTTTTAAAAACTAAATTTAAGGATGCAGAATTCATTCCTTGAATTATCAGTCTCAGAAGAGTGGTCTACTGAATGTCAAAGCTCTTAATTTTTGCACCCCATTGGCAGATCCACGAAGCCAGTGAACTTACTCTCTGAATAATGTAAAAACACAAAATAAAATACATAGTATTACAAAGGAAACCAAATCTATTGAAAAACTTGTGATTTTTTAAATAGACTTCACAGATAGGGTTAGAATCCCTTATTTAATGGAAAGTCTCTTGGTAATATTACACAATATCATTCTGTATGCAATAGATGCTTAATTAGTATACTTTTCTTGTTATCAGGTGAACATAGGTTGGCATTGTGAAAAGATCTAAAATAATCAAGAACCCTTGAAATTAGAGCTAGCTTCGAAGCTAATGAATTGTGAGCTCTCAGCCAAGTCAATTCCATTCTCTTCCTAAATTTCTTATTGTGACTTGGATAATCATTAAGATACCTTCCCTACCTCTAAAATCCTGTGAAGAGGGCTCACTAGGTGGCTTAGTGGATAGAGTACTGGAACAGGAGTCAGGAACACCCTGGTTGAAATATGAGCCCTGAAGCTTACTTTGGGCAAAAGACTTAAATCTTGTCTCAGTTTTCTCATCTGTCAAAAGGAGATAACAATAGCACCAACTTTTAGAATTATTATCGGGACTAAATGAGATACTTATAAAGACCTTAGCAAAATGACTAGTACATAATAAGTGCTATATAAATATTAATTGTAATTGTTATATTAATAATAATAATTATTTTATGATTATTCAGTAAGACTGAAAAAATTGGCTTCTGTCAGCCCTTTCACAAGACTTTGGTTCAATAATAAGTTTTATATATTACAACTTTTCTTTGTAGTGACTGTTAATATTATTTATCTTTTCTTCTAGACCCAAAATGTGATTATATTTATATTTGATTTTCCCCCTTGGAACTGAGCAGCCTCTGGCAGGTTATAATGGCATCATGCTTAGGAAGTTGCTAACTTTTCCCCCCTGCCTCTCACTGCAAATTATAGTTTCCTACAACTTATACCTTTTGTTCCCTAAACTACTTAAAACTGCTTTGCTGTTAAAGTTTCTTAAAATGTGTACTCATTCCAAAAAAAAATAGTACCTGCCCCCAATATTTGCTGGAAAAATATTCCTCTGGAGCCAAGAGAAATTCAGACAGCATCTGCTGAATGCTCTTTGTCTTATTTACAGAAGATTTTTTTGAAATGTTAAGATAATACATTATACACATCACTTTTACAGCAAAACCAATTAAATATACATTTGCAACAGGAAATTAGAATACCAGGTTCCTACAATTATCCCTTAGTTAATTTATCCAAATTCCTCAAGGCCTCCTTGGATCACGATGCACTCTTGGATTTAGAATCAATAATCTGACTGGTGGCAAAGCTAGGATTACAGTCCAAGGCAGCTGCTTCCAAGGCCAATGGAATCAATATATTTTATTCTACCATAGATCGTGTCATTCATTGACAGCCTCCTAATACTTAAGATAACAAGAATTTTCATCATTGAATACTTGACTTGTTTTGAATTTTCATCTTCAGAAAGAATATAAAAAACAGTATGAATTTCTTCCTATTTATCTAATCAGTTAGCAACTCATTTTTTCCATTCATTTATTCAACAAATCCTTATCAGACAGCTCTATAAGTAGCAACCATGAAAAAAGGAAAGATGAAAAATACAATATTCTTGACATTAAGAAGCATGCAAAGTAATTTTTAAAAGCATGTACTATGATGACAATAATAAGACAATACAGGAAAAATGTCATCGAATGTTCAGACATTAAATTCTATAAGAGTGAAGAGGCAAATGAGGAAGGCTTTATGTACAAGAGAGTTTTTACACAGTACCTTGAAAAATGGCTAATCAACTAACAGTGACTGAGAGCCAAAGCTTTACAGAATATATTCTTTCAAGTTTCAGCCAAGTAACATGAACTAGCAGAAATGTCAACAAATCATCGTTTCTCCAGTGCTATGTGAGATTCGGGTTTGGGATAAAATTTAATTAGTAACTCGTTCAGTTGCTTTCTGAGGTAATTCTTTTTTCATTTTTTATTATCTATTCATTTTTGCTTGAGTTTTCTGATACTATAATTTGCTATTTTGAGTTGTTTTAGACAGAGTGTCATTCTGTAATTTCTCTATTTTAACATCTCCATTGTATTTACATACATTGGTAACTGCTTTGTACTTAATGTTTTGATTCCTTTATAATACTTTCTGATTTAATTTTTTCATTGATCTTCTTTTGATCCCAAAAGTAACATATTTCTCAATGGTTTTTGTCCCTTTATAGTCTCTTATGTTGGACGAATTCTTATTTAAATTGTAGTTTTGTTTTGTTTTTTGTTCACCACATATCTGGCTGGTTGCTAAATCTTGACTTTTCTATGTATATGATATCCTTGGCACTCATCCTATCCTCGACACTCATTTAGCCATCACACTATTCCAGGCTCACGCCCCTCACTTCAATTGTGGTGGTATCCTTCTATTAGTTCTGCCTCTCTGGAGTCTTAACTTGTTCCAAGCCAGATTCCCTAAGCTCTCCTCTTCAGACTTGCCCATTGTTCTTGCCTCAGGATTTAATGAATTTACATCACCAGCCTCTAGAGCAAAAGGAGTAGAGGCAAGTACAGTGGGGCCAGGTTCCACCAGTCCCTACTCTCCCAAGCCAGTCCAACAGGCAAGGAAGGGAGGAGAAACGAAGCCGAAAAAGGGTAAGTTCTAGGTTTAGTTCAGGAAAGGTTCTGGAAGTTCAGAACACAGTGATCCCTTTTAGGATTAAGGTACAATCCCTTCCAATATCCAGGTAGTTCCCAACTTTCCTTCTGTACTACTTTTCTGAGTTATTCATTTAGTAATGATACATGAAGGGTAGTTAGATGGCACAATGGATAGAGCTTTGGGTCTAGACTCAGGAAGGCCTGAGTACAAATATGACCTCTGGGCAAACTGATTAACTGATTTTGCCTCAGTTTCCTCATCTGTAAAATAAGCTAGAGAAAGAAAAGGCAAGCCATTCCAGTATTGATCCAGTATTGATAATGGTATTATCATGAAGAGTTGGACACAACTGAAATGACCGAACTAGTTAATAACACATGAATTCCCACAAAAAAATTCAAAATGAGTACCAGCTCAGAAATCTAAGGTAATCTCATTGCAATAGTATTACAGATCATCATGCTATTTACTACCTGTGTGATAATACTTATGATGAGAATAATAATATTGTCACAGCACTTTATTATGTACAGCTTACTTAACATAAAATCATTGGAAACTCAAAACAATCTTTTGAGCTAATGTGTTTTTGTTATCTCATGTTACTAATAAGGAAAGCAGCACGGGAAGGCTATGATTTATCCATAATCATATCACTACTTGGAATGGGGCAATATTTGAATTCAGGGAATTCTAATTCCAAGTCAAGAAGTCTATGGACCACTTCTCCTCACTGAGGCTCAACAGAGAATCTCTAAACTTCCTTTCACATCTGAATCTCATGAAGTCCAGATCAATCAAAATATTCAAATACCAACCACTATTTTAGAAGTTATATAATTTTGGAAATTGTTTCCTTCTTCATGGCCTATAAAAATGAACATTCAGATTTGCATATTGAAAAAAATAAACAAACCTGGGCATTTCACTTTCTCTAAAAGATAAAACTTGATCTGGCTCCTCCCTGCGAACCAGAAAATACGTTTCATTTTGTTCCACATACCTTGGCTGAGCCGGTATTCATCACAAGCAGCCTCGAAGCTTGTTTACCATTATATCAGAACACCATGACTCTTAGATCACTGACTGCAAAGGCTCATTGGATCTTTTTACCCTGAGGGATAAGACAAAGCTGTCTACTGTGGGATTTGGCTATTTACCTACTAGAAAATGTAATTAGGCGTTTGTCCAAGAACCAAATAAAATCTATGTTGAAACTTCATGCAGGATTTATCTATAATCCAACCAGACTAATCAATACTCTCATTGTTAAGCACAATTGAATTTAAAAAATATCTGCTTTAAGGATGGAAGTTAAATCTAAGGAAATTTGAGTTTAACAGGAGAATCTGTTTTTTGAGGAAGCCCACGGTGCAGAGGGGAGCCAATTTCACACTTAAAAATAACTCTAGCATGAATTAGCTACAGTATTTGGGGACAGATTTTTTTTCAAAATTAGAATAAATGTGAAACAATACAAATATAAACCAAAGCAGACTTATAATTGGAGGCAAATCTTTTATCTGTGATAGGGAAATTTTACTCTTTGAAAATGACAAATAGATTTCAGCAACTATAATAAAAAGCAGATTTTCCAAGCATGTAATTGTAAATATATGTAAAGCTATATATTGTAATAAAGTAGAAGTGTTTTCTAAGTCTGATTAAAATCACTGTGATCTAGTTAGGAGTCACCATGGTTGCAAAAGACATGCTGTATTCCTAATCTAGTTTATTTAATCCTACGTCAAAAGCCCCTGCAACAGTTGTGGCAATATTTCTGGCCCAAAGCCACTGTTTTTTCCATGTTAGCTCGCTTCCAAATTCTCAAAGCTATTTTTGGAAAGGTCTTTTAATCAGGAGAGTGCTGAAGGAGAGCAGGTTGGAATACTACAAAAGTCAACTCCTCATTAGCTAGAATAATGGAGGACGAGATGTTTTGGTTAATTGATTGTTATGGCTCGTAGAGTTTTATTAAAATCTTATAAGGATGCCCAATTGTCAAAACATGTGAAAGATAATTCTAATCAAAGAGACAGCATAATGCAGTGGGTATCATGCTGGATTGACAACAGGAAGGTCTAAATCCCACTTCACCTCCGATACTAGCAGCAATTGAAAAACCTCTCTGATCTTGAGAATTTATGTGTCCTTGATGTATTAGCATTTAGAATATAATAAAATATGATCATTTAAAACTAAAATTATACCCAAGAGAATTTCACCTTTTTTAATGATGCAAAAACCAGCTTTTTTTCTTGAGATCAATTTTCATTGATAGTACTAAAAAATACAACATCTACCTACTTGAATATGTTTTTTGTTTTTTTTTGGAGAGGGACATTATACATAGGTGAAACTTTACTCTCTATGGGTCTGAGGTAACAAAATTGGGACAGGTTGACTCAGTTCTATTGATGATAGAACACTACATTGAGCTTTTAGAACCTCTAGCACCTTTCTATCCCATCCCTATTTTTTTTTTTTAATATTTCCTCTTGTATAAAGCGCAGGCCACTTTGCTTACCAACCAATGAATCAACAAGTTCACGCACTTCAAACTAAGGTCAACGGAATGCAATCACAGCTTCTTTTTAGCACCCCTTCTTCCTGAGGATTTTCCCTTTCCTGCCATTTCTCTGCTCCCTTACCAAATCTGTGTTCAAGAAGGATGTTAAAAACCATATATCTTCTTTTCTAGCTATTCCATGTTTTCTAGAATACAGCACATTATTATCTGCCCAGTTACAACCTCAATTTTCTTGAAAATGAATTGTTTTATTAGCCTAGGAACATGTTAGGTTGATTCTAATCCCATTTTTATAATTATACCCAATACAGGGGGAAAATAACAATAGTAATTAATAATAATAATAGCTGCAATTTGTGTACCATTTTAAAGTTTGGAAAGCCTTCTTGTATATTATATTATCTTAGCTTTACACCAACAATTTTAGGGAAATAATATCATCCTGTTTGTTTGACAGATGAGGGCAAATGACTTATATAGTCATACAAGTAATAAATGTAGAAGATAGCATCTGAACCCTGGTCTTCCTGACGGCACATCTATATTTCTTCCTACCATACCATGCCATCTCATAAATACAGTTTCATTTGCTGAGGAAAATAGGGTAATAGCCCTAAAAGAACAATAATCTTTCTAGAAACTAAATGTCACTATCATTTCTAGCAGACATTTTTCTTCCTCCCAAGTAGGAAACACAATTTCATCCAATTTTCCAATCTCTAAATATGTAGAAAAGTACTATTAAGTTATCATCATAATCCTCATTCAAACCATCAAAATATCTCCGAGTAAGTATGCATACAGTTCTATAAGAAGTAGTTCAAGATGGCAAAGTTCAATGGGAAGAACATTGGATTTTGAGTCAGAAGAAAGACAAGAAACATTTCATAAATAATCTCATTTTATCCTCATGCGGATCCTGGGAGGTAGCTCCTATTATTATTCCTGTTTTATAGATAAGAAAACTGATACCAACCAAGGTTATGTGATTTATTCAGCTTCACACAGTTAGATTTGTGTTCATTCTCTGAATCCTCATCTTTGCCTCCTCCCTTCCCTGGCTTCTTCCTTTAAGTCCTGGCTAAAATTCTACTTTCTACAAGAAGCCTTTCACAATCAGCTCTTAATTCTAATGCCTTCCCTTTGTTTATTATTTTCAATCTGTTCCATATATACACTTACATACATGAATGTGTATGTGTATGTGTATGTATATATATATATGTATATACACACATGCATTGTTCATACATAATTGTCTTCATGTTATCTCCTCCATTAGACTATAAGCTCCTCGAGACCGTGTTTTTTACCTTTCTCTGTATCCCAGTGCTTATCATAGTTTATGCACATAATAGGCTTTTTAAAGAAATGCTTGATTCACATTATATATGAAAACTGTCATGTCCCATCCAATAGAGCATTGGGTTTCCCAAAGTTGTTTGAAATGGTAGAAAATGGAGAATCACCTCATCTCTGAGTTTGAAAATACCTCAAAGATCAAGTTAGAACAATGTGTTCTTTCATCTGCCACCAGCTGCTTGTGGGTTCATCACTGAATAAATATGTTTTATATTGAGTAAGATCACCTATAACCAAGAATCTTCCAACATCTCCAACAAGTAGTCATCCTTATATCTTCAAGGGAGGCAAAACTCATTAAATCTATCCAAAGGTCTTGATGAGGAAACAAATCACCATAGACTGGGGATGTAAAATCCTAAGTGTTGGTTTCAAATTTTCTATCCCTCTAAACATAACAAATAATATATATATATATATATATATATATATATATATATGTATATACATATATATATATATATATATATATATATATATATATATTTAAAATAGCTTTACTAACACATGCAAGGCTTATAACGACAGACAGATATATTGTGTGGATGTCACAAAAGGGAGTTTGATTTTTTTTCTGAAAGATTTTCAAGTCATCTCTATAGGTTTACTTGGTTCTGGGAGTTTCCTGATGTGTACCTGTAATTTTGTCTTACCAAATAACACTTCAATTCCTTATGTAACACCCGTTTGGATATCCTGTCATTACCTCAAACTCATTATGTGCAAAATTAGAATCAGCTTTATCTTCCATCACAGACTGCTCACTTTTGCAAAGTCACTTGTTAATGTCAATAACACTATATGGAATGCATATGTTGGATTTAACATCTATTTCTACCATATGTAACATATTGGACTACTTGCCATCTAGGGAAGAGAGATGGGAAAAGAGGGGGAACTGAAAGACAAGGTTTTCCAAGGGCTAATATTGCAGAATTATCCATGCATATATTTGGAAAAATAAAAAGCTTTAATTAAAAAAAAGAAACACTACATAGATCCTTAATGCTTTGTTCACAACTGATATCCAAAAAATTAGTACCGTATTTTGTTAGTTTTACATTTCTATAAAATCACACTCGGACATCCCTTCTCTTCCATATCCAGAATATGTGTGTTGATCCTGATTAACACAGGGATAACCAAAATGGCTTCCTAGATAATCACCTGACTATCATTTCTATTCAAGTTTTTGGCACGCTACTGCTGGATTTTTATTTCTAGAATACTTCTTTCTGAATGTCTTTCCCCCAATTAAGAACCTACAATGATTTCTTCTTACCAAGTCAAAATTCAAATCCTGACATTAAAGATTTATCAGCTGGACTGATATTCTGTTATCAGCCCTCTTTTATCCCTCACTATTTCACAAAATAACCTATCTATTCCATCTGATATGTTTTTTCAACAATGTCCCCAAAATATCTCACTCCTTTGACCATATTTTATTAATAATCTTTTCCCTGTCTATAATAATTCATTTTATCCTTCTATACTAAGCCAAAACTTACCTTCATTTAAGGACCAGTTGAAGACTCCATCCTTAAAGTCTTCAGACCACTCTACTGGACTTCTACTAGGCATGTCATTGTGTCTCAACTTAGATTATAGTTACCAATGTATTTGACCCTCCTTATTAAATTACAAAGTTCTTGGAGGCAAGAGTTTTGTCTTTTGAACCAAAAAAAAAATCTATATTTGACAATGCCATACATATGACAAGGAATTAAACAGTGTTTGTTAGCTTGAAGTGTTGAATGATTTCTCAGATGACTGAAGGTATAAGTAGATTATTCATTCTAGAACTAATCGTTTTTAACAGGACAGTCTAATATATAGTGTGAAATAAAACATGGTAGAGTTATCCCATCTTGATCCTCTGAATTTTTTGAATCATTTAGAATTTGGAAATAAAAATAAATCAATTTTAATTTTAGTTTGCACATTTGTTGAAATCCTCTTAAACTAAACATTGAAGTCTTTGGTTCAAGTGAGATTTTTTTAAGCTAAAGGAAAAAAAAAATTCCTTGCTGCTCATTCACCTTTTAATGTGCTACACTCAAAGCCAATTTAATTCACATCTTCCTGATTTGACATGTTGGAAGCAGTGCAGTTTTCTATTGAACAGTGTTTGTGTTTTCATCAAAACAGATAGATCATTCATAGTGTTGCCCAGAGATAAATAAAATAATTTAGCAAATTGAATTGTGCTGTTTGGCTTGGTAGGAATAAATTGTCAATTATTTGCTGTAATTTGTCACTTTGCTTACCCTTCCTTAATGCTGTTTACTTCAACTTAGTTGTTTCTTCTCCAGCATTATATTTTGAATTTGGTCCAGTTCTCTTCCTGGAACAGCACTTTCTGAACAGAAAAAAGACACACACATGAATAATGAATATGTCTCCATTGTATCGCTTCACTGTTTCATGTTTAAATAAGATAA
Source organism: Antechinus flavipes (assembly GCF_016432865.1). Lineage (NCBI taxonomy): Eukaryota > Metazoa > Chordata > Mammalia > Dasyuromorphia > Dasyuridae > Antechinus > Antechinus flavipes. Next base: position 11,898,998 of record NC_067403.1, on the reverse strand, counting down.
AATTAGTGAAGTACTATTTTTAAAGTATTTGATTGGGGGAGAATCATCCAGGGTCAGGAACAGAAAGCAGGTCAGACCTCCTTTGATGTCTTCAGGTCAGTTAAAAGGTGGCTCAGAAACTCAAATGCCAGCCAAGGATGTGATCTACATGGATGCTTGGCCTTATGGGCACCATATTCCCAGACGTTTGCCTCCATTTGGTACTTTTCTTCCTGGTGTTTTGTCAGCTAAAGGAACACAAATCAACATATTCTGTTTTAAAGGGCTGATTGCCCTGAAGTTGGTGGTAAAATACTAATTCATAATATTATGCAACATTTTTGAAACCGAGTGGGTTACTGTGCTCATTAGCAGCAGAATGGTGTCATGATCAAGATGTCGATGTCCATAGCATCACTGAATTTTACAGTGGAAAGAGTCCTCAGTGGGCCTTGAGTGGTCACCCAACCTCTGCTTGACAACTTCTAATAAAGGGAAGCTCACTGTCTCCTGAAGTAAGTCATTCTTTTTTGGACTTCTAATTAGAAAGAAAGGTTTCAGTTCTACTTTTCCTTCCCTAAAATTAAGCCTAACTTTGACAACTTTCACCTACTTCCCTCGCTTTTGATCTCTGGAACTAAAGAAGTTTAATCCTTCCATTTGACATTCCTTCAAATTCTTCATGTGAAGATTCATATCTGTGGGGTTGCCATCCTATAGTGTTCTCAAGCTTATCAATGCTTTTCCTTTAACTGTCTCTTTGAAAATTGAACACAGTACTCCAGAGACATCTGATCAGGATATAAATAGCATCACCACCTTATTCCTGGAAACTGTTCATTCATCCATTACTACAATCCAAGATTGTTACTTGCCACATCAGTGGATCAATAAACATTTATTAAGGACCTGCTATGTTCTAGTTACTATGCTAAGTACTAAATCAAACTAAAGACTATATGCTTTTTTATTTGTTTAATTTCCAATTACCATATATTTGCTTGTGGTTAGAATTATGGTACCATTTATCCTTATCGTGTGGGAAAATACTCTTTGTGTCACAGTTGGGATCTAAGGTTGTGATAGGCTAGGGAAAAGGAGATGAACCTAGGGCTAAATTGTCTAGAGATAAAATGTTAAAGTTTTTCACTTGAAGTTAAAAATAATTTTACAAGTATAATATAGGGGAGTTTGGCTGGGAAAATTATGTGGAGGGATAGTTTGTTAGCTAAAAACATAATGGGAGTATGATGTTGCAGCCAAATGATTTAGAGATATTATAAATAAAAACAGAAAGCTAGAAAAACAGATAATAGAGATCCATCAAAAGATGAAAAGAAAAAGAGGGAGATGTTAGGTAGAAAGAAAGGAAGAAAGAAAAAAGAAAAACGAAGGAAGAAATGGAAATTTAGGGTAGGTAGAAAATGGAGAGATAGAAACAAAAATATGGAAACAGAAAGCTAATAATGATGAGACAGATGATGCTGAGATAGAGACCAAAATGGAGACAGAAAGATAGATAATGGGGAGATAGATAAATAATGGAGATCAAGAGCTAGAGAAAGAGAGAGAGAGAGAGAGATGGAAAGATAATGGAGAGATAGAGATAAAGAGGTAGAGACAGACAAAGATACACAGAAAAGTAGATATACAGTAGACTCTGTCCCCCACTTCAATAAGTTCATTGGAAGTATGGATAATTTCAATTGCTTATTGATACCTTAGCACCCAATACAGTGTGTAGCATATAATTGGTCCTATTCAATTTGTGTTGATTGGTCCTTGGGCTGGTTACATAGTGAGTATGATCAGTCATCAACCCAACATGTTCTGTTGGTAAGAGACACTGTAAAGAGATTCATTTATGTTGCTCAGTTTACTGATTGGGTCAATAGACAAGGATTGTGCCTTTTGCATTGTTAAAGGTATCTGCACTGGTAAAAATCAGAGGGTTATTTATTGAGATATCTATGCCAAAAGCCAGACAAACAACTTGTTTTCATTCTGCCACGAGTTATAATTGTAAATGTAATTTCTGCAACTGGAGCAGCTTCAATCTTTTCAGCTCTACTGTTTTTACTTATTGGTATGTATTTTGCCAAATACAGAGCTCTCATTTTATCACCAAATGTATTCCTAGCCTTTACATAACCTTGTATTGATGTTAGAACCCAGGCTATGGGGTCAGAGAGATACAAGTGATGTCATGGTAATGAACATTCATTTGAAATCAGAGTTTTTGTTTTAAAGTACCAGCTCCGCCATTGGTCAGTGGGATGAGTTTGGACAAATCAGAGTAACCTCATCTGAAAATTGGAGATAATTGTTCCTGTCCTGCTGGTTGTGAACATCAAAAGGAACAACAAGTAGAATAGAGCTTTGTAAAATATTATGCAAATGGAAGTTGTTGGTTCTAAAACTTGGAGGTTATCTTATTTTCCTGTATGGGGAAGAATTTGTGTGATGATATCGCTATAATAATCTCGCTATATAGGATAGCTAGGTGGCACAGTGGATAGAGCACCAGCCCTGAAGTCAGGAAGACCTGAGTTCAAATTTGGTCTCAGGCACTTAACACTCCCTAGCTGTGTGACTGTGGGCAAGTCACTTAACCCCAATTGCCTCGGGGGAAAAAAACTTTCTATGTCTGTTGTCATAGTCCAGCATAATAATCCTTCAGAGTGCTATGGGCACTGAGTACTGGAAGGAGAGTCAGGAAGACCTGGATTCACCACCATGCTAATGTGGTGATCATGGACAAGTGGTAGAGTCGCAGACTAAGAGCTTTTGAAAGGTTCTCCAAGGTCATGTAGCCCAAACTTCTCATTTTACAGACAAAAACTGAGGTCGAGAGAGCTATGACATCACCTTCCATCAGCCTCAAACAGGTAATAATGAAGAGGCCGGATTCAGAGCCAGGTCCAAGTTTAGCATGCCTTAGGATGGAGGAGCCCTGGAAAACTTCTGGTCTAACTCCGTTTTCATAGGATAAATCAAAGTGCACTGCTCAAGGGCCTATTGTAAACATCTGAGGCAGAATTAATTCCACAGAACCACGCTACTTCAGTCAACAAGCATTTATTAAAAACCTAGGGTATACGGGTCACTGTCTCCCTAAATGTGCCTTTCTGAACCTCAGTTTCCTTAGCTGTAAAATAGACACACTAACACCTAGGTCCTACATCACAGTTTAAATGCCATAGTATCTGGATGTTAATTATTATTGCATCTAATTTTGTCCCTAAGGCAGTAATAAATAAATGCCCCAAAGTAGGTAGATGATGATCTTAGATCTTTTTTTTTTTTTTAATGTCCTACAGCTTTGTACAGTGGAGGCAGATGCCTCCTCACTGTCTAAATCTGCTCTCACCGAACTTGGAATTTAAAAGCTCTGAGATTAAATACAATTTCTGACTAACAGTGTAATCCCAATCAAGTCACTTAACCACTGTGAGCCTCAGTTTCCTCATCTGGAAGTGGGTCTAATAATAGGACCTATCTTACAGGGGATCCAATGAGATAATATATGTAAGATCTTTTGCAAATCTTAAAGTGAGATATGAATGTTATCAATTAAGAAATGAATTTATTTCAGTGTATTCTTTCCATTCTATCTCCCAATTACTTCCTGGAAAACTGTCACTACTGCTAATCTTTTGTGTGCATTCCCCTCCCATCACAAGCACAAAGTGAGCCCTGAATATATCGTTCTTTTACGTGCTAATGGATATTGTGCTTTATTGGCTCCATCTGTCAATGATTTCAAAAATTAAAACACACTAAATACATGTCTCTACTTAGTTGAATTCATTCTTAAGTTTGGCTACCATTCCCAGGTTTCTGTTTGATAGTCAAACACTTATATTACATTCAAAATATGTTAAGAGAGTTTAATCTTTTCCTTAATCCATAGATTATTACATGTATTAGCCTTATTCCCTGGTGACTCCTTTAACAGCTTCTTTAGTGCTCTATGTAGGAAGAAGATATGGGGCATTGCGTATTATCCAAACAAACCAGTTTGGGACAAATTGCAGGTCAAAATACTCCCACGAGACCCCATTGTCACCCTATTTTGTGCTCACATCTTTCCCCTTCTTCCATCTGTTAACCAGACCTATCCCCTCAGGCAACTCTTGTCTCCCTTCTCGGATCTGGTGGAGGCGGGAATCCATTTACCTGAGGAATGAATGATGAATGAATAAATGACTGATGACTCCACAAAGGGTAATTAAAACCTACTATGGACAAAGCAGAGGGTTTGGAGCATCTCGCCTTTCAAGCGAATTTGTATTTTAATAGAGATTTAAGCTTGAGCTAAAGACATAAAAACAATGCAAATATATTAAGGAATAGAGGAAGGAAGCATCTCATTTTAATTAGGGCATTCATCCCTTTGGAGTCTAAAATTTCACAACATACAGAGTCACTAGATCCAGTAAACCCAAACAGAAGCCCATCCCTGTTTCCCTATCCCCAAGAAAAAGCTTCCAAATGCACCGATGGCAGCCCCGTCCCCTCCCCCTCCTCCCATCTCATAAGGAACTGCTGCTGTCAAGGGACCGTTGCCAGAGGGCTGTCAGACTCTTGGCTGCCAGTCTGCCTTTCACCAGCCAGAAGCCCACAGCTCTGGAATTCTTATAGCTCCTAAACAAACACAAAACAGAATCTGCCTAGCTGTGATTTAGCCACCTCCCCTGGAGCTTCAGGTGGCCTGAGCTGCTTTTCAGCCCATTCAGAACCAACTTATTCATGGAGCCAACCATGCGGGTGCCTCATTTGTCCTCCAGCTGGTAAGCTTGCTTTCGACCGTTGGCACACCGTATTCAGCCCCTCTCCTCCAGCTTCTGGATGTCTCTCTTGTTGTCTATTCGGGCAAACGCTCTGCATTTTCTGATTGCAACAGTACATCATCTGTGGGACTTACTGAAATACCCAGAGAAGGGTTCCATGGCTTGGTGTTTTGTTCACGTTTTCAAAACCTACTTTTCCAAGGAGACAGATCCGAATTTTTAAAAAGAAAACCGGATCCCAAGAGATCTGAAACATATTAACTATTTATTATACATGAAAGAATGGAGAGTTTTCAAAGGAAGAAAACCGAATCTCCAAACAAAAAAGCATTCGTGCCCTTGTGATTTCAGCAACCAGATCCTCAGACTCTCATATTTATATACTAGAACATATACAGTGGAGACCTAGAACACGGAGAAGCCCAGCAGAGTACATTCTTCCATAGGGACATGTGTGTGTTTTTTCCCCCTGGGTTCAAACTTTTCTTTATAGGTTTTTTCTTCAAGCTATACTTCAGTATCTGAGGTGTCTGTAATATGGGTTATTTGGATATTTCTTCCACTGAGACAGACTTCAATTTTTCCCTAACTTGAGTTGGTCATTGGGATTTTTTATGATCCAAAAGAAATCACCTCCCTCCCTCCTTCAGCCAACCCAGTGGTGTCTCCAAATTTAAGGCTGGATGATGCAGTGGATAGAACACTGGCTTTGAGGTCAAGAGACCCTGAGTTCAAATCCAACCTCAGACATTTAACACTATGTGAATCTGGACAGGTCACTTAATCCAATTACCTTGTAAGAAAAAAAAAAATTTAGCCAGGCTGGTGCTCAGTTTAGCAGACTTATAGCCAACCTTGTCTTTCATGAAGAAGAGACCCTTCTTCTTATCAAGTTCAACCTCATTGCTTACATCAGTGAGCTAATTCTATCCTTTCTTCTCTAGCATTTAATTTTGATTCTCTCGCTACTCTTTAGTCTCCTCCGTCCAGGGACTGATGACTTTAACAACTTTTTTAATGCTCTAATGTAAGAAGAAGATAAGGGAGACTGAGTGTCTTCTGGTCAGACCAGTTTAGGGCAAACTCTGAAGAACAAAATATGCCCCCAAACACTTCCCATAAACACATCTGTGTCTCCCGTGTTCCTAAAACCCTCTCCCTTGACCTCTATCAGACTGCCTCGCCTTTCTTGCCCAGTTAACCACCTTGAGGAGCTCATCTACAATGGCGTCCACTTCCTTCCCTCTCACATTGTCTTAACTATGTAGGGTGGCTTGTGTCTCCATCATTCATCTGAAACCGTTCTCTCCTCAGTTAATAATCATCTCTCAATAGACAGAGCTCCTTTTTTTTCAGCTCCTGTCCTTCTGTTCCTCTGTGCAGCTTCTGGCCCTGACAAACAGCTTCTTTTCCTTGATATTCTTTCCTCTCAAGGATTTTGTGATCTTGTTCTCTCCCAGTTCAACTCCTATCTGTCTGTCTGACCGCTCCTCCTCTGTCTGTTCTGCTGGATCTAATTCAGGTCATGTCCACTCATTGGACTTGTCCCCCAAGGCTCCTTCCTGGATTTTCTCTCGGTATGAGGTTTCCCTTTGTGATCTGATCACAGGTTCTATTATCATCCCTATTGTTTTGAACAGATGTGCTTATCCTTATCTAACCTTTCTCCTTATCTACAATCTCCCTTTTCCAACTGCCTAAGAGAAATCCCCAATGAATATCTGTTAGACAGCTGGAGTGCAAACAAAACTGAAATCCTTCTCTTTCCCCCAAACATTCTCTTCTAGATTCTCCCTTACTGGCTAGTGCCCACCCTCTCCCGTCACTCAGGCTCAAAGCTTAGATGTCATTCTCTCTCTGACCCTCCACATCCACTTGGTCCTTTCTCCTCTTCTGGGCACTTTTTTGCTGGCCGTCCTCCATCCCTGGAAGGCTCTTGCTCCTCATGGCTTCCCTGATGTAAATCTCAGCTAAAATTCCACTTTCTGCAAGAAATCTTTTTCTATTGCTTCATTATGCTGATGTTTCAGAGCAGAAGCTTAACTTCTTTTGCCTTCCTCTCCTCCAGCCAGTAAAAAACAAACAAACAAAAAGTGCTATGTTTTTTTTTGTGTGTGTGTGTGAAAACTTTTATAATATGTTATGGTCATGAAGTGCCTACTATGCACATCCCCCTTCATTCAATAACCCTGTATATGGAGTGTAGGCAGAATAATGATTAATGGTCCCATTTTACAGAGGGAGGAAGCAGAAGCTCTGTGAGAACGAGTCATCTGTTTCCAAATCACAAATAATAAGGGAACCGAGGATTAAGTGACAAAATCATGAAAACACAGAACTAGACCGAAGCACAAAGGCCTGACTCCTTTAGTTTTAGAAGATGAAACTGAGAATGGCAGTGACTTTTATAAGGACTCACAGTCCATTAGGGGTAGAACTGAATTAGGGACGTATTGCTGGCTCATGTGGTGCTCTTTTTATCACCTCTCGGGACCTATCGGTGCTTGTCAGTCACTCGACCAGCTTTATGGAGAGCTTATTTTTCCTATGGACATCAGACAGTCATTGTCATTATTGACTTATACGTTGTGCCAGACGAGCGCAGGGGAACCCAAAGAAGGGAGCGGGGAAGTCCGTTAGCCGCCGCCGTCGGACTTTATTCCGGCCCCCAGGACAGCGTGACTTAGTCTGCAGCCTCCGTCTCAGAGCCCTCCTCTCCCTCCATAAGGGGGATGCCCCCGATCCAGGGCAGTCTTGCAAAGAGCCCGGAGCGGGCGGGGATGTAAAAAGCTTCAAACATTGGGAGAGAGAAGCGGAGGGGAGGAACCCTCGGAGTTCTGCCCGGAGTGGGTCACGGGGCCGGATCCCGCGTCCTAAAAGCAAAGAGTGAGCGGGACCAGATCGGCCGGGCCCGGGCCCGTCAGCCCCTCAGAAGAGAGGCAGGAAGGGAGCGGGCCCTGGGGAAGGGAGCGCGGCTCCTGGCACCGCTAACTTTGGGCTCTCCTTCGAGGCGCTCGCTCCCAGGATACAGCGCTGCTGCTCTCTGTTGGCCGGGAGCGGTCATCGGGAGGGAGGCGGAGAGCGGAGCCTGCAGCCCCAGCCAGAAGGAGCCGTCCCGTGGTCTCTAATAGGAGGCGTCCAGAGCGGCCGGGGCCCCTGTCCCCAGGGAGTCCCACGGCCCGGGCCCCTGTCCCGCAGGGCCCCGGCGGCCCGGCTGTGGGCTTCAGCCGTCAGGGTTTTGATTGTGTGTGTGTTTGTGACCGGATAGTCACGTGAGGACTGAACTGCTTAAGCAGCAGGAGGCAAAACCCCCAGGAGCCTCGGCAAGGAGCAGCCAGCTCTCCCACTGCTGTCCCCCTCCCTGGCCCAATCTGTCCCCCAACTTGCATATGGACGTGCTTCTGAATATGGATGGGTCTGAAGCATCTGGGGACCGAGGGAGGGTCCCTCCCTGAAAGGCACCTGTACTTTAGTCGGCAGACAATAATGTCTTTACGTATAGAGAGAGAGAGAAATCTCTCAGTCTCTGTCTCCATTTGTCTCTCTTGCTCTCTGGCTCTCTCTGCCTGTCTTTCCGTTTCTGTCTGTTTCTATTTGTCCCTTTCGCTCTATGTCTCACTCTTTGTGTTTGTCTGTCTCTCTTCTCTCTGTGGCTCTGTCTCTATCTGCCTTTTTCTCTATTTTTCTCGGACAATATCTTTTCCTTTGTTTCTCAGTCTCTCATTCTCTCTCTCTCTGGCTTTGTTTCTCATTCTCTCTCTCACTCACACTCATTCTTTCCTCCATTACCACCCCCCTCTCTTTCTCTCTCTCTTTCTTCCTCTCTCTCTGGATGTGTCTCTGTCTTCTTTCTCTCTCTTTCTCTGTCTCTGTCTCTTTGTCTCTGTCTGCCTCTCTCTTTCTCTCTGTGTGTGTCTCTCTCTGATTCTCTTATACACCCAGGGACAGAAGAAATTACCCGTCCCATGGCTGAAATGGGCGTGGGGAGCAGTCATTATAGGAGTTGATGTACACTCATTTGAAAAGTTAAATAAAAACAATACATTTCAGGCAGATAATTCCAGATCTATCTTGTTTTAGAGTCATAGCTTTCTATGACCCACCTAATATCTTTGAGAAACTTTGGAACCTGCCTTTACCCTCACTGTTTCTCCTGTTATGGCTCTGGATTCACAAAACCAGATTGACCTACCTCCTGTTCAGCCATATTATGTTGTTATGCATACTTCAAGGACCTATGACTTCCTCAGAAGAAGTATCTTCTCTAGCAGTGTAGCTCTTTTTTTTTAATTTTTATTTAATAATTACTTTATATTGACACTCGTTTCTGTTCCAATTTTTTTTCCCTCCCTCCCTCCACCCCTCCCCTAGATGGCAAGCAGTCCTTTATATGTTGGATATGTTGCAGTATATCCTAGATACAATATATGTTTGCAGAACCGAACAGTTCTCTTGTTGCATAGGGAGAATTGGATTCAGAAGGTATAAATAACCCGGGAAGAAAAACAAAAATGCAGATAGTTCACATTCGTTTCCCAGTGTTCTTTCTTTGGGTGTAGCTGCTTTTGTCCGTCATTTATCAATTGAAACTCAGGTCTCTTTGTCAAAGAAATCCACTTCCATCAAAATATGTCCTCATACAATATCGTTGTCGAAGTGTATAATGATCTCCTGGTTCTGCTCATTTCACTTAGCATCAGTTCATGTAAGTCTCGCCAGTCCTCTCTGTATTCATCCTGCTGGTCATTTCTTACAGAACAATAATATTCCATAACATTCATATACCATAATTTACCCAGCCATTCTCCAATTGATGGGCATCCATTCATTTTCCAGTTTCTAGCCACTACAAACAGGGCTGCTACAAACATTTTGGCACATACAGGTCCCTTTCCCTTCTTTAGTATTTCTTTGGGATATAAGCCCAATAGAAACAAGCAGTGTAGCTCTTAATGCCTTAGTTGGTCTGGTTGAGTTACTGGACTTGCCAAAATTCACCATCTTGTGGTCGGCTCCCCAAGACGCTCTGGCCAGAGCTTGTTCTCCGTCGACATTGCCTTGAACACATTTGGGTTATTACTATGTTGTGATCTGACATCAGAGTAATAAGATATTTTACAAAATAATGTTTATCAATGAGATGTAATGGACAGCATGTTTGTCCTCGAAGTCAAGATCCATGGCTTCCAATTCCATCTCAGATACCTCTCAGTTAGTGGCCATCCTATACAAGTCCCCCACCCTCTCACAACCTGTATTTTCTCACCTAGAAAACAGAAAAAATGATGTTTGGAGGATCTATCTCATGGGGTTGCTGTGAGGAAATTATTTTTAAACATTAAATGGGACATAGCAGATGTTTAATAAAAGCTTTCAGATTTGATATAAATGTGAATCACCATTGGGGAGTTCATAGTTCATAAGATGTTTCCAGATAAGGCATCCTTTCTGAGCTTTACAATCCTATAAGGCAGGCAACACAAACAGCATCTTTATTTTACAGAAAAGGACATCCCCAGAGTGCCCAGACTTGGGATCTATGGTGTAGATTGGAAGAACCTTATGTAGATGTACCTGTAAGGTGTCCAGCTAATCAGGGGAAGCATCAATAAAGTGGAAAATTTAGATTTCTGATGAGCAAATAATATCTCATTTTGCAACTTCTGGCTGAAAACTAGCCTAATCATTTCTTCATTGAACAAATAAACACTGGGGACTGTTCATCTTCATTAGAGAATGTTAGCACTTTAAAAGAGCAATACATTGTACTGTCCTTATTCTTTTATTTCTCAGTATTGCTCTATTTGAAATTGCCCTTTGCTAATGCTCCTTAATGAGGATTAATGGTCCCCTGGGTTTTGTTTTTGGGGAAGGGGAGGTTGTTCAATAGATATACCATTGAGTTATGAACAGAAGGTCCTTGGGTCATACGCTTGAATGTCTTATTACCATTCGACATTAACCGTGCCAGATGTCAGGTCGTTTTGAGCTACAAAACCAATGAATGAGGCTTCACAAAACCATGATTTATGTTATCCAGAAAATACACTTTAAATATGAGGTGAAAGAGTCATTTTTTGTTTTCTTTTGCTTTTGGTTTTTCTACATATAACTTTCAAAGCACACTGTAGCAAAAGAATGGTGGGTTCTGATTAATCAAATACTTCCAGTGATTCCCAAGTTCTATGATTTCATTAGAATTAATATTCCTTGTAAGAAAGCATGTCACCAAAAGCTGTTATCTTCAAAAATTAAAAATCACATCACAAACTTTAACTTTCCATCTGTCCTCTCAATTTATGTCATCTTATGGCTCTTGCGTGATTTTTAGTGGCTGTCAGATGGCAAACAAATCTTTTACGCTTTCTTTCACTGAGCCCAGATAAATGGGCCAGATACCAATAGAGATTTTTATTCAAGAGAAGAGCAGGTGTCCCTAGTGAAGACAACCAAGAAAGAGCTGAGAGAAAGAAAGGAAAAGGGAGAAGGTCAGCTTAGTAAATGACTTTCCTGCTGGGGGTAGAGCTGATACCTCTAGTAGAAGGTGTGTATGTGCATGCTTGTACATACACACACACACACACACACACACACACACACACACACACGCACGAACAGAATTGCCACCTTCAAAGATCGGAGAAGACACAACCAAAAATGTGATTAGGGGACCTCAGGCATCATAGACCATGTGAGATGTTAGGAGGAGAAATAGACTTTTCTTTTCTTTTCTTTTCTTTTTTTAATTTTTAAAAAGACTTTTTATTGACAGAACCCATGCCAGGGTAATTTTTTACAGCATTATCCCTTGCACTCACTTCTGTTCCGACTTTTCCCTTTCTTCCCTCCATCCTCTCCCCTGATAACAGGCAGTCTTATACATGTTAAATATGTTACAGTATATCTTAGATACAATCTACGTGTGCAGAACCGAACAGCTCTCTTGTTGCACAGGGAGAATTGGATTCAGAAGGTAGAAATAACCCGGGAAGAAAAAGAAAAATGCAAACAGTTTATAGTCATTTCCCAGTGTTCTTTCTTTGGGTGTAGCTGCTTCTGTCCATCCTTGATCAATTGAAACTGAGTTAGCTCTCTTTATCGAAGAGATCCACTTCCATCAGAATACATCGTCATACAGTATCGTTGTTGAGGTATATAATGATCTCCTGGTTCTGCTCATTTTACTAAGCATCAGTTCATGTAAGTCTCTCCAAGCCTCTCTGTATTCATCCTGTTGGTCATTCCTTACAGAACAATAATATTCCATAACATTCATATACCACAATTTACTCAACCATTCTCCAATTGATGGGCATCCATTCATTGAGAAATAGACTTTTCAAGCAAGACTGCTCTGAGGACTTTGTTCAACCTGAGCCCAAGTTCTTCCTCGGTATCCAAATTCTTCTTTACTTTCTCAAGGCAACACTCCCAGCACTTCTGGGGTCAGGCAACTCCAGGGGCTTTACAAGATAGGGATGCCTCCTCTCCAAGTGGATCTGATTGGTTGTTCACCATGGAGGTCAAAGTAAAGAAATTGCCAATAAGATAGGAAAATGGAACCTTCTTTTCTAGATAGAAAGATCCAAAGTTCTAGGGATATTCTAGAAGGGGAAAATAGGGGAAAGGATGTCTGGCTAAGGCATAGCCATTGGAGAAGTGGTAGAATTTCTGAGGTTTTTCCAGAACACAAGAGTCCCTCCTTCATGGAATTACTGTAAAATAAGATATTGTGTAAAATGCTTTGTAAAACTTAATACACTTTTCAAATGTTGGTTATTATTATCTCTGAGAGTGGTTTTGTTGTTGTTGTTGTTTGTAGAAAATTACACAAGTGTTGTAGAACTATACCTCCTCTGTAAACTTTTAGTTGTGGAGAATTTCCTAGCACACTTAGAAACTAAGTGATTTGTCCATGGTCATATACCTTGTATACATCAAAAGTAGAATTTGAACCCATGCCTGCCTCATTTTGAAACTGGTTAGCCTCTACCATCTTGCATCTCCAAGAATAATTGTAACCCCAAAATTCACTCTCAATGGCCAAGACACGGACAAGCCCTTTTGATATGAGCAAGACCATAAATAAGCAAATATTCAAGTTATTAAGAAATTGATATAATAATGAAATGAATAACCCACATTTAGTTACCTTGATAGCAGGCAATGTATCATTCTCATCAAATCTCCTTGAACGAGGCAACGTAAATATTATCAAACTAATTTTACCTGTTAGTAAACTGAGACCCATAGACTTTCAGGGACTAATTCAAGAGCACAGATCTAATATCTTTTGATCTAGAACTCAAATTCAGTTTCCCTGAGGCTTAATCAAATTTTCTTTCCATTATGCTTTGCTGTAAGATTAATTTTAAAGCTGTAAAGTGGAAAAGATGCACAAAATATTAAATTGTTTTATAAATGCCTCAGGAATAATTTCACTCTCATCTTGCTAAATATAAATTACTATTGTACAGGCAAAACTTGGGCATGCCAGTCACTCAAGAGTTCTTGATAATAGAATTCTGGGTAACGGTAAGTCCCACGAGAGGTATCACTATCATAGACTAGTTCACAGCTCTTCGAAAAAAATATAACTAACAATGGACTTTATTTTGATGTTCTGATAGACTCTGAAAAACATCCATTTCCTCTGGGGGAAAACTATTTCTTGTAGTTTATACAATTATCCTAACTGCCTTTGAGGCACAGGGTATTTATTTCAAAGGAATAGATTTCCACTGCTTCTCCCTCTTTCACATCTGCATTATCTCTGCTTCATTTTATGTAAGAGAATAATGCTTTTGACCAGCAGAGAGCAGCAATGATATATTTTATAATTATCTCAGACTAAGCCTGGTGAACCTGACCAGGCTCTCTCCAAGGTTCTCATTTCAATATCTATGGAGAATCCTTGTCTTAGCCTTTCTATTACCCGTGTTATTTGTTTCTGTAATGCACCAGGACATACAGAAGCTGAGATATTCCTATAAGAGGTAGGAATGTATAGTGTGAAGGTATCAAACATACTGTCTTTGGACCCCAGATTGGACACAAACCAGACTAAAATGCTATTGAGAAATATTTAACAAAATAAATAAAAATATAGTAAAAAAAAAAAAAAAACACATGGGTTTTGTGTCAATATGTGCCCATGGGGATCCTTATCTATTGTTTAGTGGTCCCCATTTCTAGGTGAGATGGAAACTACTGGCTTACTGTTAGAATGTGGGACTGGAGTTAACTCACTAACTCTGTAAATACAGAAGTGATTGTCACTAACTTCCCCTGAGTTCCAGATAACCTTCTAAAACTATGTCATAGAAAGTTTGTGTACATTTTTACATATGCACATGGAACACGTGTGTACATGTCAGCATAAACCCTGTATAAATGCAAGTATTTGTACATATAATGTCAATATTTACATGTATTATAATGCCAGGTCCTGCCTCTGGCAGTGGATGCGTGCCCATTGATGACAAACATACATATATACCTGTGTATTTACATGTGCACTTTAAAAAGTCAGTAGAACATAAGCTACAAAAGCAAGCATTGGATTTGGAGTCCAATGACTGGGACTAATATCCAGTTCACATCACTTACTGCATGATCTTTGTCAAGTTATCTTATCTTTGTGAGTCTCAGTTTCCTCCTTTATGAAAGAAAAGACCTTTTGTACTTCTTACCTCCAAGAGTTATTGTGAGGATGAGACTGGGTACCATGTTAAAAGGGAAGCACTGAGTAAGTCATATGGGAAGGCAGCTGTCGTGTGCTACCTCCGCAGAACCTTTGACTGTTCCAAACATGAAGTTTTCCAGTTTCCTCATCGTCTTGGTGACCCTCAACCCTCCATATTCTAGTCCAGTGGTTCTCAAACTTTTGTTTTCGGTATCTTTATCCTATTAAAAATTATTGAGGATCTCTCCAAATCGTTTTTATTTATTTGGATTATATTTATAGACATTTACCCTATTGGAAATAAAAACTATTTTTGACTTTGTAGACCCTCTAAAAGAATTTCAGAGAGTCCCAGGATTCTCTAGACATACTTTCAGAACCACTGTTCTAGTCTATCATCCCTAGTATTAGTGTTTCTTAAATATAGATCTAAGAATTGAACAATTGCCTTAGATGGAGTCTGATCAGCCTAGATCATAGATAGGGAGAAGGAGAGGTAACCTTTATTCAGAGACTACATGTCTGCTAATGCAACCCAAATCACATTAATGAACTTACATAAATTTGTTTTCTTAGGGGGTTAGGGAGGACTGAAATATTTTCACACTGGGTATAAAAGTGACTCTAAATTAAATTTGATAAACCTAAATAAAGTAGATTTTTAAGGTGGTCAAGCTCCTCAGAAAATTTCAGAAGTCTACCATATGTGACCTGCACTTCTTGATTAACAGATAACAAGGAAGTATCTTAGATTAGTTCTTATATCACCATTTGTGGTGTTTTTCTTCTTTAAAATAATAATGGTTCTCTCTGGGAGTGAGCAGGTTTCTTGGGGAGGTTTCCTGGAGGCAGCCACCCAAATGCAGCCAGGTGTTAAAAGTTCAGATCTTTTATTGCTTCCTCCAAAATAGCCCAGTTAGTTTTTCTTAGAGGCCTATCTTTCTCCTTGGTTCTAAGAGCTCTTGCAGCTTTGTCCTGTGCTTCTGCCTCTGCTTTCTTCAGCCTTCAGCCAGCACCAAGGTAAAAGTTGTAATGAATCTTTCTTGCCTCCGAGAGAGGGCTTGTGGGCTTCTGGGAGAGAGAGCACTCCCAGAGTGCTCCTGGCTCTCAATCTCCCAGAGTGCTCCTCTCCGACCCCTGACAATGTTCCGAAGTAACTCAATTGAAGCTCTAAGAGCTCTAATATATATGATCTCCCAAAGGTTGACTTCTCCCAAGAGAGGGATTAAGGGAGGTGTGAATTTGGATATCTCATTCTAAACACTGAAATCTCCCAAATGTGAACTCCAATGAGTAAAGGTGTGAACACAAGCATTGTATCAATTCCATTGAATTAACACTAGGATTCTAATATCTCCCTTGAGTTATCATCTTGTTTCAAGTTGAGTTAACACTAGGATTCCAACAACCATTCCTATAGAACATTAGTTAGGGGGTGCACTGGATAGTGTATCAGGCCTGGAGTCAGGAAGACTTAGCTTTCTGAGTTCAAATCCTTCGTCAGACACTATGTATAGGATGCTGGAGAAATCACTTATTCGTGTTTGGCTCAGTTTCTTCCTCTATAAGATGAACTAGATTAAAAATTGGCAAACCACTTCAGTATATTCACCAAGAAAATCCCAAATGATGGACTGTTGGACACAACTGAGAAATGTCTGAACAACAAAAAATACATAATATGAACTATAGTAAGCTTTCAGAATTGGTATTTTTTACTATAATATCTAATAAGGAGATGCTAGATAAATCCTGTATGTTGTTTTTGTCATCATTATCATCATCCTTTTGATCCAGATCTGTAATTTTATTGCTTTAGAGATCTGCCACTGTGGGAACTCCATTCCTCAATGAAAATTTAAGTCTTGGAGAATTATCTAGGGCCCTAAGGGATCAACTGACTTATGTTGATAGCTAATGACAAGAGTGGGGATGTCCCCAAGTTTTCCAGGTTCTTGGATTGCTTCTCATTCATTTCATTCTTCTGAAACTGGTCTAAGTTGAGAAGAGGATGGAAGGACACACATAAAATGAGAGGTTAAAACCTATATTTTGAGATCCATACAAATGAGAGATATGACATCATGTCTGCTTCCACCCATAGAGATAGAAGGTACCCACATAAGAACCTCATTTGGAGACATTATTAGAATGTATCTTAATAGTGGTCATAGTCTAACATGAACCAAAAATATATTTTATGCTCTTTTCTTTCCAAGTAAACCCGATCACTAAACCAGCTGACACTTCATGTATTTGCAAAACAATAGACATTGTATAAATGTTTCAAGGACATAACTTGTTGGTCACCCTCAGGTTATACTCCTTTGGGGGTTTCCCATGATATCTTGGTCCATGGGCATAGACATTAAGAACCTCAAACTTCATAGGAAGTGATCTAATACATAAAACATTGGGTTCAAAAGATGAGGGCTTGCTACTATGAAAAATAGAGTACTTTATAATTTGGTAACATCAGCAAAGCAATGTCGATAATTTTGTGCTCCTTTTATGCCCTAGAATACATCCTATCCTTTGCTTCTGAAGCAGTCCTTCACTTGGAATACTTTCTTCTATCTGGCAGGTTCACTTTCTCCTTACTCTTCAAGGAGCAACATGGTAGGAAGATCATTAGGTTTGTAGTTGGACAATCTAGGTCTGAATTCTAGTCCTGCCGCTTAGCTGTGTGATCTTGGGTAAGTAATCAATTGTCTTCATTTGAAAGTAAAGATGACTTCTGAGGTTCTTACAGCTAGGAAGGATCAGCTTAAATGTATCTCACAGGATGAATGAAGCCTTCTCTAAAACCTGTGTCAAATGATCTTTCAAAAGCTCATCTCAAAACTCTTCTTCTTCCTCTTTTTCACTCTATGACCAACTCATTTATATTGTGTTCTTCTGTATGTCAAAACTCCTATTAGGCATATCTGAAATGTGAATTTCCTCCTCCATCTTTGACAATTTGTTGACTGACTTTGGTTGGAATACCAGTTGATAGCAATCAATTACAAAATATTACAGAGGAAATCTACCTCAAAATTATTTACTCCAATGATATTTTTGTAGATAAGAAAATTGAGGCACAGAAAAATAAAAAGCTTTGCTCAAGTTCACATAGTTAGTTAGTGTCAGAGCTAATATTGTACTCAGCCACTTTGAACAGTCCTTTATTATACAAACCAATTCCCAAGCCAATTAACTTTGTTAAATATATTTAATGAATATTTTTAAATAGTTATAATTAATATTATTTATTATAATTATTATAATATTATATATTGTTTATTATAATATTATTAAACGTTATAAATAAATATTTAAATATGTTTAAATTCAAGCATTTGAAATGATGATTAATTATGTTGTTGATGATGATGATGATAATGATAAACTGAGCACTAAGGACTACAAAGTGTAGTCTGAGGTAAATTGCATAGATATTATTATACCCATTTTACAAATGAACAATCTAATACTAGTATATTAAATGACTGTTGTATGGACCAGATTCATTGTACCATATCTTCAGACTTAAAAAATGTGTTTGATTATTATTATGATCATAGATTTGGAACTGAAGAGAGCTTAGATGTTTTCTAGGCTACTTTTCATAGGAGATAGGGGGAAAAGTAAATATATATATATATATATATATATATTTCTCTCTCTCTCTCTATGTGTGTGTATGTATGTATATATATATATATATATATATATATAAAACACTAAGATTTAAAGTCAGTAGTCCAAGGTAAGAGAAACACTATATCCCAGATATCCAATCCCAAGCATTAAAAATCAAGTTTTTTATTCTAAACCCAGAACCCTTTCCACTTTGCATTGTCCTAACCTTAACCTTATCATTTAGGGACCCTGTAGCATGATTTGTGTATTTCCTTGATCTAAAATTTTGGGGAGGGATAAATAAAATTTCTCTAAAATTAGGTTAGAGCAGTAAGGTTCATGTCTATGGCCTTGGAGAAAATTGAAAGTTGGTGATAATTAAACCAGTGTTAAGGTAAGTAATGTTTTAACACATCATGTCTGCTTCAACACCCATTAAATTATCTCTGCATTTGATACTGGTCTGTCTCCTATAAGTTTACATTACATAACAGTGCTTTAATTGCAAACTTGAAGGACCCTGCCTTCTGTATTTTTCATGTCTAGATTATTGATTGAGGTGAGAAAAATTCACCAGAAGATGGAGACTACATTTTGATGACTCCAGCACCTGCGCTTGCTTTCTCCAAAACTCCCGGTGACCTACCATTTGCCAGACCTAATGGCCTTTTTTGGTCCTTGCCCCTCCTGATCTCTGCGATATACATCACTGCTGACCTCCTTTCTGACTGAACCTTCTCCATCTCTTTTTCTGTGTATTATCCTTTACTTCTGAGCTAGGTTCTGTTTTCTTTCCTGGATTTTCTTGGTGATTTCATTATCTCTATTGGGTTCCATTTTTATGCAGATGATTCTAAAATTCACCCTAATCACTCACCTGGGTTAGATTTCCATGTGACCAAATGTCCACTGGACATTTACAACTGGAATCTCATAGGGATGTTTAAAATGGAATTTATTATCTTTTTATCCTAATTTCACTCCTCATTTGAACTTCCCTATTACTCTTAAAGGCACTATCATCTTTCCAGGTACCCAGCTTGACAATTCAGTATCATCCCCAACTCTTTTGTCTCATTTACCCCATATCTGGCCAGTGATCAGGTCTCGTTGTTTCTTTGTCTGTTATATTATTCTTGCCTCATACGGAGTCTTAGTTCACATCTTAATCTCCTCTTTTCTAAACTATTGAAAGAGCATCACACATGCCCTCTTCTGCCATCTCTAAGGTTACTTCCCATCTAGTCTTTGTGTGTTGTGTATATAATATATATATATATATATATATATATGTGTGTGTGTATATATATATATGTATATATATATATATATATACATGCATAATATGTGTATTATAGAGACAGACAAATGGCAAAGTGAGAAAAACAGAGTGACAGTGAAAGACCGAGAGAGATAAGGAGACAGAGAGACAGTTCCTAGCTCTTTATGTCAACATTGACTCCCCAACCTGAATGTAAATTTCCTAAGGATAGGAATTATTTTTTTCTTTATATTACTAGCACTGAAAATAGTCTTAGCACACACTAATCACTTAATAAATGCTTAATAATTGATCATTAGAAAGCAAAGGCAGTGAATCTTCCTGAGAACTGAATTGTCAAGGAATAATATATTTAGGAGAAAGAATTGTCCCACTAAATATTGAGTACTCTATGAAAATAGCTTATATTTATATAACAGTTTAAAGATTCCTTGCTATTGTCCTTGGAGCAAACTTATGAAACAGGGAACGCATATTTTATCAAGAATATTTTACATATTAGGCATTTTTGATTTAGTAAAAGGAGGTGATTTAAGCATGCTAGGAGGCAGCAGAGTCCAAACCTAAACTCGTATTCTCTAAAATCTTTCCTCTCTTCTTTTGCTTTTTCCTTTCTTCTTATCCCTGATCCTGCCTTTCCTCCCATTTGGGTGAATTATTTTATTAAAAATAAGCCAGTTTTTAGAAAATCAATTATTAATAGAATTGGGAAGGGTTGTTTTGTTCTGAAATGTCAGCTATTTTGAAATAAACCCAGACTGAGAAATATCTTGGGGGGGAGGGGGAGGTAGGTGCAGATGATTCATTAAATGTTTTGAGCTCCTTTATCTTGGTAGAAGAGAGTAAACTTGTGTAGCTGTGTATGGGGGGGGAGGGGAGGCGGGGGAGAGAGGGTCCGTCTGAATTTCTTTGTCTTTTAGTTCCCCTGATATTTTTGATGTGGTTTCCACTTTGCCTCAGGCTCATTTCATACAAATGATCTTTAAGCCTCAAGCCTATTAAATTCAGCATTTGAAGGTCAGTGTTAAGCAAAATCAAGCTTGTAGTTCTGATAATAAAATTAGCTGGTCATATAAAGCAAATGTGAGTGGAGCTGAATGGAAAATTCATTTATACATATATGTAAACATATATATATATATAAAACCTCCATTTGATTCTCTCAAATATCAGTCAAAGAATATGATGAAATTTTGTCCCCAGTACACAAAAACAATTTTTGTATTGTTTCTTAATATATATCATATATGTAAAAGAAATCTAAAAGTACTGGGAAAGGCCAAGAGAAGTAGAGAAGCTGACAATTATAGAGCATTTTGGAGTTGACTCAGGCTTAAATCTCATTTATTCCTTACAGTAACTTACTGAGGTAGATTCTACTAGACATGGTTGTTATTCCTGATTTACAGATGAGAAAAAAAGGATTTGCAAACATTAGGTGACATACCACGAACACACAGCTAACAAGTATTACAGTCAGATTTAGAACCAGGACTAACCTACCTCCAGATTTAACATTTTGCCCTTCCAGCCCACTCACTAAGAAAGTGAATGGCAGCGGTTTGCTGAAGGCCAAAGGATCTTAATCTGAGCTCCACAATTCTTAGAGTCCATGGAAAGCTCTAAGAAAAACCTTAAAGCTCAATGGGGAAAGGGAAATCTCTTCATTTCAACATAGTTTCCTTTGTAAATCCTATGAATTTTGTTTATTTAAAAGACAGGGCTATAGGCTTCCCCAAGCTGCCAAAGCAGTCTATTATACATGAAAAAAGTTAGTTTTCTACAATAAGGGACAGAATACTCCATGTGTTATAAGGTGACTGAATTCAAAGCCTGAATTTTATTTCCTGCTTGTACTTGGGCTTATTCTCCCTCTTTGGACCCTAGTTTCCTTTGCATCAAAACAACTTGTTTAGATGGAGTATTCTTTAAATTCCCTTCCAAATCTCAATCTGGAAGGAGAAAAGGGAAAAGAAATGTGGACATGATGGCAAGGAAAGTGTGTTTGCCAAAGCTTTATTTTCTATACAGGTTTGGAGATAATTTGCAGCTGTCAGAATGTTCTTGGTAAAAGTAATCCATCAAAAGCAAACATAAAAACTCATGTTCTCTCAATGCAGGACGAAAGGACAAATGATACTCTTGGCTCTGGTGCTATAAAAAGAGCTTGGAATAGTTTGTTTGGCTAATACATGCATACATATGTATACACGTGCATATATACATACACATATATTTGTTTGTATATGTATTATATAGTATACATGTAATATGTAACATTTTATAATAAATTTTATAGAATATGTTTGATAAATACACACATATATATCTATTTGTTATGCAGAATATATATTTGTAAAACCTACATTAATGTATATATGTGTGTGTTTATATATGTAAGTATATATATAATGAATGTGTATGCATGTGTGTGTATGTGCCATATATACATGATATTGTTTAGTACACACCCAACTCTTTGTGACTCCATGGTCAGTAGACACAATGTTGTCCATGGAGTTTTCTTAGCAAAGACACTGAGTGTTTGTCATTTCCTCCTCCAGTGCATTTTGGCAAATAGAGATTAAGGGACTAACCCAGAGTCACATGGCTAGTAATGTGTCAGACAAATTGGAACTCTGGTTTTCCTGACTCCAGGTCCAGAGTCACCCAGCTGCCAACTGTGTGTATAAATGTATACGCGCGCGCGCACACACACACACACACACACACACGTGTAAAAAGGGGAAGACCATCTAGCTGTCAGAACACAGATTCTAGGCTGGTTCTGACTCTGACTCTAGTCCCCAGAACAGCACAATATGGCGAAAGAATTCTGAGTGGATTTACTGTTAGAAGACTTGAGGAGTCCAAATCCTTGCTGGCTCACTTAGTTTAAGCAAGTTGGTTGTTTGCTTTTTCCTCCCTGGATCTCAGTTTCCTCATCTATAAAATTAAGGGGTTGAACTAGATGATCTCCAAGGCCCCCTCCAGCTCTAAAATCTATTAAACAGCTCTGCATATTTTCTCAGCTGTAAAATGCGATCAATCAGTTGTTCTCTCAGGTCCCTCCTGACTCTTGGTTTTCCTTTCTCTTTGACACCCCTTTGTCAATCTTTTCCTTGGTAATTAATTTTGTGAATACAATTGAATGCATTACCACTTCTCTCTCTCTCTCTCTCTCTCTCTCTCTCTCTCTCTCTCTCTCTCTCTCTCTCTGTCTCTTCCTCTCTCTATCTTTGTCTCTTTCCTTCTCTCTCCCTTTCCCTTTCCCTTCTCCTTTGTCTCTCCTTCTCTCTCTCTCCCTTTCTCTGTGAGTCTCTCTCCCTTTACTTCTCCCTCTCCCTCCCTCCCTCTCTTTTTCTTTCCCTCTCTCTCTCTCCTTCTCTCCCCCTCTCTCCCTTCTTCCCTCCCTCCTCCTTTCCACCCCCTCTCTCTGTCTCTCAGTGTATGTTGTGTGAAATGACATAAGCTCTTTATGTTTACAACTTCAACTTCACAGCTAAAATCTGTGCTGCTGAACTTAACACTGAAAGCACTCATTAAACATGTCAATGACGGAGCTCTAATTTCTTCCTAAATTTGTCTCTAAAGGTTTTAATATTTGCATATAATATGACAAGAGAATACACTATGAGTTCTTAAGAGAAAAAAAAAGAAAAATAATGGGAGCTGTTTAATCCAGAAAAGAGAGTGTTGTGAAATGGAGGACTTGATGACTGTTTTCAAGCATATAAACCTGGAGGTCTTAACCTTTTATGTATTATGGATACTTTTTCCAGTCCAGTAATACCTTTGGGCCCCTCTTGGGAATATTTTTAATAATGTAAAGAAATGATAAATTTCAGTTAAAAGCTAGTGAAATTAAAAATGTTATTTTTTCCTCATACAAATTCACAGAACCATGAAAATTTATCCTTGAGTTACTAGGTTAAAAAGCTCTGGTATAAAAGGTTCTTAGAAAAGAAATTCCACATAGTAGCTCCCTCTGTCTTCTATAGGAATATCTTTAAATTAAAGCTGGAGAACTTTTTTCTGGATTTCAGAAAGAATTTGACCCTTAAATTTAGAGACATTAGAATTTGTTTTGTAAAGCACCATCTCAAATTGGTCTGATTAGAATGGAAGCAGATTGAGAACAAGAGACATTTCTACTTTTTATTTGCTTGGGTGCCTATCACATATTTCTGGAGTAATTTGAGAATCTGTGGCGTCATTGCTCCCCTAGTAAAAATTATTCTAGGATTTAGTTATTGTTCATCTTTCATTTGGAAGAGGATGGATGACTTGGGAGCTGATGTATTGACTTGTTCATGAGCTAAATTTAAA
Organism: Antechinus flavipes; assembly: GCF_016432865.1. Taxonomy (NCBI): domain Eukaryota; kingdom Metazoa; phylum Chordata; class Mammalia; order Dasyuromorphia; family Dasyuridae; genus Antechinus; species Antechinus flavipes. The sequence goes on along the minus strand of NC_067403.1, from coordinate 11,875,306 downwards.
AAGCCAGATTCGGACAATGTCATCAACCTCACTTTCTCTTCCAGAGTTCAAAATCAGAGGCATTCTGACAAAAGTCAAGGTGATTGCCAATGGGTTAGGATGCAGTAATGACCTTGACACATTCAGTGTCTGACTAAGCTCTAAGTGCTCCACAATGCTTGCTTTTTGGGAGCTGGAAAAAATGTTCTCATCTTCCCATTCCACCAGGGAAAGTCTTCACACACTTGGGGTAGTGTGTCCTTCATTTACCAACAGCTTTGAGACCTGTTGGTTTCCTTCAACTTGTAAACAGATTCCTAGGGTATGTCCGCTGTCCATGCTATGGGTTAAAGCCAGAGAAGTATTGGATGAGTATGGACATCAAAAATATGGGGAGCAGTCTTTTATGGGGCTTAGTCAGCTCTCACAGCAGAGGTACTAGTCCTTTCAGAGCAGGGGATAGCAGCAGGAAATGTAAAGAGAAATGAAATACTCATTTCATTACTTAAAAGTGCTTCTTATAGAATTATATTTAAATGAAATGGAAAAAGTACTTTAGAAAATGCAGATATTATAGGCAAATACTCTAGAAAAAAAGAGTAGAGTAAGCAGAATGTAGCTACAACTAGCTCATTAATATATAAAATCACATATCTAAAAGACAGGTGCTTTAAATTCTACCCCATTGGGAAAAGCCAATGGAAGATATATTTTCATACTTGACTTCCCACATAGAATTGGAAGTAAATTCTAAAAGTGAGAAGTTACCATGAAGAAAAAAAAAAAAAACTCTGAATGCTAATCTCTGGAGGTGACATTTTTCATGTGTCATCATCAAGAAATAGACTTACCAGCTTTAATTTTCCTCATAATACTTTTAAGTAAAGCTTATACTGGCCGGTACCCAGAACATCTACGGACAACAATTTGATTCCTCAACTCCCCATCTAATCCACCTTCATCTTTGATCTTGTCAGTTACTCCACATCCAATATCTATCATCAAGGGATGATTCAACATTACTGGTATAATGTAGAAAAAGTTGAAGGAAGGTGTTACCACTTTGGAGAGCTGACAAATATCTATGGTTCTTTCACACTCAAGTAAAGATTGTCTTATGATCTCTTGGAAATGGATATTCTGACAATCTTAACTCTGGACATTTATCTGAGTAGTATGAGAAATGTTGAGAGGGAGACTTGTCCCCATTTCAATTTGTCATTGTAGTAACCTGCCAAGCAAATGGTAAGCATTTAATAAATATCTGTTGACTTGCTGACTGACTTTATTATCCAGTAAACCATGGATCATTTGCTTGACTCAAAATGTAATCCCTAGGAGGCAAAATGTGACAATCTATCCCCAAGGGACTTGGACTTGAAGTTAGAAAAAAGTTGTTGTAGCTCTGTCCCTGCCACTTCCTTTTTGATCTTGGGAACTCTTTTTTCCCTTTCTTAGCCTTAATTCCTTCCATAAAGTGAGAACATTTGAATGGGTGTCCCTATGATCATAACCTGCCTTACCATTCTTTTGAGTATCAATGATTTTATTAAGGAAATAGATCTATTCTTTGCAATGAGATAGTAAGTTGGACTAGATTTATTGTTAATTGTTAAGTAAGAATAAGAACAATTAATATTTATTACTCTATTCTCATATATAGACTATATTTTATATATGTATTATATAGTATATAACTTTATAAGGCTTATACTGTGTACATACTACATTATTTTTATAATATACTATTTAACATATACTAAATAATATATATTGAATACAAATATGATATTAAATATAGTATGCATTTTAAATACATACCATGTCCTATTATGTATACACTATTACTAGACAATAAAACAGAGAGAGGACTTTAAAAAGGTCCTTTAAAGCTTTAACATTTCCTAAAGTATACTGGTCAACTAACCAAGACAGTCATATATTATCAAATAAAACAGATGTGTAATAATGACTCGGGCCAGTCAATTAATCAATAAACATTTATTAATTGCCTATTCTATGCTAATCTTAAAGTATCCAAATCCAGTCAGTATTTTTTTAATAAAGTGGTTGTTTAATGACCATGAATGCTTATATCGCAACCTTGCCTCTAGGAAAATAAATGTTCCTAAAGAGATCACATTCTAACAAAGAAAGAAGATTAATCTTTAAATGAGCTGGAGCCATTTTTAGCTTCTTCTTTTACTTTTCCCAATAGACATTTTTTTTTGGAAAAGGACAAAGAATCTATGTCATGACAGAAAATTGGGGGATTAGCTGAAGAGCTATCATCTGCTATTTTAAAATCTCTAATGGGATGACACCCTCACAGATACTTCTTTTACAAATCTTCCTATAAGTCTCTTTAACTTTTATAAGACATTGCTCTGAGAGAAATGAAAGCAATAGCACAAGTTTTAATCCCAACCCACCCCCAACTCCAGAAAAAAGTAATTGTTGTAAAGGGGTATCCTCTTTAAATCTCACCCCCAGAAATATCCTTTCATATCTTTAGCAGTTGCTTGCTTTCACAAGTTCTCAACTCCTGCAGAGACCTCTTTGTTAAATGACTTGGTTCTATGAATTGTGGGATCCTGGAAAGTCATCTAGTCAAGAGCCTTCTAAACAAATAAGGACTCAAATTAGTGCCTTTTTGTTCCTCTTGTTCCTTGGATTTAGCTTTCCCTGATCTAGATGCAGCTCTGGGTTACTAAACCTTACAAATTGTTGGGTTGTCACTGTGGAGCTATGAATAATAACACTTAATTAACATAGGCACACAGCTCTAACACCTTTTACTAATTAATTTACCCCAACTTTAATTGCATTTACCTCCCAGTTTCTAACTCCCAACTAAAGCTGCTAATTACTTAGTGCTAATTCTAACTTCTGAGGTCCTCTCAAAGGGAGAAAATGAAGATCACTTACATGTAGGAAGAACAAAAAGAAGCACCCACCTTTTCTCCTTAAAAATTTAGGATAGTGAAAAAGATCAAATCAGTTTCCACAAAACATCTAACCTTCCTTAGAATAATATTTTACCTAATGCTTGAGTTCACCCTTTAGGGCTTTTATTTTTCCTAGGCTTCTTAGGAAACAAGGGAAGAACAGATCTCATAATGGACTGTGAAGAGCCACTGGCCTGGTCTTAAAGATAAGAATCTAGAGCTCCATGAGTCACCCACAAACTCACGGGGGTAAGATGGGTGAAGAGTCATTGAGGACAACAGATCAAGGGAAATAGAAAACATAAAACAAAGATATGGGCCTGGGGGTCCAATTTGTATAGCTAAAATCAGTTTGATGCACTCCATAACAAACCCAACATGGTTTCTGTTCTTATGAAAAAGTATTATTAGAATAAGCAAGTCATTTACAGACTCACTTCATTAACTCACTCTGAGAAGAAGCATTAATAACTCGGAGCAACTAAATTGGCTCTTTGGCAAATCCTATACTCAGAGATAATCAATTTTAGTGAAATTGGTTTAGTTAATCCCTTCTGAGAAGTTAATTTTTTTTAAAACAAATAAACTGACCTTGTCTGCATAGCCTTCCAGGTAAAGGAAAGAAAATGATAAATGTAAGCAGTTTTAAGCAGGGAGTCATCCCCTCTACTACAGATCAGAAGTAATCAGTGAATATCTTAGTTAATGAATAAGATTAATGACTAAACAGAGAACACTGCTCGGTCCAGTCAGTAGAAATTACAGGGAGTACTCTGACTTTGGGAATTCTAGAAGAAGGAACTGTCAAGTATTCTATCTAACTGAAAATGGCTCTCTCAGGAGCTTTTCTTTTTTTTAATTATATTTATTTTTTCAAATCATAAATTTTTAATTTTTTACATTTATTTTATTTAGTGGATTCCATATTCTTTCCAGCCATCTCTTCCCTCCCACAACCACTGAGAAAGGAATCAATACAATAGTGATTAAATATGTGAGGTCATGCAAATTTTTTTCATATCAGCCATGTTGCTAGAAAACTAAAATTAAAAGAAAGTTTGCTTCAATCTGTGCCCAGTTTTCTCTCTGGAGATGGAGATTATTTTTCATCATGGAACCTTGGAATTGTCTTGAATCTTGTCTTGACAGAAGCGACTTAAGTCTTTCACAGTTGATAATCCTTATAATCTTAGTTCTCCTGTCTATAATGTTTTCCTGGTTCTGCTCACTTCATATAACATCAATTCATGTAAAATTATCCAATTTTCCAAAACCCATCATTGCTAAAAAAAACATAATTGTACTTCATCACAATTATGTCACAGCTTGTTTAGCCATTGCCCAATGGATAGATCTCCTCAGTTTCCAATGCTTTACCACCACAAAAAGAGTAGTTATAAATATGTCTGTACATATAGATCCTTTTCTCTTTTATTTGATTTCTTTGGAATACAGACCATTTAGTAGTATTAATATTTTTCCATTTGGCAAATTCTGGGTTTTTTTTTCTTAAATTTCCATGATTCTTACAAAGCCATTAATTGGGATTTTTCATGATTTTCTTCCTTTGCTCTAATTTCTCTATATGATTTTTATCTACCACTCTTATTTGAATTCTTGTTGAACTTGTGTTTAATTTGCATTTTTCTTTGAGTTCTTGTTTATGGCTATTTTGACATCATCACCCTTTTCTGAATTTGTCTTAACCTGACATCACTATGGTAACTTTTATGATCATATTCTGTTTTTAGTTTTTTTCTTCCTGCCTATTTCTTGACTTTGAGCTTTATGGACTCAAAGGTTGGACCTTTTGCACAACTTGTCTTTCAGAATTAACTCTGGGAATTTGGGGCTTTTTAGTGCTTCCAAAATAGTGTGTTTCTGGGAGAGGCGTGATGACTGCTCTCCTGTCCTCAGGATCCCTGGTCTCTTGTAAGTTCAAGGGCTCCCCTCTGCCCTGGAATTGTGACACAGAAGTGGATATAGGCAATGGAGTTGCCAATAGTTGCCCAGTACTACCATGGAAGTCTCCTGTAATTTCTTTCTGACAATAGTCCCATACCCTTATGGGTCACTGCTTTTCTCCTTACAACTAGTATTGCTTCCACATGGATTCTAAGCCAGTCTGTACCCCAGTGTCCTAGAATTCTCATTTCACTGTCCAAATTTGTCTCATTCTGATCTTTCATTGGCTTTCCCGCCGGATTTCAATTTGAGGCACTATTTTAAAATTGAGGGGAATTTTGGGAGAACTTAGCCATAGTGCTTTCTCTACTTTGCCATCTTAGCACTCTACGCCTTGATATTTGAGATAGAGGTTTGGATCCAGGCCAATAGAGAGCTTTAAATAGTATGAACAGTTATGACATGGGGGAAATTTTATATTGTTGGAATAGATGATCTCTAAAATCCCTCCTTCCTCTGAATATTAGTGATCTTAAACACAAAAAGCCATTTCTTGCTGTTGTGCCAAATTTTAAAAAATAAAATCTTAATATATTAAGGAAAAATGGTAGTTCCAGAGTCTCGGCCTGTACAACTTGTCCCTTCCTCTCTCCCTAGACACAACTAGATATGGCAAAAGAGGGTTATGATTGGGGTAATGCTTTTTTTAAAAAAGTTTACCACCATAAAGCAGTATGAAATTGCCAGGCATCTAGGAGATTAGGGATAATGAAAGGGATAAAAAATAGTGAAGGAAAATCAAGGAAAGGAAAAATTGAGTCATAAAAGCAGAAAATCTGTTTCATAAGATTGCTATGCTCATCCTTGGTAAAATTCCTTCAGAATATCTGAAATCATGTTTTCCTGTCGATATTTTAGGATAGCACCTCAGTTTTAGCCAGTGGGCTTTTAAGTCTTTTAATTGACTGTTAAATAGAAATGTGGGAGGTATACTTAATAGCTAAAATCCACGAGGATTTTTACAGGAAGCCCAGTGTTTATTTCTTTTGCCAAAGCCCTGAAATAAATTTGTTCTTACCAGTGAAATTTAATATTGATTGGGAAGTAATTTTATTCACTTGATGGTGCTGGCCCAGAATATGTTTATTAAGACTTGCTTTTTTCTTTGGTCCCCATTTGTTCCCAAAGGCTAGAATCTGCTGTAGAGTTATTGATCTGCCTTTTAGCACAGAACAGCAATGTTCAGGTTAGAGTTCTGAACCATTGAAGTTGAGTTATAGGATCAACTTTTTTATTATTATTTATAGCTGAATCAGCAAAAGTTAGAAAATAGAAACAATTTACTCCTCATCTTGCTTATTACTCTGTAGCTTGGATTATGATATCCCTCACCACTTGTCAGAGAGCCAAATTAGATTTCATTCTCCCCCCAGGATTCTCTAGTACTTTTTAAGGGAATTGATATCAAGGCTTTCTGTTATTGGCACTAGCTTTCACCAATGGTATACCCTCGATTAGCTCTGAGTCTTAGGAAGAATAATTCTCTGCCTCTAATATGACTATAGCATGTGTGAAATCCAGAACATATGCTACTTTTGGAATTCAAATCTCTTACAGCTCCTCTGACCTACTTAGTTTTACTCTGGCCAATACAAATCTTAATTCTGGAGTTTGATTCCAATTGGCTGGAGCTTCTTTATCTGGATAGCAAATCAGCGATGTTAAAATATCTTTAATTCACTTTATTTTTTAAGTACTGGTTCATAAATGGTTTATCATGCTCTCAGGTGCTCTTGCTGATTTGTTTTTTTTTTCCTTTCTGAAATAAGCAGTGCTTTGATAGCACATATTTAATGTTAAACACATTGAAATCCCATCTCTTATGAATATGCAAATTATTCCTAGAATAATTTCTCTCACCAACCAACTGCTGAAAGCTGGTTAATTATTTTCTTGCTTTTAAAGCTTTCCTTTGGGGTCAAGCATGTTTCCCCAAAGAGAAAGCAAACATGGATATTAGACTCCATTAGCCTGTGTTAATGTCCCATGGATCACAAACTCTAACTATTACTTATTTGTCTTTCCCCTACCAAGTAGGTACCAGTGAATTCCCTTCCTAACAGACCCATATTTTCTCTCAAGTTGCATTTGGGTTTCAGAAGAAAAGCAAGAAAATAAAGGTGGGAGAGAAAATAGAGAACAAATTTAGTGGGGGTACAGTAGATCTATACATAATTTAGGTTGATATATTCAAGATTTTCATCCACTTGTTTATCTCAGTTGAATTGAAGAAGGTGGCCATGAGAATTCTAACATTGTGTGTGTGTGTGTGTGTGTGTGTGTGTGTGTGTGTGTGTGTTGCTCTGTTGAAAGAGAAAAAAGTCTATATGTCATAGTGTTTCTTGGTAATTCGGTATGGAGCTAGAATTCAACCATTCATAGTTCATTTGAGTCCCCTATGATTCATTGTTCAATAGTATTACATTTATTTTAAACCATCCTTCAATTTAACAAACATTTATCAAGGTTAGAATGTACTCTAGGCATTGAAAAATATACAGTTTGGGGAAAATGTGTTGGCCCTCATGGATCCGACATGGATCCTAGGGAAGTAGAAGATCAATTTGGAGAGACAAAGACCTGGATTCAAATCATGCTTTTGATATTTACTAGACATATAACTAAGAATAAGTTATAAGGCAGGAAATATGGCACAGAAGAAAGACCTTGACTATGGAGCAAGAGGGCTTGGATTCAAATTTCATCTCTGATATATGATTCCTTTAGCCTCAGTTTCCTCATCTGTAAAAGAAGTGGGTTGACCCAGATGGTCTTTATAGTCCTTTCCAGCTCTGGAGCAATGATTCTATGAGTCGTTTTAAAAATAAAGACAAAAATAAAATCATAAGGTTGTTGTGAAGCTTTAATCAGATAATGTATATAGAGTATTACATAAATATTACATTAAAGTATAACATAAAACATCAGCTATTATTATAAAGGTGCAAATATTGGTGACTATAATATCCACTCTTACAATATCATTCGTTAGAGAGAGGGAAGTTCTACCTGAAGTTCTAAGAATAATGATATCTCTAGCATGGTGATCATCTAGGCTCTAAGATAATTTGAACTCAGCTTTAAAGGATGATCTGTAGGCAAAGAGAAAGAGGGATAATTCAGCAAGAGTAGAATGAAGTTGTCAAAGGAAGGAGTGTAAAAGGAGCAAAGAGAACCAAAGCCCAAGCCTTAGAGATTCCATCATATTTAAGAGTTGGGGAAAAGATGAAGAGTCTATGGAGAGAGAAAGGACCCTTAGAAAGAAAGGAATAAACCAGGATACAGTTGAGTCTCAGAAATCAAGGGAGAAGAAAATATATGGTAAGAAGAGGCAATCCACAATGTTAAAGGTCTGTAGAGAAAAAAAATATCATTGAACTTGACAATGAAGTGGCCAATAGTGATTTTTTGAAAGAACTATTTCAATAGAGTGGTAGGAATAGAAGTCAGAGTTCAGGGGACTGGAAAAAATACGGATAATGAAGGCAGGAAGGTAGCAGGTGCAAACAATTTTTTTCCAATTTTCAATTCCAATTTTCTAATTCCAAGTACATTCTCTGAATTTTCTATGATTTGGGCTCAGAGGAGGAAAAGAAGTTGCCAATTATAACAAAAATTTTTGCCATTATTATAATTTGAACATTGATAATGAATATACAGCTGTATATACTATAGAAAGACTTCCTTGAAAATTTATTATGATAGGGAACAGGGTTGATGGAAGAGAGGGAGAAATCAAACCTCCAAACAACAGTGTGTTAGTTATTTAGCTTTCAGTAGAAGTAGGATATATTTCTGCTTTCTCTCCTCCTTTCCTTAATGTCAGTTTGGCAATTTATCACATAATTATGGAAAAGAAAATTGGCAGTTAGGCTCTCCCCTTCTTGTATTTGGCTAATCTCCCATGAAGAGATTCCGAAAAACTTTTTCCTGTTCCATTCTGTCTCTAAAGATATTGTAAGGATGTATAATTTTAAAAGTTTGGCTAAGAGCTGACCCAACACAAAATCATGAAGAGAGACTTTTCTTGGTTTACCCAGAGGGAAGCAAAATTATCCCTGCCCTCAGAGAACTTACATTCTAACTGAGAAGATTACAAGAACAAACATTGTCTTTCTAGCTGAGTTCTGACAATCTTATTACCAGTTCAACCTCAGAGTGATATGTTTTCCAGCCATCAAAATTTCGACTAGTCTGCTAAGTTGTGTAAGGGTTAATGATACATATTTTTGGAGGGAGGCCTTAGGCCAATACAAGTACAGATGCTGGAAATGATAGAGACAATAATAGAAAGAGTTAGGAAAACTTAAGTTCACTTACTAGCTATGTGACCATCAAACAAGTCAATTAATTTCTCTAAGATTAGGTTTTCTCACCTGTGGAATGGGAATAATACTACCAGCAGTATTTACTTCATGAAGTTGTTCTAAGAGATAAAAAGTAAGATATAATACATATAATCATATATATATAATTTATATCTGTTAAGTATTTTATGTCTTTGAAGTGCTATATGCGAGGTAGTCATCGGATTGTTATATTACAAAGTGTACATGTAATAAATGACATATAAAAACCATCTTATACTGCTGAAAATAATGTTTTCATTTGTAAAATATAATCTTTTATTGCTTACAAAGCACTTTCATATGCAGTTTATGACTTGATTGTTATGCTCATTTTACAGATAAACAGAATCTGAGAGGGGTAAAGCAAGGATGGGAAATAGAACCAGTTTGCTCATTTAGAGAGAATAGAGCCATTACCTCAACTCTTGTTTCTATGGTCAACCTAACCTCACAATTTCCTTAGCTAGCTTCTAATGGATGAGTCACAGCAGTTCCTGAAGCTGAAAGTTGTTAGGAATTTCACTCTGAAGGAAAAGCTTTGGTAAGTTTACAACCCTACTGTTGGCTACAATACATAAAAATCTTAATTTTTTTTAAATTTAAATATTTAATTTTTTTATTTAAAAGGAAATTTTGGTAAACAAATTAGGTGAATTATTTAAAATAAAGGTGTAAAATATAAAGATACATTATTGGATATGGATCATAATTGAAGCCCTAATGTCTTTTGGTGTGGATCCACGGCATGGAGATGGTTAAGGCTGGGTTCCTAAGTCTGTCAGGCAACTCAAGCTCAGATAATTCCTACTAAGCTAGCATAGCAGTGATTTCATGATCCAAGCAACGCCAGCCCTATGTATACCAGTCTACCTTACCGCAAGGAGCTTTACTTGGGCTTCTCAGGGAGTATGTTTTTTTTAGTCACAGCAACTCAAAGCATTTAAGAATAAATAAAGGTGCTGTGAGCTACAATATATGAATTACATGGATGAATTCAGGGATCTGTGAAATATTGAAGAATAAATTCATGAAAATTTTGGATTCATTCTCATAAATAGGCCACAGCAGTCAATTGACTCTATTAAGAATCTAATCTTTTGTTCCCTGGGGTTCTATAGATAATTTAGAAAGATTGAAGAAAACCACTTTATCCCGTGAGAGTTCATGTTCACTAAGTTTAGAAGAAGCCATTAAGTATGAAAAAGGCTTCATTTCAATTCTGCTTCTATGGAATGCTATCTTTGGAGATGATACTTTTAAAATAGTAGAATAAGAGATAATAGAAACCTGTAATCAGAGTTGAAAGAGAGCTTAAAGGACATTTAGACCCCCATATTATACCTATTTTTTATCCCTTATACTTTTCCATTCAGTCTTTGCTAGAATATATTTAGACTGGAGGAGCTCAGCTGATTGACACAATGGATGGAGTTCTAAGCCTGGACTTAGAAAGCCTTGAGCATCTGGTCTCAGACACTTAACAATTGTGTGACCCTGAACAAGTCACTTAATTTCTGTCTGCCTCAGTTTCCACCACTCTAAAGTGGTGATAATTACAGCACCTATCTTGCAGATACTTTTGTAAGGACCAAATGAGACCACATGAGCAAAGCACTTAGCACAATGCCTGGCACATGACAGACACTATCTAAATGCTTATTCCTTTCCTTCCCCTACCCATTGAATCTGCTTTTGGATATTTCTACTTAGCGATTTTTTCTTACACCGAAACAAATTCTGACTCCATTTAATTTCCTTTTGCCTGGCCCAGTTCTGATTCCAAGGATAAGCAAACCAAATTTAATCCATTTTGGACATAAGACTTAAAATCTCTCTAAATCTTTTCAATTATTTATTTATTTAAATGTTTATTATTATTTTAATTAATTAAATTTATTCATTATTAATAAAATTATCATTTAAGTTATTTAAATAACCATGTCCCCATCCATTTCTCTTCTCTAAGCATCATCAGTACCTTCTACAGCTCTTCATATGGCGGCTTCTAATTCTCTCCTCATTCAGGCTACTTCCCTGTACCATGCTTGCAACATCCTTCCTAAAATTCAAAGCCTTCCAGCTGTTAGCTAATATGGTTAGGATCCAGTAGGATTTTCAGCACCTTTGCTCTGTTTCTATTGCATTAATATACACTTATTGAAGATTGCGGTTGACTCAAAATTACTGAAAGGCAGACTCTTACCTCTCTCTAAATGGGTGGAGTACCAAAAAAAAAAAAGGAAATGGTTTTAGTGTTCAGAAAGGTAGAATTTGGCCAAAGGAAAGAACAGATTGCAGAGAAACTCATAGAATGATGAGCAAAATAATCTTTTGAACTTTGCCAGAATACTTTATAGCCCGTGAGTTTCAAAAGGTAGACAGTATATGGGGAAAATAAGGAAGCTATAAAAACAAGGAAAGACAAATTAAATAATATCTGCAGTAACATTCTTATATCCAGAGGGAATTCTCAGAGCTTAAGGGTAATTGAAAGAAACAGGAAATGATCTCTCTGAGCCAAAGTAAAGAAATTGTGTTTAGAAGCTTTGCTGTCCCTAAAGAAAATGGATGGTAGGTGAGGGTTTTGGCACTATGTAGCACAAATTAACTTTTGTCCAATTTTTTAACTTGATTTTTTTAGGGAACAAAATTATATAGAAATTCAATTATAAATTCAGTAATCATTTGTAAAACATCCACTGTGTTCAAGACACTCGGCTAAGTCCTGAGAAGAGAGACCTCCCCAAAAAATATTGAGATGAGTAAAAAATCCTAGAGTACTTATTTATTTATTATTGTTTTATTAATTAATTGTTAACAAAGTAATTTTTATAATTTTATTAATGATGACTAGCAGATAATAAATTGAGGTCAATGGTGCTCTCAGAAATCAAAGGTGAATCCTAAAGAGTGTCAAATACCTTTGGAAAAGAGGGTGATGGTGATGGATGGAAATCAACTCTGATTAACAATTAATGAGAAAGTGAATATTATAATGGAAGATGACTTTATCCTAATGAGGAGCTAGGAAGGCATGAGTCTGAACAAGATAAAAAGAGGTTTATCTCAAACCAGGCCATTCCTACTTCTGGCGATCTAGACAAAGGATCTATCCTCTATCTTGTTGTTACCCAATGTGTCTGAATTCACCTTGATTGTCTTTACCTTTAATCAGAAATAAATTCTCCCAGTCCCTTTCACCAGTGAGGAAAATGTCTCATTGTTAGCTCTGCTCTTCACAAGCTTAGGCTTTAACAGAAGAAATGCAAAAAAAAAAAGAAAAAAAATACCCTGGATTTCTTCCCATATTAATAATTGGCTATTAATAATTATTTCTCTCATTAGCAAATGGTCCATGCCCTATTCTTCTAGAGATTGTGATAGGCATTTTAGTAAATAGATAGTATTTAGTAAATTTTTATTTATTTAGTAAATTTAGTAAATAGATAGTATAGAGTAACACAAAATAATTCCAAAAGGGAAAAGGAGCTGAGAACTTATAGAATTGAGAAAGTAGTGAAGTGACACAGTGGACAGAGGGATGACCTCGAGAGCCCTGAGTTCAGCTTTAGCTTGAGACAGTTTCCAACTGAGGGATCTTGGATAAGGAACTTAGCTTCTTTGCTTTCATTTCCTCTGTGAAATGGAGATTATAATAGCAACTATCACCCACAACTGTAATAAAGATAAAATAAGACAAGTTTATAAATTGATTTGTAAACTTTCGAGACTATATACATGCTATTGATGATGATGATGTTGACATCCTATAGAAAATGACATAGGACAGGGGCTTTTGTTCACTAACAAGAAAAGCTCACTCTCTCTCGCCCTCTCCACTTTGATCAAAAGGACACTATCCACTAACTTCCTAGTGGTGGATTGAAAAAATAGACATACCATGAAGTCAGAGATCTGCCTTCCCACCAACATCAAAGTATTCTGGGTACAGACCTCCAAGAGGCTCCATTTGTCTCTTTCTAACCTAGACTTAATTCAGGAAAACTTCCAAAATAAATCTGTGTAGTTTATCACAGTATGAATAATAGAGTTTGTAACTTCTACATAGGTGCTCAGTGTACAAGGACGGTGATAATTGTGGGTTAAGAACAAGAAAGTCTTTTAATTGGATAATAGAAAATGCGTAAGATCTTAAGAATGCAAAAGAAAATCTGTATTTTTACATCTGATTATCATCTCTCTTGAAATCTAAGTATTCCCAAAGGGTTTGAACCAGTTGATCTTTTGTAATTCTAAAAAGCTTTTAGTTTAAAAATTGTTTAGAGCAGTTACCATCAAAATCTCACAAATGAGGATGGCCCTGTCTGGATTTCTTTAGTTTGCAATGTTGTTTTATTGAGTTCAGGCAAATTGTTCTATTAAGAGAGCATAGCCTCTCTTGAATGATTATCATTTTGTACTTGAAATTTAATGGTTGACCGTAAATAAATTTTTTAAAACTTTAAAAAAACAAAAAGGCTTTGTGGGGAATCGACCCTTTCCTTTTTTCCACCTTCTTCTCTCTGCCTGTGTGGTTTTGCCTTGGCTATATATTTAAAGACTGTCAGTGCATGGTGACAACCATGTCCTCAGGGGACATTAATTTGTTCCAGCTCATTGCATTTCACGACCGAGTTCCAAAGCCATTTATCTCATACAGTAAAAGCTTTAGAACCTTCATTAATAAACTGTAAATCATTTAAGGTAAGAATTTTTTTTTCTTCTCAAGTGTTACTTTGCTATCAAAAAACATGGAGAGGCAACAGTTTATATATGCACAGAGAGAGTGAGTGAACTGTGTAGGTTTCATTAAAATTAATTAGACATATTCCAATCAATTATGTATGCAAATTAATTATAACTTATCAAGTTGCTGAAAGCGTAAATAAGTAACTTCATGTCTTGGTTTGGACTCTTCCATTTGTTTTATCTTCATCAAGAAAATACCATGTATAGAGTCAGAATTGGGCAAACATTGGCCAAGATATAGGATCCATCCAGCAAGTATTTGTTAAACAATATTCAAAGCTCTGTGCCTTAGAAATATGAAGCTTAAAAGAAAATTCTTGTATTCAAAAGGTTCCTATTGAGCGGTAGCTTTGAAAGAGATGTTTGGTATCATCTAGTTCGTGTGTGGTAAGTGTGGCAAACAGAAGAAATGACATATTTACTTCATTTGGTGGTACAACTTGGGGTAGAATTTGCTAGAAAATTAACAAATATCTTTAAAGATAGCTCATAGAAAAGAGGGGTAAAGAGGGAAGTGTCAGTGGGACAGGAAGAGAAGAGAATCATAAGCTTCAGTATTTTCAGTGTTTCAGTCTCTGTCCAAGGTACTTTGGTCTCTTGGTCATAAAAGCAGTTCGACTTTCCTTTGTGTTAACCTGCTTTCCTGTGTAAAGCAAATTTCCCTAAATGACTCTGTGATTGTATTCCACTAAAGTACAGAAGTTAAGCCAAGAACAATATTCAGAATTTGTATGCATGTGTATTTGAGTATAAAGGTGCATGAATTATGTATTAGGATTTGTCAGATTTAATTTTTATTGGTTACTTGGGTGTTGTTCTTTTAGCATCTGTATGGAATTTTCTTGTGCTTTACAATCTCCCAAAATGTCACAGCCAAGCAGCTGTGAATATGGACAAATCTTCAGAAGCACATCTGCCTTCTGCAATTTTACACTCATCACAAGAGAACATTGTATATATAAAACCAGAATTTTCTAAGTAAACAAGCATTTGCCACTTTAAAAAAAAATAGAATACTACTACCAAACAGTTGGCAAAATGCCATCAGAACCTCAGATTTTTTTGTTGTTTTTCTGTAAAATAAAAGAATAGAATGTTCTCCAAGTGTCTTTTCAGCTCTAGTATTCTATTATCCTATGATAATGAGTGTTCTGGGGTTTTTGTGGGGAAAAAAAGTTTACAAGTTTTAGTTTACTATACAAATAAAAGGTGTCATCATGAGCAAGGGGTAGACAAAATAGTAACAGATGATCTCATCTCTTCCAAAAATATTCTTCTGGTTAAGACTATCATTTGCTACCTGTCACTAGAGAAACTTCTATTTTCCTTCTTTATAAAAAGTGAAAAATTAAATCCTCCCCCTTAGAGGGGGGAGAGATTTGAAGTTGTGATTTCATTAGTGTGGGGGAACTCAGAGTGTGGACATTACCTCCACCAAATCTTGCATAATTTATAGTCTTAGAGAAATGCTTGTTATACTATACTAAGATAAGTAATCACCATGATCACAGTTGATGCCAAAGGCAGAATTTGAATCCATATCTTCCTGAATCCATAGCCATATTGGAACACATTTCCATATAAATAGTATGATGTTTCTCTTTTAAGTAAATTAATTGATTTTTAAAAAATTTTTTAAACCACCTTTTATCGGGGAGGACAAGGGAACCCATTGGGTTGATATAAATATAAATATATATATAAATAAAAATATATATATATAATAAAAGTAACCAGGTGAACTATGATCTTTGATTTACTTACTGCAGCATAATCCTCTGATGGCACTCTGCTTATAAATTTAGGGAGAAGCTTCTTTTAATTAAACACCAATACATAGTAAATAATGTAAAATTAAGAGTTCTCTGACCTAGAAGGCAAAGTGAATATACTATCTCTGGGTAAAGTTAGACTCTAAATTTACAGGGAAAGTTATGCAGAAAACATTCTAAAAGTAAATCATCTAAATGTATCCCAAATCCTACTATCCAGTACTACTACTCCATCAAGGATAAATCATGTCTGAGTAAGCTCATTTCCCATTTACAGCTTGATTGTTTGGACTGGTGACTCCAATGTTATAGACCAAATAAAATTGATTTTCAGTGCAAAAATTGCATCTTTATTGACAAGATGACAATGATGATGACGATGATGATGGCAACTATTTAAATAATGGTTTAAAGTCTGTAACGCTTTTTATATTATCCAATTTATCCTCACAACTCAGAGAGGTCTCTCCATTTTATAGACAAGGAAACTGAGGTAGAGAAAGGTTTAGTTATATAGCTAATGAGTGTCTGAACTGCATTCCCCCTGATTCCATGTGCAGCACTCTTTTCATTGTGCTGTATCGTCATCTATATGGTTAGATAAATTTAGAGCATGTGGGATAACCAGATCCAGAAAGTGATGAAGAGAACATCAATGTGAAGAAAGTTTTCTTTGCTAAGAATGTGTTTGCACATGTAGGTCCTTTTGCTTTTTTATGATCTCTTTGGGATCCAAACCTAATAGTGATATTGCTGATTCAAAGGTGTACACAGTTTGGTTGTCCTTTGGGCATTATTCTAAATTGTTCTGTTTGGTTCAGTTCACAACTCCATCCACATGGCATCAGTTCCCAATTTTTCACATCTTCTTGAACATTTATCATTTTCCTTCTTTAAAGAAATATATTCAAAGTAATATACCTTGGTTTAAAAAAAGAAGACATTGTACAAGTATCAGCATGGGTAGCTAATCAGTTCATGTGAAAATCTTGGTTATTGGTAAATCCAATGAGTAGTGACATGGCAGTCAGAAAACCTAATTATTCTAAGTTTCATTAAGAGATCTATGTTATCCAAGAACAAGACAAGGTATTAGTCCATTACACACTATACTTGTCAGGAGATATCTCAAGTATTATGCTTATTTATCTATATAGCATTATGTTTGTTTATTTCTTTTTTATCCAACTTTGTTTTCTCATTCGATTTAGTAGCTGCCATTTTAGAGACCCAATTACAATATTTATCAGCAAGGAAGCGTTAGCTAAATTGTTCTATTTTTCTAACTTGGGACAGTTTATCACTCCCTCCATAAAGCTGATGGTTCTCTTTTCCCAGGGGCTCACCATCTTGGTCTCCTATTTAATGTGGACACCCAATCAGCTTTGACCCTACTTTTATCTCAGAATTGTAACCTCGGGCAGTCCCGTAGCATCACATCCTCCAACAACAGGGACTACAGATGTATGTCACCATGCCCCGCAGGGAATATCCTGTGTAATTCTGGGAGCCACAAGGGAGGACATTGAAAAACTGAATCATATCCAAAGGAGGATATTCAGCATGGGGATAGCACTACAGACTATGACATACTAGTCTAGGTTAAAGGGATTTGGAAGATGAAACCTGAAAAAATTAATATCCTTTGAGGAATATTATAGTTTCTTTCAGATATTTGAAAAATTGCCATCTAAAAAAGGGCTTAGATACATCACTTGGCTTAAGAGAGCAGTATTATGAATAACAATACAGAGGGGATAGTTTGATACTAAACATAAGGAAAAACTTTCTAATAGCTAAAACTTTTTAAAAGTAGAATGATCAATCATAAGACAGAATGCTTTTCATTATTAAACTCTTTAAGTGAAACTAGGTAATCATTTTCCTTTGAGGCAGATTCTGTTCACGTAGAGAATGAATTAGAGGGCTTCTAAAGTCCTTTCTGACACTGAGAGTCTGGACTTTTTAAACTGAGATCCTGCTACAAATATTTCTGCAGTTACAGATTTCTATAGTATTTGGAACCAGTTGCCAGAGTTGATTGATAAATATCGATTTCCAAGTATTGTCCCAAAGTATGGTTTTTAGAAGATGGATATTCATGTCAACTGAACTGAAACTGATCTCAAACCTGTGGATGGCTACAGTTAAACAAACAGAATAGGTTTAGAGACAGGACAGTAGAACACAAACAGAAGTTTAATTTCAGAATGAGGAAAAAAGAGTTTGCACATAAGTTACCCCCTTCTAAGAAGGAGAGTTTAATATATATTAATAATATTATGTATGTATAATATATTAATAATATATATGTATATGTATATATGTGTATGTATATATATATGTGTGTGTGTGTGTATATATATATATATATGTATATATACATATATATATATATATACACACACACACACATATATATAAAGTGGCTGAAGCTACTTATATATATGGAAATGTTGGCCCAACATAATTAGTCTTAGTTCCTGAGAGAGTTTTCATGGTTATTATTTCTTGGAACAATACAGGTTCCGAGTCATGGACCCAAATCTTAGGGGTTGTAGCCACCCTCCAGGGACTCAGAACCAAGTTCTATGACAGCAACAGGCGGGCAGTACCTGTCAGTGACAAGGACTAGGGATTATAAATATATTATGGATAGTCCTGGGAAATAAGGGGAGCTGAATTCCTTAGTATCTCTGTGCCAAAGGATGAGAGTATTCCAGGGTGCAAAGGATTAGCGTTACGTCAACTCAAGGCACAGTCTGCTTGCTGGGCTTTGGCTCTGGGAAACAGGGTATCTCTAAAATACAAATGTGGGCAGCTTCAGTGGAGAGAGAGTTGAACCTGGAGTCAGGATACAAGAGAGAGATTAAAGTTAGGAAGACCTGAGTCCAAATCTGACCACGGACACAAACTGGCTTTGTGATTTTGGGTAATTCATTTAGCCTGTTTTGCCTCAGTTTCCCTATCTATAAAATGAACTGGAGAAGGAAATCGCAAACCGAAGTGTTACCACCAAGAAAATCTCAGGGGCTCACAAAGAGTTAGATGTGATTGAAATGTCTAAACAACAAAATAAACAAGATTAAATATTTATGCACACACATATGTATACATACTAGATATGTTTATTTCTGTTACCTTGGCAAATGGGGAAATTCCTTCAGTAGAAATGGCACTGAGTTTTGAGAGGAACTATAGATTCTAAGAGGTGAACAAGCTCAAAATACATCCTAGACTTAGGGAAGAATGGGCCAGCCTCTACAAAGGAATAGTGATAGGAAATGGAATATAATCGATAAAAAGAAGGCAGGAGACTAGTTGATTCAGAGCTTAGAGTTTAAAAGGAAGGGAGCAAAAGAGAGATATTCTGCAATAAGTCTGGAAAGATAACCTGGAAGTAGTATATGAAGGTTTTTAGGTGCCAAATGCAATTTTGATTTATCCTAGCGGCGATAGGAAGCCACTAAGAGTGTCTTGAGTTCAATATCCCAGAATGAAGCCTTAAAAAACATTAGACATGGGGGAATGGGAGAGGTTGGGGGCTACTGTATCACACTGTTGACTCATCTTGAATTTGTAATCAATGTAAACTGTCAGATATTTTTACGGAAACAATTGCCTAATTATGTTTGTCCTAAGAGTGATTAAAAAACATTTTACTGTTGAATTCTATATTTTGAACTATTTCTTCTTATAATTCAAAATGTCCCAGTTATACCTCCCTGTATAATTATTATCCATATAGTATCATTATTAATAGGATCACTGTATTAGTCAAAAGAGATTTTCAAGGCCATCTTATATAATTCCTTCATTTTATAGATGGAGAAGCTGAGATTTATAGGGCTTACATGAGTTGACCAAGATCAAATAGCAAGTAATTAGCTAAGGCAGATTTGAACGTGTCTTCCTAACCCCAAGTCTGCCACCATACACTAAAGTTCGTTGCCTCTTGGACTTGTAAGATCTCAGGAAAATCCATATTCCAGTTGTCCTCTGTCTATCATCTCTCATTCTCCATGGTGACCCTGTTCATCTCTTCTCCTAAATATCTTTGCTAATGTTCTTTACATCACCTATATGCAGATCATTAGTAGTAATATGTTAAAATGGATATTCCCTAATAATGTTATTTTATTGGCCTTTGCATTTTGGTTATTCCAAGCTTGGGGAGTCCCAGAATAGCTGGATTGTGGATCACACCCGAATTTTCATGTTACTGGTTGATTTTTATATCAGTGAAAGTGTTGTCCCTTTTCCCAAATGAAATGAAAAGTTAGATTCATATCTTAATGGAAATTTCACACAGTATGCTGTGTAGAATTTTCTACATATTTATAATTTTTTTTCAGAACTGAAGGAAACACATTGCTTAAGAAAAATTTCCTAACAAGCAGATTGATTTAGTAAAAAATAAATAAGACTTTGTGTATCAACAACACAAGTCATTTATGTACCACAAGTGAAATTTGAAAAGGGTGCCCCCCATCTGAAGACTCCTTCAGAGTCTATGAGAACTCTGTTAGAAACTTATGTCTTGATTTTCCATAAAACAAGCACTTGCGTGCCTTGAGGAACATAATTTTCTGACATTATTTATTCTATTTTATTTTATTGTGCTATGTCACTGCTTATCTTATTGACACTAGTCCCATTTCTATCCATCTTTATTTGATATTGTCATATAACCAATCAACTAACACTTATGAGGCATCTTTTATATACTTGGCTAAAGTACAACATACAGGGACTATTACAGAAACCAAAATTAAATAGTTTTACTCTCAAGGAGATTATGGTTTTTGAGGAAGAAGATCTACATGTCTATCTCCTTGGCAATCCCAAGGAGGTTAGCGCCAACAGTATCTCAAGGTGAGCCTTTAGAATTGGTGATAATAGTTTGCCTTTATGGAGAATAGTTTTGTTGGCATCTAGATGGAACAGTGGGTACTATACTGTGCTTGGAGACATACTATCTGAGTTCTAATTCAGTTTCATATAATTCCCTGGACAAGGCACTTAACTCCCCTTTGTCTCAGTTTCTTTATTTGTAAAATGGATATAATAATAGCACTTATCTCCCTGGATTGATGTGAGGAGCAAATGTGATAGTATTGGAAAAGAACCTGGGACATAGGAAGTACTGGGTACAAATGCTAGCTATGATGATTATGCTTATGATTTCTTCAATCTCATTTGTTCTTTTTTGTTGTTTGTCCTCCATTTTTGAAAAGAAACGATGACATCACAGGATAACAACTTGACTTTTGTGTGAATTGTATTTAAGTGAGGCAGAATGGCACATACCTCTTGCAAAATAGGGAGGGTAGGTTTTATTACCCTAATTTTGTGAGGCTTTTTAAGTGACTTCTATAAAATCATATAATTATTAAATGTCAGGGCCTGAATTCAGTTCAGGGCTTCTCATTTCAAATCCATTCATCTTTCTGCTACCATCCCTGCTACCATGGTGTGTGTGTGTATGTGTGTGTGTGTGTGTGTGTGTGTATGTGTGTAAAGATATATATATATATATATATATATATATATATTATATATATATATATATATATATATATATAATACATCTTTATATATATATAAAATACCGATAACGACAACTTCTGGCACAGGATGCCTTGGAGTCCATTTGATGAGGGTTGATAAAATAGCCAGCATTTATACAGAATTTTGTTATTTCAGAGTACTTTACATGATGATGTCACATTTAATGATCAAGAGAAACCTATGAAGAAGTTAACATTTTAATTTAATTATGAGGAAATCGAGGAACTCACAGTTTAAGTGACTTGCTTCAATTATCAGAGCTAATAAGTAGACAAATCATTATCTGAACCCAGATCTTCTGCTCCCCAATTCAGGGCTCAGCTTACTGTGCTACACTGATTCGTGGACAAACCATTATTTCTAGATGGACACTTCCCAGGGAATAAAGAACAGTGTCTACTATGGATATCAAAGGAGCCTGTGACTAATTTAAATGGCATATTTCCCTCCTTTTTCATGAAATGATTAATAATACAATTTCACATCAAAACTAAGTTTGCTTTTACTTTCATTGAGCTGTGAAGAATAACTGATGATGATTTTATTCAAGAATGTCATTTTCTAGTACTTAGCACATTACTTAGAACATGGTAGGCACTGAATAAATATTTATTGATTGTTGTTGTTTCAGTAATGTCTAGTTCTCAGTAACTCCATTTTTAGGTTTTTCTTGATAAAGACACTAGTATGGTTTGGTATTTTCTTCTTCAGCTCATTTTACAGATGAGTTATTGGGGCATCTAGGATTAAGTGACTTCCTCAAGGTCACTCAGCTAGTAAGGATTTGAGGCTGAATTTGAACTCATGAAGATGAATCTTGCTGATTCCAAAACCAGTGGCCTATCCACTGTGCCATCCAGGTGCCCTTCAATAGATCGCTTTTATCTATAATCTTGGAGAGTTAAGAATGAATGACAATAGCCATAAGGCTTCTGACTATAATAATTTCCCTTATGCTCACTGTCTTCTCCCCACCACCAATAATGTATTCAAGAAAAAAAGAAAAGAAACAATTAAATCATCTACAATGTTTTAAACTTTATATGTATGTATATATATATATATATATATATATATATGTTGGGGGACCAATAACATCATGAGGCGATGCCATGACTTGTATATGAATTAGATTGACATAGGGTATATGTGTAAATGTGCACACATACATATAAATGCACATATATGTGAATATTTGTGTATGGACATGTATGTATGTCTTGTGTCCCATGTGCAGCTATATCAAGACATATACATGTGTACATGTGTATACCGTGGATATATATACTACATGTTATGTGTAGATGTGTGCAAACATAAATAACTTGTGTTTATATGTGTGTACTGCATATTATACACATGTATGTATATGTATGTGTGTATACACACATGCATGTACACACATATATCCCTACTATTTGTCACGCGTTACACCATATCTGAAATATTGCTATTAGGTCAGGATATCACATTTTAGGAAGGTCATTGAAAGTCATCACATCTAGTAAATAATCTAGAACAGTTTAGTGCTAGATTGGGAAACCATGACCTATGAGGAACCAGTGACAGAATCAGGGGAGTTTTTCTTGGCGAGAGAAGATTTAGGAAAGATAATGAGGAGATTGAGGGTCAATGATCACAGTTTTCAAAATGTGAAGAGGTTTTATGTGGAAATCCTGGACCTATGTGGGTCTAAATAGATATGTATCAATAGACAGGTAGGCAGTTATACAGATTTCATTTTAAAATATGAAAGAATTTTCTATGAATTAAAGCTGTCTGAAAATGGAGCATGTTGTATGAGAAGGTAAATTCCTCATTACCAAATGTTTTTTATAAGCAGAGGCTGAATGAGCACTTGACAAATATTACAGAGGGGTCTACATACAAAGACTTCTCTAGATGACCTATAATTCCACTGGATAGATTTATAAGAGTATTTAGTTTTTAAATAATTCCATAAATTTTCAAAATTCCAAAATTCCAAAAAAAATCCAATAATAATAATTCCATAAAATAAATTCCATAAAATTTTTAAGAAGGAGAAATATTCATTATAGATGAAGTTGAACTGTTTGAGTTCTCAGTTTCCACACTTGTAGAATGGTTGAAATTTGATTAGATTATTTCCAATGTCCCTTTCAAATCTAAGATTTTAGGATTCTGGTTCTAAAAATCATTCTCATTCATCTTTTTTCCCCTGAGGAAGTATTTTTGAAATACATCTTCCTACCCAGACCCATAGAAGTTTCCACTGGTTATCTAACTAATGCAAAAGAAATGAATGCTATCCTTCATTCCCACTCTATTCTGTGCCTTTTAAAATTTGCTCTATTGTCTTTCCATGCTCGTATTTCTGAGGTCTTAAGCACTGATGAAGAATCTACTTGAACAACTTTTAAAATCTGTGTATTAGTTTAGCTTTGATGAGCCAATTAAATTGGATTGTAATTAGCTAGGCACTCCAAGAACCATCAGCATTTACCCTTGAATTTCTCACTAGCTGCAACTTCTCAATCAGACAAATTGACAGATATGAAATGAAATTCTGATTGGCCTGAAGCATCTGCTGGGGAAGGTGTTAGAACTCCTGTAAGAACTAGACAAGAGTTAACACCTCTCTGAGAAACTCCTGCTTTTTATTTTCTCCTCATGTGACCAATTTTACCTAGCACTCCCAAAATCAGATGGATCTGCTGGACCAAAATATACTCAGTCCCCATTATATAGAGTTTTTTTAATAAGAAAACCATATGGGGTTGGGGAAAAAAATGCAGAGAAAATGACCCTTGACCACAATGAGTTATGGTGCATCTGAAGATTTGTCTGTATTTCCTGTTGAAATGAAAGTTTGAAGTGAGCAAGATTAAACTTGTCTACCTGGTTTACATCTAAGAAGGTGAGCTTACCTAACATCACATGCATTTTTTGCCAGTGTAAGAGAAATATCCCTAACAATATTAAAATGGGCAATATTTGAGTTTAATCTTTGTAACATGGAAAATAGACTAGGTGATCTTCAGGGAACCCCCTCCAACTCTGAGATTCAACCATTCTATGCAGATCTTCTTTCGTGTAGTTAAGAAGACTACTCATCTGTCCTCCATCATCTTTACTGCATAATTTGTTTAAAAGTGATTATTAAGAAACACTTAAAAATGTGAACTTTTATATTGTCATCTATCTTAAAGACCTCCAGAAAGAGCTACTCATCAGAGTTTATTATTTCTTTCTAAATAACATTACTATATTTTCAATTCCACAAATTATATTTCTTTTTTAAAATAGCTTTTTAATTTTAAAATACATGCAAAGATAGTTTTAACATTCATCTTTTGCAAAACCTTGTGTTCCAAATTTTTTCTCCCTTCCCCCACCTCATCCTCTAGATAGCAAGTAATCCAACATATTTAAAACATGTGCTCTTCTTCTATACATATCTCCACATTTATCGTGCTTCACAAAAAATGACATCAAAAAGGAAAAAAAAATAAGAAAGAAAAAAGGCAAGTAAACAACAACAAAAAAGTGAAAATACTATGCTGAGATGCTCATTCAGTCACCATAGATATTTCTCTGGGTCCAAATGGCTCTCTCCATCATAAGTCTATTGTTCTGAATCACCTCATTGCCGAACAGAGCCATCAGAGCTGATCATCACACTCGCTGTTCTACTCACTTCATTTAGCATCAGTTCATGTAAGTCTCTCCAAGTCTCTCTGAAATCATCCTGCTGATTGTTTCCTGTAGAACAATAATATTCCATAACGTTCATATACCAAAACTTATTCAGCCATTTTCCCAACTGATGGACATCCACTCAACGTCCAGTTCCTTGCCTGTACAAAAAGGGCTTCTACAAACAGTTTTGCACATGTGGCTCCTTTTCCCTCTTTTACAATCTCTTTGGGATACAGACCCAGTAAAGACACTGCTGATTCAAAGAATATTCACAGTTTGCCAGCCCTTTGGGTGGTTTCAAATTGCTCTCTAAAATGATTGGTTCATTTCACAACTCCACCAACAGTGTATTAGTATCTCAGTTTTCCCACATCCCTTCCAATATTTATCATCATCTTTTCTTGTCACCTTAGCCAATCTGAAAGATGTATATTGGTGTATCAGAACACAAATTATATTTCTTAAGGAAGCTATAAACCATTCTCATTGGTTATGATGACTAATTTGGATTTCTTATCATTTTTTCCTTATCGCTCCATATCATCTCAGGGAATACTTAATCATAATACTCAATACTCAAGTCTTTAATGGCTTTTAGGCACAAACCACATCAAAAAATAAGTACCAAACTGTGATATTCAGAAGGCATGTCTCCAGTTGTTGCCTGAGCCTGTCTATATATCTATGCAGTCACATTTTTCTGAAAGTTCCTCAGTTTAGCCCATCTGATCTTTCCCAGTGAACACCATTAGCTTCTTCTCACCTCACCTCTGAGCACTTGTTTCAGGCAAATTGGTTTGCTTCCTACAATCCATTCACTGATCATTATCTTAGGAGGATCATTACCTCCAGAATGTCAGTCTTTATTCAAATAATCATAAATCATCCTATATTTGGCAAGTTATGTATGCTTAGAACTTCTCTTATGTAAGTTCCATCACTGAAGGAATACATCAGAAACAAAAGATCTAATTCTTGCCCTCAAACTGTCTGTAACAATATTTGGGGACCATGAAACGTGCATTTTCTCCTAAGCATGTCCCTCCACTTTGAGATGATGACTTCTTCCGACTTGATGTCAACATAGCCTTGGGAAGATTCAGTTGATAAGAGAGTGTTGGAAAAGCATGCTGAGGAGCTCGTCTGAAAGGTGCCGTGCTTTTGATAATTATCATTTCCTGAGTGTGTGGATTTTCAAACTCTGCCCAGCATGAGTTTCATTTGGCTTGTTGCTGTCTGAGGGAGCCCAAACATTCAGCCATGTCTTCCATTTCTCATATAATTTCAAGTACTGTCCTCACTTCCTGCCCTAAATCTAAAACAGTCTTGTTTTTATTTAGCTTGCTTTCTATAGACTTCTTTTGCTCTAGACACAATAAGTCTCAGCTGCATCCCTAGGTAGCTATGACAACTTTAACAAGCAGCTGGATGCCGGATTACTCTACCTAAGCATGCTATCAGACTAGAGGATTATTGGTGGTCAAGGTTAGAATAATTCATTATGACATTCTAGACGATGCCGTGTGGTCAGTGTCAATAAGAGTGCTATTTGAATGGGAGGTCTCTTTGAAATGTGAAGAATTGGCATGCTGAAGACTTTAAAGAAATCCTTTGGGATTTATTTTTTCTCCTACTGGCTTTCTTTGCTTAAGTGCCTCCTGATGACACTTTCCAATGGAAATGGAAGTGTTTAGTTAATTTATGCTAAAAATGAAGTCTCCTTGGGGGGATCCTTATGCTTTTTCTACTTTTTGATGAGCTATCATGGTTGTTTTCCTTTAAACACTTAACAATCAGCACAGGGGAGAAAAATCATCACAGTCCTGTCTGTCATGCCCAATGGAGAAATCAAAAATATACTTATACACTAGATAACGAATCTAGAAAAATCAGATCCAATGGGAGACACAATAAGTCCCAAGCTCCTTAAAAGAGCAGACTGATTAGCTGTCAAACCATCAGATCTACATTTTAAAAGGTGAATCGCTACCTTCTCAGTGTGACATTAACAACATCAAACTTAATGCATCCTAATTAATAATCAGCACATATTCTTCATGTGCCATGGGGATTTTAGCAGTTTTGCAAACCAAGCATACACTCTTTCCATTTAGGAACCACATTACTTTCAGAAGAGCAAGTCTTCAGCATTTTAATTTGCTAGTAATTGTGTTCATTTCTGTTTAGAAATTTCAAAATTTTTCCATTTGCCCTTCAAAAGTCTTCAAGTTGTACATTAGAAAGTAATTGAGCTTCTCCCATTATGTCATACAAGTGATGTGACTGAGAGTTTTTATTAGCATGTAATTAAATTGCAAATGTTATACTAAAATTTGGAAATGTTGGGGGAGAGCTGAACAGTGAGACAAAATGACATTCTTGTTTAAACTCAATAAATTAAAAGGTTGTTATGTGGTTTAGGGAAAATTTAATTTCCCTCATCATAATTATTAACCTATGTTCCACTATGGTAGACTTTACTGTATCCCTTTCCAATTGCACCAAAGCTCATGACTGCTTGAAAAAAATTAGTCACAACATGGTACTCGAGGTTAATGGCATTCGTGTACGATACAGATTAATTGGGGTTTGTTCATTTAGTAACACTAAGGAGATAGCATACACTTAGAATAATAACAGATGTCTTGAGATCAGTTAGAAATGAGTGCAAAAGTGAACATTATCTCCAAAGAGAATGTTAATTTCAGAAACAAAAACATTGATTTCCATGAAAATTACATTTTAACTTTTTTCATGTTTTTGGTTCCATTCATTTGCTAATCTCTTAAGAAACATCTACTTATAATCAATTTTGTCAAAGGATACAGAATTCTCAAAGAAGAAGATCGAGCATTAGCCATCCCCAAAAGTTCATTCTATTCCAACCTGTCTGCAATAATAAAATTAAATCCCCATAGCTTGTCATATTTGTCAGAAGGATTGCCCTCTGCATTGATGGTAGAGAAAAGATCTATACTAATAAAATCATGGAATCATCAAAGTTCCAAGTCATCTTTCTTAATTATAAGAACAACCTTCAGAACTGTGTAAAAGAGGATGCCTGGTCTAATAATTAAACATGGAAAAAAGAGTATTATTTCAAATTAGCACTGAGTGTCTAGAAAAAAAAAAGAAAAAGAAATCTTGTATTCCATTGTCTTCCTCTGATTTTAATAAAAAGCTCATAGCATTTGGTCACTATATGTTAAGCAGGTAAACAACTAATATTGCCAGGCAATGTGCCAAGAACTGGTGAAAACCATGCTTCTGCCCTCAAGGGGCTCATATTCTAATGGAAGAAGATGGCACAGAAAAGGGAACTGAAAGAGAAAATAAGATGGAGAAGATGGTAAAACACTTAAAGTCAGAAAGAAAGGTGGGGAGAATGAACGTGAGCAGCCGGGCACATGCCCACAATGAAGGCTCTGGGAAGTGGCGTGGCAAAGGGATGTCCCGGGATGAGAAGGCACTCTCCAGGTGAGAAAGAAACATGGCAGTTATATCCCAAAGTTGGGAATGACTTTATATGTTCTTCATTTCACCATTACTTGAATGTAGATGGAGGAAACGTCACATCAAGTGAATTATTAGCCAGGGAAGGGATCAACTTGGAGAGACAAAGAAGAAATGCTCCTTCTGGAAATTAAGAAACCAATCACGTAAATAGTAATGAGCTGCTTATTATGAGCTGAGAGTTAGATGTAAAAGCCATAATTCCTACCCTCCCTCCTTTCAAGGTCATCGTCCATGTAGCGATGTCTCCGATACTATCTTCCCTGTCTGTTTTCTCACTCCATGATCTCATTAATTCTCATGGATTCCACCATCCTCTAAAGGCAGATAATACAAGCAAACTCATTGAACATAGTTGATCTCAGCTCTCTCTCCCAGATTCCAGTCCCACACCCTCAACTGCCCATACATTTCAGGAATGTATAAAACTGACTTATTAATATTCATCTTATGCTGTTCTTCCTAACTGCCCTGTTTCAAATGAGGTCACCAATGTACTTCCAATCATCTAAATCCATCTTCCCTGGGGGCAACTGGAGAAGGATAAAGTGATTTTTGCAATAATGGAAATCTCTTTGGTTGACTGAGGTACCTTTTTTAAAAAACAATAGCTTTTTATTTTCAAAATATATGCAAAGATAGTTTTCAACATTCACCCTTGCAAAACCTTGTGTTCTAAATTTTTCTCCCTTCCCCTCACTTCCTCCCCTAGGCAGCAAATAATCCAATATATGTGCAATTCTTCTAAACATATTTTTACATTTATCATGCTGCACAAGAAAATCAGATCAAAAAGGGAAAAAAATGAGAAAGGAAAAAAGCAAGCAATACAAAAGGTGGAAATAATATGCTCTAATTCACATGATTGTGAAATTTTTTTATTATTACAGCTTTTTTATTTTAAAAAATATATGCAAGGATCAATATTGATCCTTGCAAAACCTTGTGTTCCAAATTTTCCTCTCCCTTCTCCTCATTCCCTCCCCTAGATGGTGAGTAATCCAATACATATTAAAAATATAGTTAAATCCAATATATTTATGCATGTTTATACAATTATGCTGCCTAAGAAAAATCAGATAAAAAGGGGGAAAAGATGAGAAAGAAAAAAAATGCAAGCAAACAACAAGAAGAGTAAGAATGCAATGTTGTGATCCACACCCAGTCCCCAGAGTCCTCTCTCTGGGGGCAGACGGCTCTCTTCATCACAAGATCATTGGAATTGGCCTGAATCATCTCATTGTTGAAGAGGGCCACGTCCATCAGAATTGATCATTGTATAATCTTGCTATTACTGTGAACAATGATCTCCTGGTCCCGCTCATTTCACTTAGCATCAGTTCATGTAAGTCTCTCCAGGCCTCTTTGAAATCATCCTGCTGATTGTTTCTTATAGAATAATAATATTCCATAACATTCAGATACCACAATATATCCAGCTATTCCCCAGCTGATGGGCATCCACTCAGTTTCCAGTTTCTGGCCACTACAAGAAGGGCTACCACAAACATTTTTGCACATGTGGGTCCCTTTCCCTCCTTTAAGATCTCTTTGGGATATAAGCCCAGCAATAACACTGCTGGATCACAGGGTATACAGTTTGATAACTTTTTGAGCATAGTTCCAAACTGTTCTCCAGAATAGCTGCATGTATTCACAATTCCACCAACAATGTGTCAGTGTCCCAGTTTTCCCACATTCCCTCCAACATTCATCATTATCTTTTCCTGTCATTTTATCCAATCTGACAAGGGTATAGTGGTAACTCATGACTGAGGTATTCTTAAGAAGTATACTATTAAAATCAAAAAGAAAGGTCACAACCTATATTTATGTAATCCACAATGTCATTCTGACCATTGAGAACTCAAACATACTGGTTTTACAAGGACTACATAGGGATTCCGGTGTAATGCTTAGCAGTTATACTTAAGAGATGCGATATTGGCTGAATGAATCCAGTATCTTTGTAACATGAATGAATGCATTAATGAATTGTGTTGTTCTTAAGTTCTGTAAAATCTTACATCCATCAAGAGTTAGAAGTAGTCTTCAGAGATCATTCAGTACACTAACCAATCAACCAAGGATTTATTGAACATCCGCTCTGTGCCCCAGAATTAGGTTAGGTGTCCTCAGGGGTTAAAAAACTGATTAAAAGGCTTAAAATCTGACTGAAAATAAAAGAAGACAAACATCCATGAAACAATTAGAAAACAAAGCCAGACAGTATATAATTGAGTGCTTAATTGCATGCTGTGGAAGAAAGTTGCTATTAGTGTTCAGAGAATGGAAAGATCAGTGTAGGCTGGAAGACAGTCATTGGGAAAGCTTTCTGGGGGAGGTTGAATTTATATGGGGCCTTCAAGGAAGGATATAAATTGTGTGGGTGACCATGAAGGTTTTCTGGATGGAAATGGCTAGGAATGGGAATTAGCATGGTCACAGGACTTTAATGAGCCAGGTTCAGCTAGAGCAGAGGGATCATGTCTAGGATCACTGGGAGATGAGTTTGTTCAGTGAATTTGCTTTTCTTTTTCTTTATCAAGTTACTAATAAAAGATACCAAGTATGTATTGAATTATAAAGATTTCAGGAGATATTCCAGAGCTGCCCTTTAGCAATCTAACTTTGTCACTGTTGGTTGAGGTCAGTCATTACAAAAGATCTTATCAGGAATAGTTATAACTGGTAGCACCAGTGTTCCCTTATGTTATCATCTCGACACTGATCCCATTCCCACATTTGCTCTCCGTATTGTTAAGTGTGAAAAGACATATTTGACCTTCCCACTCTGTGTTCAAGAAACTTCAGTGACTCCCTACCACCTCTAAGATTTCAAAACAAAATTTCTTTGGGCCATCTAAAAGCTTTCATATTCTAATTTAGCCCATTTTTCTTTACTGAAGTCACACTGCTTCTTCTAAAGCATTCTAGACAACTTGTCCAACTGGCTGTTTCTGGTGTGGGACAGTTCTCCTTTCTGGATGTTTATTTACACAGACTGTCCTCCATGTACAGAGTAATCTGCCTCTTAGCATCCCTAGGTCTCCTCGGGACCTAGTTCAAGTGCCACTCCATAAGTGAGACGTTTCCTGATCCTCCCATTTATTAATGTCTCCACCACCTCTACCCCCAAATTATTTTGTATTTGCTTTCATTTATCTGTGGATGTCATCTCCATTACTCCCCCTCCCCACTTCAGTAAAATGAAAGCTTCTTGAGTGGGGGCTAGGCTCACTTTTTAATGTCCTTATTCTTTGTCTATCATAATATCTGCTATGTAACAGGCACTTACTAAGTGCTTGGTAAATTACATTAATTGCATTATGTATGAGAATAAAACAAAAATTGTCTGAAGAAAATAGTTAAATCCTCCCAACATGTAGAATCCCAAGAAAATTTTAAAAGGAAATAGAACTTTGAGGCAAACTTATTATATTTTTTTCTCTCTTTCATAATGATTCATTTTAGGTCCTAAGCATAAAGTAATTTTCTATTATTCTATTATATGCTTGGGAATGTCAGCTTTCTCTTTCATACCTTGAAAGCAAAGTATTCTAATAGAAGAAATTTTAGACTTGATGGCAAGACACTGGGGTTCTAGGTCAGCCGTCGTTAACCAATTGTATGATTGTGGAGGGGGGGGGGAATAAAGCACTTAAAGCTGTATTCCAATTTCTCATCTCTAAAATAGAAATAATATATATACTAATTATTCCAAGATATGAAAGTGATTTGGCAAATTAAAGACTCTATTGAAAAGTAATCGATTATTATCAATACCTAAGACTCCCAGCCTGAAAATTCACCTTATTCCACAAATTCTTAGAAGATCTGCAGAAGAGAAGTACTCTTTTAAAAATCCAAGGAAATACATTTTAAAATTTTCCTTACGGAGCCTTACTGAAAAGACCTGATTTATTTTCTCACTTTAAAAATAAAAAAAGAAATCATATCATCTATTTTTAACTCATTGGATGTTTGGCTTTACACTTTTAAAAGAAAATTCTGAGTTATGTGGTTGTTGACAAGTGATCTTAAGCTACTCTATAATTGCCTTCCAATGCTAATTATTTTCTCATAGTAGTAACATCTTGTAACCACTTAGTAATACTATAGTTTAAACTCCTCCAGAGTTATGCAATCATCACAATGGAAAGGGGAAAAAATGAGAAAAGATAATATCTTAGTGTTTGTTTCAAAAATATAAGATGACTGGGTTTGTTAAGATACATTAAGTGCATCAATAAAATTAGGTCTTTATATTTTGTAGCATCTAAGAAGCTAGAGACATTGTCAGCGAGAGATATAATAAACCAAAGTAACTACAACAGTAGATAAATTTTTTTTCCGTTTCTAATATCTTTATATGGACTTCCAGCAGAAACATCACATCATCTGAGAATATCCATTAGTGTTCATAAACCCTTTCTTTCCAATGTTCTATCCTCACTCTCAGATTTTTAGAACACTTTTCAAGATACACAACACTAGCTTTGGCTTCTCTATTAAATCCTTAATTCATTTTCTAAGGAAATTCACCAGTTAATGTTTTCAGATCATGTAAGATTTGATAAGTGATCTCCTGGTATAGTACATCAAGGCAGGAAAATCTCAGTTTAAATCTTGATGAGTTGTGTGATTGAATGGGTTACTTATCTGCTGTGTGCTTTAAGCAAATCTCTAGGTTTTACTTGTTAAGTTTTGGGCATTCTTTGCAATTTGTGTTTAATGAAGGAAATTCACCACCCCGGAAATTCCCTTTGTCGATGAAATCACAGATCTTCCTTTGAAAATGCAATCAGGAGCCAGATTCTCTACCACAGACCTTGACTTATATCATCTCTCTCAATAACTTTGTGAGTTCAGCAGGGGGAGTATTATTGTTTTTTTTTTTTCAGAAAAGTAAAGCCAAAAGTAAAGCACTGAGAAGAGAAGTCAAGTGATTTAAAATCAAAACCCCATGACTACTTTAAAATTATGATGAACCAGAATGGGAATCAGAACTAAAATGTGTCTCCTACATACAAAGCAGTGATCGCTCCCCTGTATCAACTGAATATCTACTGATTTTTTGGCAAGAAGGGGGAAGGAATTTGAATTTATATTTAAATGTCTCTCCCAGGGTTTAATCCCCTACCTAGTATATGGTTTCACGAAGACAGAATCTAATTCTTGAGGACCAAATAAGGATGGTCTTTATTTTTCTCTTTTATTTGTGGCTTCCAATTGAAGAATTTACTGCATAAACATCTCCAAATATATTTGTCATGTATCTCATATCTAGGTTTCCGCAAAATAAGAGTTCTAATCTCCTATATAGACATTCAATTAGCATGCAAGCACACACATACACACACACACACACATCATATATAGAATAGTTTTCTTTTTACTTCCAAGAAATAGAGAAAATGAAAAGACCTCAAATACACTCATAAATAAATAAATACAGAAAACACATAACACAATAAAGGATCCATCGATTTCCCTTTTCTCTCATCCCATTTTTCACCCAATACACAGACTCAATGAAAAGAGAAATGAATTTGCTTTGGGGACATTTGATATCTTTTTTCATTCTTACACAGTCCCTGCAAAAGGAATAGACATTATTCTGTGTTTTAAATTCCCTGTGGAAGTTAGACATACTTTTAAGGGCTACTGACCAAGCAACACACCATCCAAATGCCTCACTGATTTTGTTCACTAAGTAGAAAGTCGTTCAGGGACGACATGGACTTACATAGTCTTCATCCTTCTTAAAGGAGCAGGCTACCTCAGGAAATCCCCATCTCTATAAGATGCAGTCCTTTAAATCTTAATGTAGGAACTCTGGAATTTGGACCAAGTAGGTATGAAATCTTTTTCCATCTGCCATGTGTTTCCTCTGGAAATCTCCCAGTTCTCCGAATGTACCCATTTCTGAGCAGGGACAAATCCACTCTCAGAATCTCTCTCAGACTGCATGACAAGACATATGAAGCACAAAGCATATGGACTGTACTTCATGTAGACAGGTACCCCTCACACACCTCCAAATAATGTTCACATCATGTAATATCATCAAAATGATAGTGGGAACTCAATAGATTAGGAAACATCCTAACCAAATGTAAAAGACTGAAACTCTGAATAGGTGCACTTGAATCAGACAACCGAGCGCTTAAGGCTAATTACCTATTAGACAATGACTATTAGCATATGTTTGGAATTGCTCTTCTCTCCGTTAATTCTGGCTCAATGTTTGGAGTTAAGAGAATTGTAGGTAAGGATTAGGGGGTGGAGTGAGAGAGGCGAGAGCACTTTATTTGGCTGCAGGACGAAGAGGAGAAAAGTGTGGAGATTCTGGACTCTAGAATCAAGGAGGGATCCTTGGCAAAACTCCTGGCAGTTTTGTCCATCTCCTTCACTTCTCCCCCTAAAGACCAAGGACTTTTGCTTATCCTGACTCTGGCTGATCCTGAGGTCTCCAGGGAGCTAGCTTGGACTTTACAACCAAGGTCCCTTACAAATAGGAGTAAGGACTTCTTAGTGTAGAAATTCAGCAGTTTATATTGTTTTAAGGAGTTGCCTAAGACAAGCAGAGATGAAGTGATTTTTCCTTGAATATGCAATCAGCATGTGTCAGAGGTAGGGATTGGACTCGGCTCTTTCAGACTTTTCTGATGCCCTTCTCTCTACTACTGCCTCTTGAAAATTAAATCCGTAATTTTCCACATTGAAAATATTCTTCTTATTGAGAAAAAATTCTGAATCATTCCTTTTTTTATGTTTCAGTCAAAGATAAAGCATGCAAGAAAGTCAAATATTATTGTAGCAAGTTTAACAGGTACATTTTCCCACCAATTAAAACAGAGATCATTAATGAAAGATCATCTGTCAGGAAAATATCCTAGAGTGATATGATGGTAACTTTGTGTGATGAGCTGCTATATCAGCATGATGGAAATTGTTGATTCAGCCTAAGGAAGAAGGAGAAAGACTAAATTAGTAACAATCCATGGACTGAAAACAGAAATACATATTAAGAGTTGATTATTTTCAAGCTTTCTTCCAATTACATTTCTCTAACAGGGCAGAGGTTTCAATCCTTAGGTGTGTAGAGTTTCATGCACAAAAGAAAAGTAAGGATGTTAGTCAGATACAGGTGTTCAATTTAATGAAAAATTTGGTTTTGATTTTTTAAATGAATAATTAGAATAAGCTGAAGAGCTGGAAGGAAATTTTGAGATCCACTCAAATCAACTCTTTTTTTAATAGAGAAGGACAATGAAGCCACAAAAGAATAAGGAATTGTGTAACGTTATCTATTTTCTCTCATATCACTGGTTTCCAATTTCGTAGAAATTGCCATGTAGAGATGGAGAAAAACGAGTGAACCTATTCATTACTTCTTACATTAGGAAACACATCGGATATCAAATTTGTTTTCCTTGCTGCTCCTTCAATATTTCTTTCCCCAAAGAAATGTGGTGGCTGAATTACAAACAAAACTTCAAATACTTGAATTAATGACTCTTGTTTTTAATGGAAACATGATTTCAGTGGGATTGAGAAATCAGTTTTTGAAAAGGGATAGGCTTGGTTGTAGGGTATCTAGTTAGCCTTCTGAGCTATAGATTTTCTTATGCTTTCAAACTCCAGATTTATTCAAACTTTGAATAGAATAGAATGGAAAGAACCAGTCAATATCTCCTAAAAGTGCTGGAGACATGTTGGAACACTCCATAGATGTCTTCTGCTTGACAGTTATGATAGACTCTAGCACTGGCCGTGCTCAAAGAAGATGGAAAGAACAAAGGAATTAAGAGCATGAAGAGAGCAGGGAATTTCCTCTTCCCTTTCTCACTTAGGACAGCACTTGGTGGTAAAGAAATGGGTAAATAAAAGTTGAACTCCCTGGGGATTGAAGGAACTATTTTTTTTTTCCTTTGTACTTCTGGTGTCTGGTTAGAAACTTTCTTTTCGATGTATGTTGGTCTCATCAATCCTATTGTCCTGGCAATGATAAAGCCAAATCTAATCTAGAGAATTATTATCTTGAAGAAAAGCAAAGTTCAAGTGAAAAGAAGAAGAGAGATTCCCAGTGACTAAAAATACAATTTTGAATGTAGTTTTCCCAGGGAAAAGTGTGTGGTGGGATTGGGAGTGGGGAAGGTCAGATTTTTCTAAGGAAACATTTCCCTAGCTTTTCTCCTCCCAGCAGGGGCTGGGGGACTTATGTAACCAGCTGAATCAATGCACTGGTGTCTTTATTTTTGAAGGTGAGACTCTTGGCAGGCCCCCTCATTTCATGTTCCAAGCTCTGAGCGTGTTACCAGATGGCCCGTGGTTGAACAAAACACAGGTGAAAAATCAAATACTCGATTACAGAAAGTTAATCATTTCTCTCCTAGTGACTAAAGACTGAGGATTTTTTCCACTTGTCCATCTGCTCAGGCCATATGCTGCTATTAGTGCTAGTGCTGTGATTACAGTAGGAAGCTGATTTATCACCCTGGGAAACAACGGTCAAGCCTTATAATGTTACCTTTCTAGTTAATTATTAAGTTAATATTTCTCTTTTTCATTTATATTGAGGAGAGTTCTTGTGGTTTGTTTTCAGAGGGGCTACAAGTAAACATGGCGGGGGGGAAGATTCTTAGTTATGGAATCTCCATCTATGTCTTACTCTGAACCTCATCAGTGTGGAATTGACCCTGACATCTTGAAGGCTTTGTAAGCAGGGAAGTGTAAACACTCCCAGTTCTCAGACTTGAAGTGTTTCTCGCTAGCGTAGACCTGGTGCCTGACCATATGTCTTTTTGTTTTCCTGGTGACGAGTGCAGGTAAGTTCAGAGACCCTCATCACCAGGTCTACTGTACCTTGACGTCTTTAAGGAGTCACATGAACGAGTGCAGATAATCTGTCATGTCTTTGAAGGAGGGTTAATTACAACCAAAGACAATGCTCCTGTCCTGAAGAAGCCATAAAATCTCAGAGTTTTGAGGCAGAATTCCTAGCTTCCTACAAAGCTCAACCTAAATGCCTCTTCCTGTGTTGTGAGACAGTTTCCCCAGATGCTAGTGATTCCACCCACCGGTTACTTAGTATTTAATTTGTATGTATCTTGATTATAATTATATGTATATATGTTGTTTCTCCTTGTAAAATAGAAGCTCTTTGGGGGAGGAGGATTTTCATTTCTTTCCTTTATATATCCAGGACATTGCACAATGACTGGCGTGGAGTGGGCACATAATGACTCCTTTTTTCTTTGTTTAAATGGAGACAGGGCTATTTACTCAAAATTTAATTCACAAAGAAATTATTAAATAAAAATCTTAAATATTTAAATAATAAATTATTACATAATAGATAATAGTGGTTCAAGCACTCTGGTACTGGGGAAATAGAAGTAAAAACAGAAGACTTTTTTCCTAAGGAGTTTACATTTTACTTTTGAAACAAAATGTTCATAGATGTTTCCATACAAATGGGGAAAAACACTATTTGTTGTTGGAAAACACTAATAGTAAGGGAATCAGAAAAGGCCTCTGGTAGGACATAGTATGTGAGCTGAAGCTGGAGAGAAACTAGGTCTGAGAGGCAGAGGTGGGGAGAGTAAGCATTCCAGGAATAAGCAAGAACCATTGCAGACATGGAAAATGGAAACTGGGACTGAGGTACAGTTTGGGGAAAATCTAGCTTGGATGCTGCTGCTGCTAATGATGATGATGATGATGGTGGTGCTGAAGATTTTTATGATGGTGATGATGAGGAGGACAGCCTTTATGTAGAACTTCACCATTTACAAAGTACTTTACAAATATTACCTCATTTTACCCTGGAAGGTAGGTACTATTGTTTTCCCCATTTTACAGGGAAATGAGAACACAGATTATAAATTGCCTAAGGTCATGCAGCAAGTAAATGTCCAAGACTATAATGGAACTCAGGTCTTCCTGACTCCAAGTACAATGCTGTGTCCACTGTGCCATTTATTACTCGGTGTAATGGGTCTGGAAAGATAGGGAAGAGCCAGATTTTGAAATGTGTTGAACACCAAACAAAAAAGGTTACATTTATCCTAGATGTAGTAGGGAGCCACTTCAGTTTCTTGAGCAAAGAAGGGATGTGATCAAACCTATGCTTTAGGAATAGCTCTGATACCTTATGGATAGTATGAAAAATAACATTTTCTGGACATTTATTTTGCAATCTATGTTGTTTTCTCTTTTATCTCCATTTCCATATATTGCTGTGGGAAAAATGTTGAATTTGAAATTCAAGGACTTGACTTCAGATTCCAGCTCTGTTACTTTCTTCCCATGTGACCTGTGAAAGGTCACTTCACCCATCCGAGTTCGTATTTCCTCACCTGTAACACAGAGAAGTTAGCCGTGGAAAATTCTAAGATGCTTGCCAATTCTAAATCCATGACTCTTCTCAATATTTTAGGTATAATAAATAATTCTCAAGCCTTATGTAATAAATAATTCTAAAAGAGAAAAAGTAGCTGGCTGTATCCGGTATTGTTACTTGGAAAAATTCTTATATAAAGTCCCATAACTTTCACACCTTCAACTTGCCAGTTGGCAAAAAGGGGGTTTTATATAAGGCTCACATTACTCCGTTATCACACCGTTCAGCTATTGAGAGGGTGACTCATTTGGCTAGCTAAAGCAGGAGCGATGAGGACATCAGAGGTCCCATGGAACATTTGGGGCAATGTTCTCTCTGATTTTTTTTTAAAGTCGCGAGCAGATGGCCAGGCTGAATAACCATTAAAGTATGAAGGCCGAGGACACAAAGTGTGACTATAAAGTCAGGACGGTTGCACTGTTTCGTTTTTTTATCGTCGTATCTTGTGTGATTATGCAGCCAACTGTTATAACAAAGTACAACTTAAAACGACATCAATTTGATACATGTTCAGTAATAGGGCCATTGAACAGCAAATAACAATAACAATAATAACTAACCCTTATATAAGGTTTAGTACTTTCCAATTATTATTTCACATGCTGTAGGTAGATTCTCCCCATTTTGTAGATGAGGAAACTGAGGCAAACAGAGGTTAAGTTAATTTTCCAGGGTCACACGGCTAGTCTTTATCTGATGCTGGATTTGCACTCAGATTTTCCTGATGCCAATTTCAGCATTCTATCCAGTCTGCTACTTTGTCACCCAAAACTAGAAGATGTAGAATTATGAATTTAGGGTTGGAAGGCAACTTTGCTGTCATCACTTCCATCTTCCTCATTCTACACATAAGGGAACTAAGTTTCAGAAAATTTAGTGGCTAGCCATGAATCTCTCAGATATTAAGTGGAAAGGTAAACTTTTGAACATAAATTCTCAAATTCTGAACCCGGTATTTTGTGCACTATATAGAGCGCAGTTAGCACCTAGTAGATATGATGTATAAAGTATTAAATTCAAAAAGAATTTTCAAATGGAAAAGCTATTGTTCAATTGGGCTTGAATATAACCTGAATTCAAATTATGTCTCAGGTACTTAGTAATTGTATGATTTGGGGCAAGTCATTTAACCCTGTTTACCTCAGTTTCCTCATCTGTAAAGTCAGCTGGGTAAAGAAATGTCAAACTATTTCAGTATATTTACCAACAAACACCAAATGGGGATAGAAAAAAATTTGAACATGATTAAAACAACTCAAGAACAAGCTCATCTAGTTCATTGCTCCAAACTTAGAAATGAGGAAATAAGCCAAATGTACTGCAAAATAACTTTTGCTGTAAATGATTAGAAGATCTTATTAAAGTAATTGTAATTAGGGTTGTTTTCACTTAATCAACCAAGGTTATGGTTTCCTTTAAACCTTATTATTTTTCTAGGATCTGTAATTTTTCCTCTTTTCTCATTCATGCATAACCTATGTGCCACACAAACATATAAATGTCCGTACTTAGGAAAATACAACAGTCCCCAATAGTTGGGCTTCCTTTGTGTCATAAGAGCTATATCCTGCTAAGCTGGTTAGGACTCTTGGTTAGGAGATCATCGTCTGGCTAAAAATGCACCACTCGTGCTCACGTAAGGTAAACCACTAGGAGGTTGATGGTTCAGAGGAAAATAAAATTTATCATACATTTAATCAACAACAAAAGCCTGAAGGAGAAAAAACTACATTATTTTCCACTTTTTCTTTTCACAATCTTTGCTTTTGTTTCTACCCCATCTTACTTCTGCAAATAATTATATAGAAATATAAACATGTAGCGATAGGATTAGATTAAGAATACATGCAAGGTGAATAGTTAGGGCTTAAAATACTACCTCATTCCTTCCCCAGGGACATATATGATAAATTTCAACTGAGATT
Source organism: Antechinus flavipes (assembly GCF_016432865.1). Taxonomy (NCBI): domain Eukaryota; kingdom Metazoa; phylum Chordata; class Mammalia; order Dasyuromorphia; family Dasyuridae; genus Antechinus; species Antechinus flavipes. Next base: position 11,834,443 of record NC_067403.1, on the reverse strand, counting down.
TCAAGCAGACTTTTTCTTGATAGTCACTTTTCATGGTTGCTACAACAAAAATAGTTGTTGGGGTGAGGGTTGATGGCGCTGATCTCCGAGGGGCTTCCCATCTCTAAGATTTTGTGAAATTTACTGATATGGTTTCCTCACTGATTTGTCAAGCCCACTTCTCGTTCTTATATTTATATCATATGTCATTCTACAGAGAGAGAGTACTTTGTAGCCTGCAAATGTACTGCTTCGGCACTCACCTGCCTGAACTCCTCCCCCTTTTTGTACCCTGGATTAAATGTCCACAAACATCCCATGTCATCACAATATGCTTGAATAATAGATGCTGCCTGGAACTCATTAAATTTATCTGCCTTGTTTTGAAGTCAGCATGACACTTTTTTCATATGTTTTTGAATGAAATACAGATAACCACCATTCCACAAGAAAGGACTTATTTTGATTATTCCAAAGTCTTAATATATTTTTTAGCTGTTATCAAGGCAATTTTGATCCAGTGCTTTCCAAACAATGGGTTGAAATACATCACTGAGTCATGAGAATTTGCCTGTGAAATATAACCTAACCTAGCTAATAAGACAGATAATGCTGACTTCCGAGATAACCACTATGCTATTGGAGCTTTCTGAACTATTTTTTAAATGAAGTTAAAGTTAATTTCAACCTAGTGGCAAAAGCCTCTTTCAAATGGAGAAGCTATTGTTCAATTTTCAGTGGGCTTGAATATAAAAAACAATGATTAATTCTTTCTCTGAGAAATGTATTTAAATCCATATTCCCTTTTTATGAAGAAAAAGGAAGGCAATCTTATGAAGTTTAGAATTGTTTTTTAGAATTTTCTTTTGAAAAATAATAGTTATATTCACGTTCTCAGTTCATAAATGGATATTATTCTCATTAAAAAGTGAGCAGCAAGGATGGTGTTGCAAGTTAAGTGTTGAGTATGGAGCTGTCTTAACTCTTTAGTGGTATTAGCTGGGAAAAATCTGATGATACTCAATGTTTATAAATGTAAAGAATTGTTCCTGTGCTTGAATTCAAAAATACAATTGCACAAAGCAATATGGAATAGGTATGACTAGGCAATAGTTTATGTGAAAAGTACCTAGTGATTTTTAATCCATTTAATGCAATATATGAATCAATACTGTAATGCAGAGATCAAAAACCCTATCATTTTTGTTTTTTTTTTTTTATTTTAATCCAAATCTATGATTTCACTTATATAAGAAACTCCATGGGGTAAAAACTCATTCCTTGGACTCATATCCTCAAGTTGGACGTAAATCCGAGTCTTAGAGAGCTGTTTAGACTACTGAGACTTTAAGTGACTTACCTATGCCAGCAGATGTCACAGGCCTCCCTTAGTAGAATTTTGAGGGCAAAAAGGACAATAGGAATTATATATCCATCATATCATCCCCATAGGATTTTAATTTCCTCTGTTATATTTTTATATTTTGGAAATTTTTTGTTCCATGTAGCTTGGAGGTGAACATTTGTTTTAGAGACAGCTATCTAAAACGTTTCTCAAGTGTCTGCTGAGCAGTGACCCTAACGCAGACAATCTAGGAGATTGTGGCAACAAATCACTGAGTGAAAAAGGTTTGATTCAAGTACAATCTGTTGTCTGTATGCTCCAGGATATTTTGAGGTTTGCATATGTAACATGGGATGTTGCTGTCCTTTAGCTGATTAAAAATTATGAGCTTCTATTTGTAATTATGGTCATAAAGTCATGTCTTGCTAGTTATTGTTCACCTTGTAGTGATGTGCAATTGCTACCCTTTCCTTATATAATCTAAGTGGTCATTCTGGCCTCCTGAAGGGCAAACCTCCTACAATATCTGCCAATAGCTTGCAATTGCTTGATCCTAAATGATCATCATAGAACTTTTTTTTTCTCCCACAGATCTGTGTTTTCTAAATTTTTATTCACTGTTTCTTTTTCAACACGTTGCTGAATGAGTTCATAAGTGTGTTAACTATGGAATGACTTTTTATTTTGTGTTTGTATTTTAGTCACAATAATCTTCATTCTGGGAGCAAATCACGCCATTGACATTCCATACACCCAAAGAAATGCACTTATATAATCTTTAATATTAACACTGGTCATTAATCCAAAGATATTTCTGTAGGTTTTTGACCAGTATGTCATTTTCTTTACAAATGTCTATTAATTCTCTTTCTTTTTTCTGTATTTATACTTCCAATACAACCTTGCAGTGATGGGTTTTTGTGAGGTTATTTTCTAAATCCCTTATGATACATTTTACAATTCTGAAAAAACATACATTGCGTATTATTTTGTAAGTGATAATAACTTATACTAAATTTGCTTCTGCCATGCAGATTTGATTTCAGAATATCAGTCTCTTGCTAAACTTAGTTATAGCTTTCTCACCTGGGAAAGACTAAGGTCTATGTTCTCCTTTAATTTATTGTGATCTCCAGAATAAAGCTCAAAGCTTTTGCTTTTAGCTCTTTTTGCCATACATTGAGAATTGTACTTTTGGAGGCCAAATGACATTTGTGGTCATTGAATAGAGGGTTTCACAAGTTGAAGAAGCTGTTCCTTATAACTTGATGTTATCCATGTATGTTGTGATAAATAAGATATATATATGGGTTCAACTTCAACTTTCTCAAATTGAAAACTACATTTAATTTTCTTTAAGGAGTAGGATGATGTATTTTAAGTCATAATAGACACAAACTGTCCCCTTGTAAATACCACATTGTAAATCGATTGTTCTTGGTGACATGTTTTAGAAAACACTTTTTCATGTATACTCCTTGAGTCTGCTTTATATATTTGCAATATATGAATAAGCCATGAGTGCATAAGATATTACAATAATTAATATAAACAGAAATGGTACAATAGCACTTTTTAATTATTACCAAATCAAAAATAAGCTGAGTCTTGCTTGGAATACCTTTTTGTTCCTCAGCCAATCTATTAGTTTCTTTGTTATTTTTTTCTGAAAAAGCTAAGATTATTTGTATAAAGTACATAAATATGTAAAAGGCATATTTTCAGAGATGATTGGAATTCTCATCTTTGGTTTTAACTATGTGATGCTACTGTTAAAACAGATGAAAAAAGGCTTGTATCTGAAAAGAAACTGATAAAGTATTTTATTGATATTTTACTCATGCTTGTGTTAAGCCAGTAATAACAGGTCTTATCTGGTCCCACTATTTCTCAGTTATGAACAGAAGCTAGAGATCCAATATTGATATAACTTGATATAACTGTTCTGTCATTGGTTGCATTAATGATTTACAAACTTGCTATTTCATGTGATTGCACTGAAAGGTTTATTGTGTTGGGTTTCTTATGATCATATTGATAAGAAATTTTCCACATTTTCCTTATTCAGGGTTTTTTTCTCTCTTCTATCATTTGTTTCTCAAATCTCTGTGGTAAAGTTTTGATTGATTTCAAACTTGTTTGTTTTGTTTTTTTGAGCTGTCTCCGCTTCTTTTCTCTCTAAAACCTTTTGATTTTGCCTTCATATGATGACTAAGGCAATCTATAGTGTCTGACTCCATTGTCCATTCCATTCCATTCTGATTCCACGCCCAGATTCTAATGTTCATGTTTCTTTTTTTATTGCCTTTAATGGGGTCATATGAAATTTAAGTTTTTATTGCATGTGTCAGCTAGATACCAAAGTAATGTTCTAGTGCCTTTCCAAAGATGTCTGATTGCTTTCTCAAATTACTTCTGATCTGCTGATGTTCAACACTTGTGTAAGCGTTCCAATGATAGCTCCATCTTCCCTTCTCTCATTTATATTGTGGTAATACTAACCAAATATACCATCATATGCAAGTGCTTGAATTCACCTATTGTTTATCAAATATTGTGGGAGAATGTGCATATTAGCTTTTTGAAATTACTCTGTTTTTATACAATTGGTTCGTTAGGCTCAAAAAGGACATTACAAAACTATGGCCTGAGTGTGCACATTTTTCTTTTCAATATTATTTGAAGCATCAGTATTACTTTTGTCATCAATTTCATCTGTAGCTATAATTGCCATAATTTTCATTAAATATTTTTTTTAATGATCTTTGCTTCCTTAACTTTTTCCTCCAGATTTAAGCACCTTCTTGGTTTTATCTCTTGATTCATCTAACTGGGGATTAGGGATGATGTTCTTTTATTTCTATTTTGAATTTTTTATCAGTAACATTTTTTATTAATTTCTCTCTCTCCCATTCCCTTCCACTGAGCATTTTTTAAAAATCCCTCAATAGATATCTATAAACTGCTGGAAAAAAAGACATTTAATTTACTATGCCCAAAAATATGTCTTTTTTCTAAATTTTAATTTCATTATCTCTGTCAGAAGGCAAATAATGTATTTTATCTTTATTTTGGGACCTATAGTTTATCTTTTATGTTGATCACCATTTTCAAGTCTTTCTAAATTATTTTTCTCTGTAATGTAGTGACCATTATATAAATTGTTTTTTTTTCTTTTCATTTGACTCTGAATCACATCATAAATTTTCTTCAGATTTCTCTAAAATTGTCCATTTATATTATCATTTTTATAGCTCAATATATTAAATTTGTTTAATCTCTTCACAAATAGGGTGCTAGATCTTTAGTTTCCAATTTTAGGTACTATGAAAAGAACTATTATCAATGTTTTTTCTACATATAGATCCTCTTCTTCTTTGTTGATTTCTTTGACATATTGGCCTAATAATGTACTCAAGTAGTAAAATCTAATTTCCATATAATAGGGTCTCCAAATTCTTGAAAACAACTTCCATCATCCAGCCATCCAAGGCTAAATGATCAGAGTTACTCCAGTCAGGTACCATGCAACATGTTTCAAGATCCCCTCGTGAGCCTGTATGTCCTCTGTCCGATGGTCTCTAGTTTGTCTATCTTTCCTAAAATATATTATTCAGAACTGAACACAATGATTAAGAATGTAACCTAACCAAACGAGATCATAGCACAAGAAATTAGGGATGTTAATCTATAGACTATTCTATATTGTTGGAGTCCAAGATTGGATCACTTTTGGAGCTCCCATACTACATTCAGGATTCATTGAGCTTGCAATAGGTTCTTGCAGGAGAACAGGGCATTGCTTCGCTTGAAGTTTCAGAAGACTTTAAATTTGCCTTGCGGTAATAAGACACATTATTCCAATGGGTGCCTCCACATGCTACCAAAAGTATGACTTTTGTATGTGTACCCCATGTATTTTACATGAGAGTTTAGTCTATCTTTTCTTAATGGAAAGAATATTAAGTGCTACATCTCTAGTTCTTCAGATCAATGTTTTCAAAATGAAGGAAATTATCTGTTGCTAAATTCATGGCATGGACTTTGACTGCTGATTGTCGTCCTGTTCTGAGAATCACTAACCATTATCGAGATTGTCCACAGTTCATCCTTTAGAATATTTCAAGGAATTATTGCTGAAAAGAATGGGTATTTAACAGAGCTATCTGAGTTTGGGAGCTTTGAGGAATATAGATGGAGACCAAATGAATGGAGAAAAGCCCTGATTAAAAGTAATGTACAAAGCATTATCCAGAGACATAAAAACTTCCAGAAAATCAGAAAAACACAGAGACATAGAAAGGGAAAAAATACCAGAAGAAATGAAAGAGAAACAGGTATAGACATGGACAGAGACATAGAGACAGAGGCACAATCAGAGACCCAGAAAGGAACAGAGAAAGACTGAGACACATTGAGAGAGAGACTGAGATTTAGAAAGAAAGGTGAAGATTCATATTCTCTTGAATAAAATCTTGACAATTTCAAGATCTCTACTTTACATTTCAATTGGAGAGTTCAATTTCTTTCCAAAACCTGGTTTCTTAGATTCATCATCTACTGCCAGGTCCGCTATAGCATTTAATTAAGGTAAATGTAATTCAAACTCTCAATAAAGGACCCCTGTCAATCATACAAGCTGAAAGACTTGGGAGAAGTTCAAAACTATGGAAGATGACAGATATCACAGCAGGAAGGAATCTGACCCATATAATATAAGATTTGTCATTTCTTTTTTTATCTACCAAGCATCATAGATCATATTCTTTAAAAAATCTCATTTGGATTAGTTTTAGAGGATTAAATGCTTTGTGAAAAATAAATTGGAAGAAAAATAGGCTTTTTCACTTTGAGTGATCAACCATCTATCCATGGGAATGGAGTTGTGCTTGGCTTTTTCACAGTGTCTCCCACCAGAAGTCTCAGCTGCTTTGTTAATAGGCAGGCCCAAAATGGTAATTCCATCTACTAAAAGGAAGTAAAATTTAGCACAAACTAGGGGGACTTCTCAACTGTCACATACTCACTAAACCATAACTATAGTGAAGTCAACACTGTGGCTAGAGAAACATTTTTAAAGAATAACAGTGTAAATTCAAACTGAGCATTCACAGAAAGGCGAGGATCACAGTAGAAAATGTACTGAATCAGAGATGGGAAAATTGTATTTTAGTCATAGCTCTGCTGTCTTCTAGACATTTAAAATCTCATCAAATGTATAGTGTTAGTTTAGTTGTCTTTCTTAGAGTTACTGAAGTAGCTGAGTAATGGAGAGAAGATAATCAAGAGGGCCTGGGTTCAAATCTTGCCTTTGAAAAAATTGGCTTTGTGAACCCACACAAATTACTTAAAGTCTTTCTTTCCCATACTCTCCTTCTATACTCGTCTAAGAGTAAAAGTATAGAGAATGTGTCCATTGAGGGAACTTCTTACCTGAAAGTTCCACTTGTGAAATCACAGTTCCAGTGCAATTAAAAACAAAGTCCTTTGAGATCAAAATTGCTATGTTCCTATGACTCCAGAAATGATTATGAAATATATGCTGCCTGTTATAATTTCATACAAAATGTGGAGAAAATGTCTATAGAATTATCTTAGATTGTCAAAAGACATGAAAAATGTCCTTTTGACAATAAATCAAATTAAACTAGAAATAGAAGTGTCATTGAGTTCCTCATAGTGAGTAGAAAGTTAAGAGGAATAACAAAGAGTTATGGGGGGAAGATTTTTTTTTTAAGTTGCTCTAAGGAGGACATTTGGCTAAGGACAAGTGGAAAGTTTTCTTACTAGAATAGAATCACAGACTCTTATATTCAAAAGAACTTTTAAGACCTCCATCCTTTTTGATATAGGATTCTTATTTACAACTTGCATGACAAAGAATAACGCAATCTCAGCTTGGATCCCTGAAGTAATAGGTAGCTGGTTACCCTAACAAAGAACAACTATTCCATTTTCAGATGGTTCTGAGAATACTTTCTCAGACATGGAGCTGAAAGTCTCTACCTTGTGTTGTCCATTCATTGGAACCAGTTCTTTCCCATGGAACCACCCAGAATAAAGACTGATTTTCATCCGGTACTTTATAAATGTTTGTTGGCTACCATGAATCCTCCTTCAAACACATCCATAGTTGCAGCTAAGAATGGAGCAGAGGATATTAAATCAGAAGACTTAAATTGGAAACTGGATTCTGGAACTTATTCAATATGGGACCATGGCTAAAGCTCTCTGAGTCACAAAATGGAAGCTCTGCATGACCTCCTTAGGATTCTTGTAAAGAAAATATTGCATAAACTGTATGGTATCAGACAAATATTAAATATTACAATTTTAAAAGGGCTTCTGTCCCCACTGTGCCATCTAGTTGTTTCCCTTCTGTCACTGTAAATATTAGCATCTATTTACTTTATAATTCTTTAACAGTTTTGGAGCCAGTTACACATTTCCATTCCCTATGAGGCCGTTCAATAGCTATGTATAAATGAAGTCCCTAACAATTTCAAATTGATTCTCTCAAACATACAGCAAGTTGAGCCTGACTTGCCAATACCTAATTGATTTAGTATTTTCTCTCTTAAAATATTTGACCTGAGAAAATAATCTCTAAATCAATAGGATTTTCATGCTGAACACGCAACTTGTATATGAAAATGGCTGCACTCATGACTTGACAATGCCAGCAATTCCTTATTAGAGATATATAATCACATAAAGAAGGTCAATTGAGATTCAAAGGGCAATTAAGAATGAAACATAAATCTAAACTCTACCATTTTCAATTCACCTTTGATCTCATGAGCATGGTGTTTATGCTTCTAGATGGCACAGAGAGGTAGGCCTGATACAGGAAGACTCATCTGGCCTCAAACACACTAGCTGTGTGACCCTGTTTGCCTCAATTTCCTCATCTGTAAAACAGGCTGGAGAAGGAAATTGCAAAGCATCCTACTATCTTTGCCAGGAAAACCCCAAATGGGGTCAAAAAGAGTTGGTCATGACTAAAAAAATGTCTGAACAAGAACAAAAATCTGTGTGATTATTGTTCACAATTTTTTTTCTTTTTTTCCTTATGAATTAAAATTTTAATAAAGGATGCAATCAGTGTTCTAGAGGCCACCCTTGGGTTCTTTTAACATTTTAAAGATACTAGTAGAGAATTTTAGCTATCTATCTAGTATTCCTCACATATACAACTTTTCAAATCCATAGGTAATATTAAAGAGAGAGAAATACTTATATACATTTCACTACTATATGTCTGTCATTCATACTTTGGGCCACTAGCAATTTTGATTCTTGCCTCTTCACAAGATGCATTTTTTCCAGCAGCAAGCAGCTTGTCATCATTGTAATAACTATAAAATTTGCATTCCAGCTCAATTTTTTATAACTTTTTAATTTTTGTTTTGGGACCCAGATCCTTCTTTTGCATCAATATCTACTCAAACTATTCATATTGATGGACTAACTCAATGGACTGCTTATCTAACCACATGCTATAACACAGTTTTACCAAATAAACCTCTTTAAAGCCCATAAATCATTTCACAACTTAAAGGGAGGATTTAAATTTGTACATGGCATGAGATACTAGAAAGATGTATAGTGTCCCTATTTGGTGATAGCAGTTAGCAAAATTACCAAGAAATTGAAGTAGTCACTAAAAAGGAAACCACTCTTTAGCATTCTTCCTAATTAACTATATGTTCATTCAAACTGCTCAATTTAGCAAACAGCGCTGCTTAATTAGAATTCCCAAGATAAATCTGGTGCTTCTTAACCTGAAATGATCAAGGGGAAATTTCTAAGTTTATTCATGATTCCTCTTCTGGTTTAATTTGTAATCAGCAGTCTGCTTATAACACGTTGAACCATCTCGTTTCCTTTAAATCCACATCCATCCCAGGATGATTATAGGAGTTTAAAACCTTGTGAATCTTCTTATAACGTGCTTTGTTAGACAGACTGATGCATGCTTCAAAGTGTCACTATAAACAAAAGCTTTTTGCTTCCTAAGATCTCTTTGATTGCAGTCTGTTTCTTTTGGAAGTTCCCTTCAATTTGCCACTCTCTAAATTTGTTTTGATCTTTAAGCTGACCCTTCATATGTTTGAAAAGAAAATATTCAAATATTTTCAAGCAATGTGTTCAAATGATCTTTGTTTTAGTGTGGAGTTGGTTTGTAGAAGATCCAATTAAGTTAAATAAAACCTTCCCCCGAGCTCATAGTCTTATCACTTCATTTGTTAGACATACGATGTAAAAAACATTTAGAGTTGATGTTAAAGGAATATATAAAAAGTAAATAAGATGAATGACTCTTCCCTATTGCAGCTTGCAGTTGATTGAGAAACTATGACAGATAAATAGTTATAAAATTCACGATTTGCAAAATATAAATAATATATATTATTATATGAAATAACCTTCCTACCATCGACTTCTGATAAGATGCTTATTGAATTCTTATGCATCATTTAAGATCCAGTATCCAATTCAAGCATCATGGCCTCAGGAAACCTTCCATGATTGCCCCATCAGTATTAATCTTACCCATATTAGAGCTAAGAGAAGATTTCATTTTCTCCTATCTTATGCATTTATAGCTGCAATCCTAAATATTTTTTATGTACTGATATACTAGACAGGAAGTTCTGTAAAACAATGACTGTCACCTCAATTTGTATCTCATCCAGCACCAAGCACGGTACTCTATTCATTAAAATAAATTAATAAATGTGTGTTGAACTGAATAAAAAATGGGAGATAGGAGGGAGAAAAATCATTATTATCTGAAATATCAAGAAAAGCTTCATGGAGAAATAGCATTTTAGCTAGAATTTGAAAACAGCAAGCGTAGAGTACATGGAGAGAAGTATGAGACGAGGCAAGAAATATAAAGCAGACTTAATTGTGGAAGAGCTAAATGTTAGGTTAAGGAGCTTGGATATTACTCAGTAGGCAATAGGGAGTCATTGAAGTGTTTTGAGGAGAGGCTTTATATCACAGGCATGAAAAAGTTTAATTTAGCATGAGAATAAAGGATTAATTGAAGAGAACAAATTATAGGGGCAAGAATTTTGGTCAGGAAGCGATTGTGGTAGTTGAAGTGGGAAACATGTGATAGGCTGGTAGATTAGGAGTAGAGATAAAGGGGTAAATGTGAAGAGATATCAGAGTTGGAATGGAAAGGACTGAAGCATATTTGATATGGAATATAAGGAAAAGGGAAAAGATGCATATTATATGGGGAGCGTGACAGTGAGTGGGGGCACCATTGACATAAAATCAGAGAAACACATGGGCTCAGAATTCCCCAATAATTTCATATTTATTTAAATGTAAATTATAATCATGACCAGTTTGAATATATTGTAAATAAAGAGAATAAGATGCTCAGTTTAAAAGTCCTAGGAGTTTCACATTAACTGTCCAGAATTGTTACAATATAAGCTTTGTGCATGTATGTATACATGTTCTCATCTATACATCAATATGTAAGTTCTCAGCTAAAAATGCTCTGTATCCAAGGTTATGCCACTAGTAATTTTATTTTTGCTTAGCATCGTTATATAAGCTAATGGCAGGACACTGTAGAACCTATCGTAAAGTAGGTTTTTGTGGAGAAAGGTCATTTTCAGTAACAAAATTTGATGGAAATAAATGGATTCCTAGGTCTCTGCCCCAAATTCTCTTGGTTTTTCAAAACTGAAGATTTCTTGAGGTTTTTAAAAGTCTAGTCCCTTCTCCTTTACTCCCTCGTAGGTTAAGATTGAAAGCAATCTAAAAATGCCAAAATATAATGGATGATCATTTTCACATTGTAGGACCTCTATAATGTGAGCAGTGTCTTTATGGATGGCTTTAGGGATCCTTATTTATGATTTTGTTTTTCAATAAAATGGTCAAGACATGGTAATTTTAGAAGTTTGAGAGCATGACTGGTTCAGTGTTTGGAATACTGTATTCTTTGCCCATCAAGACTGAAATTTGGAATCCTCTGAAGTGTGCTTTGTCATATTCTATTCTTCCTTTATCAATTTAGTTATTTCAAAATCAAGTTTTTGAACAAATTGAAGAACTGAACTGTCCTAGTAGAAAAATTGTAGCTATAACTGTACCAAATTCAATTGGTACCAAATGTGCATAAATCCTACCCTAGACATCCTTTACTGAGTTGAAATTCACACAGATAAACCCAATAAATGCTTCTGAAATCTGCTTTCATCTTGCCAGCTCCATCAAATCTAGTGTCCGTGATTTCACATGGAGATTTCTATTCATGCCCTTAAAGGACTTGAATTTTATAGTTATTATATAAACCAGCCAGTGTCTTACCAACACTATGGATGGCAAAGCTTTTTTATTCTCTGTAGTGATCAAATTGTCCAGATAATCTATCATTTAACCACTTGTTGAGCACCTACTCTTTCCATCATTTGGTAGGAAATTTATTTACTCCCTTTCCTGCTCTTGTTACTGTTCATTTTTTCATACTAATAAGAATTTTTTTATAGATTTATAAGTAAGGATTTTAAATTATATTTCTAAACAGCTCTATTTTTTGGATTCTTTTTTTCTTTCTATAAAGGGATGGGGGGAAGGTATTGGGTCCAAGACTCCACCCTCATAGCATGGAGTTTAGTAAGACTTGGGCAGATGCAGAAGTGGTACTCAGAAAAATCTGGTTTCTGAGATACTAAACATAGCTCAATTTAAATAATTATCTTAATGCTCTGATTTCATGTAATTATAAAGGTCCTAGACAATGTGTGGTGGTTGTTATTGTTCAATCACATTTGACTCTTCATGATTCATTTTAGAGTTTTCTTGGCAAATATACTGGAGCAGTTTGCCATTTCCTTCTCCTGCTCATTTTACAGATGAGGAAACTGAGGCAAATGCGGTCAAGTGACTTGCCCAGCATCTCATCTATCTGAGACCAGATTTGAATGCGGGAAAATGAGTCTTCCTAATTCCAAGCCCAGTGTTATGTACTATGGTGTCATCTAGCTGATAATGGGTACAAATCATGTAGAAAGAGAAAGAATGATATCATTAACTTCTCACAGTATAGTATTTTATAATACATTTGCTTACTTTGCTCCTCATAATAATTGTATAAAGCTGGCAGGATGTCTATTATCTTTCCATTTTATGAATAATGAAAAGCAGTCCAGAAGAAGTGGTCAGCTGTGGTTCAATTTGGAGTTTTCTTTTTTGGTTTGGGGCAAAATGAATTGGATCTTTTGATTTGTTTTGTTTTATTTTGCTTTTTTTCAAGAGAGCAGCAATTTTGTGGTAGAGAAAAATAGCAGTGGAAGAGAGAACAGCGTGATTTAGGGTTGGGGATGGCACTGGAAGGGACTCCAGGTAGAGCTGTATCAAGAAATGTGTTGGGGAGGAGACATGCCCCCAAGAAAGGACCACCAGGATGACAGCTTTGAGGGATGCAGCCAGAGACAGAGATATCTGTCACAGAGCAGAGCATCTGAAAGAATGGGACAACAGCCCCTCCTCAGACCAGTGTCCACGGCTTAGGACAAAGTTCTGTTCTCCTTATGTTATTTATAGCTCTGAGTGAAGTGACGTGTGCAAGGTTGCATAAGTCACATATTTCAATACTAGAAATTAAGCCTGAGTCTGGACCTTCTTCCACATACTATACTACCTTACTATTGATAATATTATAATAAAATAATTCATTATTATTACTTAAAAGAAAGCAAATGACTCTCTGGGGACTAAATACCAGATGGAAATAGATTTAATTCAATGTGTTGTATGAAACAGAAGTAAAAATAGGAAGTATTCTATAAAGGGACCTTAGAGATCCCCTATTCCATTCTTTAAACTTATTCACCATAAGGTTCTTGACCAGTAGTCTACTCTTGGCAGTTGCACAGTAAGAGCTGGCCATAGAGAGGATGGAGAATCTGGAAAGGGGGCAGACATACCTGTGCTTCTTTGCCCCTTGGACTCGATGGTGGTCTAAACTCTCTTTTAATATCCCAGATGTGAGCTCCTCCTTTGTGGGCAGACTAGATCTCCTGGGCAACATTTTCTTTAGCAATTCATCTGTGCAATTTGAAATAAGCAAAGAACCCAAACCCACTAACTTCAAATATCAAAGGTGTGAGGCATTTAGAGCATGTTTCAGGAAGCTCAGACTGGTTCTATAAGCATCTCTTGTATTCCTTTTGCACAAAGCCGTGTGTCTCACATTCAACCATCTACCTTTGGCAGAGCCTTCCGCTCCCCTCAACTGTGCTCCCTGATGTTACAGTGAGAAATGCATTTAGTAACTGATTTCCAAAGAGATCGCCCAAATGTTCCAGAACAGGAAGCAAAATTGAATGTTCTCCCGGTAACCTCATCAGAAGAAGAGACTTTTAAACTGAAGACAAAGCCAGATTGGATTATCTAGCTGGGGAGTTTTCCATTGGTATGAAAAGCTGACGTAGTTTGGAATTCTGAAGAATTCTACTTTGCAAATATGTCCTCCTGAGAGGAAAAGAGGCTTTTACCTTTCAGCTAGTAAAGCTATCATTTTGATTATTAAGAAATTTTTTAAATTGAAGAATCGGTAACCTCATTTTATTAGCCCTTTGGAATCACTAAATAATGCTAGACTTTCTAAAGATCAAGTAATCCAATTGTTTCATTTTATAGATGATGGAAAGCAAGGGCCCCCAAAACCAAATGACCTGCCCCAAATCAGTTTCAGTGTCTGTCTCTCTCTCTGTCTCTGTCTCTCTCTCTCTCTCTCTCTCTCTCTCTCTCTCTCTCTCTCTCTCTCACACACACACACACACACACACACACACACACACACCCCCTAAGTGATATAAGGTAAGGGCCAGGTATAAGGTAAATTTCAAAGTGAACACCCTTACTGTTCTATTGCATGGATTTTTATTTATTTATTTTTGTTTTTTTACTCAAGCAACCTGAACTATTATGTAAGGCATTGCTTGACAAATCAATAGTGTGCTTTAATTAGATAAATAATACTTGCCTCAGGAATATTTATAGAATATTTAATGCTTTCACAAATATTTCAACACTGTTTACTCCCTATAGTCAGAAACAAAAAAAATTGTTTTTCAGTTGTTACAGAAAAGTTGTTTTGGTTTTGATCATATGACTTGGAATTATATTAATCCTAGGATGTATCCAGCTGCAATATGGTTTTTAGTCAACAGTAACAGTACAGAAGCCATAAATGGAGATGGGGATTGCCTCATATCTTTTATAGCTTCTGAACAGGAATGGATCACAAGAGTCATGGAGTCCAACCTTCTCCTGTGTAATTAAGGAAATTGATGTTCAACAAGCTTAGATTTGCTCGTGGACCTTCAATTAGTGAACATTGGTGACAGGATTTGAACTCAGGCTAATGTATCACCTAATATGAACATAGTAATTTTATATTAATAAGATAATAGATGGAAAAAATTTTGAACCCTTTAAGGATTATAAAACGTCAGATATCAAAAAATTTATCATTGAGCTGTGTATAAGTCAGCTTCTTCTGAATAGCTTATTATATACTGAGGCCATGAGCTTATTTATTTCTTTATCTTCCCTAGACTCTGTCTTTTTTGTTTCACAGGTTTTTGTTTAGTTGTATCTTTTGTTTTTGTGACATCTTCATTTTCTAATGTTATTTTCCTCTACCCAGAGACGAATCAATTATAACAAAGAATTTTAAAAAATAAATAGGTAAAAGGAAAAATGGGGGAAATAGTCAAGCAGAATTACCCAGCGTGTTAATCAAGTTCATTAGTAGATGCTGTGTTCAGCTTCCATTGTTTTTTTCACTTCTTCAGAAAAAAGAAAGAATGGAGGCACTTCTTGTATTTTCATTTTGTGTCAAGCTTTCATCCTTTATTTCTCAAATTGAACAAATGGTATGAATTATTGCCTAAAAAGTAGAATTTGCTTTCTATTGGAAATAAGGAAGTATCTTGTAATTGAGAATAGCTCGATGAATAGACTAGGACAATGAAGGGATGCCATAGTGCACAGAGTGTTGGGCCTGAAATAAGTCAACTCATCTTCCTTACTTTAAATCTAGTCTCAGAAACTTACTAGCTGTGTGATCCCAACCAAGCCCCCTGTTTGCCTCAATCCCTTTTCTGTAAAATGAGCTGGAGAAGACAATGGCAAATGACTCTAGTATCTCTGACAAGAAAACCCAAATGGGGCCACAAAAATCAGAATGACTGAAAATTGACTGACCAACATAATGAATAGAGAGCTCGCCTCAGAATAAGGAAAATTTGGTTTCACATCCTGTCTCTGACAACCATTAGCCATCATTGAACTTCATGGTGTCCCTAGACAACTTCCCAAGGCTACAGATGAGCCCAAGGTTTTACCTCAAACAGAAATTGGTAAATGGCAGTCATTTCATGCATGTCAATTTGTTCTAATAACTGTCATTTTCACCTTTGTGACACAGGCATACACA
This sequence comes from Antechinus flavipes, assembly GCF_016432865.1. Taxonomy (NCBI): domain Eukaryota; kingdom Metazoa; phylum Chordata; class Mammalia; order Dasyuromorphia; family Dasyuridae; genus Antechinus; species Antechinus flavipes. The sequence goes on along the minus strand of NC_067403.1, from coordinate 11,818,640 downwards.
CACACACACACACACACACACACACACACATATATGTATCCACATACATTTGTATATATGTATATACATATATTTGTATATAATGTATAATCTTAGATTATATATTACAAAGTAAATATCCCTCTACATTGGGATGGGGACTTGTCTTGCCAAGAGTTTCCTATACTAGTAAAATTATATACAGGGGAAAATAAACAAAAAATCTATTTCCATTGTGATCATTATCTTATGTCTGTGAGAATAAAAAGCAAGATTTGTTGATAGAAAAAGTATTTCTGCGTCATGTACCAAAGCTACTTTGCTAGCCATAAGACAGAAAGACCACGTGAGGTGAGGATCCTTAGTAAATAAGTGCCCAAAGTACAAAATTATTTTAGGCCATTCTCTGTGAAGAACTCTACAACTCTTTGGACGATATAACTCGATTCGATTTCAAAAGTGTTTATTAAATGTTAGATTTTTTTGAGGCATTGTGTCCTACAGTGTCCTGAAGTGTATCTTAAGGATATGTAATTGGTGGCAATTTCCTCTCTAACCTGAGATTCAGAGGTCTTCGGGGAATTGCACAGTTGCACAGATAGTAAATCTCAGAAGGCAAAGAAATGAGCCCATATTCTTGACAAATCCAGGACTCTATGTACTATATCACCATGCCCCTCATGATACAGCAAAAGAAAGCAGCAAAGCTACCTGTTTTCATCTTGAATCAATCAATGAAACAATAAGCATTTATTAAGCATTTACTATATTCTAGGAATTGTCCTAGGTACGGCAACCCAAAAAGAGAAAAAGTAAGAAAGAATCCTTAGGTCTTTATGTTTGTAGAGATAAGTTGATGTTTATGTCGGCTCATCACCTCTGTTCCCAATGAGGTTCTACTAAATGGAAATTTGAGATAATTCAGAAGAAAAGAAAATTCAAAAGGTAAAGGTAACCTTGAATTTTTGAATGCTCTGGCAATAATACAGGGACAATTGAGTGGCCCAGTGGAGAGAGTACCTGGTCCACAGTCAGGAACTTTCAAATTCTTGAGTTCAGATCCAGTCTCAGATTACTAGCTATGTGACTCTAGTCTCTTAACCCTCAGTTTCTTCATCTGTAAAATGAGCTGGAAGATGAAATGGCAAACTGCTATAATATAATTACCAAGAAAGCCCCCAAACGGGGTCACACGGGATTGGAAAAATGGCTGAGCAACAACAACAAAATCAGGAAAACACAAACTCTGGCAGATGCTACTGATGTGAAAAAACTTTCATCTACATGTCCCTAAGTGACGAGGAATATATCACCTTGGCACCAGCCTAGATAATTTTAGAAGGGATAATCACTAGAAAACAGAAATGAAGATTTCCTCCTAAGAGATAGGAAGGTTATGATTTCAGATGATGGAGGAAATATATTACTGAAATAAGGAATCTCTGAAGTATAATAATAAGAATGTAAACAAACTTGGAAGAAAGAGTGCTCATGTTTCTAAAGTGCAATTTCTATTTCGGGGCTACTGTAATAAACTTGACCTTGGAATAGACAATAGTTTTCAAAATGTGATCATTCTTTGTGCTTAATCATAAGATCAGGCCTGATATTTTGACAATAGAGTTGCTGATAGGTAGAACCTATTTAAAAGAATATACAATTCAAACCTATGATATCCCCAAAGCCCTAAATCAACATCCTTTTTAATTATCTTTCAGCCTTTCTGAAAAACATTCAATCATGACCTTGTTCCCCATAAAATATTCAGTGAAATATTTGTCAGATTAAACAGGAAAGATAAATGCCTGCATTTTTTAGTCCTTTTGATTTTAGATTCAACTAATCAATGACTCTTTTCTTAAGTTAACAAATTTCTTTATTGCTAGCGATGCATTATTATGAATGCAAAAGCACACAGAGCTTACCTCTTTCCATCTTCTTTCAAGAAGGACTCCTGGAACTTTTACCTGACACCTCCCTCTCTTGCTCAGAGAATGTGTTTGAATGTAATTCCATTCATAAGGCAACCTCTATGCAAGAATACTCCTATAAGTGACTGGTGGGATATGGGAGGACTTGCTTTGGCTTGTGCTCCATTAACGATCATATACCCAAAGAAAAATTCAAGTGTTAGATAGCTAAGAACAGCAGAAATTACAAACATGATAACTAGAGTCACTAAATTTTCTTGTTAATCTCTTTATAGCAGGATGATAATTAGTCTTTAAAATCCTGAGTTTCTTTTGGGGTCTGGACTTGTGTTTTTTTCTGATTTGGAATTCTTAGTGTGGAAAAATCCTCCCACCAATTCAATGCCGTATTTTATCTTCGAAGAGAGTTGCTTAGAGTATCAAGAATCCCTGACTTTTTCATGGGTATGTATCTAGTTCAAAGGCAAGAATTTAATCCATGTCTTTGTCCTTTCAAATCCAAACTTGACCCATAATGTGATGTTGCCTCTTCATTCCTAAATCATATTTTATGCAGATTTAGGATAAACTTAAGGTCTCATCTTGAAATGAAGCAAGTGAAACTGTCGCTCTCCATGGTTGACTTTCATCAGAGTGTGTTCTAAAGAACTGGAGAAGTATCTATTTTAAAGTAACTGGAGAAGTATCTATTAGTTGTATATGGTTTTTGCTGGAGGCTGTGGCCAGGAAAGGCCAGCTATAGTTCTGCTTCTTTATTTTTCAGTCCCTACCTTGCCATAGTATCAGTGGTCAGAGTCAGAAATACTTCTTACTTTTTCTATCACCTTAATTGCTTAACTTAACTTTTCCCTTTTTCTTTGAAAGCCTAGGGACTAGACTGCTCCTTTAAGGAATGGAAAGCTTTTTGGATTTTGGTAAAGTATGAGGTCCCCAATGAATTGGGAATGGGATCAGATGTTTCCTTAGAGTTACCTTTGGGCATTGTTTTTCTAGTTGTGTTTCACCACTTGCAATAATGACTACAAGTAGAAGGAAGAATAATTTTAATATCTTTGTCATTTTGAAAGTCTTATTCTATCAATTTCCTTTTAGTAAAGCTGGATTTAATTATATTTTATGAGCCACAGTGCCTTCTTTGCAATTTAAATCTCAAACTTGAATTATTAGACTCTCCTAGCTCAGGCCTGGTATAGAAAAAGAAGGAAGAAAGGAAAAGATAGTACAGAAAAACTATTTCATGGATTGGTTCATGATATCAGGTTCTTTTTCATAACTAATAGTGTTGATATTAATGAATCAACTCATTAGCAAATATTTTAAGTTGCTATTACGTGATAAGATAAACTTCTAAAATTTGAATTGTGAAAGATAACCGAAAACAAGAAGTTTTCTTTTTGATGGATGTAACGTGTTTCCAAGAGAGATGTTTTGTTTTTGCACTTGTAGAAAGTGTTCCTCTCATTTGCTTCCAATGCTATCTTAGAAATCAAATTGTAGCAGAATCGCCTTCAAAGGCATTAATGTTAAAGATCATGATAAATGCTAACTATAACTCTATCCATTTGTAGACCATTAATTTGTTAATTTGCTATAACTATCTGAGTAGAGCAAGCTCTACACTTTTATCATTTTTCAGCTGAGCTGCTTAAGCTACCCTGGCAGCTAGGATAGAGAAATTCTATTGATTTGCTATTTGCAAAGATTTGTTTCTGCCGAGTACTATATCACAATGAACTCTACATGGGCATGCTATTAAAAAAAAAAACAAGCTCAAAACCATTCATGTAGCAGTTTCCAAGATTTACTTTTTTTCCATCTCTTATAGACACACTTGAGAAGTTGTCTAGTAAACATGGAATACAAACCTTTCTTTGTTTTGTGCTTTAAGGGCTGCTCTATCAGTGCTAAATTTCCCAGATTAGCCTTAGGGATTGGAATATAAACAAAAGCAAAATACACGCATGGAATTCTAGAGCTGAAAATTATATTTAGTCCTACTTCCAAAAAGAGCCGAGTATATACAAACCAAATCCATCCAAGGAGTCTTCTTTTGTCCTTCAAATCATATGTTCGTTGGTTTTTTTTAAATATCATATATGTGTGTGTGTGTGTGTGTTTATATTTATCTTGTGATCTCTTTACTATCATACAACTTCTTCACAAGTTACATAGGAGGAAAAATTCATTGACTAGTGATTGACCTAGTGATGAACCTCTCTATACTTAGCTAAGTTTCTCCTCAGGTAAATGTCATTCAGTCCTCATTTCTCTTCTATTTGAAGCTTTTCCAGTTTGTTAGATCCTAGAGTTTACATCCCAAGGGACAGACATCAAAGCAGGATTTTAATGGCAAATTTCTAAATGTGTTTGGACATTCCAATATTTGTACTTTATATGATTTCATCCTAACAGAATGGAGAGAGAAGCTGCTTTCTGTGGGATCTGTTTAAAGGAAGTAATGAGTACTCATTCATAGTATCACCTTGTCTAGGTGGGTAATAATGATTTAAAATCCAAATAACATATTGGACAGTGCTTTATATTTAGTGTCAAAGAATCAGAGCTCCATCTTTGTTCTGCTATCAACTCTGTAACCTTAGAGGATCATATGTTTACCTACAGGTGCTCTGCCCAAATGAATGCAAATTTTGAATACTGAAATCTCACAAGATAGCTTGGAGTTTACAGGTTAAGGCCGGGATCTTAAATCTAAATCATTCTGACCCTCATTGATTGACCAACAATAGGTCAGATCAAGATCCACTTGCCATTGTTTGGCTCCAGATTGACTCAGAGAGTAAATGTAAATAGCAGCTGTTGCTGTTTTGACCCAAAATCCTGAGAGTCTTCCCTTCCTGGATCGATAATTAATTTTTTTCTACTATGTAAAAAAGATCATTCTTTGCCTCATTTTTTACCTAGTTTCAATCACTGAATGGGTCTTGCCTCAGCCAAACTGAGACTTGTTAAAGATTTTAGCTTAAAAAGACCCAGGTCTCCACTGCATCCAGGATCATCTCCAGTCATCCCCATCTCTATCTGGCCCCTGCACCCAGATGGCTCTGGAAGAGGAAGTGAAACAGCCCTCCCTCACTTCCATCCAATTTACTTGTATGCCATGACATCACCTCCCTGATCTCCTCAGCAATTCACAACCTTAGGTAATCCATGCCTCGTGTCTATGTCTTAGTTTCCCCTGCCTGTAAAAGGTGGTATTAAACTTGTTCATAGGAACACAACATCCTAGGTGCAGAGTTCATTTATCCTCACTCCCCACTTTGCAGATGAAGAAATCCTTAAATCCCCAGCTTTTATCCTGTGGTCCCATATAGCCTGGAATCTATAATATTCCTGGTGGCTTGTCATAGCCTTATTCCTAATGAAATGCTGAGAGGCTGATAATGTCTTTATTTGATCATTTCAAACCTGGAAAAAAAAACAATAACTCTATATTGTAAGGCAACTCTAGCTAGCTAGTTAGGTTGAGATGTGTATATATATATACATACATTATATAAGATAATATATACATACATATTTACATATGTTGTTTTATGTATTACACATACTTATCTGTATATATAAAAATATGTTTGTGAATATAAAATAGTTTATTTTCAAATAAAAAGAAGTCTTGGTTATTATCTTTCACCCTCACTTTTATTAAATTCTTATTAAAATCTTAAGTTTTGCACCTGATATTGAACTAGACTCATTTAGACTTAGCACACACTAGGGAGGGAGGAAGAGGAAAGCACAGAGTAGCTAAATTCTTACATGGATCTGTCTGTATCTGTATCCACACATGAAGATATCTGTGCTGTACATATATGTACATATACAATATACATAATATACATATAAACACATGTACACACAATTGCTACAACAATTATAAAGAATTTAAACAGTTGGGCTTGCATTTCATTTTCACCAGGGGCATATGACATTCACCCCTAGAAAAATGCTTCTGTAGCAAGATTTCATCAGGAGAAAAATTGGTTTAAAAAAAGCTAATGAGGAATATGGCTGCGATGGAATGGTCTCCCTTTTCACCTCTCCCTTATTGGAGCCCTCCTTCTCCTACAAAGCTGAGTTCTAACACCGGCTCCCACAAGAAGTCTTGGAGATCCCCACAGATGTTGGAGGATTTCCCATTTCCAAATTACTTAGTTCACTTTTGTATTGACTTCTCTGTGGGCATATTATCTACCCCTCCACAGGAAATAATGGTTTGAAAGCAATAATTCTTTCACTTTTGCCAACATCCTTGGCACATAGTGGGGGCTTAACACCTCTCAATGAATTCAATTGAATCCATGGGACTCAATGCTCCGATTCAGCATGATACGGGTCAGATGCACAGACCCAATTGAATGTGGCATTTGGGAAAATTAAATCAAAAAGCTCTCCATAATTCAAACTTAATGTCATGAATAGTATTTTGTACAAGAATAAGTTGTTTCTTCTCTGTCCTTCTTGCCACCGCAACTCCTTTATAGAAATACGCTTCTCAGAAAGCTCTCGACGACTAATGGCTCGGCCTAGTGTCAGTTAAAAGCAAATTCAATTGAGTAGCAAGGAGAGGAAGGGGAAATTGCTTCTCTTTGAGCCCTCTCCAGCTGTTTTATCAATCCTGGTGGGCCATATGGCTCTGTCTGTAGATCTCATTTATATATCAACCTTTGGTTTCTACAAATTGCCTGAAAGGAATCTGTCCAGTTAGCCCCTCTCTAGAGGGCAGTACGATACTCTGGCCATCGACCAGTCCATGTCCACTGGGTACCTTGGGTCTCTTCAGTCTTAACTCCATCAGCCAGGAGAGCAGACTTGCCCGGGCTTTGGATAATAAGCTGAATTTCAGAATGTAACATTTACTTTGAATGTGTTCAGAAACTTTTCTGTCACGCATATAATCTCCACCGAAACTTCAGCTAACAGATGGGCCTTACTCTGCGTCTTGAAATTTAATGGGCCTATACTTTAGTGATGTACAAAGGAACCAGTTCTCCAGACTGGAACCGAATAGCCCCTGGACTATCCAAATGTGATTCTGGGAAGTGCCGGGGTTCCGTGACTGAGTGAACCGTGGCAAGGGCAAGAAGAGACAGCCAGATACAAAACAAAACAAATCTAAGCCCCAAGAAACTTTTTTAATTTCCCATTGCCCCTCATTGGGAAAGTACAAGCCAGACAGCCTCAGTATATAGAAACAGGCAATGGATTTCACACAGCTTGTTTTATTACAAGAGTGAACTGCGACCATTTGGTGGCAAAGAAAGCCTCTGGGCTGATCTGTTTTTAATACTGATCTGTAAACAAACACAAATATTTATCTTGATGAACCTTCAGGGTAGTGCTTAATTCAATGCAGGACCACCATAGTAAAAGGATGAGGAGGAGAAATAATTTACAAGGAGGCCTCCGAGCCTAGAGGCTAGAAAAGTGAGCCTTTCCCTCCAGTTCCGAACTTGGCACCTGCCCCAACCTCCACACAAACTCCATCCTCTGCTGCCTTGGCAAAATTCTTGTTCTAAATGCATGAAGTTGCTTTTTCTTGGTTGCTCCCCTCCCTTATTAAAGCCTTATTCACAAATGTTTTTACAACATTAATTATGGAGAGAACCAGAAGGAAGTCTTTTTGCCTGTCATGTAATTATGTATTTAGGACACATGCTAGGCAAAGCAAATTTTCTTATGAAGTAAGTTCAACTAGCATCTACCAGAGAGGCATTTATATAATTTTTCTGATAGTCTGCACAATAAGCCCAGATTAATTATTGCGTATTCACTGCAGCTGGTTTGCATGTGAGTATGTAAGCAAAAAAATACTGTAGGCTTTCCCACTACTTCTGAGCTCTCTCCTGAATACAGGCTTACCTTGCACTAAGTAAAACCTACACATGTGATATCAACATGAGTGACAAAGCTTTAAAAATAAAAAGAATGATTATTCACTTTTTAAAATTATTTAAAACACCACAGCATTCACTGTTGGAATCCTCTTAATGCAAATAACTCTTATTTATGTAGCATTTTTAAGATTTTAGCAGTGTTTCCTTAAAGCAAAGTGATTAATGTAAATATCATGTCCCCATTTTACAGATGAGAAGCTGTTTTGTGTAGTGAAAAGAGAGGCTACTTCAAAGCCTAGACGTTAGTTCAAATCCTTCCCCAAATATTTCCTAGTGTGTGATCTTGTTCAAACTCATTTTTCAGTGGCCTAGGTAGATAATTCTCTTAAGATTTTAAATTGGAAAAAAAGACATACATAGGTAGGAAGAGTACCACCTACTGGGACTTTCTTAAGACAATAAATTGTCCTCTACCATTTATTTAAGATGAAGAAAATGATGCTCACAGAAATTAGGTGACTGACTTCCCTACCTTCAGAGTCAGAATTCAAATGCTTTCAGATCCTCAATTTTTTTACTACTCCCGAGTCCCTCTCCAATAGACAGGTCACATTATGCCTTTACTATCCGTTGTATTGCACAAAATGTGACCTACTTGTGATTTTTCAGAAACCCCTACATTATGTTTCTAAATATTATAGGGAAATCACAGTTTAATTATCCCATCTTAGGAAAGTTGCTTGGGGTTGTTATTAGGGAGCAAATAAATCTAGAGCATTCTGAAAAGAAAAATCAAAGGTTAAGAGAATTTTTTCTACCATCAAGTCTTCTAGGACAGAGTCATGAACATAGTAGGTATTTTATAAATGTTGCTTTGATTGAGTTGTATTAAAATGAATGGAATGGAGTGAAAGGCCGAGGATTCTTGACTGATTCCTAAGGAGCCCTCTTCTTTAGGATAGGAATTAATTTTCATATATCTACATATATGTATACCTTTCTATCCCATTGAATTAAGTGAAATATTGATTAATGTCTACTATATTAAGCTCAAAGGGTAATATATCTATATACATATATATATATGGATGCACCTATGTATGTGTGCATGTATGTATATACACATACACAATACACATATATACATACACATACACACATTTATCCTTTGAGTTTGGCATGATAGACACAATAAATATTTTATTTAATTTAATGGAATGGAAGGGAGAACTAATGGTTTCATGACAAACAAAATTAGCTCACTGATTTTAGCTCACTAAAAACATAAGTGATTACTGTTCACTCATTCAGTTGTCCCCATGGACACCAAGCCCTTCTAATCTTCAGTATCTCTCAAAGTTTATGTTCATTATTTCCAAGACGTTCTCTATCCATTTCATTCTCTGCCCTCCTCTTCTCCTTTTACCTTCAGTCTTTCCCAACATCAGGTTCCTTTCCAATAAGTCTTGTCTACTTACTATGTGATCAAAGTATTCAGTCTTAGCTCTAGTGTTTGATCTTCCAGTGAATAATCTGAATTAATTCTTTTAAGTATTGACTGATTTGATCTCCTTGCTGTCCAAAGGATTCTCAAAGTCTTCTCCAGCATCACAATTTGGATCACAAATCAATTCTGTAGTGCTCAGCTTGTTTATGATCCAACTCTCCCAGCTATATTGGAAAAATCTTCATTTTCTTCCTTCTGTATCATGACCTGTTGTGCTATCCATATTTTTCCATAGTTTTCCTTCCAAGGAGCAAACATCTTTTAATTATATGGCTGTAATGACCATCTGGAGTGATATTTGCACCCAAGGATATAAAATCTGGCACTGTTTCCATTTCTTCTACTATTTGCCAGGAAGTGATGGGACCACTTATCAATATCCTAAGTTTCGTTTTTGCTTTTATAATGTTAGGCTTCAGACCAGCTTTTATACTTTCCTTTTTCACCCTCATTAAAATGCTTCATAGTTCTTCTTCACTTTCTGCCATCAATATTATCTAAATATCTGAGATTGTTGATATGTCACTTCACAACCTTAATTCTGCTTTTTGATTCATCCAGCCTAGAATTTTGGTTTGTATATAAATTAAATAAAAAGTTAACAATAGATATCCTTCTTATTCCTTTCCCAGTCTTCAACCGATCAGCTGTTCCACCTTTGATATTAACTGTCCTCAGGAGTCAAGTTAGATGATCTGGTACCCTATTCCTTGAGCATTTGCTACATATTGTGTGTTCTACACAATCAAAGGCTTCAGCGTAGTCAATGAAGAGAAGTAGAAGGTGTGTGTGTGTGTTTCCAGAATTCCCTTTGTTTCTCCATAATCCAGCAAATGTTGGCAATTTGGTCTCTGATTCCTCTGCCTCCTTGAAAACTATCCTGCTCTTCTATTAATTCTCAGTTCACATACTATTAAAATCTCATTTATACAATCTTAATCTTAAGCCTAACTTTGCTAGCATGTGAAATGAACGTGATTCTTCATTTGTTAAACATTCCTTGACATTGCCCTTTTTAAAGCTTGGGACATAAAGTGATTTTTTTCTAATCCAGTGACCAATGCTGAGTTTTCCGAATTTGCTGCCATATTGAATCTAGCACTCAATTGATTTAAATTAGTACTCAATTGATTTAAGTTAAGCTAACAGATGAAGGTCATTAAGCAGACTTCATAGTTTGAAATGAGGACCATTGTATCATTTTTACTAACCAGCTTTGGACACTTCCTATTTATTTTGGGCATGATAAGAAGGAAGAAATTGCAGAATCTTTTAACTATTGAAAGTGTAGAACATTTGACATAGTTTTGTGTTGTCATTGGGAGTTAAAGGGAGTAGGGGAATGCCTGTTGGTCCCTTCCATTTCTCCTTCTCATCATCTGAACCTGAGGGAATCCTATTTGTTTTATTGCCAAAGGGAATCTTCATGTGTTAGAAAACAAAATATGACATCCAGAGCAGAGAGGGAATACAGAGAAAACTCTTTCTTAAAGGTTTCATTTGTATTATTCTCTATGGGAGCTATGGTATCTGCTAAAGGCTGTTAGGTCTTAACTTTTATGGAATTTATTCATGAATGTTTGTTGAACAGATGTGTAGATACAAACCAGAGGACCTTGGATTAAAAGTATTTTCTATTTTCTTTTCTCCTCACTTCTCAAGATAAACTGAGAAATCTCCCTGTGCTATACAAATGTTCCATTTTGTTGTCAAGATACTCCATATTGATAGTAGATTTAGTCAGGAGACCACAGCAGGGAAATGTGGGAAGAAATATGCAAACTTCTTTTGGGAAATGCGTAGAGTAGATATGATGATACAGGATCTTTTTTTTCTGCACATGAAATGGCCAAAGGAGGTCTTCAATGGTAGTTTACCAACAGAATTTTATTTCATGACTAATGTCATGCATGTCAAATATGTTCATTCAGCATCAATGAAATGTTTCTTCTCAGTCAATAAATCCTTTGGAAAAGCTTGGAAGTGAATGGATTATAATGAAAATAATAGACCTTTAGCAAACAACATTGTGCACAAGCTTTGTTTGTTTTCAGAATGGAGTACATTCCCACATGCAGTATTTCTATGTCTAACCAAGGCATTCTTGACCTGAGACATGGTCCATGGATAGATTTCAGAGAAGGTAATTATTTTTACTAATTTCAAATTGAAATTTAGCTTTTTTTTTAAAAAAAGTATGGATGTAGGCCATAAGCATTATTGTAAAAAGAGGTCACTAAGCTTCTCTAAAATGACAAAGGCGTTCATAATACAAACGCAGAAAAAAAGTTTAAGAATTGTAGCACAGTCCCTGAATTGGCTTGCTATCAGAAAGACATCGTTATTTAATGTTAATCTTTCTGATTGCAGGATCACAATATTATACTTGAATTTTTAAAAGCATAAACTGTAGAAGTACCAGAGAAAGAAATCAGACTACAGCTTGTGAGCAGAAGATCCGGGGAATTAGTGGACTGCTTGGCCAATAGAAATGAATAGTGTGACAAAATATCCAGGGAGGAAAACACCTATTAAAAATTAGAGATGGCATTAACAGAAAGAGGGAATATGATACAGTGGGAAAAGGCCAGAATTTGAACTTGGGGAAGTGGTGTCTATTTAAATCACAACTCTGCCATTCTTCAGTCTTACTTTTTTTTTTAGTTTGTCAAATATGAGGATTGGACTAGATAACTTCTAGGGTCTTTTCCAACTCAAACTCAATAATAATATTAATAATAAAAACTAAAATTATATAGTAATTTAAGATGTACATAATACTTCACATATGTTATCTCATTTGATTCTTGTATCAAGTCTGTGAGATAGGTACCAATATTATCCCATTTTTACAGAGAAGGAAACTGAGGATAATGAATCTTAAATAATTTGCTCAAGATCCCATAGCTAGAGACAAAATGTGAACTCAGGTTTTCCTGGCTCCAGTCTAGCATTCTAACCACTAAATCTTTGACTAAATGTCAGCCATTTTCCCATTTAATTGCATATACCAGGGCAACCTACCATGTCATATTTAATATTTATATGTAATATATGTAGGTATATGTATATATAGATATGTGCATTATGTGCTACATAAAGACATTTATATTCCTACTTATTGATTCTATGAGTATTTATTATATAATTACCATAGGTAAAGAATTGTTCTAGTTATATATAGCCGTATAAAATAAAGAAGGCCTGGATACTTTAGAAGTTTGCAATCTAGCAACAAAAAAAAATTCTGAAAAGTAAAATATAAATTAGAAATCATAACTTCTGAAGTATATAAAGGGCATGGAGATCAGATAATGGAGAGATTACTTCCACGCAGAAGGATTCAGAGAAGCATTCATGGAAAACATTACATTTGATCTAGAGCTTAAATGGTGAGTAAGATTTGAAAAAGCAGAGAAAGGGATGTGATGGAAGGGCATCGGAGGGAAAGCATTCCGAGCTGAGGAGACAGCACGAGCTTTAAAAAACAGATTGGCTGGAGAGTACGATAAGTGTTCGAACGACATCTCCCTCAGTTTACAGCATTTTATAATGATTCTGGGAAAAATTTGGCTTTAAAATATAAATCTCTATACCTTCCAGTTTTTAGAAAAGGAGCAAAGGGCTAGATCAAGATTAAAGCTAGTTAGCCTCAGAAATAAATCCCTCTTAGCTTCTGACAAAGTCAATTTCCCTATCCCCAGATACTGTTCATGAGCCATACCGTGAATGTTACATATTAAAACAGGATTTATTATGACCAAATCATAATTTCATTTGTTTATTTTTTAAATTAACAGAAAAGGAGTGTTTTATACATCAAACATTTTAAGGAAATGTTTTATGTACTTGAGACAAAACCTCATTTTACAGAATTTGAGATAAGTCCTTTTTTTCCCCACCAAGAAAAAGTCAATAACAATAGAATCCTATTGCACAGGCCAGAATTGCTCCTTCATGGGGTCAAGTGCAAATCTGTATTAGATATCTTGACATTCACTAAATGCCAGAAGACGAGACTGCGATTGTAGCTTCTATAAAGACAATTTTCTACTCAGTCTAATTATAGTAGGTCAGGCAAGGCAATGATAAATTCATTGTTGACTTGTTTTGTACAGTTGAAAGAATATCAGTTTTGTGAAGTGTACTGACAGATAAAAGGAATTTTTTCTTGAAACCTCTGTGTATATCTGTGATATTATGTACCATTCTGTTTTTTGTGGTGTAATGTATTTGTGGTATATGAGTATTTTAAAGTATTACTGAATTGCTTAGGAAATGGAATACATCAATAATGAAGTATTCTAGTTTAAAGATTCTTAAACTGTGGTTCTTGAATGTGGAAGTCCCAAATTTATGGTTTATTATCAGTCAATGCTTGATTTGCATACCTAATTTATATATCCACACACCCAGGTCACATAGAAATTATTTCAGTTTAATGGGTAATGAGTAGAAAAAAAAGTTTTAAAAGCCCAGCTCTTTTTAATTGAGAGTTGCATGACAGAGTGACATAGTAGATAGGGAGCCAGGCTCAAAACCAAGAGCTTCTGGGTCTCTGACTCATACTGAGCTCGGCTACTCTGAGCAAATTCCCAAAACCCTCATGTTCTAGGCGATTCTGAAATTATAAATTGCAGAGAGGAAATGGATTTGCATGGGTACAGAGTTTCCTCCCCTGGGAGTTCCCTATTCAAGTGAAATCACAGGTCCAGCTTCTGTTCATTAATAGAGTTATTATATATGCAACACAAAGATCACCATATTTCATACAATAAAATACACAACAAGAAGGTTGTACACAGCCTAATTAGTCATTTGTTAATGATGCAGAAGGCATTTTTAAATGTTGTGGTATGCCATTAATTAGAGAGAGAGAGAGTGGTAAAATGGAACGAACACTGGATCTGGAATCGGGAAAAGATTTGGCCCTAAATTTCATATCTGATGTCATTAGCTTTGTGAGGAGGAAAAGTTAATTAACCTCTTAGGGTCACAGGTTCCTCGGTTCTAAAAGGGTAATGATAATTTTTACAGGACTTAATTCACAGGTTATTATTATGAGGATTGGATAAGGTCATAGGTCCAAAATTAGATCGTAAGCCTAAAGATTATTACAATGGAAATATTATAATAATTGGCTTAGGTTCATCCATTTTTAAACAAGCATTCATTAAGTACCTTCTGTGTACCAAGCACTATATTAAAAGTTACCAGAGGAAACTGGGAAGCTCTATTTTAATAGAATCGGTGATGCTGGATGATAGAGAATCTTTGTTGAGTTCTGATGATCCCTGCAAATAATGTGGGATGAAGGGCCCTTTAAAAATTGCTAAGTTAAAAACCCTATATACTAGTGGAAAATAGTATCATTAATTAAGTATAAGGTTTTTACAAATGAATTGAAGAATAAGACCAGTGATTAGCAAATCTCCAAGATGAAATACAGAGGTAATATATTTTAGTAGAAAAAACATTAACTTTAGAGAGAGAAGCCACAGGTTCTATCATTTACTATATTACTATATCATATCAATTTTTTATTTAGTTTTAATACACACTGATTTATGAATCATATTGAGAGAGAAAAATCAGAGCAAATGGGGAAAAAACCAGGGGAGAGAGAAAAATACAGAGAAAAAGAAGCAAACATATCACGTGTTGATTTACCTTCAGTCTCCTTGGTTCTTTTTCTGGTTGCAGATGGCATTTTCTGTCCAAAGTCTATTGGGATTTCTGTGGATCACGTTGAACCTTAAGAAGAACCAAGTCTTTAAGAGTTGATCGTGGCACATTCTTGCTATTATTATGTACAATGTATTCCTGGTTCTGCTTGTTTCATTCAACATCGGTTCTTATAAATCTTTCCAGACTTTTCTAACATCAACTTGTTCATCATTTTTATAGAATAACAATATCCCATCATCTTCATATACCACAACTTGTTCAGCCATTCTCCACCTGATGGTACCCACTCAGTTTCCAGTTCTTGTCACTACAAAAAGGGCTGTCACAAACATTTTTGCACATGTGGGTCCTTTTCCCTCCTTTATGGTTTTCTTAGGATACAGATCCATTAGGGGTACTGCTGGGTCAAAGGGTATGCACAATTTTTAGCCCTTTGGGCATAGTTCCAAATTGCCAGCTGGTTGGATGATACACAACTCCACAAACAATGCATTAGAATCCTGGTTTTCCCAGATTCCCTTCAACATTCATCATTATCTTTTCCTGTCACCTTAACCAATCTAAGAGCTGTGAGGTGGTACCTTAGAGTTGTTTTGATTTGCATTTATTTAATCAATAGTGATTTAGAATATTTTTTCATAGTACTGTAAGTGGCTTTAATTTTATCATCTGAAAATTGTCTTTTGATATCCTTTGATCATTTATCAATTAGGGAATAACTTATATAAAGAACTTTGTCAAGTTTATAAGAATATATTTTAGAAATAAGATAACCTTTATCAGAAATACTGGACATAAAGATTTTTCCCAGCTTTGTACTTCCCTTTTAATCTTGTTTCTGTTGGTTTTGTTTGTTCAAAAACTTTTTAACTTACTATAGTCAAAATTGTCCATTTTGCTTTTCATAATGTTCTCCAGTAAACCTTGGTTTCTTTGTCTCAAAATAAGGGATGTCTCATTCAAGAGGCTAAGAGTCAGTTGTTAAATTTTCATCATAAGCATATACCTCAGAAACGTGCAAATTCTAAAAATCAGGGCTTGTTTTTGGTGTTTTGTTGATTGTCTGGACTTAGTGATGGAGAAAATGTATGTCATAAGTTCCATTTTTTTTTCGAAAGCTGGAGGTTAAACATTCATCAGCACACCATTAGACCTTGGTTTATTTGAGATCTAAAACTTGTGCTAGCTTTAGAATCTACAAAGTTCATGACATCATTGACTTAGACCTAGATGGAGCTTTAGAAACCATCTGGCATACATGAGGACACTAAGGTGCAAGACATAAAGTACCTCCTCAAGGACAGGCAGGTAATGAATGACAGCATTGAACCCTTAGCCAATAGTCTCTGATGGCAAATCAGAAGGCAGGATGTCTTAAGATGCTATGGGTATTTAAAAAAGCAGTAGAAGAAACAACTCTTACCTTGAAAGACTTTACTATCTCCTTTGGAATACCATGGCAGATTATTTTCTTCTCTGGGGAATCTCTAGGGAATCCATTGGAAGTACTTAGAGTTCTGCCGAGGCTACTTGTCTCCTGTTCCATTAGAATGCAAGCTCCTTGAAACTATTTTCCTGTTTACCTGTATACACTTGGTGCTCAACCCAGCTGAATTAAAAAAAAAAAAACTTAGTCTACACAGTATGGAAATATCCAAATACCAAAGCATTTGATTTTAAGTAGAAGTGCTTTAGAGGCTGAGAAGGAAGAAATTGATATAAGATGATGTTTATCCTTGAGAGTGAAGGGTTATAGGGCTTCAAAATGACTGTTCCAGACTGGATTGGACTGGACTGAAGCCAGTATCCTGCTAGTTTAGGATCAATAGCAGAACAAAATGAGACGTTCATAAGTCATCCCGTCAGTTAACAAAAGGAGATTTACTTAGCCTTAGCAGGAGAAGTATATTCAATAAGGGGAGACATTGATGATACTTTGCATTGATTCAGCTGATGGAAAGTTCCTTGCTCGAGTTTTCCATTGGGAATCAGTCAAACATCACTTAAGACATGGACTTGGTACTCGGGCAAGCAGGAAGCTGTGTCAGATGTCTGACCCTTTAGCACCCTGAGCTAAGACTCAGTGCTTTGTAAGGAAATGTTCGTTTGACTTTTAAGGGAGTTGGGGAGGGTAGGATGCAGTTTCAATAATGGATTACTGCAGATGTTTTAAGATTTCCAGTATTTAAGACTGAAGATCTGTGTGTCCAACACATCTTCAAAGCACAGATTTAGAAAATATGAGGATCAGTTATAGAAAGAGAGGGTTTTGATTCTTCCTACTTTGGAACTACCTGAAAAAGAAAACTCTCCAAAGTGGAAAGAAAAACTTCATGAAATAATGAGCTCTCTCCTATGAAAAGCGACATGGTGGATAGAGTTCTAGACTTGGAGTAGAGAATATCTGAGTTCAAATTCTGCTCAGCCTCAGTTTCCACATATATAAACTAATAATGTCACTACATCAAAGAACGGTTATGAAGATCAGAGAGCTTTGTGAATCTTAAACTACTATATACATGTTAGATATTATTAGAAGAGTTCGAGCAGAGACTCATTGACCACTTACAAGGATAATCTAGAAGAGACTCCTATATGTGGTAGGTGGGGAGACTTGTTAACCTCTAAAATCCCTCTCACCTCTAACAATCTGTTATTTATAGTATAATTTTATCCTCTCTCTAAAATGTGAATTTGGGACTTCCGGTTAAGATGGCGGAGAGGAGGCTCACAGTTGCATAAGCTCCGCGCTTTCTCTCACTATCCACTTCATTACAAGCCTCTGAATCAATGCTTGACTGAAAAAAACCCACAAATAGTTACCAAGAGAAGCCATCCTTGAGATCCGCCAAGAAAGGTCTGTCTTTACTGGAGGGCTGGGGCGGTTTTAGATCGGGCGCAGGCTGAGGGCAGCGGCAGTGAGAGCACGGGAGCAGAGCTGAGAGGGGGTGGGGAGTGATCGTAGCCATCTCTGCGGGGAGAGCTTCGCTACAGGTTTGGAACCTGCAGCAAGTCAACAGCCCAGCAGAGAAGCTAAAAACACCGGGGCTGAAGAACACAACCGCAAACAGCTGGAGTCTCTCAGGACCTGGCCGCCCCCCCTTCCCCCCCCCCCAGTGACTCAGCACGCTTTGGGATCTCAGAGCGCAGGCGCAGCACAGTCCTGCTAGTGCCTCACTGCTACCCCCTGCAGTCTGTAGAGGAAGCTCGATAACACACCCAGCCCCCCCCCAAAGAAAGACTCCAGTTTTTTCTGTTTTTCTTTGGTAGTTTGTCTCTGATTAATAGACAGAATGAGCAAGAAGCTGAAGAGGACTTTAACCCTTGACAGCTTCTATACAGATAGAGAGCAGACTCTAAATCCTGAGGAGACTAAAAACAGACAGTCCCCAGGTGATTCCCCAAAGGAGGAAATCATCTGTTCCTCAGCACAGATGAACCTCATAGAAGTGATTAAAAAGGCTCTCACAAGGGAGCTAGAAGAAAAATGGGGAAAGCAGAGTGAGGCTTGGCAAAAGGAGAGGAAGCTTGGGAAAAGGAGAGGGAGGCTTGGCAAAAGAGCCTGGAGAAGTCAGTTAAAGAGAGAGTGGATAAAGAAGTAAAATCCTTGAAAAATAGGATTAGTGAACTGGAAACAGAAAACAGCTCTCTAAAAAACAAAATTGGCGAAATGGAAAAAAATTCCACAGAACAAAAGAACTCAATTGGACAATTAGAAAAAGATTTTAAAAAAGTGAGTGAAGAGAATACTTCCCTGAAAATCAGAATTGAACAAGTGGAATTGAATGACTCGAGGAGACAAGAAGAATCAGTCAAGCAAATCCAAAAAAATCAAACAATGGAGAAAAATGTGAAATACCTTCTGGGGAAGACAACAGACCTGGAAAACAGATCCAGGAGAGACAATCTGAGAATCATTGGACTCCCAGAAAAACATGATGAAAAAAAGAGCCTGGACACTGTCTTCCAGGAAATTATCAAAGAGAACTGCCCAGAAGTCATAGGAACAGAGGAAAAAATAAACATTGAAAGGATTCATCGATCACCCACTGAAAGGGATCCTAAAATCAAAACACCAAGGAATATAGTGGCCAAATGCCAGAACCCTCAGATGAAAGAAAAAATATTGCAAGCGGCTAGAAAAACCCAATTCAAGTATCAAGGAGCCACAATAAGGATCACCCAGGATCTGGCAGCATCCACATTAAAAGATCGAAGGGCCTGGAATATGATATTCCGAAAGGCTAAGGAACTTGGTATGCAACCAAAAATAACTTACCCAGCGAGAATGAGCATCTTTTTCCAGGGAAGAAGATGGACATTCAACGAAGTAAGCGAATTTCATCTATTTCTGATGAAAAAACCAGAACTTAACAAAAAGTTTGATCTACAAATATAGAACTCAAGAGAAATGTAAAAAGGTAAAGATTAATCTTGGGAACTATATTTTGACTATATAGATGTATAAAGAATACATGTATACCTTGTTCTAGAAATTGATGTGGAAAGGACATTGTACCAGAAAAAGGGTAAAGTGGGGGTAGTACATCTCATGAAGAGGCATAGGAAACCTATTATATCTGAGAGAAAGAATGGAGGGGGATGAATATAGTGGGTATCTTACTGCCTTCAGAATTGGCTTTAAGTGAAAAATCTTAAGACATATTCAATCTATGGTGAAACTTCTCCCATCTCATTGAAAAGTGAGAAGGGAAAAGTGGAAAGGGAAGGAATAAGCTAAGTGGAAGGGAATACGGGAACTGGGAGGGAAAGGGGTAAGATAGGGGGAGGAACTCTAAGGCGGGGGGAGGGACACTAAAAAGGGAGGGCTGTGAGAAGCAAGGGGTGCTCACAAGCTTAATACTTGGAAGGGGGGGAAAGGGGAAAGAAGGGAGGAAAGCATAAACCGGGGTTAACAAGATGGCAAGTAATACAGAATTGGTCATTCTAACCATAAACGTGAACGGGGTAAACTCCCCCATAAAGAGGAAGCGGTTAGCAGAATGGATTAAAAGCCAGAATCCTACAATATGTTGCTTACAGGAAACACACCTGAAGCGGGGAGATACATGCAGGTTAAAGGTAAAAGGTTGGAGCAAAATCTACTATGCTTCAGGTGAAGTCAAAAAAGCAGGGGTAGCCATCCTGATCTCAGATCAAGCTAAAGCAAAAATTGATCTAATTAAAAGAGATAAGGAAGGGCACTATATCTTGCTAAAGGGTAGCATGGATAATGAAGCACTATCTATATTAAACATATATGCACCAAGTGGGGTAGCATCTAAATTCTTAAAAGAGAAACTAAGAGAGCTGCAAGAAGAAATAGACAGTAAAACTATAATAGTGGGAGATCTTAACCTTGCACTCTCAGAATTAGATAAATCAAACCAGAAAATAAATAAGAAAGAAGTCAAAGAGGTAAACAGAATACTAGAAAAGCTAGATATGATAGATCTCTGGAGAAAATGTAATGGAGACAGAAAGGAATACACTTTCTTTTCAGCAGTTCATGGAACCTATACAAAAATTGACCATATATTAGGACATAAAAACCTCAAACTCAAATGTAGTAAGGCAGAAATAGTAAATGCATCCTTTTCAGACCACGATGCAATGAAAATTACATTCAACAAAAAAGCAGGGGGAAGTAGACCAAAAAATAATTGGAAACTAAATAATCTCATACTAAAGAAAGATTGGGTAAAACAGCAAATCATAGACATAATTAATAACTTCACCCAAGAAAACGATAATAATGAGACATCATACCAAAATGTATGGGATGCAGCCAAAGCGGTAATAAGGGGAAATTTCATATCTCTAGAGGCCTATTTGTATAAAATAGAGAAAGAGAAGGTCAATGAATTGGGTTTGCAATTAAAAATGCTAGAAAAGGAACAAATTAAAAACCCCCAGTCAAACACTAAACTTGAAATTCTAAAAGTAAAAGGTGAGATCAATAAAATTGAAAGTAAAAAAACTATTGAATTGATTAATAAAACTAAGAGTTGGTTCTATGAAAAAACCAACAAAATAGACAAACCCTTAGTAAATCTGATTAAAAAAAGGAAAGAGGAAAATCAAATTGTTAGTCTTAAAAATGAAAAGGGAGAACTCACCACTAACGAAGAGGAAATTAGAGCAATAATTAGGAGTTACTTTGCCCAACTTTATGCCAATAAATTCGACAATTTAAATGAAATAGAAAAATACCTCCAAAAATACAGCTTGCCCAAACTAACAGAGGAAGAAGTAAATATCCTAAACAGTCCCATCTCAGAAAAAGAAATAGAACAAACTATCAATCAACTCCCTAAGAAAAAATCCCCAGGACCAGATGGATTTACATGTGAATTCTACCAAACATTTAAAGAACAATTAACTCCAATGTTATATAAACTATTTGAAAAAATAGGGATTGAAGGAGTCCTACCAAACTCCTTTTATGACACAGATATGGTACTGATACCTAAACCAGGTAGGCTGAAAACAGAGAAAGAAAATTATAGACCAATCTCCCTAATGAATATTGATACTAAAATCTTAAATAAAATATTAGCAAAAAGATTACAGAAAATTGTCACCAGGATAATACACTATGACCAAGTAGGATTTATACCAGGAATGCAGGGCTGGTTCAATATTAGGAAAACTATTAGCATAATTGACTATATCAATAACCAAACAAACAAAAACCACATGATCATCTCAATAGATGCAGAAAAAGCATTTGATAAAATCCAACATCCATTCCTAATAAAAACACTTGAGAGCATAGGAATAAATGGACTTTTCCTTAAAATAGTCAGGAGCATATATTTAAAACCATCAGTAAGCATCATATGCAATGGGGAAAAACTGGAACCTTTCCCAGTAAGATCTGGAGTGAAGCAAGGTTGCCCACTATCACCATTATTATTTAATATCGTATTAGAAACACTAGCCTCGGCAATAAGAGCCGAGAAAGATATAAAAGGAATTAGAGTAGGCAATGAGGAAACCAAACTATCACTCTTTGCAGATGATATGATGGTATACCTAGAGAACCCCAGAGATTCTACCAAAAAGCTATTGGAAATAATTCATAATTTTAGCAAAGTAGCTGGCTACAAAATAAATCCCCACAAATCCTCAGCATTTTTATACATCACCAACAAAACCCAACAGCAAGAGATACAAAGAGAAATTCCATTCAGAATAACTGTTGATACCATAAAATATTTAGGAATCTATCTACCAAAGGAAAGTCAGGAATTATATGAGCAAAATTATAAAAAAGTCTCCACACAAATAAAGTCAGACTTAAATAATTGGAAAAATATTAAGTGCTCTTGGATCGGCCGAGCGAACATAATAAAGATGACAATACTCCCTAAACTAATCTATTTATTTAGTGCTATACCAATCAGACTTCCAAGAAAATATTTTATTGATCTAGAAAAAATAACAACAAAATTCATATGGAACAATAAAAAGTCGAGAATCTCAAGGGAATTGATGAAAAAAAAATCAAATGAAGGTGGCCTAGCTGTACCTGATCTAAAATTATATTATAAAGCAGCAGTCACCAAAACCATTTGGTATTGGCTAAGAAATAGATTAGTGGATCAGTGGAAAAGGCTAGGCTCACAAGACAGAATAGTCAATTATAGCAATCTAGTGTTTGACAAACCCAAAGCCCCTAACTTCTGGGAAAAGAATTCATTATTTGATAAAAACTGCTGGGATAATTGGAAATTAGTATGGCAGAAATTAGGCATGGACCCACACTTAACACCATATACCAAGATAAGATCAAAATGGGTCTATGACCTAGGCATAAAGAACGAGATTATAAATAAATTAGAGGAACATAGAATAGTTTATCTCTCAGACTTGTGGAGGAGAAAGAAATTTGTGACCAAAGATGAACTAGAGACCATTACTGATCACAGAATAGAAAATTTCGATTACATCAAATTAAAAAGCCTTTGTACAAATAAAACTAATGCAAACAAGATTAGAAGGGAAGCAACAAACTGGGAAAACATTTTCACAGTTAAAGGTTCTGATAAAGGCCTCATTTCCAAAATATATAGAGAACTGACTCAAATTTATAAGAAATCAAGCCATTCTCCAATTGATAAATGGTCAAAGGATATGAACAGACAATTTTCAGAGGATGAGATTGAAACTATTACCACTCATATGAAAGAGTGTTCCAAATCATTATTGATCAGAGAAATGCAAATTAAGACAACTCTGAGACACCACTACACACCTGTCAGATTGGCTAAGATGACAGGAAAAAATAATGATGAATGTTGGAGGGGATGCGGGAAAACTGGGACACTAATGCATTGTTGGTGGAGTTGTGAACGAATCCAACCATTCTGGAGAGCAATCTGGAATTATGCCCAAAAAATTATCAAAATGTGCATATCCTTTGATCCAGCAGTGTTTCTATTGGGCTTATATCCCAAAGAAATACTAAAGAAGGGAAAGGGACCTGTATGTGCCAAAATGTTTGTAGCAGCCCTGTTTGTAGTGGCTAGAAACTGGAAAATGAATGGATGCCCATCAATTGGAGAATGGCTGGGTAAATTGTGGTATATGAATGTTATGGAATATTATTGTTCTGTAAGAAATGACCAGCAGGATGAATACAGAGAGGCTTGGAGAGACCTACATGAACTGATGCTAAGTGAAATGAGCAGAACCAGGAGATCATTATACACTTCGACAACGATATTGTATGAGGACATATTTTGATGGAAGTGGATTTCTTTGACAAAGAGACCTGAGTTTCAATTGATAAATGACGGACAAAAGCAGCTACACCCAAAGAAAGAACACTGGGAAACGAATGTGAACTATCTGCATTTATGTTTTTCTTCCCGGATTATTTATACCTTCTGAATCCAATTCTCCCTACGCAACAAGAGAACTGTTCGGTTCTGCAAACATATATTGTATCTAGGATATACTGCAACATATCCAACATATAAAGGACTGCTTGCCAACTAGGGGAGGGGGTGGAGGGAGGGAGGGGAAAAAAAAATCGGAACAGAAATGAGTGTCAATATAATGTAATTATTAAATAAAAAATTTAAAAAAAAAAATAAAAAATAAAATAAATAAAAAATAAAATGTGAATTTGTCCCCTGGAAGGCTTCTCTTCAAGAGAGCCACAAGCTACTTTCCATATGGATTTATCCTGCCCGTAGGTCTTGGCTCTGACCGTTGAAGTCTTTAGAGGCAAGAAGGGGGTACTGTAGAGCCCTTGCCCAGGGATCAGGAAGGCAAGTTCCAATCCGATCTCAGGCTCTATTGGTGTGACACTGGGAAAGTCACCCTATCTTATTTCCCCCGTTGTTTCAGTTTTTTAAAAAATGGGCATAATCGTGGCATCTACTTTGAGATTGTTGAAAGGATGAAATGTGATGATTTGGAGAATAAATGCATATTCCCCTGTCCCTTCCCTTCTTTTCTTAACATTTCCAGTGAAATCCTCAGCTAAAGTTCTGACTTGATGAGAATAGACACCACAAGAGCCCTCAAACTGCTGGGAGGTCAGGAAGCCTTTTTCTACAGCTCTTGCTTTTTTGCTCCTTTATCTTCTTTCTGGATCCCAACCTTTTAGGAAATCTGAAATACTCTGACTGCTTTTTTTCCCCACCCTCCCATCCTATCTTCTTCCCCTCCAGCTTTAATGTAAAAATCTTCATCCTTAGGAGAAGGAACTTTTTTGAAAGAGATGAGAGACACTTGAGCAGACCAAGTCCAGCAGGGGGCTCTTTGTGTTTGGGAGATAAGTTGAGAAACCACAGCCTTAGAAGGCAACCCCCCCACCGACAGCTCTTTTGCCTTTCAGTTGCTGTGCTGCATTCTGGGCTTGGGACTGATGTGTGCAGATGTGCGGAAAGATACTCAGACCCGCAGTGGTTGGAGCAGGAGAGCTTTAGGCTCCACCACTTAATTAGCCGCATTGCTTTGTGTTTTCACATCCTGAGAAAAAAGAAAATCAAAATAATACCAAACTAGATGACATTTGGAATACGTGCATGCTGCCTTCAAAAACAAAATTATGTTAGGAACACGTTCCGTAACAAAGGTCTTCTGGCACGGAAATGGAAAATTCTGGCTTTAGAGTTCCCAAGAACAACTCATGTGCTAAGAAAAGACCAGGATGCAACATTTTATCTAGCTTCTTCTGGACAGAGGTGATGAATCCCAGAATGAGAAGCGTGTGCATTTTAGGACTGGACAATGTGGAGATTTAATTTGTTTGATTCTGTATATTTATCACAAGGTTTTGTTTTTCTTTTTTTTCCCCAGTGATGTGGGAGAAGGGTGGAGAAGAAATGAAAAAGAAGTGCTTGAAAAAGAAAGAAAAGAAAAAGTAAAATTAGAATTCATGTGAAAGGTTAATCTAATAGTGAGAGCCACATTGACCATTAGCTTAACCTTTGGTGACAATTAGTCAACATTACTCTAGGCAAAATCACCAAAATAATTTTAAAAGCTCACCTTTAACAACTCTCCATCTTACCTTTGGAGTCTTTCTATCCTATATCTCCTGGTACCTTAGATCCTCTTGTGCCCCAGATTGCTCTCCCTTAGTCTTAAGTGTCTCATACATCCAAGCTTGTTCTCCTCTACAAACTCACTTCCCAATGACAACGGCAATAATAGGTATAGAACAATTTATTAATCAGCTAGCAAACATACATTAAGCACCTACTAAGGGTAGGCCCTGTGCCAAAGATTGATGATACAAATATAAAGCAAAGCAGCCCCTGTCCTCAGAGAGAAAATATAAACAGACACTCAATATACAAGCAAAAAGTAACATGGGGAAGAGAATATAGGTGGGTTCTGAAAGCAAGGGGAAGAAGAAAGGCTTTATGTAGAAAGTGATGCTTGATCTGGAACTTGAAGAAAAGAGATAATTCCCCACATATGTAGTTTATTCACTACACAGACACGAGAGTGTGCAACAGCAGCATGCTGATGGCAACAAGCATAATCAAGCTTAGTGAATTGGTGAGTGATTATTCAGCAGCAGTCCTGGCAGGCAGCAGCAACCCTCCATGGGAAAGTGGCCAGGCGGGTTCTGGAGACTTTCAGTAGCCTCTTCCAGTGGTTCCATCTCAACTGTGACATGTGAAATTCATTTCCCTGGGAACCAGGAAGGCAGATGTCACGATGTCCCTTTGAAGTCATTCCAGCGTTCCGAGGGAAATCAATTTTAAATTCTATTCTACAATATTTATTTGTAAGGTTGTGCCATTTGATAACTCTTCAGATGATCTTAGGGTATGCTTGTCAACACACAGACTTGAGTCTCTCTTTCTGAAAGCTGCTGAACAACCAGATTTATGCCAATCTGGTTACTGAGAATATACCAAGAATACTGACCCAGAACATATGGAATCCAAAGAGAATAAAGGAAATCACTACCCAAGAAGCACCTGGCAAATCTGGTGATACTGCAGAAGGACCTTTTTTTCACCTTATCTAGATGGAAAGATGATTTTAATTGGATCACTTAGAATCTTTTTAAGGCAAAACCTGGAAAAGATATTTTGTTCTCTCTATAAGACATGAGCTTATTTTCTGTTTACTCTGAGACAAAGTATGAATGAGTATTTTTGTATAAATGAATTCTCATATTTTAAGCAAACAAAGGAAAAAATTTACATATTTACTTGCAGTTCTGGCTCCCGTATTCATTTTCTATAAATCTAAATTATAAATAAATATGTATAGTGCCATAGCAGATGCATGCTTAAAGCTACAGAGACAGAAACAGTTGTGTGTTCCAAAGTCAGATGAAAACAATCCAACACAAAGGAAGCTAAAGAAAATCTTATTGAAAATGATCGCCTTGATTATTTTGTGATGAGGACAGATCCTCAAAAGCTCTTTGGTACAAAGACAGAAAATGTAGCAAAGTATTGATCGTATAACTCAGAGATATGAGGGCATTTCAAAAATAAGACATATGGAAGGAAGGATGGAGGAAAGGAGGGAAGGAGGGAAGGAAGAAGGGAGAGAGGAGGGAGGGAAGGAGAGAGAGGAAGAGGAAGGGAGGAAAGAAGAATGGAATGAAAAGGGAAGGAAGGGAGGAAGGAAGGAAGAGAGGGAAGGAGGGAGGGAGAGAGGGAGGAAGGGAAAGGAGAAACTATGAAATCTTATCTGAGTCCTGAAAAGTAGTAATAGATCTCCTGCATTCTTTTTCCGAGGTTTTTTTTTTCTTTTTCTCCATTGTATGTAAAAAATTAACATTAAAAAAAGTGTTTCAAATTCTGTCTCTCTTTACTTTCCATCCCTTGTTAAGGCAAGCAATTTTGTATAGATTATACATGTGAAGTCAGTTAAAATATATTTTCATATTAGCTGTATTACAAAAAGAAAATACAGATCAAAAATAATAAACAAAGAAAACCCAAGATAAAATGAAGTTTAAAAATAAGTTTCTATCACCATTCAGACTGTTCTTTCATTGCAGGTAGATCACATTTTTCATCCTAAGTCCTTCAGAATTGCCTTGGATGATTATATTTCTTTTTTTTAAATTTTATTTTATTTAATAATAACTTTGTATTGACAGAATCCATGCCAGGGTAATCTTTTACAACATTATCCCTTGCACTTGCTTATGTTTCGTTTTTTCCCCTCCCTCCCTCCACCCCTCCCCAAGATGGCAAGCAGTCCTATACATGTTAAATATGTTGCAGTATATCCTAGATATAATACACATTTACAGAACCAAACAGTTCTCCTGTTGCACAGGGAGAATTGGATTCAGAAGGTAAAAATAACTCGGGAAGAAAATCAAAAATGCAAATAGTTCACATTCGTTTCCCAGTATTCCTTCTTTGGGTGTAGCTGTTTCTGTCTATCATTTATCCATTGAAACTCAGTTAGGTCTCTTTGTCATAGAAATCCACTTCAGATGATTATATTTCTAAAAAATAGCTAAATCATTCACAGCTAATCATTGTACAATGTTTCTGTAACTGTGTACAATGTTCCCCTGGTTCTGCTCACTTCACTTTGCATCTGTTCATACAAGTTTTTTCAGGTTTTTCTAAAATCATCCTGCCCATTATTTTTTATAGAACAATACTATTCGATTACAATCATATACCACAACTTATTTAGTCATGCCCCAATGGATGGACATCCTCTCAATTTCTAATTCTTTGCCACCGCAAAAAGAGTTGCTATAGATATTTTTGTACATGTAGGTCATTTTCCTTTTTTCTTTTCTTTTTTAAAATCTCTTTGGGACAGAGAGCTAGTAATGGTATTGCTGAGTATGCACAGTTTTGTAGTCCTTCGGGCATAGGTCCAAATTTCTTTTAGAATGATTAGATCCTTTCACAAGTCCACCAACAGTACATTAGTGTTCCATTTTTTCTACATCCCCTTCGACTTTTGCCATTTTCCTTTATTGCTGGTGTGAGATGGGACTTCAGAGTTGTTCTAATTTGTACTTCTCCAATCAATAATGATTTGGAGCCTTTTTCATCTCCTGCAAGGTTAAGAAATGCCTCGAATGAAGCAGAAATGTCATTTTTAAAGTTAATGAAAAATGACCATGGTGCCGACTCATTGTGGATTTCATTAGAAAACTTTAGGTACCGACTGTCTCCAGAGTTCTAGGGATATTAAAAGAAGTGACTTTGTTCTGCCCCTGTCAAAAATTATTAGTCATCTTCTGTTTCTGGCCCCCTTCTCCGCTTACAGGATCCCTCTCCTCAGTCTTTACGGGACTAAAGCTGGAGATGCTTTGCATGCTAAATGATGTTTATCTCTGATTACATTAACTAAATGGTAAATATCACTCTGAGGATGGCCCAATCAAATTCCCCTGGAAACTCTTTAAGGCTGAAGGATAATTGAGATGATACCTGTAAAACTGCTGAGTGTCAACAGTACAATTCCTTGAAGTTAATTAAATCTGTTGAAAATTAAAGCCAATGGGATGTGTCTATAAAGTAAGGGTCCTTGCTTTAGGAAGTATTTCCTTCTTATACAAACAGACCAGAACTCCTGCATCTGAATGTGTTGGCCTGGAAAGCAGAAATCTTTGGAGGAAACTAGATGGTGTAGGAGGGTTTAGAACACTGGGTTTAGAGTAAGGACAGACCCAAGTTCAAATGTGACCGCAAATAGTTACTAGCTGTATGACTCTGGGCAAGTCACCCTATGTCGGCCTCAATTTCCTTGGCTGTAAAATAAGAAAAATAATAGCATCTCATTTTCCAAAGGAGCAAAAAAAAAGAATTTTAGTAAAGCTCTTTTTAAACCTCAAATCCCCTATAAATGTTACCTAGAAGTATTATTAATAGTAATAGTAACTGAGGTCTTTCTTATGTTGTAAGGTACAAAAACAAAAATGAAATAAACCCTGACCTCAGGAGCTTACCTTAAAAAGGGTTGAGCCCCAAAACTAGAGTCAGAAAGATGTAAGTATCAAATGCAGTCTCAGATACTTACTGGCTGATCTCTGTTTACATCAGCTTTCTCATTGTAAAATGGGAGTTAATAGTAGGATTTCCCTCTTAGGGCAATGAGGACCAAATGAGGAAATAATTGTAAAGCACTTAGCACAGTGCCTGCCATATGTCTAGCACATAGCAAGTGCTAGAGAATGTCAGTTATTATTTTATTAATATCATTATGTACATAAATAAGTTGGCACAAAGCACATACAAAATAAAACAAAATAATTTTGAGTCATTAAACAAATTAAATACTGATAACTGAGTGGATTGGGAAGGATATGGAATAGAAGGTAACATCTAATAATACATTGAAGGATTCTAAATAGTAAATATAAGTAAAAATAAGTAAATAAAAGTAAAAACTTCAGAAAACTAAATAGCTACTATGGACATCCCTCTCCTCTTCCCTTTGGAGGATTATTCTAATTAGACTAGAAGTTTAAACAAACTTTCTTCAAGAAAATATACATTAAGAATTCATCATAATGGTTACTTTTTTGGAACACACAGAGACAGAAACAAAGAAAGAGTGGGGGGGAAGGGACAGAGACAAAGGGAAGAGGGAGAGTGACAAAGGGGAAAGGAAGAAGGAGAAGGAGAGAGAAAGACAAGAGAGAAAAGAGAGTGAGAGACAGTGACACATACATATAGAGAGACAGAGAGGAAGACAGAAAGAGATGCAGAGAGAGAGAGAGGGGTGGGGAAGAAAGGAAAGAGAGAGAGAATGAGAGAGAGAGAGAATGAATATGAATGAGAATGAGAAACCTTGGCAATCTTCCCCTGTTTTCTCCTGCCTAGCTGCTTTGGTTATTAAAATGGCTAGGCTCCGTGACATATGACCATAATGGGGACATTTCTGCCCCTATCACATACTCTATAATGCACCAAGATTTTAATCATCTCAGACATGGGGGGCATCTTATTCAGACTATGAGAGTTATGAAGAGAGAGACACTCATTAGGAACAGAAGCAAATGAGCTCCAATTAAGCTGTCTTTTCCCCCTCTTCTTTCTGGCAAATTATCAGCATCTCCTATGGGAACCTGCCTAAGTGAGGGCTACAGCACAACCCAGCACACTTCATACAGACATTAGGATAAGCCTTGTACAGGTATGACACCCAATTAATTTCTGATTCCCATCACCTTTCATAGGCAGCAGCTTAGTAGTGTTCAGAGGCAGGAATCTCTTTGTACAATATTTTCTGAGATAATTACTTAATAGAATCCAAAGATTCTACAGTTTAGAACTTCTTAGTAGACTTCAGACAGCAATTGTAGAGTTTTTTTTTTCCTTTTATTTCTTTGGGAAGGTGATCCTCTCAAAAGTTCTATTCAGTGAAGAAATTTGAGTCTAGTCTTCCTGGTCATTTCATTGTTCACAGTTGACATTAATTAGGCTCCTCAGATCAGCTTTCTCCTGCTGATGTTTTCCCTTCAGTAAATATTTAAGGAGAAATAGCTCTCTGGGGATAGGATGGGTTAGGTCTCCAACCTGTGCTTATATGTTCTCTTCGGTCTGATTGACCCTGGAAAGCCAGGGAAGCATCCCCAGGAAAATCAGCTGACCTGCTTTCCATGACATCTCTGTTAGAAGAGGAAGTTGCTGTGAACAATTCTTAGCTAAGAAGATGACCTTTCTTAGGACGATCTCATACATGCATTTTCACCATGTAAGTCACCTAGTATTTTGGAAATATCTACTCTGGGCCAGAGTTTGACACTGGGAACACAAGAATAATGATCTTAAGAAAGCTACTCTCAAAGGCTCACTGGGAGGACCACTGAGAGACTTGTTTTTATTCCCTTCACCACATCTTACTGATCTGTCAAATGTAGGATTCATACTATACTTTTATAGCTAAGCTCCCTTTGCTATTTAGTAATAACCAATTGGTTCTTTTAAACTTTGAATTATTAACAAGACAACGAGAAAATAGAATTAATATCTGCACAATGAGAAAGGTTTCTAGTCTGCCAGGATTTTTGAGGACATGATCTGAGAAAGACCCTAAGTGCCTAATCATATTTGAAACTCTATTTTCAAAGATTTCTCCTAAGCCTCTATGATAAGTGGACTGTCATTTATAGGCTGCTTACAGTGTCTCTTGGAGTGACCTTATACTGCTCCCAGCAGTTGTACACATCTGGCTCACTGGTAGAGGAACAGGGCAAAGGAGAAAAGCTATTATTCAAGTGGAAAAGTGTTCCAGGTGGAAGCAAGGATAGTCTAGAAAACTCCAGGGTAAGCAAGAAGGTAGAACTGATGATAAGAGCTACAAAAATAGAAGCACTTTTCTAAATCCTAATTTTGAAGTTATTATTGAGTCAGTCATGTCTCTCTGCGACCTCATTTGAAATTTTCTTGGTAAAGATATTGGAGGGATTATCCATTTCCTTCTCCCACTCATTTTACAGATGAGGAACTAAGGCAGAGTTAAGTGACTTGCCCTGGCTCATACAGCTAGAAAGTGTTCTGAGGTCAAGTTTGAGCTCAGCTCCTCCTGCCTCCAGGGTCAACATTTTATCTTTTCTATCCACATGGATGTTTTTTCAAGCTGTTATCTTATCTCTTGCTTCTTTCCCATCAAACTTTCTAGCTATTCTATAGTATTTATTATTATTGGTCATTCTGTGCTTCCTAAAACTTGCCACTGCTCTGACATCCATGACATGATAATTCCCTAATACTTCTACTTCAAAAGCTATTCTTTCTTTTTCACCGACATTCATTTTGTCCTCTGAATAGAATCATCGTCCAGCATTCTATTTTCACCCTTCTTCGTTCCTTTCAATATACACTTTGGGTAGTCATTATTCCTCCTCCTCTAATATTGGCTAAACCTGTGTCACCACGGTTATCTTATTTTTCAACTTGGCAATTGCCAAGTGTTAGTTGCCTAAAACATTCTCATTTTGGAAGCTTGATTGCATCAGTTAAGTTTTTCATTGAAATTGTAATAATCATGGCTGATATTGTTTCCAACACCCATTTCCCATGTCTGAGATTCAATTAGACACTTAAATGTGTCACGTTGAAGATAATTTATTTGCTTGAAACATATTTTCCTAACTTTTAGTATTTTTGTCTCCTG
Source organism: Antechinus flavipes (assembly GCF_016432865.1). Classification (NCBI taxonomy): domain Eukaryota; kingdom Metazoa; phylum Chordata; class Mammalia; order Dasyuromorphia; family Dasyuridae; genus Antechinus; species Antechinus flavipes. The sequence goes on along the minus strand of NC_067403.1, from coordinate 11,786,088 downwards.
TTAATTTTTACTTTTGCTTTAAAAACTCAGTAGTTTGTATACTGATAACTAATTTAGTAATGACTTCCACATCAATGTTTTCTGTCTGTTAAAATACATGAATCTTTTTTTGTGTGTCATTATTATTATTAAGCCTAAGAACCTTTTAATTCTTTCCAGATTCACTTATGTATAGAGAGAAAGTTTCTTTGTGATTCAGAAGTCTTTGTCCTTTTGTGTTCCTTATTCTTGAACTATAGTCCCAATGCATTTTTTATTGGTCTCCTTACTTATCCCCACCTGGGCATTGAAGTCATCAGGTATCAAATATATATTGCTTTAATTTGAGAGTCTTCTTGAGTTCTTAACAGATTTTCTTTATATCTTCATCCTTAGCAACATATGTTCACCCATAAGCTGTATGAAAATGGCAATATGAAATGATCCCACAAAATGTTTTTATTGTTTCTGTATATGTGATCAAACTTAATCAGCCTATCCTGTTATTTGTCTGTTCAAGGAGAACTTATGATCCATTGAATAATTTAGCCACACCTTCTTCCTGGTTTTCTTGTCATTTACATGAGAATGTATATACATATGGATATATGGATATATATTTGTATGTATGTGTATATATATATATATATATATAATATGTTTATTAAGATTGATACATTTTACTTCAGTACCTTATCCACTTGTTGGTCATTATACAAGGGTCTTACATTTGAAGTGCCTGTAGTCAATTTAATGTTCATAGTTGATCAAAAAACATATAATTTTAACCCTTTATGCCTTCTTTTCTACCATTATATTACCATCCCTTTAAAACCAGAAGAGAGTCTCATAAAATGAAGATTATTTTTTTTATTTTACTGTTTTTCATAGGTTACCATGCAAAAAGAACTCCTCACCAAGTGGCCAGCCGATAGTGATAAGTTCCTCTATACTGTTTGTCTAGCCTTCCAAATGCAGATACTGTCTGCACTTTTATTATTTTTATTTATCTAAACACTTTAGTTCTTTTTTTTTTTAGATTCTAATTTCCTTGAGGATGACATCCATGTCTTAATCATTGTTGTATATCATATACCACTCACTATGGTGCTTTACCTTTAAAAGGTGTTCAACAAGTATTCATTGAATGAATGCCCCATTTTATATGGGTTTTTGTCTATTTAAGAAAAATATGTAGCTGTAACATAGAAGGCAAATCAAAATGTCCACTCTGAGCGTGATACGTGCCATTCATCTAAGCCGAGAAAAAGATGTTTCTCAAAACTTCTAGCTGTTTTGTATTCATTCTGTTACCTTTCCAGATAATCATTGCACAATAATCAACCAGACTTAAGAGAACATGAGAAATATATTCCTATCAGAGCAAAGAGACAATTTCTTATCGACTTTTTTAAAAGTTTTTTTTTAATTTTGTTGTGCCTTTAATTTTACATGATTATAATTTCCTGATCTGCCCACTTGTTGCTCAAACTCTACCTATAACAAAGATAAAGAATTAAAGCCACTAGCACAGGTATTGCAGCTGATAGTACCTGCTGCAGCATTCTATGCTCTCAGTCCCCCACATCTATACGCAGAACAGGCAGTGCTTCTACTGTTCTCCAGAACCAAGGTTGGTTAATACAGTCAATCTGAATCAAGCCTCTGTGATGTTCTCGCTTACTTTATTGTAATCATCACTCTCCTGGTCCTTTCTGCTTATTTTACTTTGTATAAGTTTATAGAAGTCCTGCCATATTTCTCTGTCTTCATCCTATTTATTGTTTCTTACAGTCCATGGGGATTCTGTTATGTTCACACAACACGATTTGTTCAGGGGTACACACAGATGGATGGTGACTCACTTTGTTGCTCTGTCATGTCATTTACTGCTATTTTTTGCATGGTAGATTGTAAGCTCAGAATTAAGATCAGGACTCTGTCATCAATGTCCATTTTATTTAGGTGCAGGTAGTTATATGTGAACAGGCTTGTTAAAACAGGAATGGATAGAAAAATAAAGCTTATCTAAGTTATAAGTATTGTCTTGGCTAATCTCAAATGTTCTCACCCTTGCTGTTTCTCAATCTTTTATTTTTCTTGTTCAAGTCCTTTGACTGAAAATTCCTCCAAAGACATGATACCTATAGAAGGATACCAGCTAGCTAGAGGCACTATGGGCTCTGAACCACCAGAAAAAGTGGATGATTGCATTCCCAAAGGTGGGGCTCCCTAGTTGGATTTCTAGTTGAAATCTAAAACTTCCCTAACACGCACTAATAAAGAAAAATTTTAAACTCTTTGTGCTACTCAGAATATTTGGAGAACCCATAAAATCTTGACTTTCCTTCCAGCTATTGTTTGAGGAAAAAAAGAGGGAAAAGTCTGCACATGCTTTTTTTTTTTTTCTTTTTTTTTAAATAAGTATTCAACTTTCACTTGGCTTTCTAAGCTTGTCAATTATTGAAGGTTCAAAGAATTTCTGCAGCGGAGTATGGGAAGTCTTCCAATGAAATACAATTCATTTTCTGCCTCAAATATTCAAATTATCACAAAGAAATGTAAAGCCCATTTCTCTGCATTTCTAAAGTATAATTCCCTTCCACTTTGATGACACCCACAGGAAATTCGAAAGCTGTGTCTTAAACCAGCTGAGCTTTTCCCCAAACCCATGGAGCTGGAATTGAGACCCAGGTTCAGAAAGGCCATTCACTTCTGTCAGTATATCGAAGGGGCCACAACCAGTTCATGCGTTATTTTAAGCCTTCTCATGACACAGTAGGCTACATTCTACTTTGTGTCTCTGCTTCAACCCCTGAAAGTAAGTTTAGAAAGGCTTATTAATTCTGAGACGCCATTAGAGTTCTCCTTTTCAAAGCGTGAGCCAGGAAAGGGTCTTCTAGGTCAGTGTTTCCCAACCTGAACTACACTGTGGACTGGTAAAAATAACTCAATTATAATAACTATTATAATAACTCAATTAAAATAACTCTACCGAGGAATGAACTGCCCTCCACAACTTTTTCTTAGCCACTCTCCTCAGCTCAGAGGGCAAGAACTGGGAGTATGTGAGAAGGAAAGAACAAAAGGAAGGAGGAATGAAAAAGAGGAGGAAGAGAGGGAGGCTTTCGTTAAGTCTTATCAAGTAAGAACTTTTGTTTAATGAGATAGAATTTTCTGCAGATTGTACTACACTGAACTGGGGGAATATGTGTGCAGTTCTCCTATAGTAAATATTGCTTTTAATATCACAATACCTGTTTTTATGACAGACCTGAATTAACATATAATTACTTTATATGACAAAATGAAAAGCAGAGTCAGACATCTTAATCATTGCCCTGCCCTTTCAAATTTTGGTATTCAGATCTGCATGCATTTCAAATGACCAGGCCAGAGTACAACAGGAATATAGCCACCTTATCTTAGAACCTATATCTCTCTCAATGTAGCACAAGCTCCCATTTTATTTTTTGCCTGCTACAACCCACTACTGACTCATTGAACTTGTATCTACAAGAAAAGCATTAAAACCCCAAATCTTTTTCATACAAAGTGCTAATTATACCTCCCCAACGCTCTATTTGTAAAGTAAGTTGATTGTTTGGACCAAATGACAAAATTTTACATTTACTCCTATTGAATTTCATTTTATTAGAGATAACCTAATATTTTACCCAAACCATTAATAAAAAACAAGGCAAACTCTGCCATATGGGACATCTTGCCAATTTCATGCTGAACCATTAGTACCTATTACCTCTTTTTGTCTGACCATTTATTTAACCAATTGCATTTCCATTTAATTGAAATATGAAAGAGTCCACATCTCTCCAATATTTCTACAAGAGACTGTATCAAATGCTTTCCAAAATCTGAGTAGACTGTATCTGCAGCATTCTCCTAATCTACTCATTTAATAACACTGTCAGAAGTGGAAATAATCTAAGTCTTGGCTGACCTATTCTTGACGAAGCCAGTGTAGATCTTTGTAACCATTGGTACCTTTCCTTGATGGTTTCTGGCATCCCTGGAAGGATCCATTTCTTTTGCCAATAATCATATTCAAAACCATTGGCTTCTAGTCAATTCCTTTTTTTAAAAGTGAGACATTTGTCTTTCTCCAGGTCTGATGACTGACCAAATCCTGGGCTATGCTTATTATACTTCACTGCCTCTGTGTCATATGAGACAGGCTTTAAGGGAATTAGAGAAACCCTTTCAGGTGACTTCAGAAAGCTTATTATAGGACCAGACTACACCAGAGAAATAGGAATTCAGTTTAAGGAATTGAGTGTGTGAAAGTAACCATTTCAGAGTTGTACAGATGTCCTGATAGGCAAATAAATTTCTTCTATAGGAATTTCCCATAGCAATTGTAAGATTATAAGATTTATAATTATAATAGACCTAGACTCATCAAGTCTGAGAGCACCTAGCCTTAGTCTGTGTCATCAGTCTTTATGGCAGCCTGTAAAACCTATACAACCCTTCTCAGAAACATGTTTTAAATGCATAAAATAAAATGCTTTGTAATTCAAAGGAATTAATTAGATTCGGATACAGTTATCAAAATATGTTTTTAAGTTGATATATCCCAAATTAAGGAACTCTAATTTGGTACAATCTCTTCAATTTAGTTATAAATATATAACTTCAGATAGATTTCTCCTGACCATTTGATATAGCAAATAATTTTTGAAGACATTTCAGCAAAATGAATCAATATAGCGAGTGATTCTGGCACTTTATGCAATGTTCTGAATTCATGCTTCCTCACTTCTACAACAAAATCAGTTAATCGGGAAACACTTACTAAGTACTAGAATCTTTACTAAGTACTGGACATACAAAGAAATAGGAAAATCAGCTCTATCCTCAAAAAGATTACATTCTAATTGTGAAGACATTAATAATTTGATACCTGCATGCTATTTGCAGAAAGCTAATCTCAAAAACAAGGTACCAGCAGCAAGAAAGATTGGGAAAGACTTTGTACAAAAAGTAAAATTTTAACTGCATCTTGAAGGGACTCAGGGAGAAAAGAGGTAGAATATCTCAAGTAGATTCACACTCTGGGAAATTCCAGACCTGCCAGGTATTTTGGCTTGCTCTATACAAGTTTGGTTTGTCTTTATCATCACCTTTAGAGAGCTCTAAATCTGAAGGAGGAGTCATCGTCTTTCCTTGGAATCATCATGGAAGAACCAGTTCTACATTCAATGATGATGATGATCATTATTAATAACTATTATTATTATCAGCATAAATGAGGAGATATATTTTCTCATCTCTTCTCTAGGCTAAAGTTTGGTCATAATAATTACAAAACATTATTTTATTTGTTATTTCTGTTTTTCCATTTAAATAGTTCCAATCAGTGTATGTATTTCTTTCCTGATTTTGTTTACTTCACTCTGCATTGGGTTATATCTTCCTATGCTTCTCTAAATTCCAAATTCTTGTTTCTTTGCCCTCCTCCGCAAGTGACTCTATTTAATTACATTTATGTACTACAATTTGTTTAGTTTTTCTTCAGTTGGGGGTGGATCTAGATTGTTTTCAATTCTTTATTTAATATAAAAAACAAGAGTTATTGTGAATATCTGGTATATTTGTTACTTTTTCTCTGGCATTACTTTTTTGGCAATCTAATCTCTGCATTGAAAACTGTGGAGTTCTCATCTGTAGAAACTCCTGAAATGAGTTTCAGATGAAATTCCTGCTCTGGCTAACTCTTGTAAAATTCAAGGAGGAAATACATGTGCTCCTTTGTACCTATAATTGGAATATCCCCTCCCCCTAATATCTAATAGGACAGCCTATAAATAGATCACAATGCCTGGACTATCAAAATAAGTGCAAACATTATAGTTTATCAACTCTCTAGTACCAGGTGGTTTTATATGAAATCAATACCTGTGTAAATTGTATTCAAAGTAATTGCTTTTACGCATTTAATGGACTGATGCTAATGTCATATCCTTGGCCCACTTAGCCATAGAGTAGGGCTGATTTTCTACCTAGGGAGAAAGGCTCTGGCTATGGGCCACATAGAGCTTGAAGGGAAGACAAGGCCTTCAGATTTTCAAGGCTTTATGTGATTGGAATAGTAACAGCAGTTTGAATTTTCAGAGAGTAGGAGAATGCCTTGTACCCCTATTGTTACTGGGTAATTAGAATTGTAGATCCAGAAATGGCGGAGTCTTCAGGGACATCTAAGGCAAACATTTTATAGATAAGGCCACTGAGACCCAGAGACAGTGACTTGTAGAAAGTTATACAGCTACAGAGCCAATACCTGAATTCTGACTCCAAAGTTTATACTTATCATTTGCTAGGTTGGTTTTTTGTTTTTGTTTTACTTTTTATTTTTATTTTTTCTCACATACATATAAACAAAAAATAATGTTACTTTTGTGCTTTTAATCTATATTTTCCATTTAATAATAGTTTTTTCCAATTACATGTAAAGATAGTTTTCAACATTCATTTTTATAAGCTTTTGAATTCCAAATTTGTCTCCCTTCCTTCCTCCTCTCTCGTTCCCCAAGATAGAGAGGAATCTGATATAGATTACACATGTGCAATCAGATTAAACATTTCCACATCAGTCACATAGTGAAAGAAGAACGAAAACAAAGGGAAAACCACAAGCAAGTGAAGATAGGATTCTTTGATCAGCATTCAGACTTCCTGATTCTCTGGATATGGATGATATTTTCCATCATGAGTCTTTTAGAATTTTCTTGGATTAGTATATTTCTGAGAAGAGCTAAGTCATTCACAGTTAATCATTGTACAATATTGTTATTACTGAGTACACTCTTGTTTTGGCTCTTCTTATTTCACTTAGCATAAATTTATACATGTCTTTCCAGGTTCTTCTGAAGCCATCCTACTCATCATTTCTTGTAGCATAATAGTATTCCATCATAATCACATATCATAGTGTGCTCAGTCACTCCCTAATTGATGGGCATCCCCTCAATGTATAATGTTTTGCCATCACATAAATAAAAGTACATATATGTACTTTATTTTGTGGGGTGAAATCTCTTTTAGTATACAGACTTAGTAATGGTATTGCTGAATCAAAGGGTATCCAGTTTTATAGTCCTTGGGGCATAGTTCCAAATTGTTGTCCAGGATGGTTTGCATCAGTTCATAACTCCACTAACAGTGTGTATTACTGTCCCAATTTTCCCACATCCCCTCTAACATTTGTCATTTTCCTTATCTATCATATTAGATAATCTAATTATCTAATTAATTGTCGGGTGACTCCTCAAAGTTGTTTTAATTTGCATTTCTCCAATCAATAGGAATTTTGTGCATATTTATGATTATAGATTGCTTTGACTTCTTCCAAAAACTGCCAATTCATATCCCTTGATCATTTATTGAGGAAGGATTCACATTTTTATAAATTGGGCTCAATTCCCTGTATATTTGTGAAATGAGGTTTTTGTCAAAGAAACTTGCTGTAATATTTACCCCTGTGTTTCCTGGTACCCTTCTAAACTTTGCTACTTTGGTTTTGTTTAAGCAAAGCCTTTTAAATATAATGTAATCAAAATTAACCATTTTTCATCCTATGATGCACTCTGTATTTTGTTTGGTCATAACTTTTTCCCTCATCCACAAACCTGACCTTTTATATTTAAGTTATGTATGCATTTTTATCTCAGTACACAGTGTGAGATGATGGCCAACACTCAGTTTCTGCTTTCCCATTTTCCTAGCAATTTTGTCAAATAGTGAGTTCTTGTCCAAATTTTAGATCTTTGGGCTTACAGTAGCTGGCTATGGTCCTTTACTACTCTGTATGTACAATTCTAATAATTCACCGCTCTCTTTCTCAGCCAGTGACAGATAGTTTTTATTTATGAACACTTTGTAATACAGTTTGAGATCTGATACAGCTTAAGCCACTATTCCAAATAATTTTTAAATTGATTCTCTTAGTATACTTGATCTTCTGTTCTTGATTTCTGTTACAATTATTTATGATTCTACAAAATAACATTTTTGGTAATTTGATAGGTTTGGCACTGAATAAGAAAATTAATTTATATAGAATTGTTATTATTATTATATTGGTTTAGCCTAAGAGCAAGTAACATTTCTCCAATTGATTAGCTGACTTTATTTGTGTAAAAAGTGTTTTGTAATTGTGTTAGTACAGTTAGTAAATTTGGATAGGCAGGTAGATTCCCAAGTATTTTAAATTGCCTGCAGTTATTTTAAATAGATTTTCTCTTTTAATCTCTTTCTAGTGGAGTTTATTGGTAATATACAGAAATGTTGGTGATTTATGTGGGTTTATCCTGTAACTTTGCTGAAGAATTATTTCAAATAGTTTTTTAGTTGAATCTCTAGGAATCTTATCATCTTATCATCTTCATAGAAATAGTTTTGATTCTTCATTGCTTATTTCAATATTTTCAGATTATTTAAATGAAGTCTAGTTTTCCTCCTTATCTCTTTTAATTAGGTCTATTTTTGTTTTTTTCTTTTGACTGAGACCAAGATTGCTACCCCTTCCTTTTTGTTTTAACCTCAGCTAAAACATAATAGATTTTGCTACAGCCCCTTACTTTTACTCTGTGTGTCTTTCTCTTTTTTCAGTTTTTTTTTTTTTTTTTTTTTGGTAAACATATGTTGTTGGATTAAGATCTTTAATCCATTTTGCTATCCACTTCCATTTTATGAGTAAATTCATCCCACTCACATTAATAGTTACAATTATTAACTGCGTATTTCCATTATCTCTCTGTCTGTATCTCTCTCTGTCTCTCTCATCTCAAAAGTCTGTTTTGCTTCTGATCACTACCTCCCTTACCCATCTTCTATAAGCGCCCTCTTACTTCCTTGTAGGGTAAGATAGATTGATATATTCAAGTGAATGTGTATGTTTTTTCCTCTTTGAGCCCATTAGGATGAGAGTAAGGTTTAAAAATTGCTCACACCCCCAATCTTCTCCTCTACTGTCACATCTCTTCCTTTCACATCTTTTTTATGTGACATATTTTTTAGTTTTCTCTCTTTTTCCTGGTGTTTTCTCACCCTTTAATTTTTTTAAAAATGATCCCATCACAATCATATCACATCCCTGCCCTCTGTCTACATATACTCTTTATGATTGCCCTAAGAAAAATAAAGTTCTTAGTAATTAAAATTATTTTCTCATATGGGGATATAAACATTTTAACTTTATTGATTCCTTATAATTTCTCTAATTTGTTAAGGAATTATTTTCTTTAGTGAGCTTTTGAACCTCCTTTTCAATTCATTCATTTTTATTTCCTGGGGAGTTCTATTCTTCAATAAAATGTTGTATCCTTTTTTCCATTTGTCAAATTCTGTTATTTAAAATGTTATTTTCTTTACCATTTTGTGCCTTTTGCCATGTTATTCTTTTTTCTTAATTGTCTTGTATTACTCTCATTTCTTTTTAAACATCTTCTTCTATTTTTATTTGAATTTTAAAATCCTTTTTGACCTCTTCCAATAATTATTTTTGGTATTGTGACCAATTTACATTTTCTTTGAGGTTTTGCATGTAGTTGCTTTGACAATATTATCTCCTTCTAGGTTTGTATCTTGATCTTCCCTGTCACTTCAGTAAATTTTATGGTCAGGTTCTTTGCTATTGTTATTTACTCATTTTCCAGCCTTTTTCCTGATTTTTATGTTAAAGTTGGGATCTGCTTGCAGTATTGTGGGAGCATTGGCTCAGACATTAAGAGATTCTTACTATTATTTTCAGAGCTATAATTTTTTTTGGATTCTTCCAAGATTGTATGATTTAAGAAGAGATCTGGTCATTGCTCTCCTGGTCTGTACTTTTGTCTTAACTCAGGAAGGGACCATGTTCTCCTATAGCCACTAGCACTAGCACTCCTCCTGAGACTATGACCAGTTCTCTACTCTCCTGCAGTTGCAATTGGTAATGCTCCCCTTTGCCTTAGAATTAAAACCAGGGTCCCTTTTCCACCATAGCTGAACACTTATCTCCACCCTGGAAACATGATCTAAGCCTCTGTGATTCTGTCCTGAACCTCTTGCCAGCAAAGAGTCCCTGCAATCTCCTTCTGATCCAGTTGTTTGATCCTACCACTCACCAGGGATGGGCTGAGTGCTGCTAAAGCTACTGACAGCCCCAATGCAGCCATGTCCACAATGTGGCCTGCGGTACCTGTACTGTAGTCTCAGAGTTGACTACCATCCTGGGGAGAGTGACCTTTCCTGCTGATTTTCGGTTCTCTTGGGTTGGAAAATTGTTTTACCCAAAGTTCTGTTGGTTCTGTCATTCCAGAATTTTATTTGAGATAGTAACAGAATGGTTTGGAGGGGGAATCATAAATGTTTGACTGAGTTCTTCTCTACTCCACCATCTTGATTCCCCTTCCTACTGATAATTTTTTGAATATAAGCTTTTTCTTAGATGGAAGAGTCACAATACTTAGTGAAATATTCAATTCTTTTGTCTATTTAGTATATAATATACTTTCTCGGAAATTAAATTAGATATAAAGTTACCATGTCATAGTACTAGACCCATAATACAAAAAGGATCAGGAAGAGTCAAAAAATTTATGTTCAAGTCTCAGCTCTCCCTCTTATTAGAGTTGTGTCAAGAAGCAAATCTCTTTGCTTCTCTGCATTTTCATTTCCAAGTGGGCAAAATCAAAATATTAGCCCATTTAACTTATCGCCAGATAGGCCATCTCCCATCTCAGGAGGAGTGCTAGTCCTTACCGTCTCTACCTGGAATTCACTCTTTTCCCTTTCATCATTCACATTCCTAGCTTCATTAACAGCTCAGCTCAAAGTCTACTTGGTACATAAAGCCTTTCTTAGCTCCACCCCCCAGTGGCTAGCGCTTCCCCCTCCAAAAAATTATCTTCTGTTTGTTTGGTAAATACTTATTTTGCATATTTGCTGTCTCCTCCTGTGGCATATGCACTCCCAGAGGGCAGGGAATTGTGTTGCTTTTTCTGGCATCCCTAGCATCGGCCCTGGTCCATAAGTATTGAATAAAGCTAGTTGGTTGAGTGATTGATAGCTCATGGGTTTTCTTTTGCTTTGTAAACCTCAAATCCCCAAGGCTTTCAAAGAAAATAATGACCTTAAAGCACTTTTTAAATTTTAAAGCACTATGTATATATCAATGATTGTTATTTTGTTGAATAAGCAATTTTATACCCATTATTATTATTATTATTGTATGAGCCTTTTTACATTCTGCCTTACCCTCTTATATAGTAGTAGAAATCATAATATTAATAATGATGATGATACTTTAAGGTTTGAAAGGTGCTTTATATAGGTTATTACCTATCAACCATCTTGCTATTACTATTTCCCATTTTACAGATGAGGAAACTGGGGGTAAAAAAAAAATTAGATGACTCATTCCAGACCAAGGATCTGTAGGAAACTGAGTTCCACCTAATCTAGTCCATTGTTCCAGTCACCACGTATAAATCCTGCAATCGTATTTGGCTGATAGGTTTTCCAGAGAGCCTGTTGTAAAGTACAGAAATAAGTCTGAAATAAGAAATTCATTCTGGAGCTTATAGTTTTCCTTTTGCCATAGGAAAATTGCATTGTTTTGTGCTTTAAAGGCAGAGGAAAACTCTACCACATCTAAATGACATCTTGAAAAATGAAATGTTGAGTGGTTTTGTGGGATTGAAAAGCACTAGATTTTTTTTTTCTGCCACATATGCCCAGTCTTCAACTCACAATAAAGTCATGTCTCCAAAGTTCATTTGCGAACAATTTTGTCTTTGGAAGTTAGAATGTGTCTAAGTAGAAACAATGGTACCATTTCAGCTCCATCATGGGCAGGAGAGATTTTTGCCGGATGACCTAGGAACCTAAATACCATTTAAAGTATCATCTCTTTGGTATAAGGGAAGAGACTCTAACACAGTAGCTGTGGAAAACAGCCCACCTAAGTCCTTTCTACATGTCCTCCAATCCAACTTTTCCTTAATCTATCTGCTGTGCTAGTGTGAGAAATAATTCATTTGGATCTCGACTTTCTTCCAAGCGACATTCATCCATTTGTTAGAATCATATCGGAGAACCCCAGAGCCATGAGCTGCATGTTCACTTGCTTAATAATACATAGCTAACTAAAGACCCCCCACACTTGTTTTCCCTTGTCATGGTGACCACACCCAGTGTAGCAGAGGTGTCTCGGCTCCATGGAAAATCCCCCAATTTATTTTCATACCTCTAGACCATTCTTTCTTATCCAACATGAACAGGTGACCATCTTATGACCACTCAGATCACCGACTGTGATAGTTTGTACCCATCTCCTCCTGCCTAACCGAAGGAGAAGCTTGTCCATCTTGCTTCATGCAACTCATGACTCTGCCAACATATTATTTTGCTTATTTTAGCTTATGTGTCACATGTCGATCAGTGGATAGCTGGTCACGTGTGGAGTGCCCTGTGTGGCCTAATGGGTATATAGTTAAAATTTCCAATAACCACTTTAATCACACACATTAGCCAAACCACAAAGAGGAGCCCTTGAACCAATAACTGTTCATTAGCAGCTATTTAGTTATCCCAGAATGGGAGGCTTAGAGATAGAAAAGGACCTAGACAAATGTCAAGGTCCTGAAGTACTAAATGCAGAGACAAGATGGGAGTCCAGGTCCCCAAAGCCAAGACTGTTCCCACTCCACTGGACAGATCCCAAGAGTGTTCCCAATTCGCCTTCCAGTCCTGGTCTGATTTGATTATTCCTTCCCAACAGAATATGAGTGAGCCAACATGGCTTCTGCCCCATAGCACCGTCGGCACAGGGGGAAGTCTGTTTAAGTACCATGGTGAGAAAAGCCACAGGATCCTGGTGTTGCCAATAAAGACCATCTCACTTCTCACCTTCTTTAGCTGTTCGTTCTACAATTTCCCTCGATATCCAGACAGAGAAGGGTCATAGCTCTGCATGGGCAGTTGCCGTATGGTGATTGTCTTTAATTTTCTGTCACCAGCAACAAAATGTTGAACCCTCTTGATCCAAAGCTTCTGCATGTGTTCCTGAGAAGTGTGCACTCACTCTCTCCCTTTCCCTCTCCCTCTTTTCCTTTTCCCTCTCCCTCTCTCTCTTCTTCTCTCCTTTCTTCCTTTCTTCCTTTCCTCCATTCTCATATTCTCTCTCTCTCTCTCTCTCTCACACACACACACACACAAACACACACCCCTACACACAAAAATATTTACAGCAGCACTTTTTGTGCGACCACAGAACAAGAAACAAAGTTGATGTTCATCATTTGAGAAATGGCTAAAAAAGTGGGATAACATGGATATGAAGGGAGATCACTGTGGTTTCAAGGACTAATGTGATGTCTACAGAGAGACATGGAAAGGCAGGAGTTGGTGGAAAATGAAATAAGCAGCAAAACAATATAGACAATTATACCCACTAGAAAGTAAATGACCATCACCGAAAGAGCAATGAAATGAACATTGAGAAATTATAAATACCAGAGAGGTCCCCAAGAAGAAATATGAAAATAGGATTCTTCCTACTATTTTGCAGAGACAGAGCACAAGAGAGCCTATATGTGGAAAATATTGAATATATTTACAGCTTTTCTTTGCTACATTGATCAGTTTTAATTATTGTTTTCTTTAGAAAAAAACAAATCTTTATTATAATGGATGAGTCTGGGGGAGATGAAAGAGAAGAGATACAGGAGCAAGATCCAGGTGGTATAAAAACAAAAGATACCAATAAAATCCTATTTTAAAAGCATTATCACCAAGTAAGCATCACCTCTGAAAGAGATAACACAGTATAGTAGAAACAGAATTAGAGAAGAAACAGAAAAATTGAGTCCTCTCCTCTGCCACTTATTAAATCATCTTCTCAAACTTGAGATGTATAGCATTTCAACGTGCAGAAGACAGCAGGAAGGGGTGAACCACATCTTTGGAAGGTGGTCACCCCTTTCCACTGTGAGCCCATCAAACATTTAGCTACAATTCTGCTATAATCAGTGTAATTGAAAGCAATCATTCTGCCCTTTTGAAAGCAATAATCCTGTCCTTTTTTCTTCTTCAAGCTGCATTTCTTTGTGTAACATGATTTTAAGGCCCTTCACTCTCCTCTGGATAGATTGATATTAGGCTAACAGAAAGTCCAATTAATTGATATGCAAAGGTCAGCAGCCAATTACAGCTAATCTGGACACTACACAGTAGCTGATTGGTTCACACCTTGTTTCCTTTTAACACATGGAAATGCACATTCCCTTTATCATCCTGGAAAAATAAAATTCTAAAAGGAACATCTAATTAGGGCCTTTTTTTTTCTTTTCTAACACAGTTGGGGATGGACATTAGATTGAGTTGGACATAATATTGCTGGTTCCCAAAGAACAGCATTACTTCAAAAAAGTGTGTGTGCCTGTCTGTCTGTCTGTATGTATGTCTGTCTGTGTACTGCAGCACAGAATAGAGAAGTTTCTATTGAATTATTTTTTCAAAGCAATGATGTCATGAAAATAGACCTCCTATTTTAGGTAGAAAACTGGATAGGCTCAGTCTAGAACCATCTCTGTTATTATATGTCTATAAATGAGACTTCCCTTCGAAAACAATAAGAATTTATTTCCAACTTCCTGGCTTGTTCTAAACCTAGCTTATAAAAAAAGAAATCCACCCTCCATTTTCTTCCAACTTTTTGCTTTTCTTTGCCTGGAAATGAGGCTGATTTTCTGCAAGTAGATTCTTAGTTGGAGCAGACTTGCAAAGGCGCTGTGTGCAGTGCTTGTTGCAGAACTAGGTAGCTCCTGAAATCTATTTCAGAATGGGTCAGAATTCTCTGAGAATTCTGGAGAATGTTAGCATAGCCACAGGAGCAGCTGAAGAAGCAGAATCCCACTATCTCAGAAGCCAAGTCGTCTCAGAAGGTCCAGGAAATGCAAATGTTAGAGTAAATGTTCCCTGGACTTTTGCAACTTATACTTTACTGGGGGAATATTATAGAAACATATAACTATATTAGACTATATCACATAAGTGCCTTAGAGAGCTAGAAAACAAATGGTGCAGACTATGGGGGAAATAAGGTACTGGAAGGAGGGAGAAGAAGGCTTTATAGTTGCAATGTCTCAATGTTCTCTGAGGTTTCTGGGTATACTGGACCATACCTGATCTGCTGCTAACCTCCAAGGGTCAGGTTCTTGCTTTGGCTTCTATTTCGATTCCAAAAATTCCCAGAAAATCTGTATAAAACTTAGATCTGACATAGCTAGGGTTCCCTAAACCTGGATGATCGTTGGGATAAGAATTTGCAAGTTTCTGGAGGGCAAAAACTCTCACGATTTTGCATTTGTGTATTGCAGTATCTAGGATAAGACCTGATACATTCTAGGAACTTGGTAAATGCTTGTTGATTGTGGCTTTAGAACATGGGTAAGAATTCAAGAGGCAGAGATGGGGAAGCTGGAGATGATCACCATCTTAGTTTTTAAGGACTGGGCCATGGAAAGATTAGGCTTGTCTTATTTAGTTTCAAAGGGCAGAACAAGAAGTCTCTAGTGGACATTGAAACAGGGCAATGTCAGTTTGGAGGAAGAAAAGTCTTCCTAACATTAAAGCCGTCCCGACATGTGGTGGTGGACTACTAGGGGAAATTGTGGGTTCTCTCATTTGAGGTTTTCAAGAAAAGCCAATTGACCATTTATTGGGCATTTTTTCAGAATAGACTCCTTTAGCTTGAGTATAGAATGAGTGGAAGAGAATAGCAAGTGAAATTAAGAAGGTGAGATGACATCAGTCTATATAGAGTCTTGAATGACAGAAAAAAAGTAGTTTGCATTTTATTGCATAGGCAATAGGGAATCTAGGAAAGATGGAAGATTTTATAGTAAAAGAGTGATCTGTATAGAAAAATACTTGTATGTGGGGGTATAGTAGTTTCTGTAATAATAGTGTCTCTAAATCTATGATAATTACATGCAAACACATGCACACAAAACAGAAAAATTGATATAGATGGAAAATAAGTCCACTTAGGTTTAGAATAAACTCTCAAAAGAAAACAGGATGGGATTGGATTTGAAAAATGATGTAAGACTCAGTCATCCTCAGTTGCAAAATCGCCTTTTAGGAATTAGTATTCTCAATATGATGTTATATGGCTGAGAAATTTGGAACATCACTGTCTCCAAAGACTCAGAATTGGAGAGAGACAGAAGAGACACAGACAAACAGAGAGAAAATAGTTATTAACTGCTTATTATATATTAGGTACTAAACCAAGTGCTGGGGATACAAATACAAGTCTCAGCCCTAAAGAACTTATCTTCTGATAAGATAAGGAACCAGCTGAGTTTTGTCAAGAACAGCATAGACTGAGAATGGGGAATTTGTGGGTTCTTAAAAAAAAGCCTTGTATCTGCCTGATTTTTCTAATATTTCTCAAAGAAGTGGGCTTGGCAGTAGGACCAAGAGCATGTTTTCTCTGGAGAAGGAGGAAGCCTTGATGACTATGTTAGAGTGATATTTGTAAGAAATGCCTTCTAGCCATATTTTCTAAGCACATTTTGTATAGTATTACATATGCAATACCAAGATGCTCGCCCCATGTTTCTATAGCCGATGGTTGTCATTCTGAGGAAGTTGGCGCTACTTAGGATATTCATTAAAGCCTTTAGATCCATTGGGTCCCATTTCATAAAGTGCCCACTATGGAGTACCAAATGGGACCCTAATGGTCTGGAAGAGTTAATGTAGCTTCAAAAGCACTTATACATTACTCCCTGGGAATTTCCTACTTAAGCGCTGAGAGACTCAACCTTCCTAAATACTAAGTGATATATTTAGACAGGCCTGAAGCTCCACTCAGTAGGCTGGCAATCTCCTCCAAGTGGGAAGGTTCCAATCTCACCTGCAGAGAAAAGGCACCAAGGTTCCTCTTCCTGAGGACTGCCTTGTGTGGTAATTACTTTATCTAAGAGAACACAATTGCCACAGGCTTTACCAACCATGAGCCACAGTGCCGGGGGAATCAATCAGCAGCCTAGGAAAAGGGAACTCATGGAGGGTGATAAACGGAAATGTTGGATACCTTGTTTCAATGGGCACCCAAGGCAGGTAATCTAACTCTAAATCTGCGGCTCTTAATGTGACATTCGGATATCAGCCTTTGAGTCCCACAGGCACATGAAACTCAACAAGTTCAGAACTAAGCTTTTCATTTTTTGTTTCCTACCCCTAACCTGCTTTTCTTCCTAATTTCTTTATCTCAGTTTATGGCACCACCATATTCCCCATCACCTGAGGGTTACAAGTCTGGACTATTTTTAACTTTCTCTTTACCTTACGTCTCATTCCCAATCCATTCCCAAAACCTATTGATGGTATTTCTACAATTTATCTCTTTTTCATTCATTCCCGTAATCAGTCTCTCATCATCTCTCACCTAAAGCTCTTAAATTTTAAGTTCTTTGACCACTGGAACTGTCTTTGTTTTTTCTTATTTGTATCCCCAGTGCTTAGCATAATTTTTGACACACAATAGGCGCTTAACAAATATATATTGATTGAACTATAGCATCCATCATAGACTGCCAAAACAAAATTCCTAATTCCTATGTCTGGTACCTTCGTTTGGCATAGTTAGCTATTGTCTCTTATCCTACAGATAATCCTCTAATTGCTCATTCAAACCTTATATTTTTGCTTATAAATCTGCTAAGTTGCTTCTTGTGTTTTCTAGTTACATCATCTCCTACTCTCTTTCAGACTATGGTCAAACTAAACTCACTCATTGTGTAAAACTTGCTGTTTCTGTGTCCTATCCTTTACTATCACCTTCTACTCAATCCCACCATTAAAACTTAGAAAAGATCAGATATGATTCTAATTCAGCTTAATTGGAAATGAAATTAATGGGTAACTTCCAAAACCCATGAAATCCTACCCTTTATACCAGACTTTGGTTCTGAGGAAGACCTTCATGATAACCTTCATGATAACTATTTTGATACGAAACAGTATCAGGGAGAGCAATAAGAAGCTCTGGAAATATTGATAGCTAAAGAATCCTGAGTTATTTTTTACCAGAAGTACCTAATAGATTTCTAAGCTTAGAACATTTTTTGTAAAAAATAAAAATAAAAATAAATAAACATTGCATATAGAATAGAAAAGTCACCACCTATAAGAGAAATAGTCAATATTTCCCATGAAATTTCTCTAAGTTGCAAAAAATGTAAAAAAAAATGTGTGTATGTGGAAAAGTTGTTTTATATATCTTAAAGGGAATTCTATATGCGGGATATTTTGTAAAAAAAAAAATAACAATGGTAACCTTGGTATAATTTTAATAGGTGTTTTTTAAGCTAGGATGATTTTTAGATGTGTTAAAATCTAATCCTTCTCTAGATTCAAAGGGGCACTGAAATGAGAAAGCTATAATCCTTAATTGTTTAATGGACATCCATATACATATTTTAGAGAAGTCTATTCAAGGGGCATTTACTAACCTTTAGAATCTGCCCTATAGCTAAGTGGAATACTTTTAACATTACTGTATTTCTGGAGATAGTCAATGCTTTCAAAGATCTTTTAAAAGTAAATGGAATAAAGTGAGTTAAAGAATTGATATGCTTTGTGGAGATAATTCATGGAAGTAAATCGCTTTTATCATCATTCTCATCCTCATCATCATAAGATTTATATAGTACCTACTATGTGCCAAGTACTTGAAGTTCTTAAAACAATCCTGTGAGGAGGTGCTATTTTTACCCCTATTTTACTAATGAGAAAATTGAAGTAAACAGAAGTGGCTTGCCCAGTCATACAGCGAGTGCCTGAAGCTGGATTTGAACTCAGGCCCTGTCCCTATCCACTTTATCACCTAGTTGCCTAATCGTGATCATTTTTCTCCACTGCTCAGGGGCCTGTGACTCCCTATTGTCAACTAAATAGAATACAAGATCCTCCTGGCTTTTGAGCTTTATATAATTTGACCTGACTCAAGCTCATCAAGATTATGTTGACCTCATTAGCTTCTCAGCAATACTTCTCAAAATAAGCCCTTGACTTCAATTAGGTTTCACCATTGTACCAACATATACTTTAATAAACATTTCTTTTGTGTCTCTTTTTCCAATCTATAGTGCTATTCTCTGTATTAGCAAATCCTACTCATTTTTAAGACCCGGCTCAATTCAATTTGATTCTACAAACATTCCATTAATCTTTTTCCAACTTCTCCAATCCATATCAGATCAGTCCTTTCTCTCAGCTTCTGTTGCACGTAATTGCTCTTTTTTCATTTTTCAGACAGGACCTGGGATTTCTTTGTCATAAGGATTTCCTGATGAAAAAATTCTCTTCCCAAAGTGCAGATCCGTACTGGGTCTGAAATAAATAGTTTTAGTGAATTGTTGTGTGACACAAATCTTAAAGTGCTATATAAACATTAGATATTATTGTTGTTGTTGTTGTGATCATAGCCAGTGTGTTCTATTTGTTAAACTCCAGTGTCTATCACCAAGATCAAGAATTAATATCATCTGTTTGGTGTTCAAACCTGCCCTTCCCACCATAATTCCAGTTTTCGTATGTCTTATCACCTCCCTCCACCCTACTTCAAATACTCTGTAATCAAAGGATCCCAGCCTCCTTGGTGTTTCTCAAACAAGACTCTCCATTTCAGACTCCCTGGTTGTCCCCCACTCCCGAAATTCTCTCCCCCATTATTCTTTGCCCACTGTCATTTCTGGCTTCCTACAAGTCTCAGCTAAAATTCCATCTCCTACAAGAAGCCTTTCCCACCGCCCGTCCCCATTCTAGTGCCTTTCCTCAATTTGTCCTGTGTGTAGCTTGTTTGTTCATGGTTGTTCACATGTCGCCTCTCTTATTAGACTGCAAGATGCTTGACTGTGGTGCTCCTGCTGCCTTTTGCCTCTCTTTATATCTCCACCACTTAGCACAATGCCTGGCGCATAGTAGGCATTTAGTAAATGCTGTTGACTGACTATTAAAGAGGAGACTCTAAACACAGCTCTCCTCACTACTTAACATTGCTTCCCTCTCAATTGTTCTTAAAACTTTTGTTGTGTTAATCTTGTCGCCAAGACCCAGTGATGTTTGAAAAGATCTCCTAGTCTGATTCAAGCCATCATCACAGCTCACTTAGACTGTCACAATACTCTGTGTCCCCTTTCCAATTTGTTTTTGAGATTTCTGAGGAAATGTTTCTTAGTTGCTAAGGCACAAATGTAGTGTGTTACTAGCCTGAAAGGACTCTGGGGGCTTGCCACATCCCTCAGATAAAATACGCTCTTCAGCCTGGTATTTAAAGCGCCCCGCCTGCCTTGTCTGATTTATTTCATATTGCTGTGATTGTGCATGCCATATTACAATACCTCTTACTGACTGTTCCACACACAGCCCTCCAGCTTCAGCTCCCTGGCTTTGCACCAGCTACCTGGCCCCCAGACCTTCAGGCACTTACTTTTACTCTGGAAGTACTTATTTTTTGCTATGAGTCAACTCACTGATGATCAGAAGCAGTATAGTATAGTGGAAAGATCACTAGGCTTGGAATCCTTAAGAGACCTGTATTCAGAGCCTGCCCTGGCCCTTAATATCTCTGTGATCATGGGCAAATCATTTAATCTGTCAAACCTTCAATTTCCTCATTTGTAAAATGGGCATGATAATAACAGAACCTATTTCACAGGGTTGTTTTGGGAAGCAAATGAGAATCTGAATGGGATGCTTTTTATGAATATCAGCCACTTGCTAGATGTGTGATCTAGGAATCACTTAACCTCTGGTTTTCTTATCTGTAAAGTGGGGACAATAATAGCTCTGCCCTTCCCAGGTTTCCCTGAGGATAAAATGAAAAAATAGCCCACAGTGCACAGTGACTGGTGCATAGAAAATTAGTTGGTAATCCTGTTATTATGAAGGCAAGGACCATGACTTACCTAAACTTGGTACTTCCCTGAGTCCCTGGCCCAAGATTCTGCACAGAAAACACTTGACAAGTGGTGTGGGACTTCGGATTTTATCCTTGCATGGGGAAAATCCTTTTATCTACCTTGGACAGCAACTTTTCTCCAGTCTCTAGTCTGAAGGAGGCAGTGTAAAAAGCACAGTCTCTGGGGTCCGAGAGTCTAGTTGTAAATACTGGCGCTGCTATAATCTCTTCTTTGTATGAATTTGGACCAGTCATTTCATCCCCATGGACATTAGCTTCCTCATCTTTAAAATGAAACGGTTGGGTTGGATGGCTTCTAGGCTCCCAAGATCTTCAGGAGTTGCCCAGCCCTCTGAGAGACTATGATGCTCCAGAATACCACAGACAGTATGTGTCAGAGGCAAGACTTGAATCTAGGTCTTCCTGGTTACCAAGCTGGCTATCTAAAAGGATCCTCTATAGTCAGCTTTCTAATCATTATCCCATACTATGAGATATGTGTGTGTGTGTGTGATGTGTGCACACATATATGAATATTTATATGCATGTGTATGTGCATGTATAGACATGTACATATATGTTTACTCGTGCACATACAGATGTGTATATTTATATATGCATGTGTATGCAGATGCATGTATACATATATCCATTTCTACATGCATACCTATACATGCTTATTTATATAGATATATGTGTATATTTGTATATGTGTACACATATCTGTCTATATACTTATGCATACATGGGCATATATATATGTATATGTGTGTAAAAAGTACAGCCCTCTCAAAGAGAACTGTTGAGTGAAGAAACTCTAATCCTGTCAGGAGATAATAAAATAATGCTTTAAATCTTCTAAATTATTCATAATGATTAGAAAAGAAAACACTTCTGGCTCCCAAAATGAGAGTCAGATTCTCAACTGACAAATGGGTAGGACCTTAATGTAGGTCTTTCTCCTTCCCTCTTGACGCTTTCCAAAATACAACATCTAATGTGCTTGGACTAAGGCTCCATATTTGAGTGTTTCCCAGGCACTGTCCTGGGTTTTATGAAGGATGCCAAAGTTTAAAGAAAAAAGCTCATTTTCTGTTGGAATTCAAAGTGAGAGAAGATAGACATAGATAGACATGAAAAAGATAACCAACAATAAAAGAGTCAGTTGACTGATTCAACCATCAGATTTTACAGGAGTTGAGACAGCAAAACACAGCATGAGCTCAAATAGTTAAATAAAGTTTCATTTAGGCTTTTTTTTTTTTTACATTAACCTGGTACTTAAACCACTAAATATATTATGTCCCATTCAATCTTCACCAAAATCCTGAGAGGCAACTGTTCAATCTTTATCCCAATGTTATAGATGAAGGGACTAAGAATAAGGGAAATTAAGTGACTTCCATAGGGTTACACAGTTAAGTTAGTGCCAGAGGCAGGATTTGATACCAAGTTTTCCTGACTCCATATACAGAGTTGTCCACTCACTCCATGGTAGAATGTAAAGAAAGCCAGAATGGGAATTAAGAAAACTCTATTAAGTGTGGAACTCCTCCTCTAATTATGTGTGAGGTAGGCAGTCACTTGAACCTCAGTTTCTTGATTTGTAAAACTAGTGGTTTGGGGTAGCTCTTCTTAGCCTGGTTTGTACTTCAGTAAGGTCAGCTTGGAGGAGGGCCCTAATATATGTATATAGGGATCCCTGCAGACTAGAGATAAACTTAGTTTTCAAAATGGACCAGTACCTAGGTTTTATTAAATCTGTCCCAATTACATCTACTCGGGAGAGTTGCTGACCACATGCTGGACAGAGACACTTGTGAGACCCTCTGGTGTAAAGGATCGAACATTGGACTTAGAGATCTGCCCAGGTCATTTACTGTCTCTCAGACTCAGTTCCCTCATCTCTAAAATGAGGGCCTTTCACCCCATCTTATAAAGTCTGCTCTAGATCTAAAATCTCTACTCAAATGATGATCTTTGCCCTCTGAAAGTTCCTTCCAGCAGGAAGTGCTGTGACCTACTGTGAAAGTGGCCTTTGAAGACTAGATGAGAGTCAAGGTAATAGATAAGAGAGTGTCTCCAGGTGGCCCACCCTGTGCTCCGGGACTTGGTTTGGTTCTGTGGTTATCCCCAGAGTCAGGAGGATGGTACTGAGACAGGAGAGGAGCAGCTGCCTGGAAAACGGGACTGATTGTGCTTAAGTGATCCTGGCAGCCCCTGTGCTGTGTTAATTTCGCTGCTCCGTGGGTGGAAGGCTCCCTCTCCTCCTGCGGTCCTTAGAGATAGAAAACAGGAGAGGGGATGAATAGGGATATGGGGAAGTTGCCTCACTGGCTTAAGTCTTGGACTGGAGACTGAATGCAACTTAGCTGCCCGATCCTTCCCCCTGCTCTTCTCTGTGCTGATTAAGAATCCCCAAGCCCACGGTGTTCGTGTCTTCTCCCCCCCCCCACATTTGTGGTAGTGAACTTGCCAGCCTCACTGATGTTGTCTAAGCCTCCAGATCAGCCCCAGGTGACAGGGAAGCCTGTGTGGTAGGGGCTCCCCGAGGCTTCCCTTTAAGGGCGACCTGAAGCCCCAGCTGCGTCTGTTGGCAGGTGGGCTGTGGAGAGCCGGGGAGGGGCGGGGGAGGAAGGGGCTGCTTTCGCTGCCGCCATCAGCCCCGGGGATTTGTTTGCCGGGGAAGGAGGTTAGTCCTCGTCTGAGGAGCTGGCCGGGGAGGGAAAGCGGCCGCCTTCGGCAAATGGGCGTTCGTCAAGCTCCACGCGCGCGCACACACAAAATAGTGTGAGGACAGCTCGCCACAGACTCGCCAAGCTGGAGTCTGGGAGCGGGAGGATGCACAGCGCTGGGAGCACTGTGCTCTCTAGTGCGAGTTTCCTGCGAGTGCTTCTCATTTCCACTGACACAGCAAAGTCTCCAGTTCGGAGCCAGCGCTCTTCCTGGACGCTCTCGAGCCCCGCCGAGCGCCGCCGGCCCCGATGCCCACGGAGCCCGAGCTAGGGGCAGCTCGGCCGCGCGCAAAAGCAGCCCCGCCGCTGCCCTAAGCAGATGGGCAGAGAAGCCGGGGAGGCCGGCCTCCGCCTGGGATCGCTCGCCCGCTCGCCCCCCCTCGCCGCCCCTTCCCGGGAGCCCGGGGCCGCCGGCCCCCCGCCCCCCGCCCCCCGCTCCCCCCGGCGGCTCCGGAGCCTGGAATGATTTGGCCGCTTGGAGAATGTTGACTTTAGAGTGGGAGTCGGAAGGACTGCAAACAGTGGGTATTGTTGTGATTATATGTGCGTCTCTGAAGCTGCTTCATTTGCTGGGACTGATTGATTTTTCGGAAGGTAAAGAGGCTGCTCACAGTGGGGGCTTTTTGGTAGGGGGCTGGCCGGTTCGGGAGCGGGCCGAGGCCGGCCAAAGTTGAGGCAAAGTTTGGCGATGCGCATGTTCCACGTGTGCGACGGTGTGCGGGGTGGCGGCTGGCAGGAGACCCTGACGTGTGAGACAGGGAGGGAGGCTCGTTCCCCCTGGCGGCGCGCCTCTGCCCCAAAGGCAGCCCCCGGGCCGGGGACCCCAGAGCCGGCTGGGATGCTCCCCCGGCCACTGCTGGCCACCTCCCCGCGTTCAGTTCAGGCGTAATTCTGCCTGATCTAGATGGCGAGGGGCTCGGTTAGCCAACGCCAAGCAGGGGCATGGAGGGCGGGGGGAAAGGGGATGGAAACCCCGAGGACCTCTGGCTCTGCTCCTGGGTGCGATCGCCACTTAGCAAAGCTGTAGCCGCAACCCCAAACTTAGCCCTTTGCAGGGGGTGCCTTCCCAAACCACTGGGATTATTTGGCTCCTCGCTCTGTTTTCCCCGAGTGCATCTGCCTGAATCCAAGAGGCAGGAAACCCTTTGCTCTGGTAAATGATATGACCTTTACATTTGCTCTTGTGAAAAATCAGTCGATTTTACAAAAATCTTACCCAAATAGTGGTTTTCTTCTGAAGTTTGCCCTAAGCAGCTCTTTTTAAATCTGTTCCAGCCACCCTTGAAACAGCAGGACTTTTTAAAAATAGCATGCAAATCCCAATCATTGAGGGTGAATTCTGCACCTGGGCTGTTTTTCTTCCCAGAGGAGATTGCTTTAGCTAATTTTTTTCCTTCCCTGATTAGATCCTTTAGCATGCTAGGTAAAATGATTCCTCTTACATAGTTGTTCCCCATAAAGGCTGAGTTGAGAAAGCTCCCCCGTCACGAGTGGGGTTTACATAAATGAGTTGTGTTTTGTTTTGAAATCCTTGCCACCACAGGTGCTAAAATGACATTATCCCCAGATAAATCCTGTCAAAATGCTGCTCATTTTAACATATGTATAGATACAGATTTAGATAATTAGCAACACCTATATTATTGTGTGTGCATGCACACACACACACACACACACACACACACATTTTAAATCCTATTTCTTTAGATTGCTTATTTCTAGACCTGGAAGGAAAGAAATAAGGTCTTATCACTTCAAATTCTTATCTCCTTCTTCTCAACTACTCTAGATCTGTGACAAGTCCTGTGGAATCATACTTGAGAATAATATTACAAAGGGATGTTGGGGGGTAAAGGCCAGAAATGATTTTCTTCCTTTTCTGATATTCCACAGTAATTTAATTGAACTACTGGAGGAAAAAATTACATAATTAGACTTCTTACAGTGCCCCAAAGCAAGACTGTCCTCTTCAGAGGTCTCTGGCCCAGCACATTAGTTTCTATAGCTCAATAAAATTCCAAGTGGGGAAGATGACACCTTGCTATCGAAAAACCTTCCCAGTGATTTCATTTTGAGAAAGTTTTTTTTTTTTTTTTGGTGTTTTATTGCTCCTGTACTGTTTTAGCCTCCACATCACTATTCCCTCGCTCCCCTGATAGATCCTAGAGGTGACTGCACTTCAGAGGCAGAAGCAGCAATTTCTGTATTCTAACATCTCCCAAGGAACTTGAGGAAGGGAACTTTCACATCAGTGTAATATCATGTATTTTTCTTTAATAATGTCACTAGTGGTAGTATATGGCTTAGAAATTGAATATCACCAGTTCACAACCATTGGGAGTGACTTGGTTTTTCATCTCTCCTGAAGGATGTCTTTATTTCATGCAGTTTACCAGGTAGGAGATTTTCAAAGGCAGTCATTCTGGCAGTGACACACTTGACCTGGTGTCCCTGATTCAAATGTTCTCTCTCTAACTTTTCATCTATCCTTCAGAGAAGCATTTCTTTCTAATTTCTTTCTTCTGTAGTTCCAAAGCCATTTGTTTAGGGCTTATTTTGATCCTTACTTTCCCCCCCCTCCCCTACCTTCTATTGAAGTTATCTGAATTTGTCTTATCTCTTCTACTCCAGTATTAACTGCTTGAGGGCAGGAACTAATTTTATTCATTATTAAATCTTTTAGACCATCTTCTGTACATAGTAGTGATTGATTAAACGACTTTAACTGGGTTAAACATTTAGTCCGTACTTTGTGTAAATTCTAGATTTATAATAAATGTAAGGATAAGGCAGCATAGATTGCTGTTACTATAAAATGGTTAGTGAAAATATCCAACCACAGTCATACTTTAGTGTGAGAAACATTTATGTTTCATTTAAATAAAAATTTTATGTCAGCAAAGTGTCTTTTTCTCCCTATAATACTTTTGTTTAATAGAAATGCAGGTTTTCCAAAATTGAAAGTAAGTGGTAAGGGATAAGATAATGATGCTAATGAGATTTTTCTCTAATTATTTTGGTTCCTACACATACTGACTCATTAATAATGGGAAAAGGAAAAAGTGCTACAAGACTGTAACCCATTATTGTGCAAATAAACTAAAATATTTTCCCCCTAAGAAATGTGGTAAATTACCACCTTCTCCACTAAAATTATTTTTAAAATAAAAATTATATCTTTGCTCCCTATACACTCCATAAAATTCAATTAAAAAAAAAAAAAACTTTGTTCAACTTCTAATGAGAAAACAAAGAAGGAAACCTGGAACTTTTCTTTCTAGGTATGGCAGGTGATTTGGGAGTAGTTCTAATAAGCAAAAGTCACATTTTGAATAGAGGCTAAATTTCATCTTCTTGCATTTTATTCTCCTCAGCAAGTTCTACAATTCAGTTATACTGTCTACAAGTCAGTCCTTAATCCTGATGTCCCAATCTAGCTCTGGCCTTTTGCACTAACTGTCCTTAATACCTGGGGACTTCTGCCTGTTCATGGCTTATATGGTTTCATACAGAATCTAATTTTGGGTTTTTTTTTGGTAATGTTAAAATTTTTATATTTTTTTGAAAACTGTTGACGACAGGAACTATTTTTTTTTGCCTTTTTTTCTTTCCCTGCTGTTTAGCACAAACAGCTGGAATGGGTTCGGTCATTTCAATCACACCCAAATCTTTGTGACCCCATTTGGGACATTCTTGGCAGAGATACTGGAGTGGTTTGGTATTTCCTTCTCCAGTTCAGTTTACAGGTGGGTAAACAGAGATAAACTGGGTTAAGTGACCTATTGAGGGTCACACAGCTAATAAGTGTCTGAAGCCAGATTTGAACTGAAAAAGATAAGTTTCCTGATTACAAGTCCAGTGCTCTACCCACTTCTCTTAACTACTACTTCTATCTGCCCATTTACTTGTCTCTTTTTTTGAGACTTCTTTTAAGATTCAGCTCACTTTTACAGAAATCTTTCTAAGTCTCTGAGTTTCTGAGATTATATCACATCTATCTTGTCCATATCTTAGTATTCACCTAGTTAGGCATCTGTCATCTCCCCGTTTAGAAGGTAAGCTCTATGTGGGCAAGGACTTTTTTGTTGTAAGAGTTTGTGAATAGGTGCTTTTTTTGTCTTTTGTTTTTTGCCTCTTTTGTATCTGTAGTGTTTAGCATAGTGCTACAATATAGGTTTAGGGCTTTTTTTGTTTTCTTTTTAGGAAAAATTCATTGACTGACTTGCAGCATTGAGCTACTCATTCATTTGCAGGGATTGTTGGGTAATCCGATGTTTCCAGGTATTATCCAATATTAGTGATTGCACAAGTACTTTGTAACTAATAATTAAAAAGCCTCCAGTTTCTTTTAGGAACCTTAAGTTACCTGTAGTCTCCTGTGGCACTCTGTCTTCATGAGAAGTCTCTTAAGACTTGTCTGTGAGATTTCAGATCTATACTCTACAAGACACCTCATCAAAGGCACATTGGCTGCTCTAGGAGTACTCTAAGTCAAAACATCAACCAGAAACTACAGAAGCCCAGCTCACATCTGCTTTGATCTGGCTGAGATGAAATAATTTCCAAGTTCCATAGCAAGAGGAAAGCCTAGACTCAAGTAGCAGAAGGAAGGAAAGGATGGAAGAAGGGAGGGAGGATGCAAGGGAGGGAAAGGACAAAAAGCTTCAAATTTATTTTTAGGGAGAGTGGTTAGATTAGCTATGAAGGAGACCTTTTACCTAGTCAAGGTATAATTCAAATAATCAATATTTACTGGGTTCCTGCCATTGCAAAACACAAACTCCATGTATATGTCATCGGTTCCTTTAGAAGAATATTTTTTTATGTTTAGCTTCTTTGAGAGAATTTCTCTAGTTGTGAGGTGAAAGATTAAGACATGAATCTTAAAGCTATATGCACCAGGATATAAATGAAATGGCCAGTTGACTTAGAACCTAGAGGCATATTGGAATCCATAGACATCCATCTAGTAAATAAGAAAGCCAGGACAAAACTTTCAGCTTTCTGACGCTCAGTGACACTGATTTCCTTGCTATTCTTCAATCCAACACTCGATCCTATATAATTTCCCTGAGATGCTCTACCTCCTCAACTATATATTGCCTTAGCTTCTTTCAAGAGTCAAATCAAGAGCTACCTTCTGCAAAAAGCATTTTCCAGACCTCTACAAGGCTACTTCCTTCCCTGTAGGGTTATGTCCAATTTATCCCATCCATTCCTCATTTATACAGTTATTTGACCCATCATCTTGTCTATTAGACTAGGAGCTTCTTGAGAGCAGAAACGTTTTCATTTGGTTTTCCTTTTGGTCTTTGGTGGATTTTTCCTCAATATCTTCGGTGCTTAGCAGTGTCTGGAATAGACTGGTCACTTGGGCACTTCCTTATCAAGCAATTAATTAATATTTCTTAACTACCTGACTCTGCCAGACCTTGTGTTAGGGGAAATGAAAGACAAAAAAGAATGGATAGAGCATATAGATAGCTGTAATCATGGTTCCTTTTGGAAAAAGAAATAGTAGTCCTGGAGCCCAAGGGTACAGAAATTTGAGGAATAGTCTTAAGAGTTTGGAATCCCTCATAAGGGGCAAGAGTGCAGTGATATCAACCTTTTGTCTATTAAAGATTTTAATTGTTCTTTCTTGTGAAGTCATTTGTTCTCTTCTATAATGGAGAAACATTTGTGGTAGCTTTTTAAAGTGTTACTGAAGTTTTCAGCTGAATTTCATCTCAGTACCCAGATTAGTAAAATGATCTATAAAGAACTTCAATGAGCAATCTATTAAAGAAGAACACTGATTTTTTTTTTTTTTGGTTCTCCTTTGAGTTCCCACAATGGTTCAGGAGCTAGTATCCCTCTTCCTACCTCAACTGCTGTGGAGTATAGAAAATATTTTTCATTTAAAGGATGAATTTTCAACTTAACAAAGTGTCTCCTCTCTCCTTTTCAAACTACACACTCCATGCTCAGCTGATGACTGGGTAGAAATTAAACCATATGTATTTGAGATGTTGAAAACGAGCGATTAGATCATAAGTCAATGCTGAATTCAAACTCTGCCTTTGTAGTTTGAGTACCAATCTTGCCAATGTCCTTCTAATCAAACTACCTGGCCATAAGGTGGAACTGTTTCTGGTGATAGCTTTGTTTGTCTAGCGTCACAACAAATGACCTGAAGACCAATAGAAAGGATTGCCATGTGCTTTGTATCAATTGCTATATTTGATCCTTAAAATAGTCCAATGAAGCAAGTGCTACTGATATTCTTCCCATTTTACAAATGAGGAAACTCAAACCTCTAAAAAGCTCCAGAGATTTGCTCAGTATCACACGAACAATGGACAGCAGAGGCAGCAGAGATCTAATTGACTTTTGATATTTCCTATCTCCAAATTTGTGGTCCTTCTGACTTCACCACCCTCCCTCTACAACAAAAACTATTGTTTCCCCAATCAGTAACTTAGTAAAAAGTAGCCCTAAAGCAAATTCATATGCACTTCCAGCATTCAATGTGACCAATATATTATACTTAAACCTAATACTTTGAAAACCCTTCTTCTGTGTCTTTATTTGATCTTACTCATGACCAGACATCTTTACCACTTCCGGGTCTTCTCCATATCAGGCTGCTTACTCCTTGACCATCATCATCATCCTCATATCCCCACCTCCACAACTTTGGACTCTGCCCCTGGGGCTCCCTGATTCTGATAGGAGAGACTTTTACCTTATCATTCTTGAGCAAGATCTCTCCAACAAGGCTGTATCCAAACCACGTCTCATCCTACCCCTTCAAGCCCCATTTTATGTATTCTCTTTCCCCATTAGAATATAAAATAGCAAGACTGTCATTATCACTTTGTATCTCCAGAATTTAAAGTAGGGTCTGATACAAAGTGAATTCTAGCAAACCACCTTAGAAGAATTAAACATTTTACTTCTATTGATCAAAGAATGACTTCTTTGGGCTGGCCTGTCTTCTCGAAGTCCCATGAATGAACCGTGCTCCTTCCCAATTGCATGCTTCTGTTGCTTACCTTATCTTAAATTATCTCCATTTTTGTCATCTTGTCCAGCTTTCAAGGCTCAGTTCATGATGTATCACCACAAAACCTTGCTTGATTATTCCATCTCTCATCTCTCATCAATTCCTGTGGTACTTATAGTCAGAACCACAAACTTTAAACTATTTAATTACCTGTCATTTGTATTAAAATATCATTATGTTGAAAGGTTTAAGGATTATTTCTTCATATGTTTTTGTAAACTTCTTAGGGTCAAGAACTAGATTTTACATTCCTTTTTTATACCCACCATCATCTAGTCTAACACTTAGCAGAGGTATATAGATAAGGAGATATCTAAATATGTATATATCTATACCTATATTTATGTATATATCTATATCTGTATCATATCTATATACATACATATATCTATTATAAGACTTATTATATTATCTATTATGGACTTATTATAAGTCTACATATAGATATAATCTAACCTTACATATCTATAAATCTACATAGAGATAGATTTTATATATATATATATATATGTATATGGGTATATGTGTGTGTATACACACATTCACACACATATATGGTACACAGTATATATTGTTTATTCCTTTTTATGTTTTCCAGCTAAGTTAAGCTGAATCTGGTCATAGGAGACTTCTGAATAAAGCTTTGAGTGCTGGGAAATTTAAATTTGCTGATTCACTGAGTGTTTAATTCAGCCAGGATAAAAGAAGGTTTTGTTGTGTTTTGTTTTTTCCTTTTCTCCCCTATTCTATGCTGCTTTAGCAGAGAAAATGGAATATTTTGAAGAGGTCTATTTTCTTCTCAATCCTCTTGTGCTTGCTGGGCCTTCAGGAAAGTTGTGCTTTAATTTAATAAAATTCAATCATGAGACTATAATGATGTGTCCAGTCACAGATTCAGTCAATAAATATTAAGTATCTTTTGAGCTGCCATGCTAGACATCTGGGTCTAAGTGTCCTTTTGCACAAAACGGAGTTAGTAATGCTCCGAGCACCTGCCTTTTCCTTGAGGGGCTGTTGTGAGGATTAAATGAGATTTTGTAGACAGGATATCCCAAAAGTCTTAGTGTCGTTTTAAGTTTTAATAGCTGGAATCGGCATTAAGGGTTTCAGAACACTGTGTGTATGCATTCAGACACATATATAGAGATTTTAATATAATTGCAAAACCATAAGTGCTCCATAAGTACTATTATTATTATTTTAATAATAACAAAAGACTTGCCTTCCATCTTAAAGTGGTATAATATAATTTTAAAGTTGGAAAGACCTTATAAATGATCCAATATAACCCACCTTTTTGTGGATCATGAAACAAGTTTAAAGAGGTAAATGGCTGACCTGAGCTCACAGTTGCTAGCCAAAGAACCAAGCCTTCTGACTTCTTGTCAAGTTTTCAGTTCACCCTCCAATCATGGCACTTCCATGGTAGGAAGGGGAAAAAAAAAAACAGAATGAAAAATAAAGCACAGGGTTTCAAAACATGGTTCCTTTAGCATCAGTGTTTTGAAGGTGATGGATTCAGGCAGGATTTGTGGCAGATGGAGGATAATGTAATTCAGAATAATATATTTGCCTGTAAAATGTCCAAAGTCATTGTCGATTCCAAAATAGTCCAAGATTTCCTCAAAAGGTTCTTGGAGATTCCCATACACCAATTTATGAGAGTCCCTCTTCTACTTGGGAGCTAAGTGACATTAGACATGTCATTTCCCTTTCTTCAGGCTAAAAAAAAAGTGGCAATTCATGATGTCTAAGGACCTTTCTAGCCCCTTAATCCAATATGTGTCTTTAGTTGTGGGAGCTTGTGGGGTAGGATTTGCATATGTTAGCAGTGGCTAATGAGCCTACTAGTCAGGGTAATGGGTAAACCCCTTTGACTAATGAGTAAGTGGAGATCCAAAATTTGATATGAGGTGAGATAAATGGAAACTGTGCCTTGAAATTTAAATAGAATAAGGAAAGAAACTGATCTTGATAAAGGACTGATTAAAAAAAAAACAACTTAGATGTTTTGCAGGTATTTTATTCTTCTAAGTTCCCACATCTGTCTTGCACTTCATTTAGCACTTCCCAAACATCAGTGGTGCATTGATGCTGAAATTAGAGATTCTCTGAAGCACCCCCTTCTTGGGAAGGCACATTTAACTCCTCCTTGATACAATAAAATATTCAAAGAGATTTAAGCAGCCAGGGAGCCAAACGTGCTGCTTAATGACAATAAGACTTTTGCAGCTACAACTCAGAGCTTCCTTTGAAAGAGAGGCTCGTTAAGCATTTGTACAAAAGCTCAGGATCCTTAATGAGTGTTGAGAAGAAAGGTACACTCTCCAAAATGGGATACTGGCTTCTGTGTTGTTAACTATCCTTTTTGCCCAGATGCAAATATATACTTTAACATTTTATTGGCAATTTCAACAAAAGCTGCAGAGCAAGCACATAAATTCTTCAGCTGCAAAATGCTCATAAAGTGAATGGCTGACCTGCACACTTATATTATCTTCAGGTAGACATGTTGCAGAATTTGAGGAAGAACTCATTCTTGTATTGAAGGACAGAAGTTTCCCATCAAGTCTTCCATGTCTTAAAGCTCTCTCTTCCACCATGATTTTTAAGGGAAGCCAAAAATCCACGTGACTTTTAGGGAACTAAGTAGGACTCGTTAATTCTGATTTTTCTTCATTGTGAGTCACTATGTAATACACAACAATTAGCAAATTGTGTCTGTATCATATATATGGAGGAAGGAAAAGGTTCAGGGAAAACAGCAGTTGTTGAATGGTGCAATTAAAGAAAACTTTGGTCTACTGCTCCCTTTCTACTAGGGTAGTCCAGCCAAGAGGGAGATGAGGGGAAGGAGGCTAATTATCTGGGATCAAAAAAACCTGTGCAGTGGCAAGAGTTAAGGGTGAGTGATGCAGGGTAATTACCAGTGAGAGGCTGAACAGAAGCAAAGCAGCTACCCTGACAGTGATATTTGTTCCTGATCAATTTGGTGAGTGCACATGTTTTTCTAGACAATAATTCTAACTTTTACTGCTCAAAGCTTATGTAGGAATAAGTAATGAGTTTGTGATTTGAGCCATGATTCCACTTAGAATCCCTTTGAGAATTTACCTTCCTATATCCCCCTTATATGAGAACATAAGTTCCTTGAAGGCAAGAACCATCTAGTTTTTCCTATTTGTACCACTAGCATTTATCTCAAAGCCTGGTATATAATATAATAAATATCTTTATATATTTATAATAAAATAATATAACATATAATAAAAGCATCATAAATTTTTTGTTCTGTTTTCAATTCCCTCAGACCTACCTAAATTAGATTTATTTTAGTCATTAATAAATTGGTATCTGTGGTAAGAGCACTCAATTTATAAGGGTCTTAGTTTTGTTATCTGTAAAGTTAAGAAGCTGGACTATATCATCTTAGACTTTTCTTCTTGTTTTGAGATTTTTTGATCTGAATCATAATTAGAGAAATTTGATTGGGATTACTTTTCTTCAGGCAAATCTTTGTAGTTGAAGAGCAAGCTTAATATACTCATTCCATTGCCATGTGTGAATACCAAAATCAGAAGGATAAAGAAACAAACAAAAAAAGAAATATAGAATAATGTCATTCATGAATATCAATTCAAAAATTTAAAATAAAATCCTCTGACTTTATAGCAATTTATCCAAGGAATCATTTATACTGATCAAATTCTATTTTTACTAGTGTTGCAAGGATGGAAAACAATCACCATAATTAATTGTATTAAGATACTCTTCTCCCTGACCCTGTTGTCTGTATTAAATAATGGAATATTGTAATTGGAATAAGTAGCATGTTTTTGCAGAAGAAAAGTGAGGTTTTTGCTTAGCCTGTCACTGACATTATAGGCTTTTTTTTGTTTTTCTTTCAAGTCAGCCCAGTGCTGTTAAAAGAGGTTTGAATTTGGAAGTTACTCGACTTCAATTTAAAATACCATTTTACCATTTCCTTTTTCTATGTACTTGGGGAAGCCATTTTATCTCACTTGAGCCTCAGGTTTCTTGTAAATAGATATTGGACTGTATGGCATCTAAAGTCACTTCCCTTCCAGTTTTAAATCTGTGCTCCCAAAAGAGTGTTGTCCTAGAGAAGTTTTGTCTAGCAAAGATTATACTGAAATAAGCCACTTTTTTAAGGACCAGAAGAATTCAGAATATTACCTCAAACTTCTCAATTTAAGGTCTTGGTTTTCTTCAGAATTCTGTGGAAATAGATATATTTGAAAAAAAAAAACAGAAGAATTACTTCAGCTCTAGCAACTAAGCATTTTTAGCATTTCCAATATTAACAGTATTTTTTGCCTGCAGAGAATAAACAAAGACAATTGCAAATATACTCAGTAAATTACACTTAAGATTTATTATGACATAAGTTTAATATTCAGTCGCTGTGGGGAGTGAGGGCCACAGAGATCAGTTAATTATCTCATAGAGACATCCTATATATAGACATTGATAGGAGACCCTGGAACCAAAAGTTTGCATTTCTTTGAATGGGATGCACTGAAAAATATATTGAATTTGTTGTCAGAAGTTCTGGATTTGAATCCTCATTATACTACCTACTAGTAGTGTAACTCTTGGCAAATCCTGAACCATGATTCTTCATCTATAAAATCAGGCTGTTGGATTTAGATGGTCTAGAAGGTCCCTTCCAGATGGAAATCTATGATAACTTGTTAAAAGCAGTGTGATTTTTAAATTGTTATTGTTATTATTTAGAGCTATAGTTTCCAAACTTTTTTTGTGTCTATGCGGTAGTGAACACTTTTGATTTAAACCCCAAGCTTTGAAGAAACTCTTACAGGAAAGTCTTTTTAAGCTGTATTTTTTATTCTTTTTTATTTTTAAAATATTTTCTTAATTTTCAATTTTTGTTGATATTTTTGAAATATCTGTAATATTTTATAATGACAAATAAGAAAACATGCATTTCAAGCCATATTTTAAGGTTGATCTTATCAACCAAAAAAAGTTGAGAAGAAAGAAGTAATTTTTTGCTAACAAGTATTTTATACTTGGAACCAATGCAAGAAGCAAGGACTGACCTTAAAAATATTTCTCAACAATTTTTATTTCCCCTTTTTAAAATCATCCATTATTTTAGAAAGTTATCCTTCATTAGCCTTTCACCGAAAAACAAACAAACAAACCTAAGACTTACTGTTTTTCTTTTATTTGCTACCATTTTTGAAATAACTTTGCAATTTTGATAGACCTTGATAATGTATTTCATTTCGGTAGCATCGTTCACACTAGAATGACTAAAAATAAATCTGAATTGGAGAACAATGACAGCTAGACAGGTATAGTGGTTAGGGTATTGGTTATGGAGTTAGGAAGATCTGAGGCTCACTCTTGAGAGACTCATGACCTGGGTAGATATTACTCTTTTCTCAGTCTCATTCATATCATCTTTGAAATGAGGATAATAGCAAATACCAACCTCACCGGAATGTTGGGAAAACCGTTTGAAACCTTTAAAACACTATAGAAATGCTATCGACAATTTTCCTCTATAATCAGAATTTGGGGCTGAAATAGATTAGTGAATTTTGATTACTGTTATAGTCTTGGGTATTAACATGTTGTCTTTTCTCTTTAAAATTCTGATTTTCCTCAATTAACCAAAAAGATCATTGATGAAAAATATGCATTGAAAATTCCTTAAATTAAGAATGAAAATGGATACCATTTCTTTGACATATTTCATGCAGAGTTATGCCTTTCATTTTGATAGATATTAAAGTCTTTAGCAAGTTCAAAAGGAAAGCCTTACAATGTAGGGGGGGAAATAAAGATAATAAAATGGTACTTCAAGCCCAAAGAGGTCAAGGGAGGTTGAGACTCCCTTTGATCAGAAAGTCTTGAGCATGGCCATATGAAAAAGTTGAGTAAGATCAGAGCCCGAAGGGTAAATTAGATCTGAGACAGAAAAGAAATCAATTAATAACAAGTTAGGATTTATTGGCGCGCAACTCCTCAGAGTGCTGGAATGTGCTTCAAGCTTTTTGCATGTTTTTTGGGTACAGAATTTATGGGAAATATTCAATAATTGATGATAGATCGATGGAAACCCAGTTTCTTAGGTAGTAATTTATCTTGGCAAAAATAGCAATTGCTTTTTTTCTTTGTTATGAAGAATAGCTAGAGATGATTGGAAGAAGGGTGTAAGGAGAAATCTAGGCAATATAAAAAGATAGCTAGCAATAAAAACAGATTTTTAAGTTTTTCTTCTCTATATCTACTGCACATGCACTCTGTCCTCCCAAGGCAGACATCAATGGTCAATGGGTTTTTTAATGAATAGCATTTTCATTGCTTCTCCTAAAAAGTTTAATTTAGTGAAACCTTTTATTATTATTTTTGGTGAAAGAGAGTCATTTAATACCAATCCAGTCGTACCTACAAATAAAGAATTAGAGGCAATCTTCTTCATTTGAAAAATAAAAAATAATAATAATAAATTATCTTGTAAGAGAAGATTTTTCCAACTTCAGTTTTTTTTGAGATATCACATAGTTTAAAAAGAACCCTTAAATTTGACAGAAAGGAGATGTAACTCTCCAAATAAATTGATTAATCCCCTCTAGATTTTAGATAAACCTCAGGCCAATCCTTAACTCTCAAGTAAACACCTATAAAATAAACATTTTATACACCACGTAGCATTGAGTATGTTT
The DNA here is from genome assembly GCF_016432865.1 of Antechinus flavipes. NCBI lineage: Eukaryota > Metazoa > Chordata > Mammalia > Dasyuromorphia > Dasyuridae > Antechinus > Antechinus flavipes. Next base: position 11,748,627 of record NC_067403.1, on the reverse strand, counting down.
AGGAGCAAGCATATAAATAAATCCTAGAGGCAGAACTATCTCCATACTCAACTTCCTATATTGCATTTTTTGTGTTCCTATAGTCTCTTTCCTTGCTGGTGGTGAATAAATGTTGCCTTGAGTTAAACCTTTCAAGAGATGCTCTAAGTCTGAGAGCACTGCATCAGGAACCTCAATCTCATTTTTATTTATAAATTTCAATATTTCATTCTTTGGAAGTTAAGGAAAATCCATCCAAAGCACCAAGAGCAAAGAATAATGCTGGAGATAATTACTTAAAAAGACAAATACAAGATCTGTTAACCTTTAAGTCAGGGAGAAAAAGTATTCCTTATTTGAGGTTTCTTAATACCTTCTATTATTGCTTCTATCATTTCAGTCGACTTCCATTAGAAATGATTTTTCCTTAACTTTCCTTCTCCCCTCAGGTTACCACCTCTTTTCATTAAAAAGGACAATAAACAGAGCCGACTCAATAGAGCCAAAATAATCATGTAAAGATTTCTCTCCTCCTACTGATTGTAACGTGCTCCTTGGTGGCAGAATTTCCAATTCAGGTGACATCCCACAGATGAGGAGGATCAGCACCAGGAGGGCAGATCTAACAATTCCCATTCCTCCCTGGCACATGCATGTCCATCAGCTTAATCCTAGAGCGATGCAGTGTCTGGGATTGCTGATGTTCTTGCCGGTGAAATCGGAACACCTCCCGTGGACTCTGTTTGATGTCAGAGACACCTTCCAGGAACACTCAAGTGTCCTGATAAGAAGCACAGATGGCTTCTTTTCAGTTAATAATCTCTGCTAATATTAGCTCAAAATTTAGAATATTCACATCGTCCGAGGCTGAACCGTATTAAAACTGTCCCACACCAATCGGTCAAAAAAAGAATGATGTCAGTGGGACCTATTGAGAGAGATGAGAGAATCGGTTCTCTGCAGCCAAGGTCATAGTCCCTCACGTGCCAGCCTACGATGGCAGTTTTTACTATTAAGAGGACGATAAAGAGTTTTGTTTTGCTTTCTCCCCCGGGACTTGGCAAAAGAATATATCCGTGGTGAATAATCCACAGGCTTCTGATCCTTTTGTTTGCTGTAAAAGAAAGTTTTTGAGGTATTTGGAGCGACTGATTGGAACTAAATAGTTAAGAATCTGTCTGTATATTCTCTAAGTTCTCTTTAGTTTCATGAGGCTGTGAATTGCAGAATTAATCCACAGGATCAACCAGAGAAGTGCCACAGTAGAAGCTGCCAGGACAATGCCAGAGAACAGAAATTATGGAGTCAGATGAACTGGGGAATCATAAATACGGCAAGGAGCAGGGAAGGCAGGCTTTGCTTGTGCTGTGGATGGGAGCTGGCCACTCCTGTTCATTTGACAGCTTAGTCACATTGAACAATTGACCCAGTACACTCCATAGAGCTACAGTGGAAGGGACACTAGATAGCAGCAGGATCAAATCCTAGCTTTGTCACCTCATAAAACTTATCCATTTCCCTGAGCTCCACTTTCCAAAGCTCTTCAATGAGAAGATTGGATTAGTTGAACTCCAGGTACTTTTTTGGTTATGAATCCATAACCTCTCCTTCCCTACACACACTGTGGAGGTTCATGAAGCCAGGGACTAACAAGGGAGAGGTGAGAATAAGCCTATATAGTCCAAAAGATTTGCAAAAGTTTTTGAAAGCAGGTGGGTGGTGAGAGGTGAAGGGGGGAGGGGTTTGAATAATTTAAGAAAAGGAGCTTGTATAAGTGTCCAGAACTAGACTTAAATCCCACATTCATCTGTGCAGAGACTGAATTACACAGAAATTTCTTATCTACTAATCCCCATACCATCCCCCAGGACCATCTTCTTATAGATTAAAAAGCAAACCTTGCCTTTTCATAGTATTTGTTATAAGGTTATAACTAAAGTTTCAAAGAATTTTATTTTACCCCTGAGTAAACTGAGATCCAAAGAGCAAACCGATTTGGAAGAGATCACACAAGTAATAAGAGAACTTAAAGCCCAGCTCTTTTGATAGCAAATCAGATGCTCTTTCATGTCTCTCGCTCTACACTTCCTGTCTTGTCTGTCCCTTTTATGGATTTCTAATTCAGGAGATTTTAACCTGAGGTCCATGAACTATATCTCTGTGTGCATGTATGTATGTACACACACATATATATACACAATACATATATGTGTATATGTCTATGTGAATATATGTGAATCTTTTTATTTTTAATCTATTTCGATATAGTTGATTCCCTTTGCAACTTTATGCTTTTTATACATTTAAAAATATTATTATGAGAAGGGATAAGTTTGAACAACCAGCCTTGTTTTAACTCTGCTTCTGTATCTGATGCTCCTTCTTAGATATCTTGGGGACTCAGTTCTCAGTCTCAGCGTGTATCTCCATCTGAGATGGAATTCCCTCAGTGCGTATGTCTGCACACCTGGAGGAGAAAGCATTCATTGGAGGCAGGAAGATATACATTTAGGGTTAGGATATAGCATAATCATAATCTTACATGCACGGTTTGGACCTCACCCAGAAATTGGGCCTTTTCATCCAGTGCAGTTGTGCTCATATCATTATGGTCTAGAGTCTGAGAAAGTCACTTCACTTCTTTAGAACTCAGTTTACTTATCTGGAAAATCGAAATGATATTTCCCCTTAATTTGTGATCAGATTATTAAAATGAAAAACCCCCTGGGATTTTACATAACAACATTTTACACAACTTTCTACTGGCTTATATGTAATTTTCTATGTTGTTATTTTTCACCTTTCTAGATTGTAAAATCTAGGAGAGTAGCAAATAGGCTTTATTTAAGCATTGCACTTTTTCTAGCACCTAATATAACCATCTACTTAGGCATTGGATAAAGAAATAACTAAGGAAAGAAGTTTGGGCTGAATGCGAGGAAAGGTGCCTTCCAGACTGAACAGTCTGTAATTCTACATTATTAGGCTTTATTTTCTGAAATAAATACTATTTAGGGAAACCATGATATAAGATTCTTTCTCAATTCAGTTAAAAGTCATTTCATACATTGGAAAAATTCTGCTGAACTTCCCCTAATGAGAAACAGCATTTCACCATCTCCCCTTCATCAGTTTCATTATATCCTATGATGAAAAAGTCCTATATTCTCTCCCGGAAAGAAAGCTATAATTTTCCTGGCTTATTAAAGCATGTGAAGTTGTTAGAAGCCATGCCCTTTACCATTAATAGAATTTTTCCCCATGTCTTTTTCTATGAAGTACTCAGTTTTCCAGGCAAAATAATGAGTGGTAGAACTTTGACAGGCTTGTTTGTTTGGATTTTTGTTTGTGTTTTGAAGTGGTTTGTTTTTTGTCAGATTCGTGGATTCTATCAGGGGAAATTCAGTCGTCGCTTAGAGATCCATACCCAGACGTTCTCGGCCAGAAAAGCAAATCTCATCATCCCTGTGCGTTTCACATAGGTCACTTCCCAGACGCCTTTCATTAGGATCCTTTCCTATAAATGCTTATTGAGGAAGGTTACTAAGGAAACGAGAAGTGCAGGTAGTAGCAAATTGTGCTAAGGTTAACAAAATGTACAAATGTAATCCCTGCCTGGCTCAAGGATTTGGCTCCTCATTTTCTCGGCAGATGGGGAAGAATCGCATTTCCCAACCATTCTCTAAAGAGAGTTTCTGCTTCCAGTCTTCCCTGCCCCCTTGACAATGCAAGTTGGGTTTTGGAAAGGAATAAAAGGGAAAGAAAAACAGAACCAACCCCTGGAAAGATTGGATAGCAATGTCTCCTCTGTTGCTTAAACACACCTTAATTTTTTTATTTTATTATTAACAATCATACTTAAATACTGTACAGTCACATGGGTGCTTTTAATCATTTGAGTTTTCTTTCATGAATACAGATAACTTATCCCAGCATATTTGGGATTTGCTGTAGCTAGACAGAGGAGCCAAACACCTTTTGATGAGCACATCCAATCATAAGTAGATTTCAAACAATCCTATAGTAATGTCCATCACTGGGCCCATTCATGAAGTCTTTGTTGTGGGACCATTCCAAATCTTGCTTCCACTGACCTAATCTTCAAGCATCCAGGATCACTGAATGCCATGACTAGTAGCAATATTCTAGTGAAGAAATCAAATTTTATTATTAGAACATTTTTATTCCTCAAACTTCTCAGTGAAATTTAAAATGAATTCATTCATAATAATAGGGATTGAGATTAGACCTGTGATATAGGATTCTCCCAGATGAGAAAATTCCTCCTACCAATGAATTCTGGCACTTTCTTTGCAAATATATATTCCTCGAGAACAGGGACAATGGTTTTTGCTAGATTTTGTTCTTTTCTATTTTTTCCTTGGTCTTATCACAATCCTAGGCAAATATGTAAGTATTTAATAAAATTTAATAAAAAATGGATTAATAATTGACTAACTGGCTTACAGTCTTAGGGAATTTACTCAAACACAGGGTCACCCTGCCAGTAGATGCCAAGACTGTGACTTAAACTTGTATCTTTCTGGCTTTCAGACCAACTTTCTATCTATTAAGCTATACTTCCTCTCCTAGAAATGAAATGAATCCTCTCTCCCCAAAAAAGTTAAATGAACATTTATTAGATACTGGGTGTTGAGCAAAGCAAATAGGGTACAGAAAGAGGAATAAATCTTGATCCCTTAAGGAGCTCATTTTCTAATTGGTATATAAACCATGAAACCAGATGGAAACCATAAAAGATACTTTAAAATAAACATATCATTAAAATAGTCACTCAAGAAAGCAATCCAAGATGCCACACGATAACGTGACCCGTGGCCAAAGGAAAGCGAACGATAGATACCTTTGAAATCACCTTTGCCATGCTGCTCTTTTAAGATGCTTTATGGATTCTTTTTTGTTATTTTTAGAGTACAATCATTTCTAATAACTACCCCTCCTTCACACAGAACGCTTCTATAACAAAGAAAAATTGTTCAATCAAACCAACCAACACATCTGCCCAATCTGGCAGTGGAAGCAGCATGCTGTAGCCATGGTATGACAGCTCTCTACTGAGAAGAAGAAAATGTGTTTCATTATCAGAACTTGGGAAGCAAGATTGGTCACTGTGATTAATAATGCAATAATATTTTTGCAAACATCTTTTAGAGTGGTTTAATTTATAAGAATACACAAACATCTAAATGAATATATATTCCTATGCTGAATAAATGTATATTTTATTGATAAAGATACATGAATATTATGTGTATGTGAACAGATACATACACACATATATATCTTTTTTGCTAGTTTCCTTGTATAGTCATATGAAAATCTCCTCATTTCTTAAATATTTATATTTTAACTTGCTTTACTTATTTCATAGATTCTTCTTTTTTTTTCAAATGGCTTAGTGGATCTTATCTGAGTACGAATTATGTTAATAATGTTTCCATGTCTCTGTCCACCTCCCCAGTTTGGAGACCCTTTGACATTAGTTTGATAAAGCATTTTGTATTTAATCTTGGCAGTGAAACAGAGCCACTGGAATTTGAGTAGAGGGATGAGGGAACAGGATGTCATTAGATCTGTACTTTGGGAAAATGACTTTGGCTGAATGGAAGATAGATCGGAATAGAAAGAGATTTGAAGCAAGTAGATCCTCCAGCCAGTTAGATAACATGATCTAGATGAGGATCCAGGAAAGGAAAATGAGAAGGAGTCTTCTGATAAAAAGAGAAGCAGGAGTGAATCTGGTGTCCCAAAAACCTAGAAAAGAAAGTAATAAACAGTGCCGAGAGCTGCAGAGAGGTCAAGGAATATGAGCGTTGAGAAAAGCTCATGGAATTTGGCAACTAAGAGATTATTAGTAATTTTGGAGAGAATAATTCAGTGGAGTGATGAGATAAGACACAAGATTATTAGGAGGATAAGGACAAAGTGAGAGAAGAGAAAAGGAAAGTACTTGTAGTAGATAGTCTTCAAGTAGTCTAGCCACAAAGAGCAGAAGATATAGAAGATGAGTTGTCAGGGATGAAGGGAGCAAATGAGGATGTTTTTTTAAGTGTGGGGGAGACATGAGCATATTTTTACGAAGTAGGAAAGGAGCGTGTGTGTGTGTGTGTGTGTGTGTGTGTGTGTGTGTATTACAAAACAGTACAATTTAACAAGTAGTAAACACTGTGCAAAGCTAGGGACTATAAAAATATACTAATCTAAGTCACGGTTCCTTCCCTCGTGGATATTCCAATTTTGGAAGGACCATAAGACATCTACAGCACAAAATAATACATCACAAAACTGCAAGAAGAAATGTTTTATATAAACTAAGAGTTTACTAAGATCATGACTTAAGTTAATCATGGAAAGTTTCTCAGTGAAGTTGACTTTAAAAGTTAGGTGGGAATTCATTGAAGGAGGGAATTAGGTGGAGCCATTCCTAACATAATGAATAGCTAAGAATAAGTAATAGTCTGCCTACTCCTTTCCCTGGCTTCCTTCAAATCCCAATTTTTACCACAAGTCTTTCCCATGCTCTCTTAATTCTCGTGCCTTCCCTCTGTTGATTATTCCCTGGTTACAATGTGTGTGTGTGTGTGTTTCTGTGTGCATTGCTTTGTATCCGTTTATGACTATATCGTCTTCCCCATTGGATTGTAAGCTCCACAAGGACAGCGACTGTTCTTTGCCTTTTTTGTATCCCCAGCATTTAACATTGTGACTGACAAATGGTGGATACTCAGTAAATGATTACGGATTAAGAGTACCTCCTGAGCTGTCAGACTGTGCACACCCTTTGACCCAGCTGTGTTGCTACTGGGCTTATATCCCAAAGAGATCTTAAAGGAGGGAGAGGGACCCACGTGTGCAGAGATGTTTGTGGGGCCCTTTTTGTAGTGGCCAGAAACTGGAAACTGAGTGGCTGCCCATCAGTTGGAGAATGGCTGAATAAATTGTGGTATATGAGTGTTATGGAATATTATGGCTCTATAAGAAACAACCAGCAGGAGGATTTCGGAGAGGCCTGGAGAGACTTACAGGAACTGATGCTGAGTTAAGTAAATAGAACCAAGAGAATGTTGTACACAATGACAACAGGGTTATGTAGTAAAGATGTATGTATTAATATAGTACTAAAAAGAGAGCTGTATCAATGTATGGTTTTCTAAGACAGCACGTGGCCTGCACAGATATTTGTGTGCTATCTACTAAACCATATTTAGTGGCTACCATTTTTCTGATATAAGGGATAGAAACTGGGACTTGGAATGAGAAAGAATGACGTTCAAATCATACAGTTATCATATGACTCTGAGCGAAGATTTTAGTCTCTATTCTCCTTAGTTGCCTCAATGGCCTATCAGGTCCCTTCCAACTCTAAATCATTAATCATATAAGCTCCTTTATTAGTACTAGATCATCTGTTTACCAACTAGTACTGATCCCGATCTCTCCCTGCTCTGGTCATGATTTCCTTCCTTTCCACCATGACGTAAAGGGACCTCATGCAGTTCAAAAATCGTACCACATGCAGAAACAGGAAATTTTAACTTGGTCTTAGAATCAGTGGGTGTGGAACAGTAATAGGGTAGTAACTCAAATGAGCATCTCTGCTCATTTATGAACTCATTCTTTCCCGTTAATTCTCCTTAGTGCTTGTGAATTCAGAATGACATCGCCATCTGCCAAGTTACCCTAGTCACTTGAATGGAAAATAATCTTGAGGAATCCCTTTTTGTTTGTTTTTTGTTTGCATATGTTGATAAACATAACTTAGTACACATGCTCTTTAAAAAGAATTTTTGATTTGTTTTCTATTTCCAATGAGTTTATTTAACTCCTAAATGTAGAATTTATACTTTATTGGGAGAAATATTAGTACATATATAATACTCTTTGCATCCCTAGATAACATTATTGATCAACTATCAGTAAAGCAAGTATTTTAATTTATTTTGTCCCAGTAGGTGGTAGAGATGTATGTATTCTGTTCCATTGTCTGTGTTCCTTAATCACATTTTCATTTACTTTCCCAGCGTGGTGCAGAGGGGTATGAAGATACCACATGGTATATTGAAAAGAGTGTTAGATGTGAAATCCCAACAAAGTTTTATTCTAGGTTATAAGGGTACAGAGATGGAAAAAAAATTAGTCATAGTCCTTGCCCTCATCAAGTTATATTTTATAAGGCAGAAAATAGAGTAAAAGATAAATACAACTAAGTGGGTAAAGGGGTTAGAAACCATGATGTCTCTGAGACATTGGAAGTAACTGGAAATGAGAACACCAAGAAAAGGCATATAGTTGCCCTTGACAGAAAGGGATGTAAGTGGATGAAGGTTTTAACCTGCCTTACTTGGACTCACAGGGTAGAGGTAGTTAATGTGATCAAACACTGCAGAAAAGCAGGTTTCTGTTATGTAATCGTTGCTAATAATTAAAGCCATAAAAAAGTGAAGGGGGAAAGAGATCTTAAAGGAGGGAAAGGGACCCACATGTGCAAAAATGTTTGTGGCAGCCCTTTGTGTAGTGGTAAGGAACTAGAAACAGAGTGGATGCCCATCAGCTGGCCAATGGCTGAATAAATTGTGGTAAATGAATATTATGGAATATTATTGTTCTGTAAGAAACAACCAGCAGGAGGATTTCAGAGAGGGTTGGAGAGACTTACGGGAACTGATGCTGAGTGAAGTGAGTAGAAACAGGAGATCATTATACATGGCAACAGCAAGGTTGTAGGATGATCAGTTCTGATGAACATGGCTCTCTTCAACAATGAGATGATTCATGCCAGTTCTGATTGTTCAGTGATGAAGAGAGCCATCTACACCCAGAGAGAGGACCGTAGAAACTGAGTGTGGACCACAGCATAGCATTTTCATTCTTTCTGTTGTTTGCTTGCATTTTGTTTTTTTCTCAGTTTTTTTTCCTTCTTGATCTGATTTTTCTTGTACAGCAAGATAACCATATAACTACATATACATATATTGGATCTAACATATACTTTAACATATTTAACATGTATGGGATTACGTGCCATCTGGGGGAGGGGGTGGAGGTAAGGAGGGGAAAATTTGGAACAGAAGATTTTGCAAGGATCAATATTAAAAAATTACCCATGCTTATGTTTTGTAAATAAAAAGCTTTAATTTTTAAAAAGCGAAGGGGTTCCAAGGAGGTAGTTCATTCTTTTTTATTCTCGTTCTTCAAGCATAAGTTGGATGGCTATATGTCAGAGAAGGTAGAGAAGGGATTCATATTCAGGTACATGTTGGATGAATGATTTCTAATATCCTGTCCCGTCTGAGTTTGTATAATACAGTCCATATTTAAGTGAGTTGTACAATGAGAAAAGCCATTTTATGATTCCTGATGGGATGCAATTTTTTTTCTGTTCTTAAACCTGTAGATTCTTTATCCAAAATGAATGACCTCATAATAAAACTCTTTATTGTTATACAATTCAACTGTATTAAATAAGGGAGGGAAAGAAAAGCATTAAATCTAATAATGGCATTAATATTTTATCCTATGAAAATTTAATTCCTTTGTTAGATAATCACTGTCATTGTATAAAAAATTTCCATATGACTTAAAGAATTGAATTCTAAAGCTGAATAATATTAAATGTCTTCTTCCTTTTGAATACTTAAAGTTTTTTAAAAAGCCACAGGTTCTTTAGTGAATTACACTCATTCTGGAAATATTGGACTTTAATAATGGCTGAAATGCTTTGCTTTGTGTTTTATTCATTTCTCCCTTTTGTTGTTTGTCAGTTATTTCAATCGTGTCCAACTCTTCATGATCCTATTGGGGGGTTTTCTTGGCAACAATTACTAGAGTGGTCTGCCATTTCCTTTTCTAGTTACTTTATAGATGACAAAACTGAGGCAAATAGGGTTAAATGATTTGCCAGGATCACACCAGTTGGTAAGTGTCTGAGCCTGGATCTGAACTCAGATGAGTCTTCCTGACTCCAGGACCAGTGTTCCTCCATCTACTACACCACCTAATTGCTCATCAAACTTCTCCCTATGTCCTTTAATGTTTGAAAGTGGTCAAGATTTTAAAAGATTTAAAAATAAAAGAATTATTTAGAAAAGAGATGTCATTGATATTGATGTTATGGGACAAAAATCCAGCTTTTTAAGGTGGATTTAAATCTAGATGCTTTGGAGAACTAGACTCCCAAAATAATTGTTCTATATACTTTGGACAAACTACTTTGGTAAACTAGATAAAGTCCAAGAAATTTGTTATTTGTTTTGTTTTGGTGGTTGTTGATTTGTTTGTTCATCTTTAATTCCTCCATTCAGGTGGCAAAATGCTAAGTGTATCATATAGGTGAATGAATAGAGCAGGTGTTCTTCTTTTTCCCAGGCTAGTTTCAATGATGAATTTTATCATATTTAAGTAGCACCAAAAGAAACAGTCTTCAAAGACATTAGGATCTGTAACAGAAAAAAGTTCAGAGTTCATGGGGCTCATTTGAGAAGGGTTCAATTGTAGATGAAAATTGCTTTCATGAAAGAGCAGAGATTAGAAACCAAAGCACAAGATGGCTGCTTATTAGCTGTGTGACTTTAAGCAAATCTGTACTCTCTCCTTTAGGCTCCAATTTCCTTATTTGTACTAACTCATATTTCAGTAGCATCTTAATTTTCACAATGGGCTTTCTTCATAACAACTTCAGGAAACTTCAAGTACTACTATACTTATTTTACATATAGGAAAATGGCAGCCAGATTAAGTAACTGGCCCAGAAACATAGAATTATGTTCCAGAGAGAGCATTCACACCTAGGTCTATATGCTCCCAAGTCAGAGCTTTGTTTTGTTCTTTTTCTCCATAACATTACATTTCTTGATTTATAAGATGAGGGTTTCACCAGAACAGAGGTCCAAAGATTAAGATCCTCAATATCATCTACTTTAACAACTTAATTTTACAGATTAGGAAACTGAGACATAAAAACGATAGAAGTGAGTTGCCAGCTTTTTTTCATACTAAAAGAATGGCATAAAACTCATTATAAATCTTTTTATGGTATAATTATATATATATATATATATATATATATATATATACATATATATATATGTAATATAATATAATTATAAATCTTTTTTTCCAATATAGAAGAAACTCCAAAAAATAACTTAGATGCTGGTCTTTTGAGGGATTGGTATTGTTCAAACTAAATTCTGAAGCTGGATTGTTCAGAAGAGAAGGGAAGAAGTGTGATTGAGAGAGAAACTAAAAGTAGAATCGACACATACAACCCTAATGGCTCAGCTCTCCTTAGACTTTGCAGGATCGAACTGGTTTGGGAAGGTCAAGTCTTTTCTCTGGAGTCCAAGGGCCTGTGATTACACTTCTAATTGCAGAATTTAGTTCAAAGACCATAATCTCATTGGTTTCAACCCCACAAATGCTCTCTGTGGCTCAGAAAAGCAATGCCTCTGAATCTAGGGGAATAGGAAAGGGGGGTGGGACTCCTCCTAATGGCATCATAGCAGCTCTTATTTATGGTCTCTGCTGTGCAAAGTATTGATTGCATCAAGTTGGAACTCAATTGGCACAAAAATCCAGTTAGATCGTTCTTCGGTGGCTGGGGAATTTTGATTGCTGAATGGGAGGAAAGGGGGGAATGTTGTGCATTACTTAAGAACAACAGTTCTGATTAAAAGCAACTCTGCCCTTTGTGTCGTTTGGTCTGGAAATCTGGGCAGACTGAAACCTCCTCTGCCCAGAAGCAGAAGCACCTCTTCATTAGTTCACCCTGTGATTCAATAGAAGCGAAAAGTTCGTAGGTGAAACTAAGAAGTATTGTGCAGTGGGAAGGAGCCGGTCTGGGGGCTGGAGGATCCATGGGGTTCCTTCTAACAAGTTAACATTCTTAGGCTTCAGTCTCTGATTTGAACTTCCAAGACTTTGATGTTATGATCCCTTTCATCTGAAAGTAGACACACTAGGAAATCCCTTTGGCATGGCTGTAGGATATAAGGAACTAGTTCACATGGCAGTTGGTTATATGTTCTTTGACTATCCCATAAAGCTCCATACGCTCCCCAATTTCAACAGGAACTGTTAAGACCCTAATTCTTCCCCATTGTGATAATAGCTAGCATTTAATGTAGCATTCTGCTGTTTGTAAAACTTCCCAATGTTATTTCCTTTGGACCTCAAAACATCCCTATTAAGAAAAATGTTTTTATTTTATCCATTTTACAGATCAGGAAGCTGAGGCTGGCATTGCCCAGGGTCACACGGTTAGTATCTGAGGGAGGATTTTAACTCAGCTCTTTTTGACTCCAAGACTAGCACTCCACAGTGTTGTGTGCTGTGTGTGTGTGTGTGTGTGTGTGTGTGTGTGTGTGTGTGTGTTACTATCAACCACTAATTTTGATTTCTGGGAACAATCTAAGACAGTTTGAGTCCTTAGGACTTCTGTAATCACCGAAACCCTGTATGGATTCAAAAACCAACCAAGCCAGATTACAATTATTTCCATTTTGACAGGGTTACTGCTTGACTTTTAACAGCTCTTAATTCCTTATTGAGACAAAGAAATAATGTGAATAGTTCACTGTTGTTCTGGAACCCATGATGTAAAAAAAGGCTCAGTGATGAGCAGATCTTCCATAGGGGACTGATGGTAGGACATGGAGATTGTTCAAGATGAAACCAAGGAAAGTGGCCGGGGAACTCATAGATCAACTTCCCTCCCCAATATAATTTCAAGACACATAAAAGCAAGGGTAGATAATGAAGATAAATGTAAAAGCATGGAGTAGCTCTGTAAGGACAGTATTTGGAGTGCTGATATATAGAATAAACCAAAGCTGGCCCGGGAAGCTAAGTACATTAAAAGAAATATAACTTGATTGGAGAAAAGGGGCTGATCAGAAAAGACAAAAGAAAAAAAAAAAAGCAGAGCTATCCCACCTTTTATTTTGCTTCCCTTTTCTCTACCAAGAATTATCTTGGGATGAAAAAAGAAGAAAAAGTGGCCCATTAGGAGCTCATGGCAAAGATCTGCAGGTAAACAATAATTCAGTAATATTAGATGTCCTTGATGACATCAAGTTCCCACACCCAAGTGAATTACACGTTAAAGGGCTGAAAGAACTATCCAGAATAGTTGCTGAGCTTGTACTAATCCCTGGAAGACTGGAGAAGAAATAGGTCTCACAAAAAGGAAACAAGTGGAGTCTACACTTCATAAGTCAGTCTATGAACTGGATTTCAACTGCTGGCAAAATTCGAGAGAGCTTCCCTAAAGGGATGCTTAGTGAACATCTAGAAAGAATTACAGTGATCACAGCAAACAATTTATGGCCCCATCACAAGCAGATAATGGCAGACTGATTCCAATCTCTTTTTCTTAAAGGATAGTGACTGGACTGAGATTCTGGCTGCTTTAAAATTATTTAATCTGGTTTCTAGCAAAGCATTTGATAGGGCTTTTTTTTTTTGCTATCTGGGTAATCAAGATGGAAGTAGACATTAGGGGTATTCATAACTAAACCCAAAATATTGATTCTGAACACAATGGATTAATAGTCCCAAAGGATTAATGAATTACTAATATCCCAATGGGAAATATTCAGTAATTTGTTCTGTTTTCTATTTTGTTCAACATTTTATCAGTAGCTTGAAGGAAAAATTTTCCAACAGTGCAGTAGATCATTCTGACAGGTAGTAAGTTCCCCATCAGTGGAGTTCTGAAAACTAAATGATAGTTGAATATTCACATGTGTCCCTGGAGTTAGGAAGTAGGTGAGACAGCAAGATTTCTCTAACTCCGACCCCACTTTCCCAGCCACTTCTCACAATGTGTCTGCCTTAGCATCAGCTTAATTTTATTCTCGTCAATCAACTTTTGGTGAGTTTATGCTATGTATCAGGCCCCATAGTGAATAATGTGGTAGATAATAATACGGTGACCACTGCCCTGAGGAGGTTTATATGAGAAGGAGAGAAATAAGAAGAGAGGGAATAAAAATAAGAGAGGAGAAAGGGAGAGGGAAAAGAAGAGAAAGGGAAGGGAAGAAAGAAGGAAGGGGAGTATCAGGGGAGGAAGGGAAAAATGAGGAGGAGATGTCTGTGTGTAAAAGTAATTAACAGTACCATTAAGTAAATAACATGAATGTAATTTTGCCTACAACAGTGGGTGCATTAGCAGTGTGAAGGCAAAAGAAATCACTGGACACCCTTGCGATCAGAGAAAGTTTCCCAAGTGTAGGAAGAACCTGAACTGGTCTGTGAGGAAGGAGTTGCTTTCAGATTGCACAGTCACTATTACTTCTTTTATTTTGGGTAGAATGGAAAGGCAGATAATAAGAATGATTCTCTCAGCAAGAAAGTGAAAAGGGTGACTTGAAGCTGGCTACTTCTTTTGTTCTGTTAGGAAAAATCATTCTTTGCTTTGTATAATGAGTCTTTCAAAGGAAGAGTTGGGTTGCTTGGTTGGTTTGGTTTGGGGGGATTTTGCAAGATTCTGTGTGCCTGCTGAATGAATCAGCAAGAAAATCTGGAAAAAGCATCTGGGCCTGCTGCCATATCCCTCTTTGTCGGAATATTCAAAAAAGCTTGTTATGCTCAATCATTCCTTTTGTAAACCATATTTACTTCGTAGTACAATATTTCTAAATCAAAGAAAAGAAATTGATATTTTAAAAAATAGATCTAAGATTGTGCATTTCTTGGAACTTACAACAGGAAAGCTATTTTCCAACGTCCTAATTCTATGTTTTGGCCCTTTGCTGAGAGGAGGGACAACTATGATATGTCACTATCTGCCTCTCCTTTTCTTTAATTCCTCTATGTTTCTAAGGGCTGGAACCATCGCACCTGGAGGAGGTGACAGAATGATATCAACCAAGCCATTAAAGACAATAGGGAAAAAATCCCTGGTCCAGCCTCCCAAATAGGCTTTTATTTTCTCTAGAACAATGTTCTCACTAAACCTCTGGCAAGCTCTCGGGTCTTGGACATACTTCCTCCCCATTTGTCTCTGTTCAGAATACTGTCCATCCCCTGTCTGATAGCAATGTGTTCTGAGGAAATAAAAGGGAAGATAAAAGAGCTTATTCAAGCCCCACGTGAATTATCTCTCAGGAGCATTTGTGGGTGCCTCCAATGGATTATAGATCCTTGGGCAGGTTACTGAGGATTTATGCTCCCACATACTCTCCCTAGATAATAGCTTTATGATATCAGTATGGTTTAAAACAATCCTATGATTAGATAGTATTATAGTATTATGTAGAGGAAAAGGGAAGGGGAAAGGGCAAGAAACGTAATCGAGTTATGAATTTCATTAAAGTGAACAGATTTTTTTTTCTCTTCTGATATCTAGAACCAGTGCCAGGGCAGTCTCTTAAAATCATGTTCAGCTGGATAATACCTGAATGTCTGAGACAATTTGGATTAAGAAGATATAGGCTTTTCCCATACTCCTATACCTATAGCAGATTGTATATAGTGAAGGATGGGATCTATAATATACAGAGTGCTTTAAACTTCTCAAAAAGCTGAAAATCAAATGTGTAAATGAAACTGAGCAAAGGGACCATTATTCCAGGATGACAACATCCAGAGGGATTATTTCTCCCTTATCAGCTCTCCTGTTTCTTGCCCTTTCTTCTGGACGAAGGCCCTCTTCCAGCTTACCTTCCATCATGGCCTCTACCAGAGCAAGGACTAGGATTCTCTCTTCCCTATTGGACTATTCTTCTATATCAGCCCTCTGTGCAATTCAATTACATTTTTCCAGTTGTGAGACTAGTTATTATAAAAGCCCAGCCAGCAATGGCAACGTGGTTCAGGAAAATAAGAATAATACAGGAATGATCAGTAAGAAGTACAGTCCCACCCCATTAAATCATTAAAAAGATTTGAAACCCTGTCATTTGGAATGCACGTTGAAAAGGCAAAAGATGTGTTAGCCTAGGAAAAGGGCAACTATGAAGGGGGAGTGATAGATCTGTTTATTTAAATGGATTACCATGGGAAAGAAGCATTTAGTTCTGCTAGACTCCAGAAAAAAGAATTAGGATCATTGGTAGAAGTCATAGGGAGATAAAATTTGAATATATAGAAAATGCTTTCTTTTGTCACAGTCGTCCCAACAAAAAAGTTTCCTTAAAAAGTGGTCGTTTAAATTCTTTAAGTAGAAGTTAGACCATCAAACAACTGCTCCGATGGGCACAAGGCTGGGCACTGGGGATATTTGGGCAAAACGGATTAACCCCACGTTCAATGAAACGCCAACGTTCATGATTCCAACATGACTTGACAGGGCCGGTCAGGAAGTGGATCCTGACATTCCCCAGAACTTGTGAACTGCTTCAGAGTAGTTACTTGAGGGCAGGTAGAGTGTCTTATTTAACTTTCACTTTGTCATTGCTGTTCGGTCATATTGAATTCTTCTTGATCCCATTTTGGGCAGATACTGGAAGGTTTACTGTTCCCTTCTTGGGCTCATTTTACAGATGAGGAAACTGAGGCAAACAGGGGGAAGGGACTTGCCCAGGGTCACACAGCTGGTAGGTGTTTGAACTCAGGAAGATGAGTCTTCCTGAGACCAGGCCCAAAGTTCTATCCTCTGGGTCACATGACTGTCCTAACTTTCCCTTGGTATATTGTATCATACATAGTAGGCGCCTAGTGTTTATTGAATGAAAGAATAATAATGTAATAACTCTTTTTTCTTGATTTAAATTTTATGGAAGTTCTTCCTCTCAACAATAAACCTGACCAAGTATGTCCTAGCCAAGGCAGGACAACAGGGCTTATGACTGGAAAGTTCAGCAGAAACCAGGGTTGGGCCTTTCTCAGGGAAATACCCTCTAAAATTGGAGTTCTTAACCAGGAGTCCATGAACTTTTAAAAAATGGTTATTTTGTTAAAAATTTTGTTAAAAAAGCAAATATACTGAAATAGTTATGTAATCATATGTATTATACACACATATAGACCCATGAACATCCACGTGCCCACAGACGCGTGTTGTGAGTTTCAAATGATATATCTCAAAGGGTTTTATGAAACATTAAGGCCCAGTAGTAATGCTAGTTTTATTAGTATTTCAAAAAATTTTTTTCCTGGCAGGAGGGACCCTAGATTTCACCAGACTGTGGAAAAACCATTAAAAACCTCTGCTCAAAAAAAATTTAATATTCATCCTACTAGGGATGCCAACGAGAATTTGCACTTGAAAAAAACATGTCCAGGCTGACAAAGAAAAATAAATGATTGTATTTAAGTCTTTCATCTTGAGAGGAAGCCACAATTCAATTTTCTGTTGTTCTTTGTCACAGGTTTCAGCCAGCGATTGATTTTGCTCTCCCTCAACCATAGGAAGGTATATAATGGCTTCCTGATTGCTCACTAGGCCCCATCAGTGGGACTGACAGGATTTGTTCTTTCACAGACTCTACTTTCTTACCCTGTGTCACGTTCCCGTTACGGTTGTCGCCCCGGTCCCCTGAATGGAGCTGGGCGATGTGAGCCTCCCTGTGACAGTCGCCCTGTGTGTGGGTGTGTTATTTGGCACAGTTGTGAAATCGAAGAGTCCTTGCCCCCTTGTAGATCATCGGATTCATGTGTAGGTTCACAGAGTAAGAAACTTAAGGAAGCACAGAGGAAGGAAGGAAGGGAGGAAGGAAAGAGAAAGGAAGGAAGTGAAAGGAAAGAGAAAGGAAGGAAGGGAAAGGAAAGAAAGGCAGAAGATGAGGAGGGAAAGAATGAAGGAGAGAGATAAGGGAAGAAGGAAGGGAAGGGGAAGGAAGAGAGGTAGGAGAGAGGCAAGGAAGAAATGAAGGAGGGATAAGGGAAGAAGGAAGGAAAGAAAAAGAAAGAAAGGAGAGAAGAGAAGGGGAAGGAAGAGAGGTAGGAGAGAGGCAAGGAAGGAATGAAGGAGAGAGATAAGGGAAGAAGGAAGAAGAAAGAAAGGAGAGAAGGGAAGAGGAAAGAAGAGAGGTAGGAGAGAGGTAAGGAAGGAATGAAGGAGGGAGATAAGGAAGAAGGAAGGAAGAAGAAGAAAGAAAGAAAGGAGAGAAGGGAAGAGGAAAGAAGAGAGGTAGGAGAGAGGCAAGGAAGCAATGAAGGAGGGAGATAAGGGAAGAAGGAAGGGAAGAAGGAAGAAGAAAGAAAGGAGAGAAGGGAAGGGGAAGGAAGAGAGGTAGGAGAGAGGCAAGGAAGGAATGAAGGAGGGAGATAAGGGAAGAAGGAAGAAAGGAAGGAAGGATAGAAGAAGAAAGAAAGAAAGGGAAGGGAAGGAAGAGAAGTAGAAAAGAGGCAAGGAAGGAATGAAGGAGGGAGATAAGGGAGAAAGACAGGAAGGAAAAGGTGGTGGTTAATGTGTATTGGGCGCTGTCCAAAGCACTTTTCCTGTACAGGTGATCATCACTATTTCTGCATTTCACTTTTTTGGCTTCAGCATTTCTGTGATTTTATTAGTAACTTATTTTCAGTTTCACATTGGCATGGGAGCCCATTTTGGCTGTGTGCAGTACAGAAAGTATCAGCCTTTCAAAGGGGATGACAGTCTTCTGAGCAAAGGGGGGAGTGCTGGAGCCCAGGGGCTGCTTCTTGGACTTGGCGCAGCTCAGCCTGGAGCCAGTCTTGTGTGCAGAAGGAGAGAAGGAACACAGCTGTGTGCCCGGAGGTCTTAGCCAGAGGGTGGAGGTCACTCTCTTGGAAGCCCTTGGCAACCACTGGCTCTATACCCAGAAGTGCTAGAGCTCAGGGAACTGACCGAGCCAGAGTGCTGGCTGACTGGACCCATAAGCTAAGTCCCGACCATGTCTCCCTTGGTTTTCCGAGAGCCACCAAGGTAGAGAAATTCACACAAGTGTAGTGGAGGTACAAAGTTCTTACACACTGTTATCTGCCGCAGTAGAAGGGAAGAGGTTAAAAATATTTGAGTTTTAAGAATTTTTATTGCTCAAAAGTATTTCTGATAGTGTCGATTTCATCTGTTATAAAAAGTGAACATTGTCAGAGAGATTTTTGAGAAATTGGGATGTTAGCACAAAAGGTCATACATTTCGAGGGAATTAGTAGCAAAAAATATTGTGCGTGTTGCTTCATGTACTGCATTTTATGGACTTTTCATGGTTACTATGTTAGAAAAAAATGCATATTATCAGAATTAATGTTTTGTTATAAAGAATTGCTGCAGAAAAGTGTAACGATTCCAGCTAAAGATTGTGGAAACCTTAACCCCATTTTCCATAGATCCAATGTACAAACATTTGCATTTTTTGCTTTCCTATAGTTTTCTAGAATGTTGTCCCTACCCTAAAAGTTGAGGATTGAGTAAATTATTTCATTTTTACCAATCAGGTCAGGAAAGAGGGAGGTGCTGTCAAGATTTTTTTTTTTCAAATGAGGAAACTGGGGCAAACATGCCTAGGAGATGTCTGAGATTGAATTTGAACTCAGATCTTTCGGATTCTAGGCCCTGCCTTCTATCTACTGCATCATTTTGGATTATTCATAGTTTTTATCAATTTAGACTCATCCATTTATGTTAATATATGGAGTGTCCATACGGAGGTGCGACAGGACAAAGGAGACCAAAAATAAAGCCTTATTAAGAGTTTCTGCAATATGTCTGGAGCCAAAACCCAAGGACTCTAATGAACAGAATGCTGCCTAGAGACTTGCGTCCAAATCCCACTTCAGACACTTGCTGGCTAGATGTGGGATCCTGGACCATCTCCCCAACTCTTTTTGAGTCACACTCTGTTCTTCTATAAAGCATGGATGATAATAGCAGCAACTTTGCTGTATCTTAACAGAGTCACCCAAGTAGTTACCAGTAGAACTGAGAAGACCATCCAGGTTCTCTCCATTGTTCTCCAATTGAAATCCAAAGACATCACTTGAGGATCTCACAGTATGATCTAAACCAAAATTTTTAGTACTAAAATAAACTATCCCATTGAGCTTAAACTAAAACAGAGAACTGTGATTCCCTCAGTGTCTTCCTACCTCCCCACTTTCTGTTCACCCTCTTGATTACGTATATGACTATTTTTGAAACAAAACACTGGTATGTTCTACTCAGAAACTAAGACGTAGAAGATATTTAGAAAACTTTCCTTTTATTTTATTTTTCAATCAAAAAATATTCATCTTTCTTCCTCACTCTCCCAATTTAAAAAGAAAAAAGGAAAAAAATGCAACAAACCTTCAATCATAACATATGCTCACATTTTCCAGGTCCAAACACATGTGTCACTTTGCATCTTGAATCCATTTCAAAGGATACTTAAGAAATATTAACAAAAGCATCAATCAGGAGTTCTGACATCTTCTATCTTTGTGGCATTCTCTGTGTAATTTCATAGTGACTGGATGAGTGGCGGAACATTTAACTTTAAAGCAGAGATTCTTAATGTGTTTGTGGCAGGAACCCTTTTGGCAGCCTGGTGAAGCATATGGCCCATTCTCAGAATAAGATTTTTAAAGCCATAAAACCAAAGGCACTATATTACAAAGGGAACCTATTATGCTATGAGGTGGAGTTATCAAAATATTTATTTTTTTAGAAAGTTCATGGACTCTAGGTTAATATTTCCTATTGTTGAAAATTAATCAATATAAATAAACAAACATGAAAACCAGCATGGACTCTTAATTTTCATTTCCTTCACAGAACAGGTGAGATAAGCATTTTGATGTTTCATCTACTATCAAATGAAAAGTGAAGGAATATAACCATTTGTCAAAAGTCAGGAGTATCTCTGGGGTGAAGAGAGATATTAATTAAGGATAATAACCAAGTAACCACATATTCTAGAAATCCCTGGTATAACTCTAACATGAAGGGGATGAAGGAGAAAACATACAAGTATTGTGTTGATAGATTTCCATAATAATAATGATGAAGATGATGAAAAACTCCATTTGTATGATAGATTTCCATAATAATAATAATGAAAAATTAGATTTGTATGATGTCCTGCTGTTTATATCATATTTTCCACTTAACAGCTGTTCAAGGAGAAGAGGGAATTATTTGTATTTCATAGATGGAAAAAATTGAGGCCCCATTTTATAACAGCATAAATATTAATTCTATTTTACAAATGAAGAAACTGAGACTCAGCTTAAATAATAAGTAATGAAACCAAGATTCTGACTCAAGTCTTGTGCTTTGCGCCGTGCTGTTTTGGCAATAATGGACACTACAGGATATAAGCTATTAAGCTTAAAGCTGCTCTAAGACTTTTGGGGACATCTTGTATTGCAATAGCCACGTGAGCTATTGTGTCCTTGGGACCCATAATTATGTTAGGCAATGTCTGCATCTGTGATGCGATTGTCAGACCAATGGACCAGCAGAAATTCCTAGGAGGACTTTTAAAGCTCGACTTCTCTTTGGGTTCCAGAATGGTGGGATTTAGGACAGCAGACTGCTCTCAGCTTTGAGAGATTTTCAGCAACAATCTAGACTCGGGTAACTCCTCTGGATTTCGGGGGTTCTCACCCCTTCCCGTTTCAGGTTCCATTCCTGACCTTGGAGGACACCCAAGCACCCTAGTGCACAAAGCTACCTTCTGGAAATAACTGCTCTGCTGAACTCAGACATGGGTCTCATTGTTGTCTCTGCACTGTCCTGTGGAGATGTTAATGACCTCTCATTGTCTGATCTACTTGGGGGACCAAGACAATTATAGGCCACGATATTAGGGAAGCAAGAAGGGCAGATGTGGTTAGGCACTACAGTTAGATCAGCAGGCCCCGGGGACCTACTTTAAAGACATTTGACCTAATTAGGATGGAGGGATAAGAAATGGAAGATGAGAAGGGTACCCAGGACAAAACACACAGTTTTGCATCAGGACATACATGCACGATTGCAAATAACTGTAAAAGCCAAACCATGAATTTCAAACCTAAAAAATCATTATAAAATGTTTTAACGTGTTTTTTTAACATTCTAAGAAAATAATAAACCATTTTCATATCCCTTTTCTAACTAGATATTCAGATTTATTTCAGACATTTATGATAATCCCAATTCAGAAACTAATAACAATGACATTTTAAATACAAGATTATACAAGGTTCTCCCAAATAGTTAACCTTTCAATGTGACATTTTATAGTATGTCGAATTAATGGTAACATTTTATTGTTTGCCATCTCAAACTCAGAAGTTCATAAGTCTTCAAGACTAAGCTAATTTAAACAATCAGTCTCTGCACCGAGAGCTTTTCTGTCTGAATCTCTCTCTCTTTTTATTTTTTTCCTACTTCCTCAGTTTCTTTTCAACCTGTTTTCTCTTTTTTCCTTTTTTCAGTGTTTCAGGCCCTTCTCTCATTCATCATCTTTTTATATTTTCTTTTCCTTTCTTTCCCTATGAGAAAAGTTGATCTAGATTCTGCCTTCACGTAATCAAGGAGACCCAAAAAAAAGAGTCCTAGAAAAGTCAAGTACAAGAGAAACACATTTATAACCAAGAGAGAGGAGAAAAAGTGAAATTCAGATTGGATTTGCCTTTTTAAAAAAGCTTCCAATTTGCATCTATTTCCATCTAAACTTTAGTGTCGCTAAGTCATCTTTAAATTATTTTGGGGGGCATAAGGTGACAAGAATGTGAATATTTTCATCTATGGACTATCCCAAAATCTTACCCTGACCATTAATT
Organism: Antechinus flavipes; assembly: GCF_016432865.1. Taxonomy (NCBI): domain Eukaryota; kingdom Metazoa; phylum Chordata; class Mammalia; order Dasyuromorphia; family Dasyuridae; genus Antechinus; species Antechinus flavipes. The sequence continues at coordinate 11,725,971 of NC_067403.1, read as the reverse complement.
TGATTTTTTAAAAACTCTGATCTGCCCTTATTGAGGGAATTTCATTATCAGGAGTTCCTTACAATTCATAGGTTTGGGAGAGAGGTTGATTGTGACTCATGTTCTCATTTTGCTTATTTTGTTTTGTATCAGATCATTCAAGTTTCCACATTTCTCTGAATTACTCAAACCCCTCATTTCCTGTGCCACAGCTGCATACTTTAATTTTCTAGTCGTTCCCCTCATCAGTGGGTACCTACATTGTTTCCAGCATTTGGATACTTCAAAAAGTGTACATACATGCATGTGTAAACATATATTTGTATGTATAATTTGTGTGTACACATAGATATAGGTATGTATATACATGTGTATTTTATTATAGACAGAAAAGTCACATGCTAAGGACACATTTCTTAAATATTTTGTACTTATTTCTTGCATATATGAAATAAATACCTCATATTCTGACATTTTAAATGTCATTGTTATTAATTTCTGAATTTGATCATGAATCAATATAGTTATGTGTAACATATATGTAAACATACATCCAATCACATGATATACACAAATATTTATATGTGTGTGTATTCACATAAATCCTTAATCTTCTTGGGGGCAGAGATCCAGTAGCAGTCGTCCAGGACAAGGGTTTGAATGGTTTGGTAACATCTTACTCAATTTCAATTTCTGTTCAGAACAATTGGACTAATTCCAGCTTCAGAAGCTGTGTAATGTGTGCCTGTTTTCCCACAGTCCTCCCAACACTGAAACTGTTTCCATCTGTGATCGTATTTATCAATTTGATGGCTGAGAGTTGAGATTTCAAAGTTAATTTTTAAATTTTCATTTCTTGTTTTGACTTGGAACATTTTTCAAGGTTTTTTTTTTAATAGTTTTCTTGTCTTTTCAAAACAAATCGTTCATATCATTTGACAACTTATCTGTTGGGAATAACAACAGATCACAGAGAGGGAACAGCTTGGAGACCACCTAGTTCAGTCCCTGTATTTTTCAGAAGAGAAGCTGATGCTGAAAGAGGTGCACAGATGTGCCAAAGGTCCCATAGATAGGGCTCCTCAGGCAGGTTTGCTGCCCTATTCATCTGGCTTTTCATTCTCCAGTACTGTCAATTATTATGATTTTCCCACCCAGTACTTGCCCTTATTCTAGTCAGAAAAGCTGTTTAAATTTGTCATTAAAATTGTCTATATTTTATGTTTTATATTTTATTTAGATTGCGTCTATCTGACAGTGAGACTTCTTCCCTTAATCATAGATCTTAAAGGTACCATTAATTCTCCTCTTATTTAAAAAGAAAAACTTTTTATATTTAAGTTATATTTCTATTGGAAATTGATTGTTTTTTTTTTGGGTTCAGACTTATTTTCTGCTTAACTCTTTGAGTTTTCAGACCAGTTTTTGTACCTTTTTATTAAGTACTTCAACAATTTGCAGATATGATTTGTTCTATTCATGGTGAGGTGTGCTTATTTATGTGTTAAGTCTATTCAATTTAATACTATAAAAAATTGTCATGTAAGGAAATTTGACCTTATACATTTACTAATTTAAATTTACCTTAGCAAGGAATGATTAGTTTTGGATTTTATCTTGTTGCCAAAAGAATCCATATTTCGTGATGACTATCATGAGTTAACAGTTCAATTATTAAAGTACTTACTATGTCCAAGGCACAGGGCTATCTTTAATAGTTTAAGGATGCAGGAAGGCTATTTTTCCCTTGTAAAGAACCCGCCTGTGTCCCATTTCTTTTTGGGTTCATTAGGAACTGCCTACCTCATGGCAGCAAGTTCTTTAAGAATTTAGCATCTCCTTCTTTATTAAGCATTTTCCCCCTGGTTAATTGTGAGCTCTGCATCTCTCACCTTGTTAATGACTAAAACTCCCTTTTGGAAATTAGCCTGCAGTCAGCAGTGAAATAAAAGCTTTGCCTCTTGATTTGGAGAAGGTCTAAGCCTACAAATTCCTTTATTAAGTAAAAGAAAATTATGTCAGGATAACTGAAGAGTTGAAATGCTTGCCAGATTTGCTTATAGTTGTTGGGTATTGTAAAATTGTACTGTACATCTGTTCTTATCATTTGAGGAAGAATGTGGCCATCTATCCCTAAAACTTTATTGTTAAAACACAAAATAGTGTCTATTTTATTACTAAATTCAAGTAATAGACATGACACTTAGTTCTAGAGACTGATAAATAAGGCAGACTGGTAAGATTTATTTCTACTTCTAGATCTTGAGATTTTCCTTGACTAATTTTAGATATAACCATTATTTAGTCAGTCTTTTTACTTGGACTGCCAAAATTCACCTTTTGGGGAGGAGAGAGCATGGAAACACTCATGTTCTATTTCATTGTAATGAAAAAAGCAAATTTTGTTTAAAAACAAATAACAAAGTAGTCTGTGGGGTTTATTTATTTATTTATTTTGCCAGTTCATCCTGGTCGCATATAAGTAGAGACATGGCAGGGGAACCTATGCAGAAGGACTGGTTTTCATTCTCCTTGGAATATAAGAAGTCCATTCCATAATGATTGATTTTGAAGGAGAAACACAGAAGAACGTAGCTGATTGATGAGGGATTCTCAGATACTACCAGTGGAGAATTTTCTAAAATTCAAGGCCCTATATCAAAATACAATCTAAGAACGTCCAAAGTATGATCTGGAATTTTAGGTGACGACTGAGCTGTCTCTGAATCTCCGGGACTTTTCTCTTACATAAAAATATTCAGCACTCTTTGCAACTTTCGAAGAGATTTACTCCCTTCAAATTTTTAAATTGGATATTTCTAGCTGCAGTGTAGAAGGAGAGATCTTTTGTCAGGCTAATTTTAATGGTTTATGCACAACTCTTAGAAAACATGGAATCATTAATTTTCAAAAAACCATGGTTCTATATTCTGAATAATTTAAAAGATTATAAAGAAAGAAGTATTGAATGAAATATGTGGTTTGGATTTGTTAATATGTATAAATGACCACAGTCTACTAATTTAATTATGTATGGATTGACAAGCATATACTTCAAGCCCAGTTGTATCAGTCTCCCTGGGTGAGTACTGTAGCTATTTTCAAGGTAGTATTCCTTTTACTGAATTAAAATGCTCCCACACATAAAGCCGTAAACTTGAGTCTGTACTCTGGTTGGCTGATTCAGCAAGAAGTCAGCTCTCATAGGAGCTCATTTCTACCTTTTCTTTTTTTATGAGGTTAAGATTGTGTGGAACGAAGAACAGGCACTGAGAAAATGAACTCTCTTCTTCAGGGCAGTACTTGTTTTATGACTTGTCTTAGGTCACGTGCTAAAAATTTTAGAAGCTCCCAGAGATGCTGGGGGAAAGTATTTGGGGAATATCTGCTGTACTTGTTTATCTTTTAGGTTCAGACTTTAATAACTACAGTGTTTTTTATAAGGAACCAATTTTTTTCTGGGGTCAAGAACCAGAACTGGTATGAGGCAAAATGGTGCAGGAATTGGAATTGTCTTTGGCAGGGTTTCCTTTTGAACAGCACTTTTCCCTTTCTTTGTTTTTTTTTTTTTCCCCTACCATGTTGTCACACCATTTGAGCCAATTTTCAGTAGTGCCCTGTTCTCTGATCCCTTTGGAATACTTAGCTATCTTAATTGCTCTTTTTTAGAACTAACCAGCCTAATAAGTTAAATTTCTGTAAAGTGTTATTGGGCAAAAATATGCTAATAGATCTCTCTGATTTAAGCTCATTATTTGAAGAGAATACCTTATTGATTTTAATACAACCTATAGCATCTTACATATTCTTCTACTTAGAGATCAAAATAAATCTTTGCTTTCTCTTTTCATGTCAAAGAGAAAAAATATGCCTTCTTTCCAGTATAAACCCTACTGCTGCTTCTCTTACTTCTATCCTTCCAGAACCTTGTGCATCAATTATCCCTTTTCCCTTATAGGTTTACTCTTTCTCTAGTATTTCTTTCCCTTCTTACTATAAATATGTTATGTTATCCTGTCCTTAAAAAAATTAAATACACAAGAAAGACCTTTAAATGAAACGCATTATCTCCCTTCTGCTGTCATTGGCTTTCCTATTTGTTCACAAGGAAGCTTCTTTTTATTTCATTTTTATGTTTTTAACAAAATTACATGTAAGCAATTTTCAAATTTTTAAAATTTTGTTCCAAATTCTCTTCTTTTTTTTATTTCCCTCCCCACTCCTTGGAAAAGCAAGCCATTTTATATAGATTATACACGTAGACATGCAAAATATTTCCATTTAAGGTAATATTGCAAAATTACCTACTCCCCATTAAAAAAAACATTAAAAAAGCATAATAAAGCAAATTTTAAAATATGTTTCAATCTGCATTCAAACTCCACCATTTCTTTCTCTGAGATGGAAAGGATATTTCATTATAAGTCCTTAAGGAACTTATTTAGATCATTGTACTGCCGAGAATAGCTAAATCCTTCATAGTCGATCGTTGTAAAATATTGTTGGTTCTATGTAAAAGGTTCTCCCGCTCTGCTTATTTCATTTTGCCTCAGTTCATATAACTCTTCCCAGGTTTTTTTGAAAGCACCCTGCTCATCATTTCTTATACATAACAGCATTCTATCACAATGATCTACCACAACTTGTCCAGCCCTTTCTTAATTCTTAAGCATTCCCTCAATTTTCCTTTCTTAGCTACCACAAAAAGAGTTGCTATAAATATGTTTTAGATATTTGCCCTTTCCTTTTTCTTTGAGGTACAGATCCACTAGTGATACAATCTAGTTTCCTACAAGCAGGAACTTTTCCTCAGGATTTGACTTCTACCTCCACCAGTCTAAGTGCTATCTTCAGTGACTACCCAGTCACTAAATTCAGTGATCTTTCCCAGGGACCTCTGCTTCTTGATTGCTCTAATATATTTGTCATCTAGAAAATCAGTCTCCATATGCTTCTTGAGACTCTTCCCTCTTCATCCATGATACATCAATCTTGTTTTTCCTCTGCTCTCTCTGACCACACCTTCTTTGTTTCCTTTGTTTATTCTATTTGTTTCCCTTGTTCCTAAAAGTTGGAAACTTCCAAAGTCCTATTCTTGGTCCTCTTTTCTTTCTAAAGTCTTCATGTTGATCATCTTTCCATGGTTTAGTTTTTTGTCTATAATAAACAAACCCAAACCATTCTTGCCCTTATGTAGTTTTCATAGAGGGGAGGTAGTATGGGAGCACGGGGGGAAGTAGAGGAGGAGATAAAAGGGGAGGTAGAGGAGGAAGAAAGGAAGAGGGTATTGGAGGCATGTGTAAATATAAAACATAAACAAAATACGTTGGGAAAGAAACTGGCAATTGGTGGGTCAGGTTGGGCCGGGGTAAGAGAAGTGCATTGTGAATGCACTATTTCACAAATATAAACACACACACATTTGTTTTTAAGCCCAGATATCTACATCTTGCCCTAGTCTCTCTCCTAAATTCCCGGTCGGCACCACCAACTGCCTGTCGGACATCTCCAGCCGGATGCCCCATCGGCCTCGTAAACTCCTCATGTCCAAAACAGACTTCATTACCTCCCTTCCTAAGTCCTCTCTTCCCCCAGGGGTGTAATTTTGTATAAAGACCACCACCATTTCTCTAGGCATTCAGATTTGCAACCTAGGAACCATCTACAACCTCTCATTTTCTCTCATCCAACTTATCTGTTCACTGACCAAGCCTTATCTTGTGTATATATGATGTCTCTCTATGACATTTCTCTCTGTTCACAGAGTCCTTCCCCATCATGTCTCACCTAACCCACTACCATAGTTTCTGAGTTATTCTGTGGGTTCAAATCATTATTTTCTCCAATCCAGTTTCCATGTAGCTTCTAAAGCAATACTAATAACACGTAGGTCCACCCACATCATTTGCTGCTCAAAAAAGTTCTGGTTATTCCCTATTGCTTTCTTTTGAGGGGTGGAGGCAGAAATCAGCCTTTGCTTCATATTCAAAATGCTTTTCACTCTGACTCCAATCTATATTCCCAAGCATATTTTTCATACTCTACAATCCATTCCAACTAAATCAGCCTACTTAATGATCCTCCAATTTATTATTGGTTCTCTTCGTTTCTCTGTGCTTTTATACAACTTAGCCCTCATGACTGGGATGGATTTGACACTCCTCTCTCCCCCTATACTCTCTATCATAATCCACAGTTCAGCTCCCCAACTACCTCCAAAAAAAACTTTACCAAGCACCTCATTAGGGTTCCCTCCCAATATCATGCATATAGTTATTTATTTACATATTATGTCTCCAAGCCCCAGGACTCCTTAAGGATCTGGGCAGATTTTCATTTTACTTTTGTATTTTCAATTTGTGTTTCCACAACAACCTGAATACAGGAACACTTTAAAATACTGATGAATGTATGGTAATGAGTTCACTCTTTAGGATAGCACCCTAAAGTCACTGAGATTTTTTTTCCCTTAATATTAAGTTTTTAAAATAATCAGATTCACTGTTTATTTCCTAGGCATTCTATGCAGACTTGCAAATACCATAGATCCATTGGAGCTTTGTGTCAGGAAATGTGGAGGGCTGTTCCAGCAGAGTTGGGGGCTTACTTCTTAAGTTGCTCCCAGCGGCTCCCTCCCAAAGCCAATTTGTGAGCTTTTCTGTCCAAGCTGCTGGTGATAGACAGAACAATGGCACAAAGCTCACTGGAGCATGCTTGATAGGATCATAAATTGAGACTATAAGGACTCTTAGAGGTCATGCTAGCTCAAACCCCATTTTGTAGATAAAGAAACAGAAGCTTGAAGATGTTAAAATGGCTTGCCTGTGGTCACAGAACTGCTAAGTATCAAGGAAGGTACTTGAACCTTCCTGCCTCCACATCCAATTTTCTGACCACTAGACCATACCTTTGTTTCACCTTTAGCACCAATATCCCTTGGTGCACTTAGGATCTCCCTCTGTCTCCACTCCCCCCAGACAAGAGCCTGTGCCTTCCATAAGAGGAATACTATCTGAATGTTACAGACTTTTCTCTCCAAACTTCATCCCAGGGATCTCGCCCTCAAACCTTGTTCAAGCTCAAACATTCCTAATTATTTATATATTATGAATATATTACTTTAAATATTATTTTATATTTCTATATTGTTTATAGTCCATGAGACTACCTACATATTATTTTTTTAAAAAGATAACATATACCATATCATAGTCAAGTGAAAGAGAGATTCCTTTTTAGCCCTTTCCTGTCACTTGCATTTGCTTTTTCCCTGGCTTTTTCTCCTTACCTAATGCTCTCTTTGTTCCAGAGAAGCGATTCTAAGAAGGAGAAAAATCAGAAAAAGAAATTCTCAACTCCTGAATGCAAAGAGAACAGTATTTCTTTTTTGATTTTCTCCTGCTTGGAATTGCTGCCCTGGAACAGTCATGGATGTCTTTAACTATTAACAAGCTTTGGAAGAGTGGATATTTGAATGCATAGCTTCTGAGACAAAACAGAATTTTAAACTAGCAGCTGTTGCTTGTTTTCTGCCTTTAAAACTGCCCTTTTAAAAATACAGATAAACACAGGATTTGATATTCCAGGCAAGCCACTCGCTTGTGTACACTTGCAATAGTATTAGAATGATATGATTACATCCCACACGGTTTCATTTAAGCTGCAACACAAGCTAGAAATGAGCATCTAGGATGTAGCCTGAAATCCTCCTCCAGGAAATAAAGGGTTGAGGATACAAATAAGAGAGTTCTTTGATGTTATTTTCTAATGGAAGAGAGAATTTAAAATACTTAATGGTAGATTAGTAGAATCTGTTTATTCGTTAGATGAACAAACAGACACTTGAAAAGAAGGAACAATATTTACCCAGCAAATATCTTTTAAGTGCCTACTGTGTGCAATACAGGATCTTAGGGTGGGGAGAAAAGATAATTTGTTTCTCTACACATAATCCCAGAATGATAGGTAAGGGAATCACAGATTTAATACAAAAGGGGATTTAGGAGCACTAGGCCAGATCTTCCATTTTTTGCAATTGAGAATTGAGAGATCACATGAGCTGCCCGGATCTTAGATCTTCCAGTTCCAAATCCATTATTTTTTTCCCTTCCATTGCACCATGAACTTTACATAAATGTGAAGCAACAGCAACAGCTATGATTTAAATTAGAATTAGGGAAAGAGTATATGAGAAGTATAAAGTGTTCTGTGAGATCAGAGATAGAAATGATCATTTTCAATTCAGAGGGTCAAGGGACTGGTGGGGATTGTTGCTGAAGTTCTTCGGTACTTCCAACTCAAATTGGAAGAGGGAAGAAAATTTCCAAAACCTAAAGGTTCAGCCACTTAGACATGCAAAGCTATTTAAAATAATTTTTTTTTCCTTCCTACACTCTTCTCATTTCTCCTACTCTGCCCACTGAAGACTTCTCAGATAAAGGCCATCCAATCACAACGCCCACAATAAACTAATGAGAAATATCTTGAGGGGAAAATACAAAAGACCTGTTTTCTGATAGTAATTGTTGACTTCAGATTTTCCTCCCTAGTAGAGGAAGGTGTGGGAACTTATTTTTGGCTGCCCAATTATAGGCAACAGCTGAAAGCTTAAATTATTTGAGTAGGATACACAACAAATATTATACAATAAAATGGAGGCGGGACGAGGTGGTTGTAAGCCCAGGGTATCCAAAGAGTTGGGCAGATGCTGGAACTCGGGGGAGAACATCAGAAATGGGAATGCAGGGTTGTCCCACTTGGCAGTAACTTAGTAAGCAAAAATCTAAACTTTGCAGCCTATCCTTGGAGGGGGAATGCTCTGTTAATAAAGGCATTCTTCATTGTTCTGTGAGCCAAGGTGGGACTTCTCTGCTCTTCCCCACCTGGCACCAGCCAACCTTGCCAACCTTGCCAACCTTGCCAGCCTGCTGCATCCCTTTATGCCCCTGGCATTTTCACAGTACTAGCTGAACCCCTGCTAAGCTTTGCTCACGATCTTTTCTTCCCTTAAAATGCTTCTCTCTTTTTCTTCACCTGCTGAGTTCCTGCTATCCTTGAGAACTCAAGTCATTTAACCTTTTTAGGCCTCAGTTTCCATACCTTTCAAATGGGAGAAATAATAGTTGAGCTAACTCAAGAGAGATGGGAGGAAAGGATTTCATAGACTTCAAAGCTTCAACTAAGTACTAGTTATTATTGTAAAAAATGAACATCGGGCTCATCTGTCGTCAACCTAGCTAGTATTGGAGACACATGCCCCAAAGACAGATCATTGATATTTTTGACTAGAGTAACCACTTATATACTCACTAATTCATAGGAAGAGGATTAATCTTCATCAATAAAGGAAGTCCCCACACTAATGCTGTGTCTTTGGAAGGAAAGACAGAGCAGTTAAAAAAAATTTTTTTTCCAGTGCTTTATATTAGGACATGGGCCTGCCTAATAATAGTTCCTTCTCTATAGGCAATTCTCCCATTTTGATGATGTACCCAAAAAATGCTTGGTAAACTGTTCTAGAAGTCATCCTCTGGAAATGAAATATTATCCCTTTAATTCAGGCACTGACTTCCCAGTTCCAATTTTGAAACCAGATGTAAATAAGATTCAGCAAACTACTCTGCAGGCAGTATTTTGATACCTTAGTCTTTTGCCCTTCTGTTGAATTTGAAATACATATTTTCAATGTTTGCCTTCCTCCCGAAATGGAGCTTTTTGCCACCATGACCCAAGATCTGTTTTTGCTGTTTTCATCTTATTTGTGAGACTGTCCATGGGGAAAAAAATTAAGAATACATGCATTTGGCAACATTCATCTCTTTTCCAGATCCCCTGATAAAAAGAATTGCACAGATGCTGAAAAGTCTCCCAAGTGTACAAAAGAAAGTGTTTCTAAAATATTACCATAGAATCATGGAATGCTAGAATGGAAGGGACTCTGTTTAACTCCCTTGTTTTAGGATGAAATGAGGACAGTGCAAGAGAGGGACTTGCCCAAGAGCTTATGGCTCCTAATATTCATTCCATAAACATTTACCAAGTGTCTACTGTGTCAGAGGCCTGAGATAGGCCCTAGGGGTGTAATAAAACCCAAAGCAGATAGAGACAACATGGAATCAAAAGTCCCCCTAAGATACAATGGGCTATATTAAGAATATGAGGGATTCTGCAACAGGAGAACTGTTTGGTTCAGCGAATATGTATTATATCTAGGATATACTGCAACATATTTAAAATATATAGGTCTGCTTGCCATCTTGGGGGGGGTAGAGGGAGGGAGGGGAAAAAACGAAACATAAGCGAGTGCAAGGGATAATGTTGTAAAAAAATTACCCTGGCATGGGTTCTGTCAATACAAAGTTATTATTAAATAAAATAAAATTTAAAAAAAAAAGAATATGAGGGATTTACAATGAATTGAAATAGTCATGATTTCCATCGTGTCATTTATGCTTTAATTCGAATGACTATTTACAGAAACTCTTGTACCAACGAGCATATATTATGATGCCGGTGGTTTTGTCACGTGATCTCCCAGGGGACCATGGAATCAGGGACGTGACACCATGACATGCAAGTGAATTGGATTTCAGTGAGGGAGGGCTAGCCATGGTCACCTATCTGATTTTCCCGTCCAGAGCCATCTGGGTCCAATGGCGAGACATGGATTAAGATGACGGGTGGTGGTCTTGATGCAGTGGGAAACCTTGACCTTTTTAAGCTAATGTCTTAACATTAACAGGTCTCAGTTTGATTAAGGCAAGTGTCTTGTCCAATTGATGATTAAAGTTAGGTAAAAAATGACTAAAAGAATGGTTTCTTTTACTTAGTCAAAGAAATATAGATGGATAGATATACATACATATAGAGAGAGAAAGATATATAGATGTATACACATACACATAAAATATATATAAACATACACCACCCTAGAAGGGGTTCAGGATTTCTGGTCAAAATAGAAACAAATGCTGTTGACATTCTCTCTGAGGCAATACAGGCCCGAACAGTGACCTAGTGGGCTCGGTCCAGAACCTTTGATTGGCTAATTGATGAGAGCCAGAGCGGGTGCACGCTTTCTTTGAAAACCGAGACTGCCCCATGTAGCACATTAGAGAAGTGAATTGAGTTAGAAGACTCTGGTCAGGTCTCAGTTCTCCTCCATCAAGGTTCAATTTGGATGCTGTCTCTTAAAAGAAAACAGCCTGGATTCCTTGATCCCATTATTTATTAGTGCTTCCTCCCTCTTCAAATTCCATTACTTTTGTTTATCTCTTTAAATGTTAAAGTCTCCCTTCCTCTCTTACCCCACCTCCAAAAGAAGAATGTTAACCCTTCAAATGGAGGGTCTATTTCGATCTTAGTTCCGTTTAAAAAGTTTCAAGAGATGTAATTTCTGGGTAATTTGATCATTTTATTAAAATGCTTTTAAATAAAAAATTGGTCATCTGGCTATCTTTCTTTTATAGCAAAAATCATCATGGCAGAAGACTCATGACTTTTATGTTCTTTTGAACCAGAAAATGCAATGAACTCTGATTAACTAACATAATGAAAGGTAGACTTTACAAAGAGAAATGGAGGACTATCATATCATGACTGGTCAAAGAGACTATCTCTATATCCAAACCGCTCCCAGCTTTGGAAAATTTGACAAAAGGGCATGTCCTCACCCAACCTGGATTAAATCCAATTCACTTTAAACCAGTGGTTCTCAAACTTTTGTTTTCAGTATCTTTATCCTATTAAAAATGATTGAGGATCTCTCCAAAGAGTTTTTGTTTATCTGGATTATATTTCTAGACATTTACCATATTGGAAATAAAAACTATTTTGGAATTTGTAGACCCTCTAAAAGGGTTTCAGAGATCCCCAGGATTCTCTAGACCATACTTTGAGAACCACTGCTTTAAACTATAGACACCTTTTAAGACTAGTCATGATCTGGTAGAAGAGTAGCTTAAACTTTAGAGATTGAGGTCTTAAAGTGAACACATAAAAAAAAGTGGAACTCTAAATCTCCCCAAATCATTAGTTACTAATAATCATTTCTCTCAGCATCATGAAGTCTCCAAAATCCTTTCCTTCAAACTTTCCTGTGATATATTTAGTGTAATAATTCATATCCATTTAATAAATAAGGAAACCGAGGTTCAGTTTATATGACTTGTCTGTAGTCATATAGGCAGCAAGTTCCAAAGCTGGAATTTAAGCCCAACGTTCTTGATTTTAAGTCTATTGCTCATTCCCCCATATTATCTGGGCTTTCCACTTGAACTCGGGACCACCTCATGTCATAATGAGACATATGAATAAGACTTGAGCAGGGGATTTCCTTAATATGTGTAAGGTACTGTACCAGATTTCAGGACACATTAAAAAACAGCCTTTTCTCACAAGGACCTTGCATTCTGTATAGATACAGTATGTGAATTGAGAAGTACGTGCAGGTTCAAATGAGGCAGAGAAGATACAAACAAATGATCAGAAAGAGAAATTTCCTATAATATGAACCATTTCTTAATGTATTTCATTTCTAAAAATTAGTTGTTAGATTTAAAATGAAGTTTTTTCCCATCTACAATTCTGACTTGTAAATATTAAGCTCTGGTTCCACCCAGTTAGATTCGCCATTAAAAAAAAAAAAAATCTAATAGCTAACACCTAATAGCTCCTGGGCAACCCGTCTGAAGTATGAGGCCAGCTAAAGAGTCTCTACTTATTTAAACTACTAAAAATGTTGTTAACACCAATCCTAGAGCACGATGACCTTCACCGCCTAATCAATCAATCAGTAAATATTCTAAGCACCTGCTAGGTTCTGTACTAGACACTTGAGATACATGGGCTAAAGTAAATCAATTCCAGCTCTCAGCCTGTGCTTGTACTCCACTGGGGAAGACAACATGTAGATTTATAAGTCTGTACAAAACAAGTGCGAGATAATGTTTTGGGGAAAGGCACCAGCAGCTCCATGAAATGTTTTATGATGTTTCTAGTTGACAAAAAAAAAAAATTTCCATCCCTCAGATCTTGTTTTTTTTTTTTTTTTTTTTTTTTTTTTTTTTTTTTTTTTTTTTTTTTTTTTCTACCATAATATAATGTATTGGTAACAGGGTTGAAGACAGACTCAGAAGAAGGAAATGAATTAAAACACCTACAAGCAAAGTTTAAAAACAACAAAGACAACAAAACCCTGTGGCTTGTGCACAAGTTCAAATAGGATTTCTTTTTTTTTTTTTTTTTTTTTTTTTTTTTTTTTTTTATAATAAATTTTATTTTATTTAATAATAACTTCGCATTGACAGAATCCATGCCAGGATAATTTCTACACGACATTATCCCTTGCAATCACTTATGTTTCGTTTTTTCCCCTCCCTCCCTCCTCCCCCCCCCCCCAGGATGGCAAGCAGTCCTATATATGCTAAACATGTTGCAGTATATCCTAGATACAATACATATTTGCAGAACCGAACAGTTCTCTTGTTGCACAGGGAGAATTGGATTCAGAAGGTAAAAATAACTCGGGAAGAAAATCAAAATTGCAAATAGTTCACATTCATTTCCCAGTATTCCTTCTTTGGGTGTAGCTGTTTCTGTCCATCATTTCTCCAATGAAACTCAGTTAAGTCTCTTTGTCAGAGAAATCCACTTCCATCAGAATACATCCTCATACAATATCGTTGTCGAAGTGTATAATGATCTCCTGGTTCTGCTCATCTCACTTAGCATCAGTCCATGTAGGTCTCTCCAAGCCTCTCTGTATTCATCCTGCTGGTCATTCCTTACAGAGCAATAATATTCCATAACGTTCATATACCACAATTTACCCAGCCATTCTCCAATTGATGGGCATCCATTCATTTTCCAGTTTCTAGCCACTACAAACAGGGCTGCTACAAACATTTTGGCACATACAGGTCCCCTTCCCTTTTTTAGTATCTCTTTGGGGTATAAGCCCAATAGAAACACTGTTGGATCAAAGGGTATGCACAGTTTGATAACTTTTTGGGCATAATTCCAGATCGCTCTCCAGAATGGCTGGATTCGTTCACAACTCCACCAACAATGCATCAATGTCCCCGTTTTCCCGCATCCCCTCCAACATTCATCATTGTTTTTTCCTGTCATCTTAGCCAATCTGACAGGAGTGTAGTGATATCTCAGAGTTGTCTTAATTTGCATTTCTCTGATCAATAGTGATTTGGAACACTCTTTCATGTGAGTGGTAATAGTTTCAATTTCTTCATCTGAAAATTGTCTGTTCATATCCTTTGACCATTTATCAATTGGAGAATGGCTTGATTTTTTATAAATTTGAGTCAGTTCTCTATATATTTTGGAAATGAGGCCTTTATCAGAACCTTTAATTGTAAAGATGTTTTCCCAGTTAGTTACTTCCCTACTAATCTTGTTTGCATTCGTTCTGTTTGTACAAAGGCTTTTTAATTTGATATAATCAAAATTTTCTATTTTGTGATTGGTAATGGTCTCTAGTTCATCTTTGGTCACAAATTTCTTTCTCCTCCACAAGTCTGAGAGATAAACTATCCTATGTTCTTCTAATTTATTTATAATCTCGTTCTTTATGCCTAGGTCATGGACCCATTTTGATCTTATCTTGGTATGTGGTGTTAAGTGTGGGTCCTTGCCTAATTTCTGCCATACTAATTTCCAGTTATCCCAGCAGTTTTTATCAAATAATGAAATCTTATCCCAAAATTTAGAATCTTTGGGTTTGTCAAACACTAGATTGCTATAGTTGACTATTCTGTCTTGTGAACCTAACCTTTTCCACTGATCAACTAATCTATTTCTAAGCCAATACCAGATGGTTTTGGTGACTGCTGCTTTATAATATAATTTTAGATCAGGTACAGCTAGACCACCTTCATTTGATTTTTTTTTCATTAATTCCCTTGAGATTCTCGACTTTTTATTGTTCCATATGAATTTTGTTGTTATTTTTTCTAAATCTTTAAAATATTTTCTTGGAAGTCTGATTGGTATAGCACTAAATAAATAGATTAGTTTAGGGAGTATTGTCATCTTTATTATATTTGCTCGGCCTATCCAAGAGCACTTAATATTTTTCCAATTATTTAAGTCTGACTTTATTTGTGTGAAAACTTTTTTGTAATTTTGCTCATATAATTCCTGACTTTCCTTTGGTAGGTAGATTCCCAAATATTTTATGCTATCAACAGTTATTTTGAATGGAATTTCTCTTTGTATCTCTTGCTCTTGGATTTTGTTGGTGGTGTATAAGAATGCTGAGGATTTATGGGGATTTATTTTGTATCCTGCTACTTTGCTAAAATTGTGAATTATTTCTAATAGCTTTTTAGTAGAATCTCTGGGGTTTTCTAGGTATACCATCATATCATCTGCAAAGAGTGATAGTTTGGTTTCCTCATTGCCTACTCTAATTCCTTTAATCTCTTTCTCGACTCTTATTGCAGAGGCCAGTGTTTCTAATACAATATTGAATAATAATGGTGATAGTGGGCAACCTTGCTTCACTCCAGATCTTACCGGGAAAGGTTCCAGTTTTTCCCCATTGCATATGATGCTTACTGAAGGTTTAAAATATATGCTCCTAACTATTTTAAGGAAAAGTCCTTTTATTCCTATGCTCTCAAGTGTTTTTATTAGGAATGGCTGTTGGATTTTATCAAATGCTTTTTCTGCATCTATTGAAATGATCATATGGTTTTTGTTTGGTTGGTTGTTGATATAGTCAATTATGTTAATAGTTTTCCTAATATTGAACCAGCCCTGCATTCCTGGTATAAATCCTACTTGGTCATAGTGTATTATCCTGGGGATGATTTTCTGTAATCTTTTTGCTAATATTTTATTTAAGATTTTAGCATCAATATTCATTAGGGAGATTGGTCTATAATTTTCTTTCTCTGTTTTCAGCCTACCTGGTTTAGGTATCAGTACCATATCTGTGTCATAAAAGGAGTTTGGTAGGACTCCTTCAATCCCTACTTCTTCAAATAGTTTATTTAGCATTGGAGTTAATTGATCTTTAAATGTTTGATAGAATTCAGATGTAAATCCATCTGGTCCTGGGGTTTTTTTCTTAGGGAGTTGATTGATAGTTTGTTCTATTTCTTTTTCTGAGATAGGAGTGTTTAGGATATTTACTTCTTCCTCTGTTAGTTTAGGTAAGCTATATTTTTGGAGGTATTCTTCTATTTCATTTAAGTTGTCGAATTTATTGGCGTAAAGTTGGGCAAAGTAACTCCTAATTATTGCTCTAATTTCCTCTTCGTTAGTGGTGAGTTCTCCCTTTTCATTTTTAAGACTAACAATTTGATTTTCCTCTTTCCTTTTTTTAATCAGATTTACTAAGGGTTTGTCTATTTTGTTGGTTTTTTCATAGAACCAACTCTTAGTTTTATTAATCAATTCAATAGTTTTTTTACTTTCAATTTTATTGATCTCTCCTTTTATTTTTTGAATTTCAAGTTTAGTGTTTGATTGGGGGTTTTTAATTTGTTCCTTTTCTAGCATTTTTAGTTGCAAGCCCAATTCATTGACCTTCTCTTTCTCTATTTTATACAAATAGGCCTCTAGAGATATGAGATTTCCCCTTATTACCGCTTTGGCTGCATCCCATACATTTTGGTATGATGTCTCATTATTATCATTTTCTTGGATGAAGTTATTAATTATGTCTATAATTTGCTGTTTCACCCAATCATTCTTTAGTATGAGATTATTTAGTTTCCAATTATTTTTTGGTCTACTTTCCTGTGGCTTTTTATTGAATGTAATTTTCAATGCATCATGGTCTGAAAAGGATGCATTCACTATTTCTGCCTTACTGCATTTGAGTTTGAGGTTTTTATGTCCTAATATATGATCAATTTTTGTATAAGTTCCATGAACTGCTGAAAAGAAGGTGTACTCCTTTCTGTCCCCATTACATTTTCTCCAGAGATCTATCATATCTAATTTTTCTAGTATTCTATTTATCTCTTTGACTTCTTTCTTATTTATTTTGTGGTTTGATTTATCTAATTCTGAGAGTGCAAGGTTGAGATCTCCCACTATTATAGTTTTACTGTCTATTTCTTCTTGCAGCTCTCTTAATTTCTCTTTTAGGAATTTAGATGCTACACTACTTGGTGCATATATATTTAATATAGATACTTCTTCATTATTCATTCTACCCTTTAGCAAGATATAGTGCCCTTCCTTATCTCTTTTGATTAGATCAATTTTTGCTTTAGCTTGATCTGAGATCAGGATGGCTACCCCTGCTTTTTTGGCTTCACCTGAAGCATAGTAGATTTTGCTCCAACCTTTTACCTTTAACCTGCATGTATCACCCCGCTTCAGGTGTGTTTCCTGTATACAACATATTGTAGGATTCTGGCTTTTAATCCATTCTGCTAACCGCTTCCTCTTTATAGAGGAGTTTACCCCGTTCACATTTATGGTTAAAATGACCAATTCTGTATTACTTGCCATCTTGTTGACCCGGTTTATGCTTTTCTCCCTTCTTACTCCCTTACCCCCTCCCTTACCCCCCTTCCCAGTATTAAGCTTGTGAGCTCCCCTTGCTTCTCACAGCCCTCCCTTTTTCAGTATCCCTCCCCTCCCCTTAGAGTTCCCCCCCCCAACTTACCCCTTTCCCTCCCAGTTCCCGTATTCCCTTCCACTTAGCTTATTCCTTCCTTTTTCACTTTTCCCTTCTCACTTTTCAATGAGGTGGGAGAAGTTTCACCATAGATTGAATATGTCTAAAATTCTTCTCTTACTGCCAATTCTGAAAGCAGTAAAATACTCACTATTTTCATTCCTCTCCATTCTTTCTCTCAGATATACTAGGTTTTCTTTGCCTCTTCATGAAATGTAGTACCCCCACTTTCCCTTTTTTCTAGTACAATGTCCTTTCCTCAACTAGTTTCTAGAACAAGGTATACATGTATTTTTTTATACATCTTTACAGCCGAAATATAGTTCCCAAGATTAATCTTTACCTTTTTAGATTTCTCTTGAGTTCTGTGCTTGTAGATCAAATTTTTTGTTAAGTTCTGGCTTTTTCATCAGAAATAGATGAAATTCGCTTATTTCGTTGAATGACCATCTTCTTCCCTGGAAAAAGATGCTCAATCTCGCTGGGTAAGTTATTTTTGGTTGCATACCAAGTTCCTTAGCCTTTCGGAATATCATATTCCAGGCCCTTCGATCCTTTAATGTGGATGCTGCCAGATCCTGGGTGATCCTTATTGTGGCTCCTTGATACTTGAATTGGGTTTTTCTAGCCGCTTGCAGTATTTTTTCCTTTGCCTGAGGGTTCTGGCATTTGGCCACTATATTCCTTGGTGTTTTGATTTTAGGATCCCTTTCAGTAGGGGATCGATGAATTCTTTCAATGTCTATTTTACCTTCTGTTTCTATGACTTCTGGGCAGTTCTCTTTGATAATTTCCTGGAAGATAGTGTTCAGGCTTTTTTTTTCATCATACTTTTCTGGAAGTCCGATGATTCTCAGGTTGTCTCTCCTGGATCTGTTTTCCAGGTCTGTTGTCTTCCCCAGAAGGTATTTCACATCCTTTTCCATTGTTTGATTTTTTTGGATTTGCTTGACTGATTCTTCTTGTCTCCTCGAGTCATTCAATTCCAATTGTTCGACCCTGATTTTCAGTGAGGTATTTTCTTCACTCACTTTTTTAAGATCTTTTTCTAATTGTCCAATTGAGTTCTTTTGTTCTGTGGAATTTTTTTCCATTTCGCCAATTTTGTTTTTTAGAGAGCTGTTTTCTGTTTCCAGTTCACTAATCCTATTTTTCAAGGATTTGGTTTCTTTATCCACTCTCTCTTTAACTGACTTCTCCAGGCTCTTTTGCCAAGCCTCCCTCTCCTTTTGCAGAGCCTCCCTCTCCTTTTCCCATTTTTCTTCTAGCTCCCTTGTGAGAGCCTTTTTAATTTCCTCCATGAGATTCATCTGTGCTGAGGGATATAAGGTCTCCTCCTTCGGGGATTCACCTGGGGACTGTTTGTTTTTAGTCTCCTCAGGGTTTGGAGTCTGCTCTTTATCTGTATAAAAGCTGTCCAGGGTTAAATTCTTTTTCAGTTTCTTGCTCATTCTGTCTATTTATCAAAGACAAACTATCAAAGAAACAGAAGGAAAAAAAACCCCTTGAATGGAGGCTGCTTTCTTTGGGGGAGGGGCAGGGTATTCGTGAGGCACAGGTCCTACTGTGCTATGGCGCCTGCGCGCTGAGATCCGAGCGCTCTGAGATCCGAGCGGGCTAAGACACTGTGGGGGAGGGGTGGCCAGGTCCCTAGAAACTCCAGCTGTTTGGGATTGTATTCTTCACCCCCGGTGTTTTTAGCTTCTCTGCTGGGCTGCTGACTTGCTCCTATAGCAAAGCTCTCACCGCAGAGACGGCTGCGGTCCTACCCCCTCTCCGCTCCACCCGGTTCTGAGCTGCTATCTGTGCTCTGGTTGCAGCTGCTGCCCGCAGACTGCTTCCAAATACCGTCCCCGCCCTCGCGCAAAAACAGACCTTTCTTGACGAGTCTCAGGGATGGTTTCTCTTGGTAAGTAATTGTATGGTTTTTTTTTCAGTCGAGCATTAATTCAGAGGCATGAAATGAAATGAATAGTGAGAGAAAAACACGGAGATTACACAGAAGTGTATTTCCTCTCCGCCATCTTGGCCGGAAGTGCCCCTCAGATCTTGTAAAAACAATCCTGTCTTATATACTCATTATGTATAATTTTATTATTTTTCTTCTGCCTTCTGATCCGAGGCTCAGTAAGAATAAGAACCAAGTTTTATTTAATCTTTGTGATTTTCTCAGGGCCAGAGAAGGTGTTGAATAGATCTTTGTGGAAGCAGGGAGGAAGGAAATGATGGAAACAGCCAGATTAAGGAAGATCATATTCTCTCTCTTCTGTTCAAATCATAGGTAGAATACTGTGTTCGGCTCTGGCTGCCATGGTTTATGCAGGAAATTTTCAACTCATATCAGAGCAAAGTGATCAGCTTGGTAGGAGGACTTGAGGTCTTCGGATGTGCAGCTGAGTTAAAAGAAATGTCCGTGTTCATCTTGGGGAAAAAAGACTGAGGGAGAAGCATGAACTTAAAAGCTGTGTTCAGTTATAGGGAGTTGTTGTCTTCTCGAGGAGAGCTTCTAGACGTGGGGCCTTAGCTCCAAGTTGTTTCACTGGGAAGACAAATCAAAGCTTCAAAAGCAGATTTTATAGAACCTTAGAATTTCAGAGTTGGGAAGGATTTCAATTTGATTTTTAAAAAAAGCATGATGGGAAGAAAAAAGGCAGCCTGGTGTTCTGTGCTGTGAATGGAAGAAGATGTAACCCCTGATTAACAAAGAGAAGGAAGAGCTCAAAGCTCTGCAGCTACTTAAGGGACTAATTAGTTGGTCTCAG
Organism: Antechinus flavipes; assembly: GCF_016432865.1. Taxonomy (NCBI): domain Eukaryota; kingdom Metazoa; phylum Chordata; class Mammalia; order Dasyuromorphia; family Dasyuridae; genus Antechinus; species Antechinus flavipes. The sequence goes on along the minus strand of NC_067403.1, from coordinate 11,705,574 downwards.
ACGCTCTCGGAAGAGACATCGAGGAGGAACCCTTTGGAATGGTAGGCAAGCATGGGAAGCTAACCCCACCGTATCTCTGGCCTTCCTTGAAGTTGTAGCCAATTAGACTGGATCCCCGATGGCTAAGATTATGCTTTGTCTTCTTTACTTGAGCTAGGATCTGATCTGATTCTCCTGCTGCAGTTAAATTCCTCTTATATTATTTGGTATATCCTAATTTCTGTTTGCTTGGATAATTGGATTTACTTGCTAGTGGCTATTTGTGACTGTTTTTTTGTATAACCACTTTGATGGGAAAGAGATAAGCTGGGACGATAAGCTAAGAAGTATCCTTCCCCTTAAAAGTGACCAAGGAAGTAGCTTTCCATTTGAATTCAGCCTTGTATACCTCTATACCAACCAATATTTTAGGTATGGCAGATCCTTTCATCAAGCTTCCTCCCCCATGAAGGCCTTCCTGACCCATCCCTCAGCTCAAAATGATCCCTTTCTCATTTTTCTCTTAGCATTTTGCCTGTCCAAGTGTTTCTCATTTTTCTCACTGTCCTTTGAGTTTTAGATATTTGCACAAGTGTCCTTCTTCCCAGTCGGGGACAGGCTACTTGAGCATCACGGTGTCCCTTGTATTCCCAGCTTTTGCATAGGGTAGGCCCTTAATAAATGTGCTGGGATAATTGCTCAGTAAATTGAAGAAATAAGGGGTGTGTATCTAGATTGTATGGAGTAGTTTCAACATTTAAATGGAAAAATCCTCCATAACGTTGGGGAAAGGGACAGATGTAATTGAGGAAGTTTCTTTTGCTCAACATATGGTGCCATACTCTAGGTTTCGATCATGACAGACCCAAAATAAAGTCTGTGTTATTGCATATGGTGCATAAAACCTTACTTTTTTCCATTCACATGTAATAGATCTACACCCAGTAGCTGCTTCAGAGACTATTCTAAAATTGGGAAAACTGAGTCTGGTTAATGACACTCAAGGTAACACAGGTGATATAGGTCAGAGGTAGGATTTAAACCCCCATCTTCTGATCCTTGAGCCACTTTCCCCATCATATCGTTCTCCTAAAACATACCATCATCTATAGACAGCTTTAAAAAAGTAATATATAACTTCATAAAAAAAACTTACTATAAAGAACATTATTTAAAATATGTATGTATGCAGAGAGTATGAAATGAATCGACTAAACCAGGCTCCCTCTGGCGTCATTTCATGGCTTTGAGGAGGAGGGCATTAAAATTATGATTTCATTAATACAGGGAATTTTTATAGGAGAAAATTGTTTCTAAAATGCAGATGTACTAAGACCACCTTGTGGTCTTAGGGAATTTCTCTGCTCTCAGTAACTTCCCAGCAGGTCCTTTCAGACCTCTTCTTGTTAGAGCTTCCTTTCCAAAGACCACTTACCAATATTTGTTTCTTTGACTAAAAAGTTTTTGTTTTGTATCTGTATAGCAGAGTTTCCAGCTTTTCTGATGTGTATTGAATTCTGGATTCACAGAGAAATGACCTGAAAGGTCAGTGAGTCCAGCTGTCATTTTGGAACTGAGGAAACTTTGACCAGGAATCACACAGTATACATAAGGCAGAGCTCAGACTAGCTACTATTTGTCTTCAGAATGAAAAATAAACTCTATTCAGGCTGCTGTCATAGATCTGTGATATACACAGCACCTATGAGAGTATCGTTTTTCTCCTTTAATAAAGGAGATGAACAAAAAGGCAAACTTCTCAGCCACTCTTTCAATATCTAGCTAGCCAGCTTAGTCCCTTTGCCTTTATGTTCTTCAGAGAGTCCGTTCTACCCCAGGGACCTTTCTTTCTCCCCAAGCTTCTTTCTGGGTGTTATGATATTTGAGCCAATAAATCCAGACACTGAAAAAAGGTGATTGTGATTGTTTAGTGACGTTCTGAAGGAGCAACCCCCCCTCCACAAAAGAACTCTGTCTCGCCTCGGGTTTTCCTCAGGGATGAATTCCTTCCCGTTGCTCTGTCTCCTACAAGTAATATGGTAGATATTTTAAAGGACTATAAAATAGATCCCCTGTAATTACGATGAGGATTTTAAAATATTGAGATTCTGATTTCAGATGCATTAGAAAATGTAACATTAAAAGATGCAGAAGGAGCCCAGGTAGATGAAGCAAACTTGTTTCCTGCCATGAAAGGCTTGGGCATTGATTAAATAGTATTTTATAACTAACAGAGGGCCAAGCCTCCTTCTCATGCTACAGATGAGCAGAGTCAAGCCCATGCAAGGAAAATGAAGGGTGAAATGTCTTCTATAAAGTCAGATAGCCAGTAGAGTGTTCCATGCTCTGTCTCTGGACTGAGATTTGGAAAGACTTCTCTGTTAGAAGGGGAAGTGACCAGGACCTCCCTTGTAGCAACTCTATGTCATCATCACATTTATCATCATGTAGAATTTTCTGCTGTCCAGTAAGACAGGAAAACTTGGGTGTGTTCTTTTGGTTGCTTACTTTAGAAAAGATTTCCTTAGCTCTCTTTAATTCTACTTTTGTAAACAACTAAGTGAATAAGAACTGAAGGGGGGAAATTTCATTTTGCAAATCTGGGTTCAAATCCAGATTAAACAGGAATAAATAATAGCCCTGGAAGTATGGAATTATGAATGAACAAACAGAAAAAATCTTTTGCACAAAACCTAAGAATGAGACATGATTATTGTTTGTTATCAGTAAAGACTAGATAAAGAAAGACATATAAATACAAATGCTAATGATATACTTAAATAGTCAGATGGATTAATACAAGCAAAACATCTTTCCGAACTATGATTTGTTGGGTGGGGTAATATTACCCATAGATTCACTTGGGAAAAATGATAAGTCCCATTTGTTTTCCTTGATGATATTCAGGTTTTTAATCATTCAGATCTTTCTACATTTCTCTCTCATTTCCATAGCAACCACCACTGGCAATAAAGCAGCAGACCTTTTCCAGAGCTGACCAGGATTTTCATACATCACTGAGTGTTTGTTTTCTTCATTTTTAAAACTCCCTTCATTTCTGAGAAAAACAGTGGCCAAAGAGCTAAAAAATTGGGGGGAAAGCTGGAGGGGGGGAAATAATAGGGCTGCATCCTAAACTCTGAGTGATGTTTAACATAAAAGGTATTTTAGAGAAGTACTACACAAGTATGAATTATTATTATTAGCAATCATCAACTTATAATTGGAACCATTCGATGGTAATATGCTATTCAAATAAGTCAACATAGTCTGATTTGACTTCACTTCAATAGCCTATGTTGTCCTGTCCTTAAATGCCCTCAGAATGACTTTACTTACTTGGATCATCCATCAAGCTTCCTCTAGACAATTTTCCCCTTCCTAATTCTAGCTATCTTCTTTTTCTTTCAATGAGGTGATACTACTCGTAATCTGCCACCCTCCTTTTCAGTAACATTTTAAAAATAAATCTATATTCAAAACCTGCTTTACCATAAAGCTCAATAAGACAAGTAAATGAAGGCAATAAGACAAGGTCTTAAGAAACTTTGGCCTCCTCATCATGGAAACTGCTGAAAACATCTTGGAATTGTTATAATTGATATCAATGCCCTTTCCTCTACCCATTTCCTAGTTTTGGGGTCAACAAGTTCTTTAAATGGGACGTGGATAAGTTATAATACATACCATAGCCTTTTTTCATTTTTATTCTAGTTTTATACTGGTTTTTGAACTTTAACAAGTTAGTAGTAGTGTGTGTAGAAAACTGGCTCAGGAATGACTCAAACACCAATAGCCCAGTGTTTCTTATCTTTAAAATAAAATCAATTTGATTTTGTTGTAAAATTAAGCCATCATCATGTCTGGTGTCTTCTGATTTTAGTTATTTTCCCTGTCATGCTACTCTTCATGTCACAGGGACATTGATTTATCAAGTTGGCAAGGATCTCAAGGGGAATCTTAGGGTCCAACCTTGGTCCAAAATATTACTCTCCTAAAATATCCCCATCCAGTGGTGATTCGGGGCAGCTAGACGGCCTACTACATAAGGTACTGGGTCTAGATTCATCTTCCTGAGTTCAAATCTGGCCCCAGACATTTACTAGCTGTGTGATCCTGGGCAAATCAACTTAACCTTATGTGCCTCATTCCCTCATCTGTAAAATGAGCTGGAAAAGGGAATGGTGAATCACTGAAGTATCTCTGCCAAGAAAATCCCAAATGGGGTCACAGAGACTTGATCTGACTGAAAATGGCGAAACAACAATAAAATGGTTATCTAGCTCTTGCCTTAAGACCCTAAGTGATGAGAAATACCCCTTTGAATAATCTGTTTCATTTTTTAAACTGTGTAAATTGTTGAAGGAAGTTTCTCCTACTGAGATCAAAATTGATTCCCAATTATTTCTAACCCAATGGCCAAATAGAATAAGTCTAAGTCCTCTTCCAAAGAGGAACTCTTCAGATATTTCCGAAGCACTACTACTTCCAGAAATTATAATTTAATATATCAACATTAAGAAGCATATCAATTGAAAACCTCAGGAAGCAAAGAACATTGATTTTTTTAAAAAGGAAACATGATTCTTTTTTTTTCCCCATTCATTTCTTTGGGAAACCCAACATTTCTTGAAAATTATTTACAGTTGTATAATGTTTGATATAATAAGTCACAATGCATAAAAATTCAGATTTGAAATGATTTAATGAGCAGAGTAGAGGAAACAACATTGTATATTTTTATATTATTCCATCTCGTGGGATCTCATGCCTTTTAACAAGTATTTTTGTGATATGAACAAGTCAGAAACAGCATTTCTTCCAGCTGGTGGGAGAAAGTAAAGTAGACCATCCAAGTCACCCAAGACAGTGAGGGAACCAGAAATGAGATGGCTGATGATGAATCCTATAGGGCTTGAGCTGAAGAAAAAGGGAATATACCTCCTAAAGCTTTCTTTTTTCCTTTTCTTTACTTTCCCCTATCCAAGATCAATTCTGCCCACTGCTGACCTTACCTTCTCCTACTAAAAAGGAGACAAGAAGGGAATGAATGTGAGAAATGGGAGGAGAAGGAGAAAGACAAAATCATTGGTGGAACCTGAGAGATTGTAGGGATCACAGCAGCTTAGAGGAAATGGAATGAAGGGAAGAAGGAAGATTCTGATCCCCTTTAACCCAGCCCTTTCTTGAGTCCTGCATCCAGGACTCTATTCATTAGACACAAGGCTCCTTCTGGTGTTAGAGAAGGAAAAGAAACCTATTAACTAGTGAGTAGATGAGGCTACAGAGAAGTAGCTGTGTTTCATCTGCACTGAAGCAGAACAAAAGGAAATGGGCTTAAACAGCAACAAACAAGATTTAGCTTCCTAATAGAAAGGAGGGCAAACCCCTGGGCTGTTTCTCTGAGGGACACATGGGAACATTCGGTACCCATCTGCTTTGAATGCCAGGCCAGTCTGGAGGCAATAGGACTGTTTGCTTTTCAAGGTTCCTTTTGACTCTAAGCAATTCCTCACCTTCCCTAACATCAGTGCTACAGAGAGATGATAAATTTCCCCAAAGCTTTTCAGCTTCTTTAACTTTGCTGTTTTCATTTGTTTTTTGCTAAATCTTATGTATTATGCAGGAAAAGTTAAACTAAAATGGATGGTCTGGCTCTCTCCCATTCCTGGAATGCCTTCCTTTAGCCTTTGACCTCATAGAATCCCAAGTTATAATTATGGGTCCATTTATGTACCCCTTCCCTACACAAAATCTCTCTAGCCCTACCCCCAACCTCATTAGTTATTAAAACTCTTCCCTCATTCCAAATTATTTTGTATTTACTTCCCTGATGCCCATTGGGTTCTCCAGTAGAATATAAACTCCTTGAGACCAGGAATTAGGTGCTATTTTTTTTTTCTGTTTTGTCCTGGTATCATCAGTGTTCAACATAGTCTTCCACGTGTGTTGGGAACTCATTAAATTGAATAGTGTTGAATTTAACTGAGTGGAACAGACTATGGATAGATTCCTTGTGTAATTTATCATAGTCAGCATTACATTTTATAGCAGAAAAAAAATCCCCACTCTTTTTTGTTCTTCAAAAGCACATTGGCCAGCCACGTCCAATTGTTATTACAGAAAGACCATAGTACAGACCATAGTGATTCTTTTTCTTTGAAGGATAAATCTATATTGTTTGTTCAGAGAGAAGTATTTTGCAAAGAAGAATAATGACGAAGGGGTTTTAACAATGATTAACGTTTCACTTGCATGGTAAATAATAATTATAACTTAATGTGGTAGTGTGGCAATCAAAATATAAAACTGATCATTGTGGGTTTGCTTCCACTACCAAGATGCAAGTTCTTTCAGGAGAGCTAGGCCTGGGCCACTTTTTAGAAAATCATTCTTATATAGGGACAAGCACCATGCTGGCTATACAGCTGATGCTAAATAAATAGATGTTGAATAGCACGCAAAACCATCTCACAATAAAAAGAGCTGACATTAATAGAAAGTGTTTTGTGGTTTATAAAGTACTTTCTGAACATTAAATCACCTGATCTTCACTTCTTTTAGGGATTGTATTAAAGTTGTATATGGATCAGGAACGGAGACTTACAGAGGAGCAGTGGTTTTTGCCCATGATCTCATGACAGTGTCAGGATGGGGCTTTGAACATAGGTTTACCAAAGTCATGGTGCAGTATTCTTTCTACTACCCCACATTTACGTGACAAGATCCAGCAATCGGGTGACTTTGAGTCAATGGCAATGTCCAAAGCAAATAAAATATTCTAAGACAGTTTATCCATTTCTTGACTTAAAAAAAAAGCTTTTTAAGGATAAAAAGATTTATGAAAGGTTTGATTTTTTTTAAAAGACTTTTGTTATTCAAAAGTAGCAAGCTGCATTTCAGAAATATTGACATGTGCAAGAAGCACAAATCAGCTAGGTGAAGGCCTTTGGAAACTTGAAAGTGTCACTTGCATGTTAAATATTGTTATTATCATTACTCTTGTGGAATTCAGACAGTAATGGCCTTGAAGCCAGTCACTGTCCTACTATTATGCTTCTACATTTGGTTTTCTGCAATTTATTGCACAGTTCCATAAAATAAGTAGTAATTGAATAAAGTTATTTGCTGTCATCTTCTGTAGACCAGCAGAAAGCGCTTCTGGATGGCTCCAGGAGCTCACAGGGATCATAAGGCTGTCATACCTCATGCAAGGGCATGATTTGGATATCTTGCGGTCTTCATTTTAATGAACCTCACTGTTATTATCAAACAAAATAGTTTCGTTAGATTGTTAAGCTCTATTTGGAGGGCTTATCTAGCTTGCCTATTTGGAGCCCTGGCAACTAACATAATATCTTGGACAGAGTAGGTCCTTAATAAATGGTTCATTTTTTTTTTGGCTTATTAACTGATTGGAGACAGAAAAGAAATTAAAGGTAGACAAAGAAAGCCACCACATAAAATGCAACATAAAGAGGAATACAGAAATTAATGTTACTATTACAGCTGACTTAGTTTTATGTCAAAACATAATTTTAATATAAACATAATTTTATGTAAAAACATAAGTTTGGTGCCAGAAAACCTCATTACTCTGGTGGCCTAGGTATTTTGTGATAATAAACAAGCTGCATTTCTGCAGTGCCAGCTCAAGGGCTCATGGGGAATGATATAGAGAAAATTTGAAATATAGATGGGAAACTAGTTTGGAAAATTGTTGTGGGGCACACATGTATTTTCCTAGCTCTGATTAGGGATGATGTGAATGAAGGGGGTTATGGGGTGTGTGTATGTGATCACAAATAACTGAATCTCAGAGATTAAAGTGTTCAGAGGCCTTTTCCTAAAAAGGGATTCTCTCTACAGCTTGCCACTGTGCACACCCTAAGAGCTAATAAATGCCCCTGCCTTTCTCCAGAGTGATGCTTTTCACCATCCAAAGCTCTGCTTCCTTTTCATAAGACAGCAGTCCCCAGAGAGCAGGTACCACGTACTGTCATCTCCGTGTTCCAGATGAGGCTCCTGAAGAACAGGGAGAACTCCTAGAGAGTGATTTCTGGATTCATACCTTGCCTCCAGCTGAAAAACCGGCCATTCCGGAGTTGGACCTGCCCCTGTCCTCTAGGCCACAAGCTATTTCAGAACAGTTGCAGGGATGTTATCTACATACATCAACTGTGTGGCAAGGCCAGTGTTAAGCACTTTTATTTTTACAAACATTATCTAATTTGATAAGGGCTTTGTTGTAGCCCTTGAAAGTTTGTTGTGAACTAGAAAGGTAATCTCATCCATCCATGGTGAGGTATCTAGGGAAACAGGATTCTTGTGGTTTGATTCCTCACCATGCTTCAGAGACTGGAATTGTTTAAAGTTTTATTTTTTAAATTCACAGGCTATTCTAGCAATAAAGGAAATCCAAAAAAAAAATCAACTTTGTTTATGTAAGCACATAAAGGGTACATTTACTCCGCTCCTCTTCCCAGCATCCCGTGTTAATGTCATTTAACTTTCATGTGGAGAGAGGAATATCCTCTTTTAAAGCATTTCTTTATTGTATCTGTTTGTGGTCACTGCACTCCTGCTTATCACAAGGGTTAGAGCTGTAGTTCTCAGATTATTTTGGTCACCTAATGCTTAATTATTAAACCCAAACCTTTTGTATATGGGGACTCCCTGAAAGGTTCTTAGTGGAGCCCATAAATCCTTGGACCACACTCCGAGAACTGCTCGTATAAGGTTTCTCTAGTGCCAGGGAGGTTTTAATCATTTTTGTGGCATGGAGCCCTTTAAAGAAAGGGATTTCACTGGTCTGGTGAAAGCCGTGGACGTTTTATCAGATTAATACATAAAATCCAATGTATAGCATTCAAAGGAAACCAATCATCTTGAAATGTGTATCCATATGTATGTACATATAGAGAGAAATAAAGATCTTTGTAGAGAGATACATAAAGATGAGTATCTGGATTTCTATACACACACACCCACACACATATAAATATACATGTAGATATATGGGCAACATATTAAGGATTCTTGCTTTGTTTCAAGAGAATATATAAACTTGATGTTCCCTAGGCTTATAATGGTCTAACCTGAGGGTTACAAATTGTTCCGATTATTAATCTGATAATTTGTTCTGCAAAATTCTTCAAAATCTCTTGCACGGGCAAGAGATTTCTGGGCCTCAGTTTGCTCATTTGTAAATCTCCAATCCCATAATCCTGTGCATTTCCAAGAGAATGTGCTCTAAGAAGGGGATTCTATCACACAAAATCTCTCGAAGAGACAGAAAAAAAAAAAAAACTAGACTGATTTAGGCTGAAACTGGGCTGTATCCAAAAAATCAAAAAAGCCAAAAGGAAAGAAAAACCCGACTGCTTTTCTCCCATGGTCCTCGTCGTTGCCATCATCATCATCATCATCATCATCATCATCATGTTGTCATAATTATTCAAAGAGAAGTGGAATAAGATGAAATTATCCAGCAGGAAACTTCTGACAGGAAGCTGTGGGACGGTGTACATTAGGATGTGAGAGATGCTTTTTTTTCTCATTGGAGGTTATTAGAAATAGGTTAATGTAATATTTGAAGAGATGGATTTGGCTTACAAGTCCCTGTGGGACAATTAGGAATTGAAAGGACTTCCTTCAGAATTCAGCCTATCCTTCATTACGTGGAAAGTATTCAGTCCGGTGGGGGGTATGTTGATTTTAAAAGTATTTCTATTGATCTAGCAAAAGCGGAAAGCAAGATGCGATGGCATTACAAGTAACATTATTCTGATATCTTGATTGGGTGCCCAGGGCTACCCATGAAAATTAATCTTATGAAAAATATTGAGTTCTTCTCATGGAAATTTATTATTTTTTTGCTACCTTCTCTTTCTACCTACTAATTTATAGTTCTACCACTCCCTTTCTTGTGTAGAATCTGGCAAATGTTCAACACCGAGCCTTTTTCTCTCATCGATAAATCTAACAGCTCCTGTGAGAGATTAATAACATGATGCCCATTTTACAGATCTTTAAACTTTGCAGGAATAAACCCTAGAGAAGAAACAACTCATTTTAAACTAGAATCCTAATTGTTTCATGGGGATTTGGGCTATGTAAATGGATATATAAATGAAATGGTTGTATTAGTCAGAACTGGAAAGTAAACTTTAAAAGAGCAAGATTATTGTTTCACAGGTTCCTTTCCCAGTGAAATACAATGTGTTAACGTGTAGTAAATGTGTCTTAAGTACTTCTCCTGAGCAGAGACTCTCCAAAATATATACAGATATTTTGGCTAAAACAATATATACATGTGTATGTATACAAAGAATAGAATATTAATAGGTAGGGGAAAGGAAAATAAACATCCATTAATCACCGACTATGTGCCAGGTACTTAACAAATATTATCTAATTTGATCCTCACAAATACATGGAGCAGTGGGGAGAGGAGTATTAAATGCTATTATTATCCTCATTTTACAGTTAAGGAAACCAAGGCAGACAAACACTAAGTGACTTAGCCAGCATCATACAGTTAGTGTCTAAAGATAGATTTGAACTGGGCCCTTTCTGATTCTAAGTCCAATACTTTATTCCTCTATCTACTGAGTCTCCTAGCTACTCCAATTTAATAGGTAGATAGAAATATAGACAGATATAACAAACTTTTGGCAATCATTGAATAAGAATTTTGAAATATGTTCTTATTTCCAGAATTAAGTAATACGTTTATAAAATTGTTTGAGATATAGAAAATAAAAGACTCAAAAATAAATATGCAAAGGCAGAGCCATTGAAAAAAATATTGTATAAATATTGTAACTGATAAGGATTTATCAACAAGATTAATATTTTAAAAAGTTTAGAATTTAGAGAATAGGTGGGTCAAAAACAAATTATAGAAATAATAGGTATTTATAATAAAGAAAATAACACTGAGACACCATACCAAAATCTGTGGGATGAATTCTGAAAGAATTCTTGGCCCAATTATTAAAAAAAAGAAGACCAACAAATTGAGTGTTCATCTAAAAGCAGAAAAAATTAATGAATAATCTCAAAAGAAATTATACAATTGAAATGATAAAAATCAAAGAATTGACAAAATAGGATTTCATTAATAAGTAAGAGTATGTGTTTTAAAAGAAGACTAAATAAAATAGATGAACCATTTATTTATTTATTATAGTCTCTGCTCAACCCAAGTTATTGGGATTAAAAATGAAAATGGGCTAAGTTATAAAAATTTGGGGAGAAAGAAAGAACTATCTAAAATGGAGTGGGTTATCTTGGGAGGTAATGTCTTCTTCTGTCTCAGAGCTTTCCCAGGAAAGGTCAGCTGCCCACTGCCAACTATATTGGAAAGAGCAATTCTTATTCAGATATCAGTTTGGATGAGAAGGCTACTAAGGTTATTTTGTGCTGCTATGGTTCCATAACTCCTTCCTTTATACCCATTAAATGCACATTTTCTGGTAGAAAGAGAATTATATTTCTTGGCTTTTTAATATTTCAAGTAGAGGGAAACATTTTAAACAGCTGCTGAGTAAAGAAGACCATAAGAAGAAAATGGTGTTTCCAGATGACAGTTCTGTGCTAAATAATGCATCTAAAATATCAAATCATTTTACAGTTCCAGTGACTGCTAGATCAGAGAAAACTTTACTTCCAGTACCTGGGCTAGATATGCCCTCAGTGTCAGAAATTGGTTGATATGGGGAGAAAGTGGGAAGAGTGAGGAAGACTACTAGAGATTTTTAATGCTAACTTTATATTCTATTTTAGCAAGGCTTTTTTTTTAATATTTTATTTTATTTTGCACTTAAGAAATAAAACCAATACTTCCATAAGAGAATGGGAAAATAAAAGATTGTCATATATTCTATGCAACTCACTATTCCTTTAAAAAATATGATAAAGTTATTATGTAACTCTTTTTCCCCTTTTTTTCTTCCCTCCTCATGCCCATCCCAGAGATAGCTACGTGTGTGTGTGTATGTGTGTGTGTGTGTAAAGCCATTCTATATATTTCTAATTATCAGTTCTTTCTCTTGCTGCAGATGGAAAATCTGATTCTACATAAAAGTATTTTCTTCCTTCTGAAAGAGGGGGAAGGGATTTTCCATTGGTTGTATTTAACTGCTTTGTTTTTAAAGAATTTCAGGGAATGAATTTCACAGACAACTTTTCCACTTCTCCACGTCCCTTTACTTAGTTCTTTAGTTCACAAGATAGAGATACAGCAAGGTCAGGATTTTCATGGTCTTAATTTTATGCTGAAATTCTTACTCATACAAAATAAATAATGAGCTACTTTCTCAATTTGCTTTCTTCTCCTGCTGAGTAGATCTGAGCAAGAACTTCAAAGAGCTTTGCTTATGAATCAACAAGGATTCAAGTATAATAGAAGTTGAGCAATTTTTAGTTGTAGATTTTCTTTGCAAAAGGAAGGAGAATTCTCCATGTAAGGGATCCATAACATCGGGAAGCTTTCTAAATGGGCTAATGAAGATGTAAGATTATAAATGTAGAGGGATGAATTGATTAGAACACCATCGATTGACTGATTTTTCCACCTTCACCCCCAACCCAATTAATGAAATTACAGAAGAGAGGGAAGAAAGTAACTGAGACAACAAATTGTTCAGTGTTTAAATAAGTACAGGAAGTATCTCTTTTTTTTTTCTTACAAGGCATGAAGTTTTAAACTCAATCTTAGTGAAATTAAAATGTAGGTAGCCGTTATATGGCTAAGGGTTAGCCATACATCTCATGGATCTTTCAACAAAGTGAGATGCTTTGTAGGAGTCAGTCACTGAAAAAGACAGAATTGAACAGAGTGGGGTCTATGAGTTGAGGAAAAAAAAACTACCAAGATTACCGAGAATTGATCTACAGAGAAGAGTAGATCAGAAGCCTTTCTTAGAATGAGCTGCCTGACAAACTGTGTCAAGGAGGACACAGGGAAAAGGGAGAATGTATTGAGGTCCTGATTGGCCAGAGTGGAGTGCTCCCTGAACTTAGTCTCTTTCCTTTGTGTACTTTCCTACTGTACTTCATGGACTGCTCCAATCTTTCTACTGGCATAGTGTGGTACCCCAGATTTATGGATTTAGAACTGGAAGGGTCTTCCAACATTATCTGGTTCCCTTCCTCCATTTTGTGGTCCTCTTATCATTTTGTTGATAAGGAAACAAGTTTAGGTGTGAAGTGTGCAAAGTCACATAGGTAATAAATAGAAAAAGATAGAATTTGAATCCAGGTCTTCCAGCATTAAAATGAGTACTTTTTCCATCATAACATACTACTTCTAAAACTTAAAGGTAAAACCCCACGTGGAATGAGAATCGCAATTATTTAGTGAACTACAGGAGAGGAAAAAAAGTAGAAGATTGTCAACCTCTTTTTTTACTTGAATCATATTGGCTCTAGAATTGGCTCTGCTCAATTCTCTCTTTTTCACTGACTGACTCCTACAAAGCATCTCACTTTTGAAAGATCCATGAGATGTATGGCTAACCCTCACCCATATAATGGCTATCTAGGTTCTAATTTCACTAAGATTGAGCTTAAAACTTCATGCCTTGTAAAAGAAAACTAGAGATATTTCCCTAGTGATATATAGTGATACAGTTATTGATATTCAAGGCTTCACCTTATCTATAAAGTTTGTCTCTTGTGATCTGTAACATCATCATCCCCTTTATCAGCATTGTTTGGGTTTCAGATATTATCAGGAGACTTGTTTTCCTCCCTTGTTTTCCAAAGTTACAAATGCAGTCACCGGTGGTTTCTCTATCAACCCAAAGCATCCTGGGTCCTTCTGGATTTTAATGAAATAGAGAAATTTTAAGCTAATAAGATCAGTTTATCAATAAAAATTGCAACCTATTCTAAACAATATTGTAAGGACTTGATAGAGAATATATTGACTGAAAACATAAGGTAGACTCCATTTCAAACTAAAAATAATAAACCACCTTCCCAAAAGGCTATTTTCCCTGCTTACATTACGTTAAGGTTTCCTTCTTTATATCCTTGAGTCTGTGCCAAATTTGAACATTTTATATCTGTATCTATAAGTCCCTATTATTGACAAGGATTTTCTAGTTCTGGCTACTTCAGTGTTATCTGCTCTCGTCTGGAATAAAGACCTGGGGGCCAACAGTTTCACTATATACAGAGGTACAGAATGCCATATTTTCAATAGCTTGTTAGCAGGAGTGCTGCTAAAAACTTTAGTGAGAAATGGAGCTCATCTTCTCAACCCGAGGTCATCTAGTTAAGGAAGATAGAGGGGGGAAAAGCAGGAGATAAATAAATAATTTTTATTATACTTTAAATTTTTTATGATTGTTTCCAAGTCCTCAGTGTTCGGCAATTTTGAAATCCACTGAAAATTCCAAACTTTAGGACGTTTTTCCTGATTCAGGGTGAAACTTGGGCCTGCTGACTAAAGGCAATCCCTGTTTTTATTTAATTTTTGCTATGGAAAAAAAATCTAGCAAGTAAAGCCATTTTAATCACATCTACCCTCTGTCATCAAGATGTCAGTAGGAGGTGAGGGGAAATATAATACTGATTCACTGAACTCATCTTTTAAAATGAGTCCCTGAAACAAACAAGGAAGGTGTGAATTATTACAGGAAATTTACTACTCCTCCATTTATTTTTATTACTTATTGCTTTAATCCATCTTATATCTCTCCAGGATGTTGTGGTAGTGGAAGAGAGAAGGAAGGGAGAAAAAAAAGAAGAGATGGAGAGAGAAAAAGAAGAAAAGATGAAGGGAGAAAGAAAGAATAATGGCATTTATCTTTATATTAATGTACAATGTTTATATTAATTATATATTCTATTTTATAGAAACTTTAATGTTTGCTAAGTACTCTACAAATATCTCATTTCATCCTCACAATGATCCTGGGAGGTCAATGCTATTATTATCCCTATTTTACAATTTAGGAAACCAAGGCAGACAGAAGCACTAGATAGCTAGTAAGTGTTTGAGAAGAAATTTAATCTAGATTTCCCTGGCTCCACGTCCAGTGGTCTATTCACCTGTGGCTCCCATTTAGCTTTTTCACAAACCCCCTCAAATCTATCTACTTCAACACCATGTTTTAGTTACAATTCTCGACTGGATCTTCTTTCAGCTCCCGGGCCCTGATCCTAATCTAGCTCTCTTGCATGGGATCTTTTCTCTGTAAAATCTGTAAGATCCTTGAGGACAAGGGTTGTCTTTATTTTTCTTGAATTTGTCTTCCCAGCACTTAAAGTGTCTGACATAAAGGAATTATTTAATAATTTGCTATCAACAGAACTCTTAGGGTTCCATGGAACCCAGATTGAAAACTCCTACATCAGGATCTAGTCATCCTACCAAGTCTCAAAATTAATTTTTTTTAAAGAAATTGGAGTTAAGTGACTTGCTAGGAAGTATCTAAGACTGGACTTGAACTTGGATTCTCCTGACTTGGGGCCACTGCTCCCTCCATTGTGGCACCTTGGATTTCAGGTTATAAATCATATTTTCAGTTCCATCCTTAGCTAATTACTATGTGATTTTGTGGAAGCTCCACGTCACCTCTCTGAGCCTCAGTCATTTTCTTCTCCCATAAAATGGAGCCAGTGCTACTCATAACTTTTGCTAGCTGGCTGAGCTATTATAAGCCGAGTGCATCTTAATTATAGACATATAGAAGTATCTGTGAGAGAAAGAAATCACAAATTCTATTTTTAGATGATTGAGTTGTAAAACCCACTCACCAGCCTCCCACCCTTCTCCACTGCAACTGAGAAATACATGGACTTCTAATTTAGATCCCGAGTAGGCAGAATTCTTGAAAAGAAGGACTGGATTCTATTTGTAAATCATTGAATTCATAGACTGCAAGGAATTCTCCAAGTAAAACAAACCCTGTAAAACTTGTTTTAACTGTTTGAGAACTGATCATCATCTATAGTGATAATTTTCTTAGTATTTGAGAATTTCTGGCTTGCCTAAAAGGACACAAGGACTTAAGCTATGGTTGAAGGTTTGCTGTCAGGTTGTCAGCAATTTGGGGGAAAATATTCTAGGCTTTTTATTTGGCCCTTAAAATGCAATTAAAAAAAGCAACATGTGTTTAGCATTTTCAGGTTTTAATTGTGAGGAGCTGCTGGTTAAAAATAACCATTTCCCCCAAATCGAAAAGTCACTGAGAGTCTATTTTATTGGCGCGTCAAGATAAAATATCTCAAAAATGAATTTATGTTTCTTTGGCTTAGTTACCTTTGGCCAGGAGTTTCAGTTTCTGATGGCTTTTTGGGACACTGGAGACAAAATTTATAGTTCCATTGAATTTATACCTTCCGTTCGCGAGAACAGTCGTCCTTGGGTCTTCATCTGCAAAATGAACTCTCTTAACTGTTCAACCTCAGTTTCTTCGTCTGTGAAATTAAGAGATGGGAGAAAATGACCTTTAGGGTATGGTTCTAGATTTATGATCATATGATTAGGTGACCTGTAAAGTCTCTTTTATGTTCTGCGTCTAGAGCAAGAATTCCTAATTAGACTTCTATGAATGTTAAAAAAAAAATGATAAATTGATTAAAAATGATTAAAAATTTTATCTGCATTATTTATCTTTTCTTCATCACTTTTTAAAGTTTAGACAATCAACAACAACAACAACAAAAAAAAAAAAACACTGATTTGGAATATGTGCCAGATTTCTGGGGTGGAAATACTTCCATTAAAAATTTAACAACCAGCTCTCCCAAAGCACTATGGGCCTAGACAAATATAGTCCTACAAGTCCTGAAAGGTCTGCTTCTAATACCGGAATAACTTCTCAGCGGGAGCCAGCCTTTGGCTGGCCACACCTTGTGGCCATGTAGGCAGAAGAGGCTGCCTTAAGGAAAATGTACATACATATATGTGTGTGTGTGTATTTACTTATTTATGAGAGATCGTATATATGTATATACACACACTTATATATAATATATATGTATATATAAGTCTGTGTAAATATAGAGATGTGTATTGTGGTGTTTATGTCTGAAAGAGAGAGAGACACAGAGAGAAAGAGACGCACAGGGACAGAGACAGAGAGACAGACTTAAGAGGCTCAAATAAGGACAACTTTGTGTGTGACCTGTTGAGCCCCTGCCCCTAGAAAAAGGCCATTCTCCATGGGCCTCTACCTTCCAGCCTCTGGAGGCTACTCTTTTTCATATGGAGAGTGTGTGTGTGTGTATTTTTCTGGGTCAGTATTTTTTATTGGGTTGGGGAAGAGAAATGGAGGGTGTCTCGGGCTGGGAGAACAGAGCTCCGTTACATCTGTTTATCTCTGTGTGTTTGGTGGGACCGGAAGGAGGTCCTGGGGGGCTGTTAAGCAGCCCCCAACGGGAGCTGAGCTCAGCTTATTGGGAAGACTTGTCTGAGAGGGGGTAGACTGGGAGAAGGCAGAGCCCATACTCCTTGCCCGTAGCAGGAGAGGTAGCGAGCAGCCAGGGCTGGAGGACCCTCTTCCTTGCCCCTCAAATCTCTTAGGGGGGAGTCATCCTGGGAGCCCAGGGGGAAATTTCATGGTCCAGAGAGTCAAATGCAACGTTGGAAGCCAACGCTGAAAAACAAAACAATCGGGTTACTTCATTCCCCCTTAATTAAGCTATATGTCTTAATAGCTCCTGTGGCGGGGATGCACAAGGCACCTGGGACACTGGCCTGCCTCCCATCTGGCTCTTCTGGGCTGTTCTTTGGTCAGGTTCAGCACACGCCTTCAGCACTTTATGAAAGCAGTTTATTATCCTGATCCCAATCATGACTCAGATTCATTTTCTTTCTTTTTCTCTCTCCATCTCTCTCTTTCCCTGCTTCTGACTCTGCCTTTCTGTGTGTCTCCATCTCTCTCTTCCCCTGTCTCTGACTCTTTCTGTGTCTCTCTCCATCTCTTTCCCTGCCTCTGACTCTGCCTTTCTGTGTCTCTCCATCTCTCTCTTCCCCTGTCTCTGACTCTTTCTGTGTCTCTCTCCATCTCTTTCCCTGTCTCTGACTCTGTCTTTCTGTGTCTCTCTCCATCTCTCTTTTCCTGTCTCTCTTACTCTTTCTGCGTCTCTCTCCATCTCTCTCTTTCCCCATCTCTAACTCTGTCTGTGTCTCTCTCCATCTCTCTTTTCCTGTCTCTCTGACTCTTTCTGTGTCTGTCTCCATCTCTTTCCCTGTCTCTGACTCTGTCTTTCTGTGTCTATCTCTCTCTTTCTCTCCCTCTGCCTCTTTTTTTCTCATTTAACATTATTAGCTTCATAAGCTGTTCTCTACCAGTTATAAAATACAAGTTCAAATTGCAGGCAACAGACCAAGAGGGCAAGGAACTCTTCCTCTTTTAGAAACAAATGCATCTATCCACAACTGCAGTTTACCGACAGACGTCCCCAGTGCAGTTTGTCGTGTCAGATCTAACATGTTCCTTCTCCTTGAGGGTCTTAGCACAAAGTCTGGTTAGAAACGATATTAAAGGGAATCCAGTTTTGTCATCAAGGACCGCAGTATGATGTCCTGGGCACTGCTGTGCTTTAAGGGGGTCACTGAATAACTAGGGGGACTACAGATGGTGACTGAGAGCCAGGGATTGGCAGATTTTGTCTGTGAAAGAACATCTATTAGTCTGATCTACTGAGCTTTATATTTCTTGTAGCAAATAGTTGTGTGTTTTCCACCACTAAATAAAACTATTACATAGCATTATATTAATATATCACTTGCCAATAATTTAATTACCTTAGCATTTTAGGATGATTATATAATTGTTTTTCTTATTATTATCATCCAAATGGATCTGTGATCTCAGTGATGTGGACATTGCCTACAATGGCGTGGACGAATGTCCCTACAATCTATCCACGCCTGCCCCTTCTCTGTGACTCTTGACAAGGACCTCTTTGCACCTTAGGATAAAAGTGTCCTTCAGCCTCGTGGGACCTACTTTAATGCCCCCTTTGAATACCTAGACTGACTCCTTCTTATCCCTCCCTCTCATGCTATCCCTAGCCCACTTTTTCTTGATTATGCATTTTCCTGACTTGTAGTCTGTCCTCTTTGAAATTCTGACTTTTTCTAAGGTCCAGTGTGCTCACACCCACCATGTCCCTCTCACTTAGCCTTTGAGTGATATTCATTTTTAATTCTTCAGAGAGCTCCATATTCTATGTCCCAAGGCTATAACAGAATACTGGGAGAATATTGCTATTTAAAAGATAGGTCTTAGTTTCTGGGAAAGTTTTGGGACAAAGTACTTTGTAATTTCCCAAAGGCAATCCAACCTACTCTCTCCCCGCTGCTTAATTTTGGACCCAGAATTAAATTAAATTCTAATTTTATTAATAGTATTTTATTGTACCTACTACAGAAATAAGAATAAGTACAGATATCCTTTGGGGGATGACAGCAGGCTAGAACCCCTTTCTCATCCCATTTGCCATAGAACAGACCTTACTCTGGTGCTGGACTCTTCTTGGCTCCTATCCAAGTGATTTACTTAGAAAAAAGACTGGAAGATGCTCATTAAACCTAATGGAATTGGGACTCAAGGGAGGGACATAGACAGATAATCTGCTATTGATAACCAGTTTGGGATTAATCAAGTTTATTATCTTTTTTAAGGGCTCTTTCAAAAAATCATCATCATGTTCAAGACATTTTTATTTATTTTATTTTTATAAAGCTTTTTATTTTCAAAACATATGCAGGGATAATTTGACAACATTGACCCCTGCATATCTTGGGTTTCAGATTTTCTTCTCCTTCCCTCACCCCCTCCCCAGATGGCAAGTGATTCAATCTATTTTAAACATGTTAAAATATATTCAACACATTGTTAAAGAGGTACACTGGACTAAGGGTCAAAAGCTGTGGCATTGCCTTGACGTGTAAAAAAAATCCCATCTCTTGAATATGAGTATTATAGAAATGGCTCTGGACTAGAGAGAAGCCGCCTCTGCCTCTGGTCCGGGCAGCTCTGTGGGAAGGTGGGTGAGGAGCTCGCGAGAGCCGGCTTGGGTTCCAGCCCAGGAGCTGACTGCCGCACGGCCGTAGCCGTGTTGTTCCATCTGCCTCAGTGCCCTCAACTGTCCATTGGAGCTAATAACAGCACCCACTCCCAGATCATTGTGGGGATCCATTGGGGTCGTATTGGAAGCACCTGGCAGAGCGCCCAGCCTCTTGTTACTGAGTCTTTTCAGTCCTGACTGACTCCAGGACTCCATACTAGGTGATGTGCTCCTTCCTTCTCCAGCTCAAACCAAGGCTCAGTGACTCGCCAGGGCCTCACAGTTAGGAAGTGAATGAGGGTGAGTTTAGGTTCTCCTGGAACAAACGCCTGTTCCCTCCCCTTCCCTAGTGGGACCCTAAAGATCCGGGTGGTCGGGCAGCATCAGCAAAGCCTGGAAACAGGGATCCAGACCCAGCAACTTCTGGAGCTTCTGAGTCCCGGGGCCAGAAACCAGTCCTTGAAGGACTGAGGGAAGAAGATGGAGGCTGCTTAGGGAACAGAGGTAGGAGGAGGTGGGTGGGGGCCCCAAAGCCGATTGGATGCTGGACCTCCGAGCTACACATCTGCATCTCTCTCTAAAGCTCCCACCGGCCATAGAACTTGGGTCCTTCTGCCAACTGGAGTTAAGTGGCCTGAACAATGACGAGAAGGATTGGGGCCGCAAGGGGATGGAGATCTAGTTTACAGGAGTCAGGCTGCTCATTACCATGAGAAAACTGTCTCCCCTCTTTGCTGGATGAATTGGGAGAATTAAAGTAACAAATGTATATGAAAGGCAGAAGAAATAATACCTAGCAAAAACCATTCCAGTACAGATTACCTCAGCTTCTAGCCAGTGGAAGATCAGTCACATGGCTCGCCTGCGGAGGGAGAGCCGCAGGAGATAACCGATCGATCATTTTTGCCAAGATCTCCTTTATTCGCCCCAGGCATAAAATGGGATGAGTTTGTCCTTCTTCATTGAGTTATTGGAACAAGCTGGTGATGGAATATTGCTTTCCATCTACAATGATGCTTTATCTCCGACTCCTTCAGGTCCAGATCTGTTCACTTGAACAGCCAGAGAGTATTTATTAGCAACGTTATTTTCTCAGCTTGTTAAAATGTGTGAGCATCTGTCCCTTCCCCAGCTCTACCATTATCCCAGGATGGCAACAACTGAGAAATCGGTGCTTCTGAAAGAGGGACTAGCCTTGACCAAAAGAAGATCCACTTTCTTCATGAAAGCTTGTCTTAATCCTTTCCCCGACTACTCATGCCGACCCAACCAACTTACCTTGTATTTAACTAGATATGTGTTTATTTGCTTAAATCTCTCCTGCATATGTTTCTTTGTGTACTTGTCCCCTACTGGAATATAATTCCATCAAGTCTGGGATTATTCCATTCTTTGTATTGGCATTCCCAGTACCTAGCACAGTATTTGATGCAATGTAGACACTTTAAAATATCTATTGGTTGATTATTAGACTGGAATAAAGGACAGGATTGGTCCAAAGTTTTGAGATGAGGTGTAGAAGAAGGGAGAAAACTCCCAATTAATGGCTTTGGCTTTTCCAAAGAAGTGAATTATAATCTGTAGGGAACTGCAGCTAAAGTGGACAGATGTTGTTCTTTTTCCATTAATCAACCAATCAATCAAAGCATCATCAGCACATCATGTAGCTGGCGTTCTGTGGCCACTGGGGAAGATGCCAAGGTAGAATGAGCAGTAAAAGGCCTCTGTTAGAAAGTCCTCAGCTGAGAGATGGGGCTGGAATGGCAGGGAAGTGTTGGGGAGAGAGCTGGGGGCTCTGTCTGTGGGAAGTGCTAGGGAAGTCGATCAGAAATAGGGTTATCATGTGCCAGTGTATAATTAGTCAACATGAAGTTGTCATGGATTCAGCAGGCAAGCAATTTGGGAAGGAGGGCACTGGCATTTGGAAGGGAGGGGGTAGAGAAGAGGAGATCAGAAAAAGCTTCACGTGAAAGATGGCACCAAGAACTGGCCATTTTGTGACTTCCTGCAGCAACATTCAGCAGCATGAGGGGAGAAGCGAGATGGAGGTAGGGGGTGTTAAATGCACCTCACCTAAAATTTGTTGAAAGGATAATTTGCAGAAGTCCAAAATGTCTTTTGGAAGTTGCTGTTCAGTTCTTCCCAGTCACATCCAACCCCTTTCGTGACCCCCTTTAGAGTTTTCTTGGCAGAGATATCGGAGTGGTTTGCCATTCCTTCTGCTGCTCATTTTACAGATAAGGAAACTGAGGTAAGCAGGGATTAGTGACACAGCTAGTAAATCTCTGAGGTCAGATTTCAGTTCCTAACTCTCATTCTCCAAAATATTTAAAAGAGAAGCAGCAAAGAATAAAGAAAAGTGTTAAGTCAAGAATCAGAGAACACGAATGCTCTTTCTTGCTCTTCCACCAACCTTGAGAAGCCTTCACCTTTCTGGTTATGTTTCCCCTTCTGTAAAGTGAAGGAGCTAGCCAAGATGGTCTCCACAAGTCTCTCCTAGTCCTCGCTCTCTGATTGTCAGTGATGGACAAAGGGGACAGATCTGCTCGCCAAGTCGTCAGGTAAAATCGAGATGGCTCGATTTACGGCTTTGTCCTCTACTGGGAAGTCCGGAGTCACGTTGTGTGTGTCTGCAGATTGTAAACCTAGCTGTCATCGTGCACACGGATTAAAAATTAGCGTATATTGAATTTTACATAATCTAATTCGCTTTTGCAATTTGCAGGGACATGCAAATGAACTTGCCAGATGTTATTCTTTTTCAATTAATCAACCAATCAATCAGCACATTACAAACACTTATTGTATATGCAGTGCTTTGTTGGCTAGTATGGATGATGTCAGGGGAATTCGTGGCTATTTTTGTAAAAATAAATCATATTCATGTAGCCCTTAAGGTTTAAAAAAAGCACAACAAGCATGTTGAGTAAATAACAGTAATCTTCTCTTTTTTCAGAAAAGGAAACTGAGTTTCAAGCCAAGTATTTTGCTGTTCGATGTCCATCTTTTTAAAGCAAAGCTCTGTTTACAAAGAACTTAGCTTTAAACCAAGCTCTGGAGCTTTTCATGAAGTACAATAGAACTCCATGAGTCAGGAGTGTGATGTGGCAGTCAGGACCAAAAAAGCAATGCTCTCCGAGGGGCAGAGGGATGGCAGGAGGCATGGAGGGCCAAACCTGAAGTCAAAAAAACTTGTCTTTCGAGGTCAAATTCAGCCTCAAGGACTTGCAAGCTGTGTGATGTTGGGAAAGTAATTTAACCCTGTTTGACTCAATTTCCTCATCTGTAGCTGGGGAAGGAAATGGCTCCAGTGTCTTTGCCAAGAAGATGGCAAATGGGGTCACCCAGAGTAAGAACAAATGAACAACAGTGCTATCCCAGGTTATGTTAGGACAGGCATTATGTCTAGGAACAGTGAGTTGAAAGCTACTGCTGTACTCTGCATTGGTCACACAGCATCTCTATTGTATATTACTGTGTTCAGTTCTAGATTCGACATTTTAGGAGGTTATTTATATTTTTTCATTTTTTATTTTTTTAAGCTTTTTTATTTTCAAAACATATGCATGGATAATCTTCCAATGTTGACCCTTGCATAGCCTTGTGTTTCAGATTTTCCCCTCCTTCGCCCACTCCCTTTCCTAGATGGCAAGTGATCCTGTATATGTTATACATGTTAAAATATGTTAAGTCCAATATATGTATACATATTTATACAATTCTCTTGCTGCACAAGAATCAGATCACCTAGGAAAGAAAATGAGTAAGAAAACAAAATGCAAGCGAACAACAACAGAAAGAATGAAAATGCTATGTTGTGGTCCACCCTCAGTCTGGATGTAGATGGCTCTCTCCATCATAAGATCGTTGGAAATGGACTCAATCATCTCATTATTGAAGAGAGCCATGTCTGTCAGAATTGATCGGAGGAGGTTATTTAATAAGGCGGAATAATATGGCGGAAGTCATGGGAGGATTACCTTCAGGAATTGGGAGTTTGTAACTTGGAGAAGTTATAACTTGTCCCCTTGGAGAAGGGGGATATTAGTGTTTTCTCATTCATTGCTTCCTTCAGAAGACAGAATTAGGAACTACAGGGAGAAGTTACAAGGAAGCAAATTTAGATTTGATGTACAGAAAAACTTCCTAACAATTCAAACTATCCAAAAGAGAAATGAGCCGACTGAAGACTCATTAGGTATTCCATCACTAGAAATCTTCAGGTAAAGATAGAATGACCCACTGGGGTAGAAGAGGCCATTCTTGTTCAGATCTGGATGGCCTCAGAAGCCCCCCTCAACTGTGAGATAAGTGACAAGTCATGCCTCCTAATATTTAGCATAATATTCTGGCTCCCATTTTCTTAGATCTCTTAACTGATAGAATATATTATTTTGAACAAAATGGCTATGCCCAGTAATGGCTTAATCCAAGTGTTATATTACTCCCCTCAGATAATACAAACTCAGATAATTTAGCCTTTACAAGTAATGCTGGGATTCTAGCAAGATTTCATAAATGAATATGAGCTAGATGTTTTTCAGTAGAGGTACCTTTATAGCAGGTGCTTCATAAATCCTACCATATACTCAAGTCTCTTCATGGGCTGGAATATACTGTAAAATCCACAGAAGAAGTTGCCTAGGGTGGGGAGAGTGATCCCCTAGGGAACTGGTAGAAAAAAATACCAAGTCATACTAGTCATAGAGAATAGATTTTCTTTTCTTTTTACTCCTTCATCTCCAAACTCACTAGGGCCTTCCATCTTGAAGAATAGGAAATAAACTCAAGAAACTCTCATGAGTTCAAACCTCAGAAATCATTGTTGTGGAGCAAGTTAGCATTTTGTATGGGTAAAATATTGTAAGTAGTTTTCATAGATTATAATGGCTCAGTAAGATAAAAATGACCCTAGACATGAAAATAGGAATTCTAGCCTTATGATTTCATCTAAATTACAAATTGTAAATATGGGATAGAAGGAGAAAGATCAGAAGAACATAATCATAGGTCTACATTGGAAGAGATTTCAGAGACCATCTTTACTATGTTGCCTTCATTTATTTTCTTGTATTCCTGATTTGTGTGTAAAGAGGGAGAGAGGGAGAGAGAGAACAGAGATTGAGAGGGAGAGAGAGAGAAAATTTGAGGTTTCCATCATGATTTTGAGCTGCCCAAGGTAGTCACTTGCAAAAGTTTACCAGAGGACATCTAGCAACTCATCACAGAATAGACTTTCTTTGGCAACATCTAGATGATCAGTGGGCATGATGAATTGTTAATGCTGACGTTCCTAGTCTGGTGTCCAGTAGAAGAAAAATGTAAATGAACAGGGTCACCTGTGGTCGGGGGCGATTATTACATTATATGTTATCGATTTTTGAAATCCTGGTTATCAAAATAAAATTAGCCAAAGAGCTCTTCATTGCAGTCTGCAGGGCATTCATTTGTTTTCCTTGTTTGGGGTTTGGCACTGATTGAAACCTTGGCTTTATTCTTGTTCAGAATTTTCCTCCTCTAGGCTTGTGAATGTGCCTTGTTTCTGGGCGCCGAGCCCAGATTTGTATAATTTGTATTTATTGTATTTGCAGCAACCAACTCTGAGTGAGTTTTCGAAGGGAAACTTTATGAATGAGTGATGCTTCCTGGCACAGTCACTGCTAATAAATTTGAAGGGATTTTAATGCTTCTTGAATGTTGATGAAGATCCTCATTTCTTCACCCCTTTGGCTTGTTGAGGCTTTATAAAATAAGCCTTGACCTCTATTTCCAAGTTTTTACTTTTAGATAATCATCAACAAAATTACAACAGGAGATCAGGTGTTTATTTAATTCAAATAGTTTATTGGTCTATAGGAAGATAGAATTCTAGCTAGAAGAGAGCAGGGTCTTTGATCTGGAGGGGCTGGGACCCACCGGCTTTTTCGTTATTTGGTTCAGAGATCTCCAAAGAGTTGATCATGGGAATGATTCCTCTGGTTTTCCATAGTCTGATAGCTACCATTCCATTCCTTCTGTCCCCAGAAATTGCTGAAACTTCAAGTCAAGGCAAGAGAAATGTAGCTTAGATAGAAACTATCTGGAGGTTCTCCATCTTGAATGATTGTTCTCCAGTTAGAATACTAGCAGGGTGTTTGAGAGGTGGGGTAGCTTGACAGCAATCTCTTCCATGTCAAGGCAATGATCCCATGAATTCCATTATAATATTTCAGCTGAAACTCAGTACTTCCAAACAGCTCCTCCAAAAAGGGTGCTCTTTGGGGGAAGTGTGTGTGTGTGTGTGTGTGTGTGTGTGTGTGTGTGTGTATAAAACATATATATTATATATAATATACAATTATATGATATTATATATATGTAAATATTACATATAATATATAATGCAGGGTATGTCCATTCTCTCAAACTGAAATTCATCAAATAGCTCTCGGTTGCCTAGGAGATGACACATTAACAACAATTTGCAGAACTTCTGTCATTGATGTTCAGAAAGCTGTTGTTGACTAGTGGTGATGATTAGGAAATGAATAATAGGGTTGGATGGAATGGACCCTCCTGAGGAAAGAACTAGGGTTCCCTCTGTAATACGAGAGAGTAAACAGAGGGAAGTACAGGGTCAAATCAGAATTCATAAGTTAGCTAAGAAATTACCAGATCAGAATCAGGAGAATAATTCACAGCCGTGACACAAAGACAGGCGGTCAGCAAAGCCTGGGAGACAAAATGAAAGGGAACAACAAATATAAGCAAGATTACAGATTATATCATGGAATTTCTAGCTCTTGTATATTTTTTCTCTTGGCTCTAGTAATGTCCTTTTTTGTTCTGCTGCATCAATTTTGCTGTGGTCACAGATATATTCTTCTACAATTAAAAATGCATACATTTAGATCTGGAAAGACCTTTGAGAAGCCAACCCTTGGATTTTACAAATGAAGAAACTGAAACTCCAGGACATCAAATGACTTCCTCAGAGCCATGTAGCTAGAAAATGTCCCTTTTGCAAATCTAGTATTGGTCCATTCTAAAAATAGAAATGGGGAGGCTAGAGGCCTTTTGGGGTCATCCCTTTTGAGAACCCTCAAGGTCAGGAACATGGTAACTAATTTCCCAAGACCCAATCAGAACTGATATGTATGAAATCTCCCTAACTTGAATTGAAGAAATTTGAAGCTGTATTTAATTCAATTCAACAAGAATTTATTTGTTCAATATCTACTATGTGCCAGGTACTGTGTTTAGTGCTAAGATACTGAGATAAAATTGTTTTATGTTTTGTTTATGTTCTGAGGGTAAATGTGCAGTGGATGAATACTGATAATCAGTCAAAAAAAACATTTTTTAAGCACTTACTACATGACAGGCTGTTTGCTAAGTGCAGAGGTTACAAATAAAAAACAAAAAAGAAAGACAGCCCCTGCCCCTAAAGGGCCTACATTCTAGCAGGGCAAGACTAAAACATGGTAGGAGGTGGGAGCATGGTAAAGAAAGAATTCTGGGGTCCAGAGAGAAATGAAAGGGAGATTATGGCCAGCCTTCTTTAAAATGGAGATTCTGGACAAAAACAGTCAGTTAGAGGAGGAGACTTTAAGGAGTCCAGGGGGAAAAAAACAGTAGAAATGGAGAGATTTCCCAATATAAGAAGCCTTCTGGGATATGTTGGAGAAAAAAGTCCAGAGAATCAAGATAGAAGCTGAGCAAAAGAAATGAAGGAATGAAGATTGTAGTTAAAACATCTGCATTTATACCTTTGTAGCAATTGACAGATTTTGCAGAAACAAGTACTTCATTTATCTATTTACTTTCCTCCAGGTTAGTGAATACCTAGTCTTACTGTTCTGATTTTTTAGAAGAAATGGAAGCACTGAGACAGCCTTTCCCCCTCAGACTCTTTATTTTCTTTAATACTCTAAAGAGTTTGATAGATATTGTCCACAAAATGGAATTAACTACAAAAGAACTCAGACACCAAGTGTCTATTTAATAAAAACCAAAAACAATCTCTGTATTTAAAATGTAGAGAATTGCTCCGTGATCTAATTGCTGAAAGGATTCAGGATGCTTAGACAGACTTCTCCTATGAAATTCTTCTCCAAGGCCTCGCATAAATTCACCCATAAGTTCCCTGAGATAAATGATTTATGCAGTTTGCTAGAGCTCTTTCTCTGAGTCTTTCCAAATTTCCATGGTACCAGCTACATCATCTTCCATCTTGTATCCCTCCTTTCTTTTCCAAATGTATATTTTCTTGATGATACTTTTAGACTTCTTCTCTTATACAATTCATTTTTCATCATAGAAAAAGTCATATCATAGGGCAATTGGTCATTTCATCTTGGAATTAGGGGAGGAGTTAAGTAACTCTTAATCAGGAGAGGTATAACCAAAAAAATCACAGTGAAGGAAACTGTTTCCACATTCTCACCTGTTGTAGGGGGCTGAAGGAGCATAGACATTTTAAAAATATATTTTGACAAGATCTCCCAAAAAGTTATACCTGGTATCCACTGATACTCAAGGCAAAGGGCACAGGAGAGTGTATATATTGGAAAATGTGGTTTAAGATTGAAAGATCATAGAAGTCAAAGTTTGTAGGCTGCTAGGAAGATTTATGCCTCTACATCCTGAATTCTTTCAAGATGAAAGTACAGGATTCTGGCTATGGAAAAAAGCAGTTTCACAAGAAATAAAACTAAGTGAATTTTAAAGGTATTAGAGATTATGGGGGAAGACTGTGAAAAAATTCAACTTTATCTTTCTTTAGCTAAAGAAATACTCTCTGGAGATTCACAGATATCTCAAACTTTTTGGAATTTTTACATTGAACCTTTTTAAAAAAAATTCTAACAACTATATTTGTAGCAAAATTTATGTAAGGATTGAGGAATATATAACTCGGTTGAAATCTGAAGCTGTTTATCAGTCTATGTTAAGTTGAGCTAGAAAAAATTAAGGTACATATATCAGCTATTATGTCAGCTCCCCAACTTCTAGGATCTGCAATTTGACTGATAGGGTGCCCTTTCCACAGATTAAAACCAAAACCCCTCTATATCACAGTAGATACTATTAGTGAATTGTTCTAGCTGTAGAGATTAATCATCCACTAGTCAACCTTCTGGTGATAAGGCTCTCAGAACTGAGCAGGTGAAACTGGGTGATAAACACACAATTACATGCCAGATCTGCTTCAGTCTCCTTAAATCTCATGACCTCCACCTCAGCCACACAAAGAAGGTCTAGAGAAGCCACCCACATTTTCTGCTCTTCCAAGTCTGCAATCAGTGAACTCCGACATCCTTCTATCTGATCACCATCTCCTATGAGTGCATCTATCATGTGCTTCCCCCCAACTTTGTCCTTTGTCTTCACTGTGACCAGTCCTTCCATTCCCCAATATTTTCCCAGGCCATTGTTCATAGCCAAATTTCCCTTTCCCTTCCCACTCCCTGTAGTTTTGGGGTTCAACTTCCTAATGACTTTTACTCAGATCTCTTCCCCAGCCCCTCCATCTCATCCTAACGCCTCTCATGTCTTGCCAAATTGTAACCATGGATCGATCATTCACACTATCTGCCTCCAGTGCTCCTTCAGTGTATTTCTCTGAGATGAATAGAATTCAGTAAAACAAATTCATGGTATCTAAATTCAAGATGGACCACATTGTATGAAGGCAATCCTTTTTTTCCTATAATTTATTATTCATCTATAAACTTTTCATATACCCATTTTGTTTTTTTTTTAATAATGTATAAAGCCTCAATGTGTGTGCTTAGTTTTATAAATTACATTTGTAGTACAGAAATAATAATTATGTTCTATTTATAGATATTGATAGTTGCCCAGGAGTCTTTTCTCTCCCCTACTAATCTCTACTGCCCACATTGAATATGTGATCCCTACTGGATGCTAACATTCTCATCTTCACAGCTTGAAGGTTGGGATAGCTGTACTCCAACTCAATATCCCCCGATGCCATTGCTAAATATCATTGTTTGGGGACCCTATGCCTTGCAGTCACTTTCCAAAGTCCCCCAGCACTTGCCATCTCCTGTCTTTTTATACACTAGACTCCTGGGCATTTCCACCTGCCCTGAACCTTTTATGGATTCAATTATCACTTTTATGCAGATGTCACCAAGTCCATATTGCCAGTTTCTGTGTCTTTCTTGAGATACACGAGTCCCACACCAGTAACAGTAGAGTTCATATGTCAAGCTAGAGATCACATAACCACGTCAAACCTCAGTGTCCACAATGGTTCCCAAACCACCTTTCTTCTGAACGTCTCTTTCTGTCTTAAACACTGCCATTTTTCTAATCTCTCAGATTGACTCCTCACAAGTACCCTGAGCAGTTGCCAAATGTGGCCATTTATGCCTTTATAATATCTTAGTGTATTTTCCCCAACTGCTAACTCACACAGATACTACCTTAGTCCATTGTCTCCCTGGAGACCTCAAGTGTCTCCCTATCCAATTCATCCAAAGGACAGCTTATAAAGTGATTTTGCCAGTGTAGCTTTCTCCACATCACTGGCTGTACGATGAACTCAGTGGCTCCCCAATCTCCTATTTGTTTTTAAAGCCCTTTATAATCTGCCCCAGCCTACCTTTCTGCATCATTCTCCTTCCCCTATGTTTCTCACATCTCATCTCCCTATCTTTACATGAGCAATACCCCAGACTCTAAATGCATTTTTCCTCAGCTCTCCCTCCTTCCTTCTTTCAGATGAAGCTCAAGTATCATTTTTTACATAGAACATTTACTGACATTTTCCATGCCCATTATGGGTAGACACTGGATTCCCCATCAGTGAATCTAGAGGGTCCCATGAAGATGGGAAGGTCAACCCTTTCTAGGGTTCTAGGCCCTTTGCCTAGAAATATATAGACAGAAACAGGTCCTGCCTATCCTCAAGTAGCTTATTTCTATCATACAACATATACACATATATGAATGTATGCATGTACATGTAAATTAAATGTTATGCACGCATATATAATTGTGTGTATCTAATAGACATATTTATTCTACATATCAAAATTATATTACATAAATATATTATATTCCATATATATTCTAGAATTTGAGCTTCATTGATGGGGAATTCATTGTCTAAGATTAGATTTGAATTCAGAAAGATGTTCCAGACTCCAGACCTGGCACTCCATCCCTCTATCTCTTTGCTGCCTTTGTCACATATTTAATATGTAGCAGAAGTGGGATTGGAATAAAGCTTTTCCTGACATCCATGACTGGACCTCTATTAACTAATAGTAATAATAATAATAATGATATCCAACATTATCTAGTACTTTCTTATGAAGAAAGTTAAATATCATTAGGAAAAGCATATAATTGAACCTTTTAAAGTGTGTTAATAACAATAATTTGACACCACAAGCGTTACAAATTAAAAGATGAACAAAATAGCACTACTTGTCTAGGAGAACATAATAATGAACATCTAATAAATTTTTGGGGGGAAAGATCATTTATAAAGAGGATTCTGTTTTGATAAGAAAATGATGTTTATAATATTATGTCCTCACAGTAAAATCAATTGAATAAATGAGTTTGTTGGGCTCACATTATGAGAAAGTTAATTTAAAAGCAGTTTAGCCAGCTTCCTGCCTTTAATCAAAGTATGAGATATTCCTAAAGGAAAATTTCAAGCTAATTTGATTATAGGAAATACTGAAGGCTAAATGTCTATTTTCCTTAGTCTGAAAGAAGATAGATAGATGGATGATGGATGGATGGATGGTTAGATATTATATATATGCATATATTATATTATATACAAATAGTAAATAGATTTTAAATGATAAATAATGTATATTATATTATATTTCAGATTATAGTACTATATTTCACATTATACCCACATACATAATTTAGATCACCTCTGCTTCTGAATTTACTTCATGCAGTTCTTCATCTCATAGAGCCATTGTTTTGTTGAGTCTTTTCAGTTTTGCCCAGCTCTTCTTGACCCATTTGGGGCTTTCTCTGTCTTGGAGTAGTTTGCCATTTCATTCTCTAATTCACTTTATTTATGAGGAGACAAAGGCAAACGGGGTTAAGAGCCATGCTCTGTGTCATACATCTGGCAAGTGTCTGAGGGCAAATTTGAATTTGGGAAGATGACTCTTCCTGACTCCAGACCGGCTACCCTATCGACTGTCTGACTGTCTTACTTGCTGTCTTAGGTGAGACAGTGAAAGTAAAATGATATGAGGTCCCCGATTCCATTGGAACAGTGCTAAGATTGCTACAAATAGGTGATCCACCTAACAAGACTGAGGAGAACTTCATAAATCCAAGGCGGGAGGTGGATAGAACGCTTTAAGGAAATTCTGCAAAACTACACTTCCCACGGGCAAACCTTTTTTTACCGGCCAGCCCCCACACTTAGAATGCTCTCTCTCTCCTCATCCCCCCTTCTGATTTCCATGACTTCCTTCAAATCTAGCTTAAGTCTCACATTCTGCAAGAAGCCCTTTCCAGTCCTTTGTTATCTCAGTGTCTTCCAGAACTATTATCCCAAGACTATTCAAACCTGTCCCCCATTTAGCCTTTCTACGTTTTCTTTATGTATAGTTGATTACACTTCTCCCCTTTTAGATTCTGGGATCTTTGAGAGTGTTTTTTGTCTTTCTTTGTCTTCTCAGCACTCAGCAAAGTGCTTGGTACACAGAAGGTGCTTAATAAATACAGACTGACTGACTTGTCAGGGCTTCATGCTACTTTCTTATGCTGACATATTCCCGTCAGCAGGTAACATGGATAAGTCCATTGCTTCTGGATGTATTAAAAGCTAATTCTTAGCTGTGTTTTCTAGGCCTGTTTTCTTGAGTAAGAAAAAAAATATATATGTGCTTAAATATCAATCCTTTAAACCTATTTACTAATCCCCAGTCCAGTGTATCCAATAATCTATCTTTGAAACACTTTTAAAGAACATTGAGAAATGGAAGTACAAACTGCTATCTTCCTTATAATGATATTTGGTTAGATGCTGTGAGCATGTGATGATCCCTATAGACTTAATATAGTTTAAAACGAGCGAATCAAATTAACAAAGATTTCTGAGGAAGCTGCTATGTCCCAGGCACGGTGCTAAGTGCCTACAATGCCACAAGAGGCAAAACTCAGCCCTTCCTCTCAAGGAACTCAAAGTATAATGAGGGAAACAACATACAAATGCACTGTGTTCAAGTTGCAGTACAAGACGGTTCAATATACGAGTTGTGTTGGTAACAAGAAAGAAAAGAAAAAATAGACATAATAATAGCTTGCATTTCTATAGCCACTGCTTTACCAACACACCACTGGGCATTTGATAAGTAGAGGGCGACCTGGTAATAAACAGCAAAACTAAAAGCTTAAAAGTTGTTTGACATTAGGTTTTTCAAGAATACATTGGAAAATTCCATTTTATAGATAAGGAAATGACATCTCAGGAGGATGAAGTGACTTGTCCAAGTCTCACAAGTAAGTGTAGAAGGCAGGATCCAAATGTGAGCTTGAAGATGCTCTCATCCAGAGTTCTGTCCAATCTTAGCTCTCTTAGCTATTGCAGAGAGGAATGACAGTATAGAACACCATAGTCTTCTACTATTATTTCTCCTTAGAATACTCTGTTTAATTTGTGCTGATAAAAGGCAGTGATGGTAGATTGCAGAGAATACAGTATCACTTATATTTGATTTTGGAATCCAAAGAGAAGAAAAGACATGAATGATATACTTTATAGGCTTAATCTGTATTGTTAACATTTTGTCCAGCCCTTTTGTAAATCTAGGCAATTAGAATTAGAATCTGATTTATAATATGACGATGTCTAATGTATAACTACTCACACTGAAAATTTAACAATCAGCTCTCCAGAGAGCTGGCTCCTCCAGCACACCTTCTGGTTGACTTTTAATGAAAGAGATATAGGTTCTCATTTTACCTTGACTCTTGGCTCCCTAGGAGACCTTAAACAAATCAATTAGTCTTTCTGGGCTCCAGTTTCTGCATCTTTAAAATAAGGAGTTTAGGTAGGAGATGAACTGGGTGGTTTCTAAATATTTTTCCCATTATAAAATTCAATGATTCAGAATTTATAGTTTATCTGAATTAACTGACAACTCCTGAAATGATGAGGTGAAGTGAGAGGATTTAGGGAGATTAAAAGGATGCTAGTGGGAAGAAATCAACCTCCAGTTACCCCCTTACCTGAATGACGCACAAATTATACAGTCTATAAAGTAATCAAGAATTGACTGTAATCCTACCCACAAAGAGGTGGGGGAGGAGATAGATACAGAGAGGGAAAGGAGAGATTGGGTAAAATTAACTTCAATGGAAACCAGCATATCAGAATGGCAAGGTAAAGAATTATTTCTCCACATAGAAGCCTTCAGTTCTCTGCTTGTAGATGATCCAGTTGGAGGTTTATCCACAGCAGATTTTGACTTGAATTTAATGTAAAACCCAGCAAGCTCCTAGATTCAGCTACCTTAGGGAGTAGCTGAAGTACTGGGGAAGGCAAATGTGTTTTAATATTTGACAAATCTAAACACGTTTTGCAAGGAAAATCTGTCAAAAAATACAATTCATTTTTGTGCCCCAGATTCTGGCTTTGTAATACCCCCTTTTCAATTGGTTCCTTTAACAGGGGTCAGAAGATCACCAAATTTAGAGGTAGATGGGGTCTTACCATTCATGGTGTCACCTGACACAAGCTGGTTGTATCTAGGGATGTGTTGGAGTCAGCTTGAACTAGCTCACAAGAGAAGTTTCTTAAACATTCGGTGTGAGCATTTATATCTTAGAAAGTAGAATGAGCTATAAACTCTCATTTTACCTTAACTACTGGCTACCTGTGTGACCTTAAACAGATCATTTAATCTCTCTGGGTTTCATGATAAAATCTGGGATTAACATTTTTCTTGTCAATTGTTTAGATTTAAGAAAGTGATGGGAAAAATATGAATAATGCAAATTAAACATAAATGTGTAAAAGGCACATTTGTTTTGTTTTTAGAGATTCAGTTGTTAAACATTCAACAACACGCCATTGAGCATTTGATAAGTAGAGGGGACCGGGTAATAAACGACAAAAATAAAAGCTTAAAAGTTGTTTGGCATTTGGTTTTTCAAGAATACATTGGAAAATTCCATCTAATTTGAGGTTTCAGAATAGGCCCTAAACAGATCATTGACCTTTAGACACATAGGTTACTTGCTGTCTGATGAGTTCATATTTGCAACTTAAAGAATCCTCTTCACAGTTGCTGTTGATGAATAATCTTGTCCTTGGTTCAAAAGGGGATCTCAAGAGGTTCAAAGACCTCTGAAATGCTGATGATTTTTCTCATATTTATTGATCCACAGGAGACAATGTGTCTGAGAAAATGTTATTAGCCATTTTCATTCACTGTTCATCTGCAGGTTCAGGTTCTAAGAAGAAAAACATTGTCCATAATCTAAAAGCACAGAATGGAAGTAGAGAGCCGTAAATTATGGAGTAGAGAAGGGCCATAAATTATAGAGCGGGGAACTTCCGTCTCAAGCCAAACCGTAGGAACCATCTTTCTTTTTGTCTGTTAGTCTGTTACTAAGTAAATCAGAGCTAGGAAGAAGAAAAAGGCCATAATTTTCACTTATATAAATGTTTTCCTGGGGAGATGAGGGGAGGGGTGCCTTGCCATTTATGTGATCATCATCAATACTTGTTGAATCCATAATTCAGGACTCCTCATTTGCCCCTGAAGCCTGAAATTTAAATGGGATAGCATGGCTTGTATCTCTGAAAGAAAGCAGCTGATGAAAAATGACTACTTGCTTAAACCACTATTTAAATCTGAAAGGTTGAAAAGAGGAGCAACTGAGATTGATGGGCTACCTTATCTTCAATAATACCAAGGCCTTTAAGATGAAATCTTTTTTCCTCCATCAAAAGAAATGCATTTCCCCCCAGTCCTAGGTCATTAATATGGTGTAGATCTTCCGTCTTTACCTTTTCAGGTACCTATTTTGTCCCCTGATAGAATGGCAGCTCTTAAAGGCAAAACAATTTTTGTATCTTTGTGTTTCTAGCACCTAAAACAGTGTCTGGCACATAATAGATACTTAATAAATTCTTGGGACAGCTTAGGTAGGTGGATAGAGTGCCAGGCTGAGAGTCAGGAAGACTCAACTTTCTGAGTTCAACTGTTCCCTCAGATATTTACTAGCTGTATGACTCTGAGCAAATCACTCAACCCTGTCTGCCTCAGTTTCCTCGTTTGTAAAATGAGCTATAGAAGGAAATGGCCAACCACTCCAGTTTGTTTGCATAGAAAACCCTGTGGGGTCACAGAGTCAGACATGACTGCAAATGACTCATCAGAAGCAACAATCAATCCTTATTCATGGGTTGATGTGTTTAATTTTTATTCTCTTTTCCTGCTGCTTAATTTTGATGGTGCTATTATGTTACCAACTTAATTACCTTGTGAATGGCAGAAAACCTTAAAAATTAAAAACAAATCTGAACCATTGTTCTGGCTTATTTTGTTTGCTTTAGGTTAGTGCACATCTTCTTGTCTTTGTGACTTGCATAGCCAGTTTGAGTGGAAACCCTATTACTTAGTGTACTTGGACTTTCTAGAATAATATCCTAGCAACACATACCTACAGAAATCAAGACAAGCACTTATTAAGGAATTGTTATGTTCTAGAGTCGGACCGAGGTTTGGATACAAAAGTTTTATATCCATAGTCTGGCTCTCGAGCACTACAGCTGCATTTAGACAGTTAGCTGAATTAAAGATGCTTCAATGGATAGAACACAAAACCCAGAGTGGGGAGGAACTGAGTTCCAATTTGACCTCAGATATTTACTAGCTTTGTGACCTTGAACAAGTGATCTGATCTGTTTTCCTGTTTTCACATTTATAAAATAGTAGAATACCAAAATCTTAGAAGAATAAGAAGTATCTAATATCTTATACACCAGATATAACATAAAAACATCATAAAGGAAGTGCAAATTTAGGAAAGGGAATGAGCCAGTTACATATTAAAAGTGAGAGATGACACACACAATTGAAACTCCATTACATCGGTACTCTAAAAATAGTAAAAGAATGATAAGAAAACCTCCAGTGACTAACAGGTCAGTAGCATATGGAAGTTATGTTTAATGAGCTGAATAAAAATCCTACCACAGGATAAGAATATATTGTGTGGCTGTCTTATGCATTAATGGAGGGACTACTTGTACTGATGAAAACAGATCCATCAATGTATCAAAATCAAGTCCAGGCCCAAAGATCTGTCATTGTTGGCGGAGACTTTGTGACAGACATCATTAATCCTCTCCCACACTTCTCTTAAAAAACCTAGACATGAAACTAAGAAGCACCAAATTAAAGCTTAAAAATGGTGATTCTTTCGTGACAAATGTAGATTTTTCCCCAAAAAGATAAAGAACACAGATGTATGAAATGTGAAGCTCTGTTTGCTCCTTGGAAACACATTGCCCATCAGTAGGATGAGACACAAAGAAAAAAGGTGATGGCATAAAGTAGAGCAAGCTACTCACCTATACTCTGGGACCTAACTTGGCTCAGAAAAATCCTATGAAAAGTAGCTGTCTAATTATGGAAATGATAGCAGTCTAACTTTCTGAGTTTCCTCTTGGAAACAGAATCCTAGTGTCACAACATCATATCGTCCTTTTTCTAAAACATTTCCAGATGTTGCCACTGGATCCCATGGGTAGGTTAACATAGTTATCAAACATCCAGCTACCCTACTCCTAATCCCATTAATATAGCAGGCCCAATATATCATGCTTTTCCCCTTATTAAATAGAATCTGTTTAAAGGGGGGCTGGAATGTGTAATCCTTTACATTATCTTAGAGTTTGTTCCAGGTTGTTACTTCAAAAGATCTTTGCCTCAGACTTGAGTTAGAGGGTTGGGTATTGGGGCTTTGTTTCATGTTTTAAATTTAAAAGTGCAGAATGAGGAAAGACCTTGTGGAGAGAAGAGTTTCTGAGCTGCCCCTTATAAGATGGGTCAGATTTTAATAGAGAAAAAAGATCAGAAAAGATCAGACTTTCTAAGTAGGAGGAACCGTATGAGCAAAGTTTCTGTGTGTGAAACGTGTGAAATTGTGTCAGAAATTGTGAAAATTGTGTGAAAAGGCTGAAGGAGGATTCTGATTTTTCAAAAGGCAATGGACAACTTCTTTTCTGATTTGACTCATCTGGACTGTTCGTATTTCTAGGAGCAGGAGTAGCGGTCGCCATTGATCTGGGTAAACTTATCTGAGGACTTAGTCTGGACTACTTTGTGGGGACCACTTTACCTTGATTTAAGTGGACTGCCTTGCTTTTGTTTGATGTTGATTTTGGAGAGCTTTGATTTAGATTAGAGCTTGTGAATTGTCTTCCTGGTTTTCAAAGGGTCGATAAGTTAGTAATGAGTTTGACAGTTCTCACTTCCGTCATGGACAGGACCATTTGTCTCAAACACTTGCCACCACGCTCCCTCCTTTATTGACAAGGATAACAATATAAATATTTCTTTATTATTTCCCCACGCCAGCCGTGGCTCCCCAAATTCCCGGTCCCCCCTCCCCCTCCCGGTTAACCGCTCTGAGGTTAACAGCCTTCCAAAGCTATCTGGCTTCTTCTGAAATCACCCCACTTGAATAAAGTATATTCATTAACTTGGCCTTGTGGGGGAAAAACTGTGACTGATTGTCATATATCTGCATATCAAATTATGCAAATGGAGGCTCCCGGGCTGCATCTCGAGGCCATCAGTTTCTTCCTTTCAGTGAAGGCAAAGGTACCGGCAGGTTATTGCCGATTTATGCAGGGGAAGATCTCCTTTGTAATCAGATGCGGTGACTGACGAGAGCTTGGGAAGTCATCAAAGGCGACAGACATCAAAGCTGTTTTTCATGGTGAAATTTCAAGCCAGTTAAACAGTTTTCAATAAAGTTTATTGAATTTCTCCTCCCTTTGGACTTTCTGAAAAAGTTGACCCAAGCCCTTTAGCTTTCATTTTCAAAAGGGCTAAACCTTTCCCGGTTCACATTTGAAATCCTCTTCACATTAAATCCAACAGTTTTAATGCAGAGACGAAGAGAAACTTTGCCATTTGAAAGGATGCTTTCAAAGGGAGGAGAGAATTCTTGGCTTCCGGCGGACCGATTGTCCTGGAGGAAGGAATGGATGCTCCCGGATTCCCGCTTGCTCCCGGCACGCACCGCCCGGCATGCACCGCGCCGCGCGCTCGGGGACTGTATTAACCCAACTGCCCGTGTATCTTCTAGGTTTCCTGTACGCCCAGAGCGGTACCAAGCGCAGCATTAAAGAGCGCCTTTTGAAGCTCTTGCCCTGCTCGGCTGCCAAAACGGCGTCTCCTGATATCCAAAGCAAGTTTGGCTCTGTTTCCTTTTGTTGTCTGTCTGGTTGGTCTCTTAGGTTTGCATGCCCGCGGTTTTCTGCTTTGGGGAAATCAAGCAGAATGTTCACATCCTTTCGGGAACACTGTCCGTGTCTCAGTACTTAATGGGAAACCTCGGGAGCCATTACCGCTCCAAGAGCATGCTCCCCCTCCCCCATCCCTGTTCCGGGCAGGTTTACCACGTGGTGTGGAGGAGGAGCTTTCGCCAATGGCCGGGCTTAGGCTTCCCTGATTGGCTCAGGACAGGAAGCGGAAATGGTGACTTGGGCTCTGCTTCCGGTATTAGCAGGAACCCCGAATTATCCCACAGCCACGCTCGCCATCTCCGAGTATTACGGCTCATCCCGAAGGCTTCCTGCAGCCCTTTCCCCTTTCTTTTTCTCATCCCCACCTCCTGCTGAGAACGTGAGGTCACTGAGAGCAGGGATGAGCCTGCGCTTAGAACGACGCTGGTTACTCTGGGGGATTGCCCCCCCGTGCTCCATTAGATACAAGCCCCTGCTCCTTATTAGTATTCCCATTGCTTAACACGTGCCCGGCACACTGCGGGCGCTTAATAAATGCTTACTACATTTTTGTTAAATAAAATTTTAATAAATTAAATGACATTTAGTAAATTAAGTGAAATTTAAATTCAATTGGCAAATAACAAGCATTAATACATGTTTTCATTCTTATTTTTTTTTTTTTTTTACTCCCGGTATTGCTATCTAATTTCATTTTCTCTCCTCTCCGTACTTAGCTTGGAGTCATCTCTGTACAAATAAATCCCAAACATACACATGATATACATATACATACACATGCATATATATACATATGTATATAACACATAATGTATATATGTATATGTGTATATATATATAATATAAATAAGAATCTGTCCCTTGCTGCAATCCTGCATCTATCTGCCATCTGGATAGCTTCGTCAGAAGGTTCCATGAGTATCTCAAACTCAGTATGTCCGAAATAAAAATCACTCTTTGTCCCATCCCCCTTCCGTACAACCTACCTTCTTCCCCTAGAATCCACCCCTTTCCCTAACTCCCATCCCTCTTCCTCTCAGAATCTTCCTCTTTCCTTAATTCACACTAATAGCACTCGGAACCTACCCTTTTCCCCAATTCCCTCATTTCACCTTCACAGTCCAACCACTGACTTTTATAAAATCAGATTTGTTCTAGAATTTTTTAATTCAACTCAGGGAGCACTTATTAAGCAGCTACCATGTGCCAGGCACGGTGCTATGTCAACCACCCCCATCCCACACACCAAGTCCTGTATTTATTTCTACCTCTGTGCTATCTCCCATCTGTCTACCTTCTGCTCAGATGGGCCCGGCTCTAGTTCAGGCTCTCATTCCCACACACCTGGACTATTACGATAATTGAATTAATTTCCCTGAATCTCATCTCTTCTCTCAGCAATGTCCTTTTTGCTCAGCTCCAAAGGTAACGCTGCTAAAGGGCAGGTCTGACCCTATCTCCCTCCTTCAACATTCTTTATTCAGTATCTCCTATCATTGCCAGGATACACCAGAAATTTCTGTTCAGCATTTAAAACCCTTCTCAATGGGGCTCTAACCTTTTTGTCCAGATATATTGTCACATGATTCCCCTCCACCATACTTTTTTTCTAGTCTACCTGCCCTGTTTGCTATTCTCTATCAATGAAGATCTACCACACTGGTCATTCGTAGGTCTGAATGCTTCCTCACACTTTACCCCCTAACAATATCTGTTTCCTTCCAAGCCACCCACTGAAAATTTCCCAGATTTCCCCCAGTTGTTTGTATTCACTTCCCCCACATGCGAAATTTCTTTAAATCTACTCAAAATACATTCGCAACTACTTGTGTATATTTGTTTACCTCCAGCATAATGTAAAGGGATAATTTTACATTTATATGTGTATTTATCTGAGAATTTTTGGTTTATTTACTTTCCAGCAAAAAAGAAAATTAAAAGAAAAAATGCTAGCTTAGAAACCAATTTCTTAATAAAATTAACCTTATAACAAGGTAATAATATATCCTTTGGAAACTAAAATACACATTTTTTTCATCCTTGTCATTTTGTTATTAACCAATATTATCTTAAGAAGAACAAAATAAGATGTAATTGTATATATATTTTTTCAAATAGAAGAGAAAAAATTAAATTACTTCATTTTAGAAATACAAAAAAAGATTAGGGGAAAGGGGTCAATCCCATGAGTTCATCTATAGAGGGAACTCTCAGTGTGGAAACTCCTTCCATCTATACAGATTCAGCACTAATTCATCTATAAATTACAGTCTTTAAAAGTTCCCTTAGGCATATAATTAGCATAAATCAGGATTAGAATGAGTGCTACTGGAGTCAGTACTTAAATGCAAATACTGTGGTATTCCTTAATAACTGATTTGAAATTTGATTGCTCTCCAGTTTCTCTACCAAGAGTCAAAAAATATTTGGGGAGAGGCCAAAGGCAAACAAAGTAAAAAATTCCAAACGAGGACCTTAAAGCTGCAGGGAGATAAATTACATTCAGCAGTTTGATGATAAAACATGATAGGCAGGGAATATAAATACAACTCAAATGATAATTACATGTCAGAGAAAAAGCTCCAATTTACAAAAAATTATGAATCATTTTTCCCTTTTAAAAACACAAGCAGATAGATATACCCAAAAAAGTGTCGATCTGCTTTTCGTTTTTAATGGCAAGTAATAAAACGAAGGTATGCTCCCTAACCAATCTTACAAAGACATTTATTTTCATTGTTCCTGAATAATTTATTTGTGCCCTCTAGATTGTCAGGGTATGATTTTCTTTTTCTAGCCTTCCCTGAAAGTTAGTAGCCAACTGGACCATTTGGGACATTTACCGAGAAAGGTAGTAAGTCACCTAAATGTTAGATATCCCTGGCTAGTGACTTTGTGCCTTCTTAAGGTCTTGTCCATCCCACCCACAACCTCCCTTTACTTGTTAGCATCTGGATTTGGAGTGGAGTGGAAAACCTTGAACATGTCAGTACTTGGGCTAAAAGACTTGGGGCAAATCACTTCCCCTAATTGATGTTAATATTCATCTCTTGGGATTATTATAAAGTTTAGGAAACTATAAAATTATAGGTAAATATAAATTGATATTGATATAATTACATTTCTATATTAAGTATATTAACTGGAAATCAACTCATATGAAGATGAGTTGAAGGAGCTGGGAATATTTATCCTTGAGAAGAAAAGACTTTGTGGGAGGAGAACCGAATGGTGGGCTTCTAGTGTTTGAAAGACTGTTCAGTGGAAGAGCAATTGGGGTTCTTTGCTTTCTATCTGGATAGGCAAAGTGAAAGAATTATTAGGAGTGTGTGAGGAAAAATTCCCTCATGATGATGATGATGATGATGATGATGATGATGATGATGATGATTCCCTTAGCCTCAATCCTTGGAATTTAAGACCATATAGCAGATAGACCAAGTTATCATGCACATTACCCCATTAGATGGATGAGTTTACTGGACAAAAGGCCAAGTACTCTTTGATAGGAAGAAAAAGCAAGTATGGGATGGGCTAAAAAGGCAAACTAAGGTAGCTTACCACAAAGGGGTGGCCCAAGGTATGATAAGCAATAACAACAGCCTACTTTTATATACAACCTTGCCAAAAAAAAAAAAAAAAGGAAGCAGTATTCTCTTTTTTGTAAGATATTTGTCCCGTTTTTCAGCATGACACCCAACGTTGACATCTCTCCTGATTCCATGTCTGATTTACTGACATCTCCTGGGATACAACCTGGCTCTCTTGATTCTGAGTCCTGCCCAGTGCTTACAGCAACCCATGTGCACTTAGGGTTAGGGTTAGTGGTTATGTGGCCAGTGGTTTGTAAAGAGCAACAGGGGCAAAGCGAGAACAAACTGGAGTTAGGTAGCTTGCTCTCTTCTTAATATTCAGCATATTGCTGCTGATTCTTGTCAATGCCCAGGCAGGGCCTTTGATGGGCGGCAAAGCTACTTAGAAAATGTTCTCAGTCATCAACCAAAAAGGCCAATCAATAACTACCAAAATGGTTTCTACCATTATCCAAAAGTCTAAGCAAAAAAAAAAAAAAATCAGACGTGTTTCAATTGCCAAAGTGTTTTCTTTGCTCCTTTCTTGTAACAAGAATGTGAGATTGACATTATTTTTTCTATTGCATAGATGACTAAAGTGAGGCTGGAGAGATGTATTACTGATTCATTTTTAGTAAATTAAAAATAATAATTCCTGTGAGCAGGCTTAATAGCTGAGAAATGCAAAAAACTTATCTATAGAATCTGTATTCTAACAAGGATATTAGGGATTTTCGTATTTAACTTCCTCTTCCCTATAGAAATTCTCAGTGTCAAGAAACTTACTATCTATGTGTAAGGCTGCCATCCTACTGTGAGACAGCTCTCAGGGCCTTGTGCAAACCTGGAAGTCAACATAGATTACCTTTGTTGTGGAGCTGAATCACTGACAAAGTTTTCTAGGCAGAAAGTTGTTCTCACGAGTGAAAAAGGGGCGAGAGCCAGCCCGGTCACAGGAAGTCAAGCAAGCTGTCTTTGGTGTGTGGAGAAAGCCTAGACGGTGTCACGCCCGCCATTTTCATTCTCTCAGGTATCTTTGAAGGGCCCACAGTGATAGATCAGTTTGATGTCTTCCTGTGGTAGAGCCAGCTGCCCAGTAAAAATGGTGGCTGCCACATACAGCCTCCTAGAGTCTCCACTTCGGATTGCTTCCCTGTCACCTCACACTGGCATTCTTTCAACTGAATACAAAGTTGTGCTAGAAACTGAGACTGAGCTAGAGTCAGATTTACCTGTCTTCGACCACACCCCCCTCCTAGGAAACCATTTGACTATCGCTGGTCAAATGACTTCTTAAGACCCATAATAATATCTGTTCATCAACATTAAGTAATTAATTCCAAAAAGTTAATAAAGGTATTAACCAAACATTGTCCTTGACCTCTTAGCTACTCCCCAAGTTGGAAAGCACTTTTTTCTATCTGTTTTGCTTTAAAAAGTATCATCAAGGTGTTCCCCTACACTGATGAAATCAGACTCAGACTCCTCTTAACTCCCAAAAAAGCATCCTATAAAATTACTTGTTTCTACAAAAATGAGAGGAAGCACTTTTCCAGTGGCCCCTTGTCCACTTGGATGATAAAAGCTAGAATACTCAGAAAAGGAAATGTTTATTGAAAAATAAGGTTTGCTGACATTGTCTGGTTCTGCCCCAAAATCACTCTTTTCAATATCTCCAACAACCTGTATCAGTACCTCCGTTAGAAGACTGCCCAATGATGAGGAGCCTTCTACTTTCAGAGCCACTCCTGAAGTGTTCTCCTTGTCCAAAAGTCCCATCTTCA
This sequence comes from Antechinus flavipes, assembly GCF_016432865.1. Lineage (NCBI taxonomy): Eukaryota > Metazoa > Chordata > Mammalia > Dasyuromorphia > Dasyuridae > Antechinus > Antechinus flavipes. The sequence goes on along the minus strand of NC_067403.1, from coordinate 11,660,710 downwards.
ATGGCCGGTCTCATCAACCTTTCTATATCTCCCCTCCTATGCATTTATTTCTGCATTCTTACTTCTGCATGATGTCCTGTCAAGGACTTGAAGAAATCTAAGACTTCTCATTTGCAGACCAAGCATCCACAGATCTTTTAATTGATATTGATGTGAGATGATCTAGTCTAACCCTCCAAAAGCAAACTGAAGCCCAAGGCCAGGTGCCTTGCCCAGAATCCTATTGATAGTATAGATAAAATGTGGAATTTCAAGCCAATTATCTGAGTCCAAAGCCACTCCTTATATGTTGCTCCTTTGAATTAGTATTATTTCATGTAAAAATGTGGCTGACTCATTAGCTAGCTTAGTCTCAACAATCCTTGGCTGCAAGACAGCTAGGTGGTACAGTGGATAGAGCACTGCTCTTGAAGTCAGGAGGCCCTGTGTTCAAATGTGACCTCAGATATTTAAATACTCCCCAGCTCTGTGACCCTGAGCAAATCGCTTAAGCTTTACCAAAAATAAAATAAAATAAAATAAAGGAATCTTTGACTGAATAGTACCATCTGTTCAAAGGCAGTTTTCTTTTTTTCTTTGTGGTGATATGATCTATCTAGGTTGCTCCAGAAAAGTAATTTGTGCTTCAATTTCTTTACTCTAAGATGGAATTATTCCAGACACACATACTTTTTCACTGGGATATTCTGGAGGCAATCAGAGTCACATCTGGACCATGCATTTAAGAAATAAAGCACTAAAGACAAGGAATTGTTAGACATTGAATCTAGACAAGCATATATTTGTCTTTTAATTGGTTAAATGCTAACCCCTGCTCTATAATCTCTTAGTGCCCTAATTCCATCGCAATTATTGATTCCAGAAATTAGAGGTATGTTCTTGCCTTGCTTTTTGATTACAGCAGGCCACAATGAGCAGACTATTCATAACTGCTGAGCTGCCATCAGCACATTGTCCAACATAATTGTGAACCGCAACTTGCTAAACAGACTTCTGTTCTTTAATATTAAATATAACCCAGAATTCTAATTCGTATGTGTGTGTTTTCTTAGTCACCATATTGGATGTGTTTATCATCTGTGAAAGGTTGGGGATGTCTCTCTTGGCAATGAAACACTTTGCATTGGCTGTGAGCATTTGTTTTCAGAAAGTGTTTAGAACGAGCCAAATGCTGCCAATTAAAGCCCAACCTTGGCCGCTCAGACTTGGAAAATAGCATCGCTCTTAACCTTCTGGCAATTAATCAAACTCCTACTGACTCCTTGGTGTCTTTAACAAAAAGGAGAAAAATAAAAAATAAATGAATTAACGAAAGAAAAGAAAAACAGGTAGTCAGAAAAATTTCCACTTCCGAGTTATCTGTTAGGTAATTGATAATTAGTTTTTGTATGCCATTTTTCACAGTGATGTTTCTTAGGGGGAAATTGAGATTCCAATTTTGTTATACTTATTCAACTTGATTATACAGAATCAGATTTAGAGCTAGAAGAGACCTTTGGGGTCATCCTACCTAATCCAGTCATTTTTCAGAGGAGCAAACTGAGGCAGCAGTGTCTTGTTCAAGGTCACACAACTGGTAAGTGGCCTGCCAGGAATTTAAACGTAGGTCCCTTGACTTGAAATCCTCGTGGCTTTTGGAGCCTTCGTTCAGTGGCTAGGCCCAAACTTGGGAAATAAAGAACCTATGTTGTAACACGAAATATTTTGGCAATCTACCCAAGCCTTACAATCAAAGAATCCAGTCCATCCCTCTCCTTTTCAAAATTAAGCCAAGGTTCAGTGAGAGAAAGAAAGATGGGTGATATTACCACCTGTTTTGTGGCGGAGCTAGGGCCAGGGGCTGACTCCCATCGTGCTCTTCTTTCCACTGCACTCTGTCAACAAAATCCTTTATTAAACCCCTCCAGGATGAAGCACTAATAACCATTCTGCTTTCTGATGCTATTCTTCACTTTGCACTTCTCTATTAGAAGCCACACGGTCCTGCTTTCGGCCTCCTGATTCCCTTTAGCAGGCTTATTAGATTTTAAGTCGAAGATCCGTTATCTCCCTAGTTAATGGGCTCTTTTTTCTATCGGGGAACAAAATAAAGCCAACCTTTGGCTTTCAGCTTGATGTTTTAAACTCTTTTTTTCTTTGGTGTTGATTTGGGATGAAAGGTATCGAGTGGTCCTGGCTGGTGAAAATCTATCCAACAGAAGGGCAGGCAAATGAAAGCCATTTGTTATCGCTTTTGCAGGAAGTTATAGAAGGTCACTCATAAGTTCCCAAAAGTTGTAATATTGATATGTTTTCTATTTACAGTGGCTTATGAAATTACTCTTGGGATTAAACTCAGGCCAGCCAATAGTGGTTTCCGCAAGGTTACATTAGGCACCTAAGTAGAAAGGGAAGGCTTCAAGTAGACTCAATTTTCCACTCTAACGGGTCCATAAAATACAGGTTATTGCTAAGTTACCTGCTTAGAGAGAAGATTAAAGTTCAAGCTGTTTCTCTTCAAACTGCTCTTCAGCTTGGGGATACTGAACAACCGTGAGAGTTCCATCTAATACTGGAAATACCAAAAGCCAGAAGCCCTGGCTTCTGACACCGACCGCTGTGCTATCTGGCTAGGTCACACTGGGCAACTGAGTTTATTGCTCTAGGCTTTAGTGTCCTATTCTATAAAAATGGGAGAGCTGACGTGAGAACGTGGGATCTCAGATTGTGAAGCCATCATCTTCCTTTAAAGCGGTTGTTTTTTCCTATGATCTTTCTGCTGCCTACCTCACAAGGTTTTTTTAGCAGTAGTAGCAGCAGCTTGCATTGACAGAGCACTTTATTTACAAAGTACTTTGCAAAGATTTTTTACTTTATTCTTGCAACAACCCTCTGGCCTAGGTACAATCATTATTCATATCTTGCAGATGAGGAAACTGAGGCAGACAGAGGTTTAAGTGACTGGCCTAGGATCCCATAACTAGTGAGTACCTGAGACTAGTTTTTAATGCAGCCTTTTCCATTGTGCCAAATGACTATCTCTTTTTGTTATAAAGGCACTTTATAAAAAAGTGTAATATTATACATAGTGCATCATAGTTCACAATATAATTTGTATACATTACTTTAATCGATCTTGACAACATCCTTCTGAATATTTCTGGTCCAGGCATTAAACTATATATCTGCTGCCCTAAAACCATGCTAGTCAAAGTTAAAGAGCTTTTTCACCATGTTACCTAAAAATGATATTTTTTAAATATTATAGTTCTCAACAACCAGATACTAAATCACAGAGAATTTACCATCTTTGTCAGCAAAGAATATGACACGGATTTTGAAATATCGAAATACACTGGATGCTGAAAATACTTAATTGAAATTACAAATAAATATTGGGATCTTCATTTTTCTGTAAGATTTGGCTTTTGGGTCCAGTCATATGTTTTCATTGTGAGACTTTTGACAAGCAAAAGAACATTACAGGCTGAAATAACTAATCGTCCAAGGTTCAAAAGTAATGACCTAATTTGTCCTTAATTGCCCAGTAAAGTGCCAGAATGGGGATTAGAACTCAGGTATTTTTAAATAAGCATCATATGCTCTACTATGGCAGCCTTTTTTATTTTTATTAAAAAAATCGTATGATGCTTCTTTTTTTCTTCTTTTCTTTTATGATTTTCAGGCAAACATTTAGTCGCTTATCACCATCACACATCACTCTCTTGCTCCACTCAAAAATACTCTCAAAATTTTCATATGTCAAAAAATGAGGTATTTTTAAATAAAACTTCAAACTGCATGATTTCCCCACTGACTTAAAAGCCCAGCAGGATGGTGAAACTAATGGTAAGAGGGAAGTTTAGCTTTTATTACATTTTAGGAAGTAATCGGATTTTTATATTGGGTTGTTTTTGTTGCTGCTTTTATCATAGTTTGGTTTCTTTTGGAATGTTTCAGCAAGTTTGCAGGCTTTCTTTTCTTTTTTTTTATGGAATCATAAATATCTGAGTCACCTTAATAAGGAGAAATAGTGAGGAATTTAGACCTTGGAGTTTTATGACATTCAATGTCATTTGAAGTTCAAATTCTCAGATTATTAACTCAAACTTGACATTTATTTCCATGATAAATCTGAATTTGTTTATATAAAAGTTAAGTTATGATTATAAAATCCATTCTACCTATTAGGTGTGTTCCTGAAAAGTTGGGAATAAATCAAATTTGGGGAAAGTCTAAGCAACCAAAAATCGTTAATCTTGACCATTCAGTGGCACCTGGCAAACGTGACACTGTCAGATCTAAATTAGTATCGACTTAAAGCAATTTAAACATTTTTCATATTAATTTCACTAGTAAAACCTTTTTTCCCAAAGATAATAAAAACAATTCATTTTTAATAACGCTTTAAAGTTTACAACATACTTTCTTCAAAACTACTCTCAGAGAAAGGCAAAAAAGATTGTGAGATAGTGGAAAGAGGCTAGGATTTTGAGAACAGTCACTCATTAGCAGTGTGGTGGTAGACAAATCCGTGGACCTCCATGACTTCTAATTCTACTGAATGAAGGAATTGAATTAGAAGTTCTTCCTATATCTCTTGTTCTTATTTTGTTAAGATTAGGTAAATTTTAATATTTTACTATTTTATTTATATATAATATTTAATATTTTAATATGTCTATAATGTCTAATAATACCTCTAAATCTCCATGCCTAAGGAGCATCATTCTAAGTACTGGCAGCTCTTTGTAATCCAGCAAATATTAGTTTGCTTTTATTTAGACAGGGAAACTGAGACCCAGAAATTTGTTCAAAGCCATACATCTAGTAAGGCTCTGTGGTTAGATCTAATCCAGTCTATTTTCTTTTTTCTATTGGGTAACATATCTAAAAGCAGAGTATCCCAAATATATATGAATGTGCTCCTTCATACATATAAGCTTCCTAGTACTTAACCAAGCAGCTAATTCTCTTGTATTTTCTTCCTTATTTATAGTGTATCTACTCACCTCTTAGTGCTCTAAATCAAAAATAAATAAATAAATAAACTAACAATAATAACAAAAAACTCTTTAAGGCTATATGTTGTGAAAAGGTCTCTGACCTCCACTGGTAACAAGCATCCATATCTAGAAGGTGACTGCCCCAATGAAATCACAAATTCAGTCACTGTTCTAGTGTAAATCCCTATATTCGACTAAAATTAAAATAGTAGGAGAAGCCTTTGTTGAGGTCTTTCAAAGAGAATGTAGAAATGTATTCCTGAACCAGAGGGTTGTGCTACAGAGATAAGAAATGCTTTTCCCTTACTAGAGAAAATTTAGTGCACCTGAGTAGAACATATTTTAAAACTCTTGCAAACAATAGTTAAAAGTAATCGAGGACAGGTTTTTTTCTTCAGGAGGTAAATTGCAAGAAAAGTTTGGTGGGTGTTTTTAAGGGAAGTTAGATTTCAAAGTTATATTCATGGCTCAGATGGCATTTTTTGAAGGGAAAGTTAGTCTTCAATTGGATCGTGTAAAATGAAGAAATTATCCCGGCTATGAGAATAAACTACTGGAGCTGGTACTTGTCATCTATCTGATTTGGGCCTGTCATAATTCAGGGCATGGGTATAACAGGTAGAAAATAGTGTGGAAGTGATAAAGTCAAAGTAAAAGATTAGTAGGATGGAAAAAACACAAAACATAGCATCAGAAGATCTGGACTTAAAGCCATGCTCACCATTTACTAGCCATGTGAGTGTGGGAATGTCTTAATCTTTCAGTCTCTTCATCTATAAAATAAGGATGATGATACTTGTGCTTTTCTTCTCACATTATTGTGGTAAGGAAAATATTTTAAAGTGTTTTATAAGTATTAATAGTTATTATTATAGACAAATTTTTTTTGCTCTCTTATGTCAAAAGATCTGTTGATGTTGGTAGTTTCTTCACCCACAGGTGACAATTCTTTTATCATATACTTCTACATCTTAGGAGATGATTTTAGGACTTGCCATGACCCCCCCCCTTCCCAAAGTGAATCACTTGGTGATCACCCTTCTGGTGATGGGCAGCTTGAACTTGACTGACAAGTTGGTGAGGAAAACTCCACAATCATTTGGTCCATTCTTGAAGATTTTTCTTCATTAGAAAACATTAGAACTCGTATATCTTTCAAGAATCCAAGAGTAATATCCATGCTGTTCTAAAGAAACAGAGTGGAGTGTTTTATTTTCTTTCAGGTACAGAACCTACTTCCTAAACAAAGTTCCATTTGAATCAGTTCTTCCTTAAAATTCTGTGCTATAATATTGTTCTTCATCATGATCAAATAATCAAATCATGATTATCTTATGTAGCAAATCAGCACTGCAAATGATTGAAAGAACATTCGGAAGAAATTATTAAATTTAATGAGTATTTTAGAGATGAATCATAAATGGAAAGGGTTAAAATCACTGACATCACCACAAAGGAAAAAAATGAACTAATCAAAGACCAAATATCAGTAATCATATGCCCTCGCTCAGGGGTGGCCATTTCTTATCTTGGTGATGCTACCAGTAGGAAGAGTACACAGCTAAGTAAAATTGAGAAGAATTAGAAGAGGAGGAGCTCGGAAACCCAAGCGTAGAAATATATATGAAACCATTGGGGGATGGAACGGAACCTGTTATTTGCTATCTTGGAATCTGTGAACTCAGCTGATGCCCTGTGATCCCTGGCTCTTCATTACCAACTTGGTCTTTTATCCTTCTTTGAATGGGGACTCGGCCTGTGGGACAGCTCCCTCTCTTAAGAAGTCTCATTTAAACCCATTCAGGAGACCCAGGTTGAATTTATGTCAGGTCAGGCTTTGGTCTTAGTGAACATTAGAATAGCTTTTGTGGGAAAAGACAGATATCCATGGATTTATACAACCTGTATATGTATGTAAGTGTGTGTGTGCATATATATGTATGCATATATAGTGGCACATAATATTACATATGATATTTTATCAATTAAAAAGTTTTCCTGATGCACCATGCCATTGGAGCACTAAAAAGTATGCCGTGTCCAAATGCTGATCAGTCCATGATTCCAGGACCAATGGAATGACCAGTTTATTTTTGGACAATGACACCAGAGAGATTTTGAAAAAGACCTTGTAATGACTGACTCAAGTGACTTAGGCTTTATCCCTGTCTTCCCACAGTATTCAGCTCTATCAGACATAACTAGTGTTTTTAGTCTTTGAAATCTCTTGGTGTCCAGGATTGGAAGAGTTCTGGATACCATGATACCTAAGTAACTGTTGAAAGAAACTAGCACTCCTTAGTCTAGATAAGAGAGAATTTATAGAAGAGATGATAGTTTTCTCTATATACATTTATAAGGTAATCATGTGAAGGTGGGATTATCCTCCTTAACCTCAAAAGGAAGAACTAGAAGAATTATAAAATAAGTCGCAAGAAGGTAAACTTAGGCTTGATATCAGGAAAAAAACTTTTCTTGAGAATTAGAGCTATCTACAGAGAGAATTGGCTCTTATCAAAAGTTGTAAGTTTCCCATTACTGGAAAGCAATAGCTGGCTGACCAACTTTGGGCTATTTTTCGAAGGGGATTCTTGTTCAGAGATAGTTTTTCCCCCTACTGAGATTCTTTGATTTTAGCTAAAATGTTTCATTTGTTTGCCACCTGCTTTGTAATTATTATCATGCCATGAATTGTTTCATATAAGTACATTTTTCCCATATCTGAAACTCTCCCCCTGAGGCACTGAAATTTCTTCATATTTTAAAACTAATTTTTTTACTTATTGAAAAAATTGTAAAACATATCACGCCCCGCTGCTTCCATTAACAACCCACTGAATACAAGTCCAACTTTTTTTTTAATGTCAGGGTTAAAACTCTGGGCATCAGATTTTGAATTACACCATGCTGTTTTAATGTTGTAACATTAGAGATGACTGAGATATGGAAAATGGTTTACCCAACGGCAAAAATCTGTGAACTACTTAGTTTTAAAGGTGTGTCTCTCACCTGGTTTTGACTGTTGGCTTATTTTTACCTATTCTATCAAAGTGTCAGGGGATCGTTCTTGGTTGTTATCTATATTCCTACCTCTAGCACGTCCTCTTTTTTCTTTATTGCAAATTTTACTCTGTTGTGACCTGGAAAATGAGCAGAAATAATAACATATTTTGGTGGCATTTTGTGATTGACAATGAGATTTTATTACAAAATCCCAGAGAGATAGTGATGGTATTATTATATTCAATTTACAAATGAGGAAGGAAGTCAACGATGGTAAAATGTTCTTCTGTTAATGGTAAACATTATTTTATTAAAATTAAAATGGCAAAATGTTAATCTCTGTTAATTGACATTTACTAAGTGTTTACTATGTGCAGGGAATATGCTAAACACAAAAGCAAAACCAGGGTCTCTCCCCCTCAGTAGCTCACATACTATTGGGAAACTCAAAATGTAAATAACTTGCTACATATGAGACATATACAGAATAAATCTATAAAGTAAGGTACTGTGGGAGAGCGGAAAAAATAAGGATTGCGAAAGCCCTTTTACCAAAAAAAAATGGAGTTTGAGTTGACACTTTTGAGAATCCAATGAATCTGAGAGGAAGAGGGAGAAGGAGAGAAGGAAGAGCATTCTAGCCATGGAGAACAATTAACTTAGAGTCTAGAGCTGGAGTACCATGCGAGTTATAAGAAGGGCAATGTAGTTGGATAGAATTCACGGAGAAAAGGGATGAACAAGAAGATTAGAAAGGGAGGAGCCATTATATGGGATTGTAAACGTCAAAAATTCCCTCTGGAGGATTTCATGTTTGTTCCTACCAGTGATTGGGAACCAAAGGAGATTTCATGAGAAGAGAGGAGAGGTGGGAAGTGTGGTAAGGAATGTTAAGGGATGCCTTGGATTTCTCTTTTTGAGCTGCTTGTTTTCAGAAACACTGGACCCGGACTATGTAGGGGGCCAGAATGTGTCAGGGAAGAAGCCCCCTAGCTAACATAACTTGCTGTTTTGCATTGCCAGCTGGACCCCCATGTCTCTCTAGTGCTCAAACACTAGTCAGTCTGCACTAGGCTGAGAAACTTCTCGAGTGGATGCTTATAGAGAAGGAGACTGTTGCATTTTCATGGTCTAGCAGTTCCAAGGGACACTCATGCTGCTTTTGCCATCTCCTTACTCCTCTGTTCCGGGGGGCTTTTGTCCATTGCCCCCCCCCCTGAGCCAGTCTTTTGGTGTGGAGATTTTTTTCCTCTTCCTTCCTTTGTTGTGCAGTTACAAATAGGCAAGCTTCCGTATGGATCGTGGCTATGTTCACATCCATGCTCATTCCTCTTGTAATAGATCTAATTTTTGTGAAGCTGTTATTGCTTGTTGCCATATGGTCAGACCCGTTAGCAGGAGAGTGGCTGATAGAGGAAGAGTATGGGGTATTAATGTAGACCAGTGAGCAGGTTGCGTGGCTGAGGCTCATCAGAGGTAGGAGATGGATGAAAGTTTTTTGGCTCCAAGTCCAGAAGTCTTTCTATTTGGAATTGTGTATGAAAGCTCTGATTTAAATCCTTTTCTATAGGAAAACAAATGCTCCTACTTTAATGCAGCCCCAACTTTTGTTACTTTTGAAAAGAGCATGAAACTGGAAATCAGAAAAGTTTGGTACTAGGTCTATTCTGCTAACTCACTATATACACATGGGAGGTGACTTAGTCCCAGTTCCTTTCTCTGTAAAATGAGGGAGACTAAGTGATTGGGGGCTTTAATATTCTATCATCCTGTTTTGCAATATTGAGATCTTTCTCAACTTTCTGATTCTTTGTCTATTCTAAGTATTTTAAAATCCTTAAAGTCTGACTTTCAAGAGCCCCCAAAGCTATGATTAGCATCTGTAGATTAAAGAGAGTCCTTTAATTGGCAATTCTGCCATTTACATTACTGTGTCTGTGTGTGTGTGTGTGTGTGTGTGTGTGTGTGTGTGTGTGTGTATGTGTATGTATGAGTCAGTGAAGGTGCTACATCCAATAGCATATTGTACATTTGTGTATAGGGATGTGTGTCTATTTAATTATATAACCTCTCTGAGCCTTACTTTCCCCAACTGTAAAAGAATATAATTTGATCAAATGACATCTGAAGGTCTCTTCTTATATCCGACTTCAAGGGAAAACACTTTGTTCTGATATTTTCATATTTGTTGATTGGATATGGTTTTACCCTGCCCATATCCATCACTTTCCGCCTTTCCACAGTGAAGACAGCAGAATATGGCAGAAATTACACTGACCTTGGAACCTTGGGGCTTAGTCCTAGCGCCTCTTAGCATCTGCCTTTCCTGACTTTGTAATAATCTGCTATAACTTTGTAAACAGCCCCTATTGAAACATTAATAATTTTCTCACCTTGGAGACCTTTGAGTGTGGGAATTTCCTCCATCACAACAGATTTAAATCTTTCTATGATTTAAGAGAGAGGTCCCAGGGAGTTGTTCAGTATAGAGACTGGTGACCTATCTCGGTCTCACAGTTAACAAGTGCCCCGGTTTTATTTACCACTAAGTCTTCCTGATTCTAAGCACAGGACTCTGTCCACTTTGCTCTATTGCATGTGTGTGTGTATTCATGGATGTGTGTATACACACACACACACACACACACAAACACACATATATATATATATGTATATATATATATACACACATATATACATACATATACACACATCCATGAATACATATGATATAGATAGATATATAGAGAGATATATACACACATGTGTGTATGTATGTATAGATGGGTATTACATTACATCAAATTGTATTACATATTTGATCTGGAGCTGACTTTATTGGGAATTCCATTGAGGGAAATCCTTCTACCAACGCAGATAAGCAAAGAGTCTTAGAGAATTGTCCATGGCAAGATTTCTTAACCCAGAATCAATGGAAGGACTCCATTAGTAGACTGTACTATATCCCTGAATTTGGATAAGAAAAAATTCACACATACACACACACACACACACACACACACACACACCCCTTACTAATCTTTAAGTGAAATTTATCATATTCTTTCAAAATAAATTTTAAAAAGCATTTTCTGTGAGAGGGCCATTGTTGTTTGTCTTTCATTTTAAATTTCACTAAATTGTCAAAAGGGTCTATAACACACAAAAAGATTAAGAATCCCTGAGAGGATACAAGACTTGTCCATGGCTTTATAGTCTGGATGGATAAGACAGGACTTGAGCCCAGGAGATCATAACTTGAGGGCCACATTACACTGTGCCCTGCGACTGTCTGTCTGTTGATTTATCTATTTCTCTATGTGCATGTGTACACTTACACACACACACACACACACACACACACACATATATATATATGTGTGTGTGTGTATATATATATATATATATATATATATATACATACTTAAATATATACATTCATATGTGTAAATTTAGCATCTAAAGTATAATGAAAATGGACTACCGAAAATATATATACACACACACACACACACACACACACACACACAAAGAGGAGAAAATGAGAGGGAGCCCTTCTCCTGCCCACACTTTTAGCATAGGTGATCACAGAACTAGAGTGTGATGGGAAATGAGAGGTCATCCAAACTAATAATAAGAATATAGATTCTTACATACAAGTTTTGCCTTTTCCTCTAATCATTTGGGCTGCTTTCTCTGCAGCCCCTTTTAGCTATATTTTTCAATGTTCTGCCTGGATGATAAATGGTAAATTAAAACCCAGACTTCTTGGGGCCATCAAGTCTCTGCAGAAGTAATATGGTTAGAACTGATAACCTGAATTCCAATAAAGTTATTATGCTTTGAAGCCCGAGATTATGTGAATAAGTTACTTCTGTACACAAATAAGTCCATGTAAATCCATTCACAAGTGCTATAAAGAAGAGGCCCAGCAGCCCACTCCTATGGAGAAGGAAATGGCAAACCACTCCAGCAGCTTTGCCAGGAAAACCCCAACTGTGGACATGAAGACTCAGATGTGACTGAATAGCAACCGCAACAAAGCTCAGCCCCTGTAGAGGTGATTGGATTGAACAAGGAAAGCTGCAAATTGATTTATGTTCCCTTAGCATGGAAACATGTCAAGGCTAGCTAAAATAACAATAATGAACCAATAATGATGATAGGCTGAATATTCTCTCATAGTCTATCTTCATTGTTTTATAGATGTCAATTCATAAAATTCCAAGATGACATGATGTAGTAGAAAGTGTGTTAGAAAGTCAGGAAGAAATGTGTTCGAGTGCCAGCTTTGATAAGAAACAAGCATTTACTCAGCATAGCCCCCTTCCACGTAAGTCCTTCCCTGACTCTCCCAGTCATTAGCACTCTTTCCCTCCTGAAATTATCTTCTTTGCTTTGCATTTACTTACCTGAGCACATGTTGTATCTCCTGCAAAGGAACGTAAGCTCCATGAGGGCAGGAGTTGTTCCATTTTTGCCTTATATATCCCCAAAACCAAGAATAGTATTTGTGTATTGTAGACAATTGAACTGTTAAGAAAGAGATTCGTAACCTCTAAAGCAGTTTTCAGATGTGCACAGTGTATATTTATTTGTTTTGTGTCTATATATCACAAAATATATGTATTATGCATATGACTATAATTGGGCAAAAAACAGGAACGATCCTTCCTTCACTGATCTAGCATTCTGGAGAAGATATAACGTACATTTTTATGTCTGTGTATAAATACGCATTTGTTATGTAGAAATGTGTGTATGTTTGTCACCAAACCCCTTGTATACATATTCCCCATTGTAAACATTATGTCAGATTGAAGGCCAGGGAAACAGATTCAACTTTGGGAGGCCATAAGTTTGGAGACTCTTGGAATCATTAGCTAGAATTATCATTTTATTTCTATGGCTTATGCACCCTCAATGTGGAACCAATTATTCATCAACCCACCTTGTGCAACTAAAGATAGCAACCCAGGGTGGGTGGATGGGTGAGTGGCTGTGTGAGGGAGGAATCATGAGGAGATCCTGGGTCCAAAGGTGATTTTTAAAAGGGAAAATAGAAAGATGTTAAAATCTATAAAGAATTATTTATAGGGCCAGGCTTAGGGCTCAGCTACTTATTCTATTATCAATCTCTTTGGAAACCAGTGCATTTTCTGATAAAGATCAGAGGATTATAAGAAGGAGAGGACATCTCTTAGGCCAAATTTCTAGGCAGAAAAGGACTGGTTGTTTACCCCAGCCCTCCAAGATCCACTTAAATACCATCCCCTGAAAGGTTTTCAGTCACTGGCAGCGATCCTTTTCCCCATCTAGTAACGAGAACAATAACAAGAATGATGATGATGCTCACTTTGTTTAATATTTTTTCCTCCTTCAGCTTTTTCACACATGTATTATGACCTTACAACAACCCTATGCCATAGACAAGGTCTCACTGCTTCACTTGGGTGTGGAAGCTGAGGCACAAAATTTAAGACAAGGACCCAAGACTGAGCTCCAGTCCAATCCAACAAATATTCATTCAGTACCTGCCATGTCCACAGAGTTGTGGTAGATATTAGGTCAGAGAAAAGAGAAGAGGGAGAGAGGGAAAGAAAGGAAGGAAAAGAGAGGGAGGGAGAGAGAGGAAAGGAAAGAGAAGGAGAGAGCGGGAGAGAGACAAAGGGAGAGGGACAAAGAAAGAGGAAGGAAGAAAGGTAGAAAGGAAAGAAAGCCCTGCATCTTAGATTTTACTTATATGCCTTCCTCAACATCTCTATGTATCTTCCCATAGGCTTCGGAAGGGTCTGTATACATACTTGACTTTTCAATAGCTGTTGAAACTTTCCACCAGGCTTTATCATTTATTATCTCAACAACCCTGTGAGATAAGTTGACTACCCACCATTTTCCCCATATTATGGATGAAGACATGGAGGTGCCCAGTTCTATGACTCTCCCAAAACCAGAGCATGAGATTGATTTAGGTCTTCTAATGCTCAGGGATGTGCTGTTCCCAAAGCATCCCGCTGCGTCCTTGCACTCAGGGGCCTTTAGCCACCCATCACACTTTCATTTCATGGACTCTACCTATTGTGGAGTCATTTTTCAGACTCTGTGTGATCCCATTTCAGGGTTTTCGTGGTAAAGATACTGGATTGGTTTGCCACTTCCTTTTCTAGTGCATTTTAAAGAAGAGGAACTGAGGCAAGCAGCATTAAATTGCTTACCTACTGTCAAATAGCCAGTCAATATCTAAAATCAGATTTGGACTCGGAGAGTTAAATCTCCCTAACTTCAGGACCAGCACTCCCTCCACTGAGCCACCTAGTAGATCTTGTACTCTGTAGCAAAGGCCAGGATTTACGGCCACTGTTCAAACTATTTTGGATTGTTTTTGGTGAACCCTGGTGACAAAATCTCAAAAGGGAAAATAATATTAGACTGGAAATGGAAAAGTAGAGAACGCAAGACCTATAAGTTGGAAAATGATATGGGAAAGGTTTGGGCAAAGTAGCTTTTATAGAGGGTTTCCAGACATAAACAAATACTATAAATCAAATTGATTCAACTCTTCAGTACAGTAAATCAATTTAAATTCAATGACACCTTAAATGCTTTGACATTAAGTGATCTCTTTGTAATGCAAAATTAATGTATTTTTCAAAGAAGGGGCAACTTGCATTAAGAATTTGGCCTTCCCAACTGATGTCCATTATTGCTAATGAGATGTTCAAAGTAGTTACTCTTCAAAAGCTTTTATGATTATAGGGGAGGTCCTTTGTCAGGTGCACAATGCTCAGACCCGTGATGTAACTTGTCCCAACTGGTTACATAAAGTTTAAAGAGGAGGGAAGACATGACTTGACCTGTTTGTTACCATCCTGTTACAATGAAATTCTGTTGCACTCCTTAAAGCATTGTGATTAAAAAGAAATATATCCATTTATAAGATATAATCTCTAGTTCTTTAGTCAATTTAATTCTTTTTCTAATACATATTTTTTGGTGCATGAGAAAATGTCATTTAGTTTTCAACCTTAGGGTTGGAAGAAGAAAAAATGAATTATGTCAGAGGGCTAATAGATTAAAATCCTTCTCTCTTTCCCTCTTTCTTCCTCTTTTTTTCCCTCCTTTCTTTCCTTCTTTCTTCCTTCCAACATTTACCAAGTACTTACTGGTGGGATTATACACTTATAGGCACTAACTATACATGTTCAGATTGGAAATGGATACCATCATTTTATAGATTTCAAAATTGCATCTTAAGGTCCAGCTGTCTCTTCATTTATCTTTTTCCAAAATCTGGCTATCAAACTGATCTACCTTATCAAGTAGAAAGTGAATAAAAAACTAATTCAATGATTTAAAAATGTATTAGGTAACTAATATTGGAATTCTCAGTGTAGAATCAAGAGAGAGAGAGAGATGAAAGATATAAAAAAGTATAAATTATATTTATCCCAGTGTGGACATTTGTTTTGCTTGGTTATACATAATTGCTCAAAGGCTTTTCTTTTCTTTTTTTTTTCTTTTTAATGGGAGAATAGAGCTGTGTTAAGTGAAAAAAAATTAAATTAAAAAAATCTATTCATGGCACTTGACTTTAACCCAAAGGTTAAGAAGCAATACCATTTGCCATGGATAAGTCATGTGCAGATAATTCCCAAAATATACATTTCAATATAGTGGGTAATAGAAAGTTCATTATATAAAGATAAGTAGTCCTAGTTGGATACATAGCAGTTTTCCAGCAGAATTTTTATTGGGGAAGCAGGGAGAGATTTTAGTGATGGAGCTGATGCTAGTTTAATTCTGGTGACTTCATGTATACCATTAGGTACTATCATTCTCCAGAAATGGAAACAGTTCTTTATCAGGCAAAAATCATTCTAGCAGTGAGCCAGAAGAAGACACAACCTCAGGGCAGAAAATGTCTCAACTTTAGTTCTGTTTAAATATTGCCAGTGATGATTGGGCTATTGTGCAGTTCCACCCAATTATCCTTACCCTCAAGGCAGTCTGGGTACCAAGTCTTTTGTCACGGAGACAATGTGTCGGCAAGGTCTGGCTCTGCTCCACGAAGAAACTATATTTACTTGTTATTTGGCTCAGATTCCATGTTGTACTAAGATGAGGAAGTCAATTTGTTGATTTGTTTTTCCCTGGTGTAAAGATACTTCCATGGGTCTAGCAGAGGCCACTCTGTGATTTAAAGACATTTTAGAAAATTGAATTTAAAATTCTGTTTTGCTCTTCCCCATGAGCACAGCTAAGAGCCAAGGTGACTTTGTAGGAACGGGACCTTCAAGAGAGGGATGATAATCAGAGTTGCTGTTCTTATTGCACTTTACAATTAGAGAGGGCTTTGTATATTACCTTACTTGATCCTCCTAACAGCCCAGTGAGGGAGGTAGTACATCTCATGCTCATTTTGCCGAGATTCTGAGAGAAAGGGTTTGTTTCCAGATTGGAAGATGATAGGAATGAAACTTGAAGGTCCCTAGAAATCATGTCAGATTCATCATCTTATTTTAAACATGAGGAAAATGAGGTTCAGAGAAGGCAGATGAATTGTCCAAGATCCCATGGATAATTAGTGGCAGTTGAGCCCAGTTCTTCCCATTAGAAGTGCTCTTCTTTGCCTCATGAACATTGGAACAATAGAATTTTGAAGAAATACCAGCTGCCATCTTGTCTCTATTTTGTGTTGTAGAAAACATGTCTGCCAGAATGTTCAGCCATTAGGAAATAAACTTGAGCAGAGAAAAGAGAGAATTACACTTTGAGATTATATACCTGAGTGGTCCCTAGACTGGCTTTTCCAGCCAGTTCTCCACTCCAGCCTGTCACCTAATCCCTACCTTTCTTCTTGACCATTATTATCACCTTCCATCAAAAATCCCATTCTTGGCCTTTATAATTTTTCTCATATCCCACCAGATCTCTGTCAAACCCTTTTTGGCTCTTCTTACCTTTGTCCTTCCCTTGGACACATAATTTTATTTTTAAGTCAAATGAATTTTTATCTTTTTTTTTAATGTTTCCCTGAATTTGAGTCACATATATTGGAGAAACAGACTCAGAATGAGAGAGAGTTTTCTTCAGAATTTTTGTTGTATGAAGGACATGGAGTAGTAAAAAATTCAGTGGTCTCAATTAGGAGAACTGACATCTAATCTTAGATTTCAGACAAGTCTTTATAGTCTGTTGGTTTCAGTCTCCTTCTCTGTAAAATAATATTTTAGATTCCTTTCCAGTTATAAAATTCTATAATCAGATGCATTAGCTCTCATTAAGTGCTGAAGCTGAGAATTAACATTGATGGCTTAGTGTCTAGATGGTGGTTTGGAAATCAGTCTGCGACTTAAAATCTTAGACGGTCGCATAGGACTTTGAGAGGTTACATGGAGAGTAGTTACCAGAGACAGGCCTGTGGTTGCTTGACATCTCTCTAACTCTAAAGTTAACCCTCTGTCCTCTGTGCCTCATGATATTGCAATGAAGTAAAGTTCCATCTGTTTTTGAACCCAATTTAGCAGTACTGAAAAATGAGAAAATAAAATAAATTTCTTGCTAGTGAAAGACTATTTTCTTTTGTAAGAAGTTGATGTTCACAGAGTTTTGCTCAGTTTGAAGTTTCGTCTTGGTTCTAATCATGAAATGAGATTTGCATCAATTGAATTTTTCAATGGCTCTCCTTCTGGTTTCCTTCCACAGACAGTGTCGAAGATGAAATGGAAATGGCCACTGTACGGCATCGACCAGAAGCTCTTGAACTGCTGGAAGCCCAGAGCAAATTCACCAAGAAGGAACTTCAGATTCTCTACCGAGGATTCAAGAACGTGAGTACTTTGGGTCGGACCCTGAGCTTCCAAATCTCAGTAAAATCCTTAAGAGTGTGAAGTCAAAACTGAAAAATAAACAAAAAGTGAATCAGATCAAATTGGAGGCCAGACTAATCTGGTAGAATGAGATGCTCTGTTGCCAAGTAGGGATATCATCCATCCATTATGCACTTGGATTTCACTCGACGGGGAGCTTGGTAATGCTGATCCTTATTATTATATGTTGTCCAGTGGCTCGATGTCTGTCATCATATTCCTGTTTTTAGTTTTTCTGGAGGCTATTTTGACCACCTCAAGTGTCATCATCCCATCCAGCCCTTTATTGGTGATTATTTGGCAGCCGCAGTCTGGGCCCAAAAGATGAAGTCTTTGGGAGGAAATGAGAAACATGTTTTGTATCTTTTAAAAGGGCTGATACAAAATCTGTGTTGAGACATAGGGATTTTGTTTTTTGGTTCATTAGACCATGCTGCTTACTCAGAGACAGAATTCCCCAGATATTTGCTGCTGTTCTAGGTGGTTTTGCATTGCCAAGCATTTAATGCCAGACATTAGAGAAAGCAACCGTGGAAGGGGAGAGCCGTGAGTTTTAGAAGGTGGCAGAGGGAATGGAAAATGCAGTGATTTTGTTTTTATTTTTGAAGTTTCCAATATGGACATTTCCAGAAAAGGCAGGAAAAAGATGTGTCTGGAATAGAAGCATTTGTCTACAAGAGAGGCTGTACCCTAAGATGCAACCAGGTTTTTGGATCATCCCACAATCTTTTATGTCCTGAGATCTATGCTAGGAGATGGTCACTGCCCTCAGAGAGTTTACAATCTGTTTTGAAAGACAAAATCATCTCTAGTGCTCTAAGAAAGCCCAGACTGGAGCTTAAACGATGTTGGGTCAGTAGCATTATCTTACTAAGCAGAGAAGAATGAGCATATACACATGTTCCATTGGCATCCATGCAATATCAGAAAAATCAGACTCCCTGAAATAGGGGGTGAACTCCTTATGGCAGATATATGAGAGACTATGAGTAATAGGTAAGTAAGTGGTACCTACTATGCACCCGGCAGTGTGCATCATCCCAATCCAATTCACTTTTAGGTGTAAGTGAAGAAAGATTGATATGTTTATATGCATTTTATATCGTTCAATTCTCTCATTCTTTTTTTCCTTCTGTCTGCACTATTACACTTAGAGATCTCATTGGCTCCCGTGGTTTCAGTCTATCATCTCTATGCAGATAAGCCTTTGTTTAGCCTTAATATCTCTCCTGACTTCTTGCTCAACCTCTCCTACTGTCTGTTGGACATTTTGAATTGACTATCCTATAGATATCTTACCCTGATATCTAAAACTGAATTCATTATAATCTCCCCTCCTCTGAACCTTCAGGCCTTCCTAACATCCCTCTACCTTCCCAGTCCTTCAGAAACAATCTAAGTGTCATCTCCCACTGCAGCCAGGACCATCTCCATCATCCCAATCTATATCTACATGCCCCGATGGCTCTGGAGGGGAAAGTGAGGCAGGTGACCTTGTCCAGCTCTCCGTCAATCCAATTCACCTGCAATTCATGGTACCCCCTCTCTGATCTCATGGTCCTCTTCCAAGATTCCAAAAAATAACCTCTCACCATCAGCCCTTACACAATCACTGCTAAATTTCATTGTTTCTCCCTTAAGAACTTCTCTCAAATGTGTACCTCCTACCTGGATTATTGTTGTCACCTGCTGATTGGTCTCCCTGCCCCAAGTCTCTATCCATTCCAATCCAAGCTTCAGTCAGCTTCCAAGGTGATCTTCCTGAAGGTTCAGTTTGCCCATGTCAATCCCCTGTTCAATCAATTCCAGGGTTCCCTATTGCCTTCAGTATGAAGCATAAAATCTTTGGCTTTTAAAGTGCTCCATAAACTAGAGTCTTCCTTCTTTCCATCCTCTTGTTCTTATGCTCCCCTCTTCACATTCTCTGTGATTTAGTGACAGCCTTATTATTCCTCAAACAAGATGCTATGGCCTCCAGCTTTTTCACTTGCTGCCCCCCTTGCCTGAAATTCTCTCGCTCCTTATCTCTGACTCCTGGCCTCCTGCCAAAGGCCTTTCCTGATATTGCTTAATTCCGGGGCCTTCTCTCTGTTAATTATCTCTAATTTCTCCTCTATGTCTCTTGTCTGTACGTACTTGTATACACGTTGTCTCCTCCCTTGGACTGGGAACTCCCGGAGACTAAGGACTGTCTGATCTTTCTTGTTGTCTCCAGTGTTTAGCACAGAGCCTAGGTGTAGAAGGTGCTTCATAATGACCTAATGATTGATGGTTCATTCACTGATCATCAGATGAGGGAACGAACACAATGAGGGTTAAGGTCATGGCCAAGTTGATTTGTAAGTGAAAGTATTGGGACCTGAGCCCAGATCGTCTGACTTTGTCAGATGTCCCCTTTCCCTCTTGTCACACAATGGAAAGACAGCTTAGGGTGTTGTGGACAAAACAGTAACTTTGGCTCCATAAGAACTGGGTTTGAGTCTTAGCTCTATGACTTCTAGGATGTACGACTGTGGACAAATCACCTCTGTCTTCAGAGGCTTCATTTTGTAATTTTGGCCAAAGAATTGTTATAGAGAAGAGATTTTGTTTGTTTTTAAACTGTAAACAGCTAGCTAAATTTGACCTTTTTTGGTGGAAAGAGTATCGGATTAGAGACACAGAGACAAAGAGATGCATTTTTTAAAGAAAGCCAGCTTGAAGCAGTTTAAGTTATTCCTATTATAAGAAATACCATTTGCCTCAGACAGGACTACCTAGAACACTCGACCCACAGCTTCATCAACCTCCAGCAGCAGAAAAGCACAAAACAGCAGGAGCGGGGAAAACAACGATATATAAAATACCAAGTCTTGGCAAATGCTAAACACGAACAGAAGGATAATCAGGGACTGAAACTGATATTTTATTCATTTGAAATTTAGCATCTTCAATTTAACTTCAATATCTTATAGTGAGTTAACTTTTTTTTTTCCATTTTACCATTCCCTAGATATAAAATTGCAAAAGTCTATGAGGGAAAAATCCAAACTTCCCAATTTTCCTAGACTGCCACTGTGTTGTCATGCTATCTCCATCACAGTAGGGCCTCTCTCAGTTTGGGGTCTGGCTTCCTTTCATTCCATTTGTTGCAAATTTAAATAGTGATTACTGCAATCATTAACCTTTTGAGCCGGTGTCTCTGCAGCAAGCCTTGTACAAGAGCCACTTCACTAGGAATTGCTCAGACTCCAAGGCCTGTGGGCAATATGGTACCTTTTTCTTATTTCCCTTTTTCCTTTCTTCTTTTTCTCTTCCTTTTACACTTTCTTCCTTCCTTTCTTTTTCCCCCTTCTTTCTCCTCTATTCCAAAAAGTGTTTTGCAAAACTTAGAACCATATAAAAATTAAATAATACTATTTTCCTGCCTTTTTTCCTACCTCTCCCTTCTTTCCTTCTCTTCTTTCTTTCTCTTTCTTAGCTTCCCTTTCAATCCTTATCTTTTCCTAAAATTTATTGCAAATCTTAAGCATCCAGAGCTGTACAATCTATATAAGAATCTATAAACATCTTAAAAATCTATACAAATGTTTAGTGTTATAATTTTTCCTTCCTTCCCCTTTCTTCTTTGCTTTCTTCCCCTTCCATCTTTCTCCTTCCTTCTCTTTCCTGTTTCCTTCCTTCCCCTTTGTTCCTTCCTTCCCCCTTTTCCTTTCTTCTTTATTTTTATTATTCCTTTTTACTATCTTCCTTTCTTTCTGATGTAAAAATAGTGCTAGACTTCCTTAATAGAAGGGATTAGAAGAATGCTCCAAAAATGTAAAAAAAAAAATTATTTGTGATGAAATCTGACAGAAATGGCCTTAAACTTTGTATTTGCCATTCACTCTTTAATACTGCAGGATCTGCCCCACGTGCTGGCTGGTTCTCCAGCCTCCCTAAAGGTCCGGGATAGTTATGAGATGCTTTGGGAACAACAGTACTGATAATGATAATACTAAGTCCATCACCTGTTGGCCAACATGCCCAGGCTGATGGGCCATCCCTCGACTCTACCACCAGGTCTTGGTCTTTTCTGGTAGAGTTGCCCTTACCTTTGGAGCCCTGGGTCATCTCTATCCCAAAGCAATGAATCAAAGGAGACTTTGTTAGGCCTGAGTCTGCCTGGGGTTTTAATGTGCATTAGGTAATATGTATTTAATAGGATTAGAGCAGTTATTATTTTGTGTATGGCTTTGACTTAAAAATTGACCAGCTGCCCTATCAATTCCCAGGGGAGAGATTCTAGAAATTGCCACAAATGAACTAATCCCACTCTTACAAGATATGCTTTGAGAGCTCAATATTTTTTCACTTAAGTTCCTCTTTTTAGTTTTTTTCTGGATCTCTTCACATTCTTTGTATTACAACATAAAAGAAAAATTTCAATTTTTAGAATATTTGTAATATTTATAATATTTGATTTTTCCCTTTTAATAATTGCTGACATGCTAGCACTCTTTTGTGCTTTATCTTTTATTTATTTTATTTTATTTATGCCTCACATCAACCCAGTGAAGAAAGTACAATTACATTCATTTTATAGACGAAGAAACTGAGCCATGGAGGACTTGAATGATTTGCCTGTGGACATAGTGCCAAATTGGGGATTTGAATGGGGGTCATCGGAATCCCAAGACCAGCTTTCTATCCATTATTTATTTCACAATGCCCCAGTGTTCTTTAAGAAGGACAGCTGTGCTAGTTGGGGAAGCAGTTACAGAGGCAACTATCAAAGTTGCAAGAGATGTAGAATGAAGAATCCTAGCGGGATGTGTTTCAGAACTTCTTATATTTAATTAGACTCATCTATCACCCAACCATATTTGTATCAAGAGCATCATCAGATTTTCCATTACTTCTGCAGATGTCTCTGTGTTTGGTGGTGCATTGGAAGCCAGATGCCAGTAGTGGTGGTTATTGGAGCTTTCTCACCCCACTAAAGTAGTCTTCAGACTTTCAGGGATCTTTGGAAGTCACAGCCTTGCTACTTCCAAGAGATTAGTGACAGAGACTAACTCTTTTCTAACTCTATGTTCAACATTCACCTTTGCAAAATATTGTGTTTCAAATTTTTTTCTCCCTCGCTTTCCCCTATCTTCTCTCCTAGACAGAGAGTAATCCAATATATGTTAAACACATTAAAATACATTAAATCCAATATACGTATACAAATGTATTCAATTATCTTGGTGCACAAGAAAAATCAGATCAAAAAAGAAAAAAATAAGAAAGAAAACAAGATGCAAGCAAAGAACAAAAAGAGTGAAAATGCTATGGTGTAATCCACACTTGATTCCCACGGTCCTCTCTGGCTGTAGATGGCTCTCTTCATCATAAGGCATTTGGAATTGGCCTGAATCACCTCATTGCTGAAGAGAGCCACATCCACCAGAATTGATCATCACAGAGTCTTGCTGTTGCCGTGTACTGTGATCTCCTGGTGATTTGTGTTTCACTCAACATCAGTTCATATAATTCTCTCCAGGCCTCTCTGAAATCATCCTGCTGGTCTTTTCTTACAGAACAATAATATTGCATAACATTCACATACATAACCTATTCAGCCATTCTTTCACTAATGAGCATCCACTCAGTTTCCAGTTTTGCTGCCACAAACATTCTTGCACATACAGATCCCTTTAAGATCTCTTTAGGATACAAGCCTAGTAGTAACATTGCTGGATCAAAGGGGATGCACAGTTTGATAGTCCTTTGAGCATAGTTCCAAACTGCTCTCCTTGGATCAGTCCACAACTCCATCAACAATATATTAGTGTCCCAGTTTTCCCACATCTCCTCTAAGATTCATCATTATCTTTTCCTGTCATCTTAGCCAATCTGACAAATATGTACTGGTAGCTCAAAGTTGTCTAAATTTGCATTTCTCTGATTAATAGTGATTTAGAGTATTTTTCCATATGACTAGAAATGATTTTAATTTCTTTATCTGAAAATTGTCTATTTATATCCTTTGACCATTATTTATCCATGGGACAATGGCTTGTAGTCTTATAAAGTTGAGTCAATTCTCTATTTTAGAAATGAGGCCTTTATCAGAACCTTTGGATGTAAAATTTTTCCCAGTTTACTGCTTCCCTTCTAATCTTGTCTGCATTCATTTTGTTTGTGCAAACCCTTTTTATCTTAATATAATGAAAATTATCCATTTTGCATTGCAATCTAGTTCTTCTATGGCCATGAATTCCTTTCTTCTCCACAGTTCTGAGAGGTAAACTATCCTACGTTCTAATTTGCTTATAATATCATTCTTTCTGTATAAATCCTGAACTCACATGACCTTACTTGGTATGTGGTATTAGGTGTGGGTCAGTGCTTAGTTTCTGCCATACTAATTTTGAATTTTCCCAGCAATTTGTGTTAACTACTGAGTTCTTATCCTAGAGGCTGGGGTCTTTAGGTTTATCAAACACTATATGACTATTGTGTCTTGTAAACCTAAGCTATTCCACTGATCAGCTACTCTATTTCTCAGGCAGTACCAAATGGTTTTTATAACTGCTAATTTGTAATATAGTTTTAGATTTGGTACAGCTAGGCCACACTCATTTTCATTTTTTTCATTAGTTCCCTTGAAATTCTTGACCTTTTCTTCTAGATGAACTTTGTTATTATTTTTTCTAGCTCTGTAAAGTAATTTCTTGACTGTTTGGTATGGCACTTAATAAGTAAATTAATTTAATTGGAATTCTTCCAATCGATTGTCTGATTTTATTTGTGTAGAAAGTGTTTTGTAATTGTGCTTTTGGCAGGTAGACTCCCAAATATTTTATATTATCTACTGCTATTTTATATGGAATTTCTCTTTGTATCTCTTGCTGCTAGACTTTATTGGTAACATAAAAATGTAGATTATTTGTGTGGATTTATTTTGTATCCTGCAACTTTGCTAAAGTTGTGAATTGTTTGTAATAGTTTAAGTGATTCTCTAGGATTCTCTTAAGTATAGCATCATATCATCTGCAAAGAGTGAGAATTTGATTTCTTCATTATCTACTTTAGTTCCTTTAATTTCTTTATCTTCCCTTATTGCCAAGGCTAACATTTCTAATACAATTTTGATGTATGGTTCTATGTATGGGTATGGTTCTAGTTTATCCCCATTATATATGATGCTTGCTAATGGTTTTAAATAGATGCTACTAATCATTTTAAGGAAAACTACATTTATTCCCATCCTGTCTAGTGCAGTGATTCTCAAAGTATGGTCTAGAGAATCCTGGGGATCTCTGAAACCCTTTTAGAGGGTCTACAAATTCAAAAATAGTTTTTATTTCCAATATGGTAAATGTCTGTAAATAAAACCCAGATAAATAAAAATGCTTTGGAGAGATCCTCAATCATTTTTAATAGGATAAAGATACTGAAAACAAAAGTTTGACAATCACTGGTCTAGTGTTTTTAATAGAATGGGTATTGGAATTTGTCAAATGCTTTTTCTGCATCTATTGAAATAATCATATGATTTCTGTTAGTTTGGTTATTGATATAGTCAGTTGTACTAATAGTTTTCCTAATATTGAACATTTCTTGGTATAAATCCTACTTGGTCATGGTGTGTTATCCTGGGGAATAACTTGCTATAGTCTCTCTGCTAATATTTTATTTAATATTTTTACATCAATGTTAATTAGGGAAATTGGTTTATAATTTTTTCTCTGTTTTGACCCTACCTCATTTAGGTATCAATACCATAGCTGTGCCATAAAAGGAATTTGGTAGGACTCCTTCTTCCCCTATTTTCCATATAATTTGCATAGTATTGGAAATAATTCTTTAAATGTTTGGTAAAATTCACATGTAAATCCATCTGACCCTGGAGATTTTTTCTTAGAGAATTTATTAATAGCTTGTTTAATTTGTTTTTCTAAAATGGGACTATTTAAGTAATTTATTTCCTCCTTTGTTGATCCTGGGCAATCTATATTTTTGTAGGTATTCATCCATTTCACTTAGATTATCAGATTTATTGGGATACACGTGGGCAAAATAACTTCTAATTATTGCACTAGTTTCCTCTTCATTGGTGGAATGTTCAACCTTTTCATTTTCAATATTAACAATTTGATTTTCTTTCCTTTTTCGAATTAAATTAACTGAAGATTATCTTTTTATTGTTTTTTTTCCAAAAAACTCTTAGTTTTATTTATTGGTTCAATTATTTTCTTATTTTAAATTTTCTTATTATTATTTTTAATTTCCCATTTTGTTTTCAGAATTTAGTATTTAATTGGCTGTTTGTAATTGCTTTTTTAGTTGCATGCCCAATTCATTGATCTTCTCTTTCTTTATTTCATGCAAGGAAGCATGTAGAAATATAAAACTTCCCTTAAGAATTGCTTTAGTTGCATCCCATAAATTTTGGTATGCTGTCTCATTATTGTCATTCTCTTAGACAAAATTATCTATTATGTCTATGATTTGTTGTTTTATTCACTCATTTATTTTTTGGCTGAGGCAGTTGGGATTGTGACTTGCCCAGGGTCACACAGCTAGGAAGTGTTTAGTGTCTGAAACTAAATTTGAACTTAGGTCCTCCTAACTTCAGGGCTGGTGTTCTATTCATTGCATTACCTAGCTGTCCCCCACTCATCCTTTAGGATTATATTATTTAGTTTCCAATTAATGTCTGGTCTATTTTTCCCTGGCCCTTTATTATAGGTAATTTTTATTGCATCATGATCTGAAAAAGATGATTTACTATTTCTACCTTTCTTCTATTGATTGTTAGGGTTTTATGCCCTAATACATAGTCAATTTTTGTGTAAGTTTCTTGTGCCTCCAAGAAAAAAGTTATTCCTTTCTGTCCTCAATTTTCTCCAAATGTTGATCATACCTCACCTTTCGAAAATTCAATTTACAATCCTTAACTTCTTTCTTACAGTTTTATAAAGTAAGGTTGAGATCCCTTTCTAATATAGTTTTGCTGTCTTTTGTTTCTTCTTACAGTTCTCTCACCTTCCCTCTAGGAATTTGGATGCAATGCTTGGTGCATAAACTTTGATATTGATATTACTTCATGATCTACTTTTAGCAAAATATAGTGTCCTTTTGTCTCTGTTTTAATTAGATCTATTTTGCTTTTGCTTTTTCTGAGATCAGGATCACTATTCCTGCTTTTTTTTTTTTTTACTTCAGCTGAAACATAATAGATTCTGCTCCAGCCTTTAACCTTTATTCTGTATGTATGACTGCTTTAAATGTGTTTCTTGTAAACAACATACTGTAAGCTTCTGACTTTTAATTCAGTCTGCTATCCATTTCTGTTTTATGGGAGAGTTCATCCTATTCACATTCATAGATAAATCACTAACTGTGTTTTCTGCCATCTTATTTTCCCCAAGTTATGTTTTTATCTTTCCTCCTTTCCCCCCACATCAATGTTTTGCTTCTGACCACCACTTGCTTCAATTTGCCTCCCCCTTTTACATCACCTCCCCCTTTTCTTATCTCTTTCCCCTTCTACTTTGTTCTCCCTTCTATTACCTTACCCTTTCTTTTTCCTTTTCTCCTCCTTAGTTCCCTATAGAAGGAGACAAGTTTCCTTAATTAAACTAAATATTTTGATAAGAAATATCACTTGCCTACTGGAGGAGGGGAGGGAGGGAAAAAATTAGAACACAGTGTTTTGTAGGGGTGAATGTTGAAAATTATCCATGAATGTATTTTGAAAATAAAAAGTTTTAATTAATAAAAAATTGTAAAAACTAAATATTTTTGATATCCTCTCTTTCAACCAGATCTGATGAGATTAATGTCCACACAATGCTCATCCCCTTCCCTTCTTTCCCTCAAATGTAATAGGTCTTTTTTGCCTCTTCATGTGATGTAATTTATCCCACTTTACCTCCCTTTCCCTTTTCTTCAAATTCAATCCCTTTTCCCACCCTTAGCTTCTTTTTTATATCACCACAGTAAAATCAAATTATAACTATGCCTGCTGAGATATTCCTAACAAATATACAGTTCTCAGTTAGGCATGTCATCTTCCCATATAGGTATTTAAATATTTTAACCTTTAAAGAACATAGGTTTTTCTTCTTTTTTTACATTTTTATGATTCTCTTGAGTTCTGTTTTTAAAGATCAAATTTTCTGTTCATTTCTGATCTTTTCACCAAAAATAAAATGAAAATCCCCTATTTTATTGAATATCCATCTTGTCTCTTGAAAGATAATGCTTAATTTTTCTGGATAGCTGATTCTTTGCTGCAGTCCAACTTCCTTTGCCCTCTTGAATATCATATTGCTGGCCTTTCAATCCTTTAAAGTGGAAACTGCTAGATTCTAGATATTCCTGATTGTGACTCCTCAATATTTGAGTTGTTTCTATCTTGTTGCTAGCAGTATTTTCTCCTTGATCTGACAATTCTGGAACTTAGCTATAATATTTCTAGGAGTTTTCAGTTTGGAGGTCTCAAGAAGTGAATGGTATATTCTCTGGTTCTAGGGCATTGGGACAATTTTCCTTGATGATTTCTTGAAATATGTTGTTTAAGGTTGTTGTTTTTTGGTTTGTTTGTTTTAATCATGATTTTCAGGCAGTCCAATAAGTCTTAGATTTTCTCTCCTAGATCTATTTTCCAGATCAGTTATTTTTACAATAAGGTATTTTAAATTTAACTTCTATTTTTGATTTTTTTATTTTGTTTGACTAATTCTTGATGTCTCATTGAGTCATTCACTTCCAATTATTCAATTTTAATTTTTAGTGTATTGCTTTCTTTAATTAGCTTTTTAATTTCCTTTTGTATTTGGCAAATTGAACTCTTAAATGAGTTGTTTTGTTCATTTGATTTTTTTTTTGCCATTTCAAAAATCCTATTTTTCAAGGAGTTGATTTTGTTTCTCATTTTGCCAAAAATCTTCTTTAAAATATGATTTTCTTCAGATAATTTCTTTGTTTCCCTTTCCAGAGCTCTCATTTCCTTTCCCCATTTTTCTTCTTTCTTTTAAAGATCTTTTGTGAGTTGGAGACCACCTCATGTCACTGTTTGGGGTTTCATCCAGAGATCATTTGCCTCTAGTGTCTTTGGAGTTTGAGATCTGGTCTTCTTTGTAGCTATCTACAGTCAGAGCTCTTTTTCTTTTTTTGCTCATTTGTAAAGGTTGAAGTCTGTTCTTGGGGCAAAGGTTCCTTTACAGGTGTCAGTAGCTTCATGTTGCCCTGGGGCTGGGGCTGCTGACTTCCTTAGGGGAACATGGCCGAGTGCTCATTATTCTGAGGTTGGGGGCTCACTGTTGGCTTTCAGTTGCTTTAATGCCTCATGGCTGGTCAGCCGAGGGCTTGTGAAGCAGGACAAGCCCACGCTGCTGTTCTTTGGCCAAAAACTTCCTGGTATGTTTCCCACAGCATCACTGCCACCTCGCCCTGCATCCCTGCACTCAGCCGCCTCCCCACGCCTTTTGAAACAGACCTTTTCTGAAGCTCTTTCACAATATCCTCAGCTGGAAATGTGTTAGACTCCAAATACTTGTGGGTTCTGTCACTCCAGAACCCAGTGAGAGGCTTGATCTGGTGTTGATCTGAGGGAGCCAGGAAGTGCGGGCTACTTTCTGCCATCTTGGTATATATTGCCTCCCTTCCTTTCTCTTCCCTCCTTGTATCTAAAACTTAGAGTGTGAAGTTCCATGTGGAAGAAAAAAAAAAGTAGTGCCTGGGTCTGTCCCAGAGTTGAGTGCCTCAATTAGAAAATGAGAGCGTACCATGCTCTGCTTATAGGAAATGTTTCCCTCAAGCCCTAAAATCTGATATTGTGCTTTGGGCTGACTCATTTGAGACTTTCAAAGAGTCATTTAATCCGTCACGGCTGCTGTTTCCCCTTTCTAAATTAGGATTAAAATCTTCTCCTTCCCTAATGAAGGGAGTGGGATAAGAATGGTTTGCTTATGCTCTTGAGGGTTTCAGCTCCCTACCTTTCATAGTTTCAGACAGTCGGCCTATAGAAAATGAATGTCTAGGGCTGTCCTCAGCAGATAGAATATTGCTGCTCTGTCCACTTCTCAGTGCAAAGACAAAACAGCTTCTCTCCACGGGGGACCAACTACACCTGCCCAGGATAAAGGCCTTTTGTGCTGTAAGAACTGGCAGCCACAGCTCTCTTTTTTTACTGGCACGTCTGTCCAGCTACGATACAATAATTACTGAGAAATGCAAAGCTAACCCTGAGGGACCTCAATATTTTTCTGCCATCCAAAATAGCTATTCTCAGAATAATTTTCATTGAATTTTATAATGTATCTTATTCTAAATCTTTTTAGTTGTTTGTCCACTTATGGCCCTTTGAACATCCAAGTATACCTAATAGATTAATAATAATATTTATATAGAAGTTTCTTAATATATAGTGTCTTATTTGAGCCTCACAACAGCCAGGGAGGGATATTATACTATTATTATAGTATGTGTGTGTGTGTGTGTAATGATATATGTAGTTATATACATAGCATATATACTATATATTAGAGGGATAATATACTATTATTATCTCCATTAACAGTTAAAGAAACTGAGGAATGCAGAAGTGAAGTGCTTTCTTCATTGGTGACATCCACACACACACACACACACCCTAAATCCATTATCTCCCTGTTAGGAGGTAACATCATGATTTATCATTAGTCTCTGAAATTGTACTGTATTGACCAGAGTTCTCAAGCTTTTTTTAAAGCTTCTACAAGCATTTATGTCATACTTCCTATATGTACAGAACTGTGATAGATTGTGGAAATACGAAGTTTACATGACATATGGTCCATAACCTCAAGGATAATATACAGTATTATGATAAGTATCTCAAAATAAGATGCTCCAAGAAGTTCAAGGAGAAAAATTAGTATCAAGAGAGCCATTCTAGAAAGCTTCATGGAGAAGGTGACACTTGCACTTTGGTGGGGAGTTTATTTTATATGTAGGACACCGCATGAGCAAACAGTGGAGGGAGGAAAATAGAGAACTTATTTATTGGACAAAGAGCAGTCTTTTAGGTAAAGGGGAAAGGGTGAAGAGAGCAATAAGATGAGATAAGACTGGAAGGCAAGGAACAACAGATTGTGGAAAATATTGAAACCTGTGTAATGGCATTAAAATGTTTTCAGTATATAATGGATAATTATTGAAGATTTTTCGCAAAAAAAAAATATTCTCTTCACAAAAAGATTGGCAATCAGGAACCAGGTGACTTTTATAAGTGAATTATTTATCTAACCAGAAACACTGATTATTGCCCCTAAATTTACATTATTTTTGCTAGACTCTGAATCTACTATTTGCCTAGCAATAGAATCAGTCAATATGGTTATTCAAAAAATACATATCTCCTGAGGGGGGGGGGAAATCTGATGATAAACCTAATTAGAATGAACACATCTTTTCTCCTTAAATCCCAACCCACACTGGCTTAGTTAATTTTTATTAAGCATTTCTCATAAATATTACAGAATAATCATTACTTTCCCAATACCAAAGGGTTCTTCATAGTATCCTATGTCTTTACTTCTTTTCAATGAAAGAAATCTTGAGGAGTGGAGGGAACCAGTATCTGCCACCTATTGATTGTTTTTAGGGTTGCTATTCGTCATTCTGATTTCTCTCATATTTTGCTCCACCATATCTTAAATGAGTAAAAGTTTGGATTCTTAGTTTAGGGCAGGACTGAATAAAATCTGCCTGACACTAAAAGGATTCTTGAGTTTGTTTAGACTCGAACAAAAGAAAGAAGTAGGAAATCGTTTCTCTGTTCTATCCTCTGGATTATACATCAAGCTTTGGTGGCCTTTTCAATAATATCTAAAGTAATTATTCAAAGAAGAAAAAAAAAGTAGTTTTATCACAAGTTAAAGGATGAAGCATTCTGGAATATTTTAAATACCTCTCAGCTTGTCATTTTGTCTACTTTTGCTATTTTTTTTTAATAAACAAAGAGACCCTGTAGCATTTGGATTCCTAATAACTCAGCCAAGTATGTAAGGAATAGACAGGTTAACCTTTTCTTTAATTTAATGCAATATTTCTCGCAGTTTCCAGGTTGGGGATTTTGGTCTACAGAATGAAAGGGCTCTGGTGAGATAATACAATGCAGGACTCTTGTAGACAGATGGCCCTAGTCTGAGCTTTTACTTACTGACGGAGAAAACTTGGGCAAATACCAGAGCCTCTCTGAGTTATAATTTCCTCACTAGTAAAATTATAATGTAATGAAGTCTATGACAAAGGTAATAGATAGAAAGCCCTTTGCAAACTACAGAGAGTTCTACAAGAGGAAGGAATGGTCGTTTCTCAAAACTTCAATTGGTTAACCCGTCAAAATAGAAAATCCACATGAAATCATTGGGAGCTTGAACAGGTTTGGTTTTGTTTTGTTTTCTATTGGGGGGACCTGTGTTGGTGGTTCACATTGCTAATTTTGCCTAGAAATAGGCAGGTATGTGTATGTTTATAGGGTTAGGGATTGTACAAAGTTGATAAAATCAGAAATTATTTCTATGACTTTTATTATTTTTTATTAACTCTCCAACTTATATAACTTAGATGAAATTAGTATCATAATATCATTCAGATCACCTAACCTCATTGCCAAACTGCTTTAGTACAGCTCTGTGGTTCATTTTGGAAGAAATCTCAAGATATAGACAGTATTTGCATCTACCAAAATATCCACATTGGGAGATGTCGGAGTCAGATCTTCTTAGTAAGACCATGGCCTTATTATAAGAATTTATACTTATCTTAACAATGAAGTGGTTTTCTTTGGTCCAAGGGACCTTCTTCATGGAACTTCTTATCTCTAAGTTCTAATTCATTATAATAGGCCATAGCTGTTTTGATGGTTGTGAGTTTCTGATTTATATAGAATTTCAGAAAACCATCCCTATCTTGAAGGACATAGCCCCTTTTCAATTTAAACATTACAGCTACAGAAAATTCACGCTTTTGCAAATAATTCATTTGGTTTTAAACAGCTCTACTTATTAGGAAATTCTTGCTTAGTCTAAGTCAAAATCTGGCTCTCCTGATAACTTAAAGCCATTGATACCTTGAGTCTCTTGGTTTTTTCGTATTCCATTTACACCTATTAAGTTTGCCCCCAAAAAAGTATCAACAATTTTTAAAGTTCAACCTATGTTTCTTAAAGATCTCACTTAGGGACTATTGACATTTTGTAGGTGCACCATTTAGCTGCCCCAATGCCAGCTGCCTGGCACTTAGGAAGCAACTTATAAATATTCATTGACTGGCTGAGTGGCTTCTTAGGTTGTCCTTTGGATGTCCAGTCCACTGGGCAGAAAAATCATTTGTCAAAATTAATCAAAACAAGTTGGCATATTAACCAACAAGGAAATAAATTGCTAATTTGGAGGGTTATAACAGGAAGTGAAACCCTGTGCAAACCCTGTATCATAAAATTGCTTCCAACTCTGATAAAATCATCAAGGAGAAAAGGACTTGAGAGGTCTCTTCATCCAGTTCAAAGAACTAAAGTGTAATGAATGCAAATAACTTGGCCAAGGGCACAAGAGTAAGAAGTAGAAGAGCTGAGAGCTCCTCTGATTCCAAATTCACTCTGCTCTAGTCAGTGGACCCGGTTTGGTTTGTTTGTTTGGTTTTGGGGGCAACATTTGGTACGACAAAGTTGTAAGACAGCAATGAAATATTTAAGGAGGTTTCTGAAGTTTCTCATGGTGGGATGAGATCAACAGTTCTGCCAGATGCCTAATGCTCCATTTATTTATTTTGAAAGAGAAATGAGTTTGGAGGCAAGGGATCCAAATTCAAATCTAACTGCTATCACTCACTGTCTGTGTGACCTTTATGTGATGATGATGTTAATAAGACAATGACTAACATTTATATAATGCATTAGTTTACAAATATTTTATTTTATCCTCACAACAGCCCTGGGAGGAAGGTTCTGATAATCTTTATTTTATAGATGAGGAAACTGAGGCTCTGAAATTAAATAACTTTCCTATATAACTCAGTAAGTATCTAAAGTGGGTCTCAGCAAAGTAAGTTCTAATGGGCTTTTGAAAAGTGATCAGTTCCCATATTCAGATGTAGAATCAGCTACCATATAATTTGTGCAATGAAGTTCCGTCCCCAGAAAGCCTAGTATTAATATGAAAACAGGAGGAAAAGCTATTACTGAGCAGGGTGTATGTTGTCACTGATAATTGCTGCTGATTTATTGAATAGATTAAGCATATCAAAAGCAGAACATGACAGTGCAGTTGGCTAATTACTGACTTTGAAAATTTGATGAGTTTTATATATGCCTAGAATATAGCACCTTTGATCATAAAACTAAAAAAGTTGTGGAGTTTTTGACATTGGAAAAACCAAGGGTACATCCATTCCATGCAATATTTTTTCAGCTGACATTAAACTTGACTCCCAGCTTTCTAGTTCACCCTATTTGTTACTCATACTTCTTTTATGTGTGTGTGATTCTGTGTGTATACATGCTTCTTTCTTGTCTATCTACATGTGTGTACATACATTTGTCAGAGACCATGAGTTTTATTGCTGACTTTCTTATTGGGAAACAATCATTTCTTGCTTGAAAAAAAAGAGGGTTGTAAGTCTTATTAAGCCATCTTTTGGTACTTTAGGAATTCTAGTAAAAATTTTGTCACAAACTTTCTACCTTACAAAAGCAAATTCATCTCTCTAAGCCTCAGTTTCCCAATTTTTAAAATGAAATAATAGAACTGTTATTTTCTTTCCATTTCAATTTCACTTCTAACTCTTTTTTATTAAATAAATACTTCCAACTTAAGAAAATTTATGAAATAAGAAGTATGCCTTCAAGCCAAACAGAAATGACTCATATAAAATAATTTCTTATTCATTTACTGGCAATAGTTTTTTTTTTTATTTGAAAGTACATCACTCACTAGAAAAAAAGAAAATTCAAAGAAACATAATAACATCCTCCAAATCACTGAAAAAATATTGAAACATTAAACAAAATATGTTTGTTGAGCTCCCATTGGGTATAAAGCATTGCCAAACATTTGGGGGCATGTTTATTAGGGAATATCAAAGGTTCTCATTTTCAAGACGTTTAATAGACCTTGTAATATGTTATACTAAAAACACTATCTAACTAGTTCATACACAGCTTTGCATTACTCGGGCTCATTGCTGCACTGCAGTTTATAGCTGAATAGACTTAAATATCCAGACGTTCAGAAATGTCTCCAAGGTTACGTTGCTAATTTGTAGCTGAGGCAGAATTGGAGCAGTTCTTACAAGGATGCCGTAGAGCCAACGAGCAACCTCGTCTCCTGTCCATTTCACGTGCTGAACTGACATCAGCAAATGGCAAATTTGTCTTCTAAATAGAATTCAGAAAACAATTGCTATCCCTTAAATAGGTGAGGAAGGGATGGAGGCAGAAAGAGATTAATTTAAAGGCATTTTCTCATTTTATTTTTGCATTCCAAGAACTGGTGAAGAAAGAATAGTTTTCAGCATCAGGGAAAGGGTTGGCGTCTGCCATATTTGCAGAATTTATTGCTCCTGTCCATTCTAGACAATTTTTCCTGCGACTAGACTTTGATGTATATTCTATTTGGGAGACAAAATGTTACAATTTGCATAGGACTGTAATGACCAAGACCAAATATGATTTTCCATTAGTAGCCCCTGATATGTATAAATAGCTCATTGCTGGGCAAAAGGTTATTAAAAAAGAATTGGGTTTTTCAGCCCATTTTAACAAAATAAGTATTCTTCCAAAAATACTGCATTCTGAAGGGTCCCAGACGTAGGTCACCCAATTTGGCAACCGAAAGACTCATCGTGAGAATAGCCTCTGTGGTACATCAACAATGATGACTTGGGGCTCTTTGAGTTGAACTATATGGTCCCTTCCAACTCAGATTTTGTGATACTGTGATTTTCATTCAAGAATTGTCACAAAAAAGCATTGTCCAAGAGGTGTCTGAGCAGATGGAGAGATGAGCCAGTTGTCTATCAGGAACAGAAAATAGCAAACTGACAGCCAGAGGAGCTAAACTAGAAAGAAATGCTATAGACCCCGGGCTTTCTAGAGAAGGTTTTGCAGGGCAGGAACTGTCTTTTGCCTTTCTTTGTATCACCAGAGTTTAACAAAGTTCCTAACACATAGTAGATAATTAATAAATGTTTATTGACTGCCTGTACTCTTGGAGGAAGTGCCTATATTAAAGATATAATGGATTCACTGAAAAATGAGCCCATCACTTAAAGGGATGGCCAAATGGCTTATTTCAAGTTCCAAGGGCAGTTGTGAATTATAGACAACCCTAAAAGCACTTATAACCCTCATCACTGTATTTGTAGAGCCCAAGAAAAGTATGTTGGGCTCTCTCTTTCTTTTCCCAATCCTTAAATGTTTATATCTCGATTGAAATGAACCTCAAGGGCAGCCTTGAAGTGGAAGGAAATGAAGGCACAAAAGAGAAAGAAAGAAGCCTGTGGATTTTGGAAGAATAGGTATTAGATTGATTTTTCTAAGACCCAGGGAATGGATTTAGAAACAATGAATAGAAATTGAGATATTTTGCTTCCATGTAAACAAAGTCTTTCTAAAAATTGTTATTATTGTTTTTCAGTTATATCTGAATCTCGATGACCCCATTTGACGTTTTTTTTGGCAAAGATACCCGTGTGGTTTGCCATTTTCTTCTCCAGCTTATTTTATAAGTAAAGAAACTGTGACCAACAGAGTTTAGTGATTCCCCCAGGGTTATATAGCTAGTAAGGGTCTGAGGACAGATTTGAATACAGGAAAATGAGTCCTCCTGACGCTAAGCTTGTTACTCTGTTGTACCACGTAGGTACCCTTCTAAGACTGAAAACTGTTCAAACATAGAATGGGTAACTTCAGGAGGGAGCAAGTTTCCTGTCTATGAGGGTCTTCAATTAAAGTCTGAATGAATATCTTGTGGAGATATCTTAAAGTAATCCCTGATACCTGCTCAGAATACAATTGGAAGAGGAGATTTCTGAAATCTCTGCAAAATGTGTGATTCTGTGAGTCTGAAAAGTAATTGATTGGCCAAACTCCACCAGAGTTCTGATAGAGCCCATTCTGCAGCTCTTGAGGGTTATGTGATTTCCTCAGTTTGCAAATTAACGAATAGTCTTAAATAGTGGCTGTGGCCATAAAATCCAATCCATTTTATTTTACTTTTAAAATTTTATTCTTTACTAACAAACTTACAAATATGAATATTTCAATATAAAAAGAATAGAAAGTTGGTTGGTTGTGAAATTGTGAACTCAACTTAGAACAAAAGCAGATCAAATATAAAAGGAACAAAAAATGCCCTGCTTGTCTGTGTCTCTTTCTGGACTTCTGTTTGTTCTCCCCAAAGTATTTTTAATATTTGGATGATCTTTTTTTCTCTGTACCCTTACTTAATCATATTACTTTTCTCCATGTCTTAATGTAGTTTTTTCCCTCTGTTGATAATATCAAATTTATCTTGCATCTATTTTATGTGTGTGATGTGTGTGTGTGTGTGTGTGTGTGTGTGTATAAAAACTGTGCACATTTATTTGCATGGTGAATACCATTAGACTCCTTAAGAAGTGAGACTGTTTTTGCCTTTCTTTGTGTCCCCTACACTTAGCACAGAACCAGGTACATAGTTGATACTAAATATGTACTTGCTAGCTCAACATTTTTATCATGAAGAATAATTTTTAAGGTAAAAGTAATGAAATTAACCTTTTTCAATTAACAAGCATTTATTCTCTCTCCCGCTTTCTTCCTCTTTACTGAACAATAGCAATAATAAGTTAAATGAAAGCTTTATAATAACGATGTTGAGTTAAGCAAAGCAAATTTCTACATTGGTCATGTCCAAAAATATATGTCTCTTGCTTCATCTTGAATCTATCACCACTCTCTGATCTTTCTGGTATATTTCCTCATTGGTTCTCTGGGGAAGGCAAGGAAATAAGGATTTATATAGCAACTACTATGTGCCAGCCACTGTGCTATACACTTTATCAATATTATCTCATCACCTTGTGAAGTAGGTAATGCTATTATCTCCATTTTACAATTTAAGAAACTGAGTAAAAACAGATATGAAGTGACTTGCCCATATTCACTCAATTAGTACATTTCCAAAGCTGGATTTGAATTCAGGTCTTCCTGACTCCAGACCCAGCACTCTCTCTTTTGAGCCACCTCATTGTTGTCAGAATCCTGGTTTATCCTTGATTGATCGGCATTCTCAAATCTCTCCAAATTTTTTAAAATGTCATTATTATATAAAATGTTCTTCCACTTTTATTCTCTTCATTCTATATTAGTTCATAGAAATTGTCCCAGACTTCTCTGAAATCATCTAGGTCATTTTTATTATATTCCATCCCCTTCATATAATTTAGTTTGCTCAGTCATTCCCCAATTGATGGGCAACTTTTTAGTTTTCAAAGCAAGGTCTGCTATAAATACTTATACACATGAGTCCTTTTCCTTTTTCTTTGATCTATTGGGGTATTGTGAGTATTATTGCTGACTTTTCAGGACACAGCTCCAAATTGCTTCCTAGAATGACTGGAACAATGGGCCACCTTATCAAGAGTGGTAATGAGCCTCTCTGAATTTATTCAGGCCAGTCCTTAAAAGAACATGAAGCTGCTCAGGATGCCAGCTCTTGAAGCGATTCCCAAATCCACAGAGCCTACAGGAGCTGTTGCTCTCCTTGGAGAGCTCCGACAATTCCATTCCACGTTGAAAGTGAGGGAGGGCTTCCCTGTGCTAATGTTGTCAGTAATAATTATGTCCTTACTTGGTGCCAGTCTTGTAATCTGCATCAGAAACCTAGGAGTCCGGATGCATCCAGTGTGCCTTCACATCTATTCCACCTCTGTTTTGGTTTCATAATATTTTTGTGATTGTCACTAATCTAAATATTTTCCACTCTATTTCCCCTCCCATATGTGTGATTCCCTCCTGAAATTTCTGGATTTCCATAATAAATATCTGGTGTTTTTCCTTCTTTATAAATATGTGTTTGACTGGAGGTAAGGCGCATTGTCTATTAGAATACTCAGCATAAAATATATATAATTTGTGGGATGGGGTGGTGCTAGGTGTGTAATTAAATCTGTGGGGGGTTTCAGATGACAAAATCCCTTCCTACTGGCAATGTGGCTACTTTCTCTGAAGTGATTGGTTTGACTCAGTGATTTACCCAAAGATCACAGAGCTAGTGTGTGCCGGAGGCAGGA
Organism: Antechinus flavipes; assembly: GCF_016432865.1. Taxonomy (NCBI): domain Eukaryota; kingdom Metazoa; phylum Chordata; class Mammalia; order Dasyuromorphia; family Dasyuridae; genus Antechinus; species Antechinus flavipes. The sequence goes on along the minus strand of NC_067403.1, from coordinate 11,621,577 downwards.
CCTGGACCACATCTTCCTGCCTCAGCAGTACTCTGTCCACTTTTCCATCTTGCCTCTTTTATACATAAATCAAATTATAATAATAAGTCATAGTAAGTGATAATTTACTGTATTTAATTCCCTGAGAGTAATAACCCAATTTTAACATGTAATGCATAGAAATGGAGAGTGTCCCAACAGGGAAGCTATTCATTCCACGTGGGCAAGTTTGGTGCTTTCAGAAACTTCATTAATATTTGGGTCCAGAGGGATAATAACAGGGCTCATCTGGTTTTCCAGAACAGCCACCTCCCCCTCCAAAGCCCCATTGTGCACACTTGTGCCTAGATTGCAAACTGTCCTTCCCTGACCTTGGGGAAAACCTTGAACAAGAATCTTCAGAATTGTTAAAAGCTTGCCTCTCATTAGTCAGTCACTTATGATTGAACCATTTCACATTCTGAGGAATCTCCTGAGAGCCGGCACAATTATGGCAGCCGGACCAATCCACTTGCTCCCCGGCCACTCTGGACAATTGGCTTCTTCCTCTCTTATGGGCTCCTTGTCAAATCCCCCACAGGGATAATACTCAGCGTTTCCCACTCTGCTCAAGCTCTTCTCATCTCAGCCATCCCTCTTACTTTTTTTTTTTTTTTGCCAAGATCAAAGCCGTCCCAGTCTGAGTTTTTTAAGTTTTCTCCTCCCCCTCTCACAACTCTATGTTGTATTATTACCCATCTTTCACATCTTTCATCTCAAAGGAAGAAGAGCTCTTCGTTTTTGACTGTATTCTTTCTCATTTCTTTTTGAATTTTGCTCTGTATTTTGTATCCTCCGCTGGCTTCTCAGACTTTGCCTACAAACATATTTAAGTCTTCCTTGTCCCAAAAACAAAATTGTCTCTTTCACTTTGCTTTCCCCATTAGCAATGAGATCATCTTTTTTTTTACTGACTTCATAGGCTGGTCTACACTCTCAGCATTCGCTTCCTACTCAATTCTTCTTGTAATCTTTCATCTCTTCCAAAGTCACTTTGTTGAAACTGCTCTCAGAGACCATCAGTGACCTAATTCACAGACCCAAAGGCCTTTCCTCAACCCTCAATTTTCTTGTACACTCACTTAGGGCACTGTGGCAAGAAATATGAAATTAGAATTAGAGGAGTGAATCCCTTAATGTCCATGGGAACTTGGGTAAGTTATTTATTTTTCTGAGCTTCAAATTCATCCCCTGTAAAATGAAGAAGATGGATTTGATCATTTCTTCCAGCTCTAACACTGCAAAACCTTAGCAAGATCCCATTGTTCCCATTCCAACTTTCCTTTAAGACTAAACTCGAAGTATTAATCCTCCTTCACTAAAAGGACTTGTCAGGCTAACCTGCCCCTCCTATGCATCTCACCTTCTAATTGGCATCATAATTATTTACACTTGTTTCCTGAGGGTGAGAACCACCATGTTTTTAATCTTTGGTAAATAATTTCAGTCACTTGATAAAATATTTGTTGAATTGAATGGAAAAGCCTTGCCCTCCTATCTCTGATGTTTTGCATTACAAGGGCCAACTGGAAAGGTACCTCTTTAAGGAAAACTTTCCTAATCCCCACAGCTAGAAGTAATAATAGAAGTCTACTTTGAACTCATGAATTCATATACATTTATTACAGTCTACTACTTGCTAGGCTTAATTGTGTACTTATTGTCCCTGCTAAAGTGTGATCTCCTTCAGGAAAAGGGATATTATACCTTATTTATCTTTGTGCCTCCCTCCCTGTTAAATGAGAAGGAAATGACAAAGCATTCCAGTATCCTTGTCCAGAAAACCCCAAAGGGGCCACAAAGAGTGAGAGTCCTCGCATTCTGTGATTAGCAAAGTCAGGCTTCAGGTTGGATAGTACAGATGAAAAAGTGAGACTTAGATTCAGTCTTTGAACATAACTTTGCTCAGAGGTCACCTGAGGCAAGATTCTGAAGTGTGTGCCAGGCAGCTCATCTGTTAGTCTAGAGCCTAATATCAAGGTACTTCCTTGAGTTCAAGCATTGACCAGAATCCTCCAGCATCCTTCCATTTCCGTGTCTCTCCTCCTCCCTCTCCGGCTTTGTCCTTGGCAAAACTCCTGGATGACATCATTTTCCAACTGCTGTAATTTGTGGCCTAATTCCATCCACTCACGTCTAACAGAGATAAAGTATCCATTTTTTTTTCTTTCTCTATTAAAATTCTCGGGAATGTCACCGAATCTCTCTGTATAAATAAGCAGGAGCCCAGAGGTGTGAATCATAGTTTCCGCTGGATGGGGTTTAAGCAGGCCAGTACCAAAAGCCCACTTAGATGCAAGGAGTCTTCACAATAAACAAGGAAAATGGCTTATGGAGCTTTAGAGCCGAGTCATGTATCCCACATAACCCAAGTGACCCAGAATCACCTCTGAGTCCCCAATTATTTGTCAGTATACTGAACTCTAATGGAGTTAAAGTAGCTTCTGCAAATGCCTAAAGGTCTCTCAGTTGGGCTTAACATCTCAAGAAAAATTTGAAGTCATGTTTCAAGTGCTGACTTTGCCCCTGAGCTTATTGAATGCTGATTCCCCACTACTAAAGAACTTTCCATATATATATATACATACATACATATATATATATATGTATACACACACACACACACACACACACATATATATATATATAGCTTACAAAGTCATTTCTACTTGCAGCAGTCCATTTAAACAGATAGATTTGATTATACCTTCAATTAGTCGTATTTCTACCTATTACACGACAAACTGATTAAGAACAAGTGATATGAAGTCTATCCTCAAGCCAGGGCACTGCTCCCTATTGTTGCTGCTGGGGAAATTGAACTATGGGGTTAATAGGGTCAAACTAGATGTGCTTTGGCAAGGAACTCATCTGGCACATGGCCCCTGGTAGCAAATCATTGGGCCGCTTCCTATTTAAACTCATTCTTCCTGCTAAGTAGATGCTGACCTCCATCGTTATTGGGATATTTTTTTCTTTTTTGAGGAAATGTCTCCAATCCTCTAAATTTCTCAGAGCTCTCTAATTCCACCCAAGTTCTGCTTCTTGCTAGGTACTGTTATTTCCATTTTTAAAATGAGGGAATCGTGCGGCTTACCCATGGTACGCCGAGGGCTCCCACCTCTCTCTGGAGATTTCAGATTCGATTCTCTTTCCAGCACAGGACTGTGTCTTTGTGATCATAGACCTAGAATTCTTTAGTCTCCTTCAGAAGTACAAAATTCAGGGAGCCCTTTAATTTGGTTGGGGAAAGATTACATCTTTATTTTCACTAATCTCTAGTTAAAAGAGCATTTCCTTCAACTGTGAAAGAAGACAACAAACAGTCTAAAGAAGAGTCCATTGACTTCTCCAAATTCCAATGAAACCCATGACTCAAAGAAAGTTGAGAACCCCTGCTGCTGCTGTTATATTTGTAAGAACTTGGACAAAGGGGATTTTGCTTCATTAAAGTCTCTGGGTTTGTTTTGAAATTGACATGGTTTTCTTCTTTTCCTAATTCTTCCCAAGAGAAATGCCATTTTCCAAAGTGATTCTTTTCCTTTCTCAAAAAGGCAATGTGTGATTTCAAGCCTACATTATCATTTTTATATTGTGCTTATTGATTAAGATTTTCCAATAACATTGTCCAAAAGAAACCTAACCCAATGCTGAAATGGAGGAGTAGGTGATCCATTCTAAGATACGATTTTTAAGATGTCAGAGAAAGGACTTTAACTCTTTCTACTGCTGGTTTATCATCAAGTTTACAATTTAACCATTAGGCACTCATTCCTTTGGGTAAAAATTTTGCAAATATAAAAATGAAAAAAGAAAAATGTACTAAAATACAAACTCAAATAGAAAATTTTAAATGGGAACTAATTTATGTAAGTTGTTAACAACGTAGCAAAAGAATAGTGTCAGATTGTTCTTTGGTGCTCATATCTGATAAGACTTAAAGGGACTAGATCTGTGATATAGGAAAAAAAAGCAGTTTACTCAGAGGCAAATGCAGATTATACTCACCTTTTTTTATAGATGTCCAGTGACCTTCTGGTTATTCTCCCTCTACCCTTAATGACTATATTTATTTACCCAGGGGCTTCTTTACATCCTACCCCTTGCTATTTTTCTTGAATATTCTGTATTCATTGCCTCTACTTTTCTATCCTATACTTTTTTCTATCTATTCTTTTCTATCTCATTTACCATTTGCAATGGTTTCCCCCACCCCCACTACCATTCTACAGAAACTTCTCTTTTGAGAATGCCAGCTTCCTTTGACATGTTTGTCTTTATCCTTGTTCCGTTGACCATTCTTTCTCATTTGATATTCTTTTCCCCTTTTGCTACATAGGAGAGACTCTGCTTTTTTTTAAAGTCATTTTAATCGGTCTACTTCTCATTCCCTGTATATAATGTAAAGCCCTAAAAATGAAGAAACCCTACAAGAGACTCTTAGAAATACTTCATATTCAGTTGGCAATTAGCAAGACTAGATTAAACTCAAGAAAGAGACTGAGATCAGATGTCTGGTAACCACTGGCACAGACATTATAATTAAAGTATTGGAGCTGATGGGATAACCAAAAGCATACAGTAGCCTCTTCCTAAGGCCCCTTCACCATCTCATTCACTTTGGAGACCTCATCTACCATCTCTATGCAGATGACTGCCAGATATCTATCTCTTCACCTTATATCTCCTCTAAGCAGCAGGGCCATTTGTACAATAGCCCTTTCCCCCTGACATTCCTCCAGCAACATAAGCTAAAAGTCCCAAATGGAGTTCATTATTTTCCTCCCTCAACTTATCCCTTCTTTTAGTTTTATTGGCTTGTGGGGGGCATCCATTTATTATCTCTCCAATATTCATGTGTTATAACTTTGGTCAGAAAAGAATCAAAGATTTAGTTCTAAATCCCAAAGCACTCTGGTCCAAACCTTGAACAGAGGAGCAAAGGAAGATGCAGGGCTTGCCCAAAATCACACAGATAGTAAATCGAGTCAGGTGTGAATGATGTAGCCCAGAGAAGCAAAATTTGGGCAAGGCAGTAAATAAAAAAAGGGAATTAAGAAATCTTTAATAGAATAAATAAAAACACCGCACAACGTGGATGATGTTCATTTGTGATTTTCTAAGGCAATATGCAGTTCCCAAGGATCCATTTCTGTTTGTTTGACTCCACTGGCCTAAGTCAATGGTGTTAAACTCAAACAGAGAAGAGCCACTATACTATGGCTACTACAGTATATTGACTTGGACAATCTCATAAAAACATTATCTACATTCTGTTGTACTTGTATTTGTTTTGCTAATCATTTCCCAATTACATCTTAAACAGATTCAGCCTAAGGACGGTGTGTTTGACATCTCTAGTGTAGACAAAGATAGGGAAGCAGCATGCTGCCACAGGAAGATGGATGCTTTTAGGGAGCAGGAAGCTTAGGAATAGCCCCAGCTCTTGCACTTCTCAGCCTTATAAATTTGAACAGTCTTGACCTATTCTCTTTGACCTTGTCTGAACTTCATTGCTCTTGTTTGTAGAGAAAATATTACTTTCTAAACCGCAGAGTTATGTAAACCTTAAAGATTATATAAATGGGAACTATCACCATTATTATTCTTATATAGATAGGAAAGGACATTTCAGTATTTCCCCACTTTAATCTTGCCACTCAAGACTTGATCTTTAATGGGTCAGGAGTTGTTTTATTTGTCTTTAGCACATAGTAGGCACTTATTATTCAAATAAGCTCATGAATGAATATTTCTTCTTTATTTTGATTGCTTAGGGAACATCACACCTTGAAATAAAGCCCATTTCATTTTCTTTCTGGCTTCCTCCTGCTTTTCTTTGGATCTATTCAGTCATTTCAGACAGAGTCGGGGACAGAGAGTGGGAGGTGACATGGGGAGTGACAATTAATTAGGTAAATTGGCTGGGCTGGCTAGATGCAGAATAATCTAGGTTGAAAAAATGTCTGTCAAATAACTGGGGGCCAGCGCTCCAGCTTATTGCTTTAATAATCTGGCTTGTTAATTCATACAGGTTGTATGTCGAACAGATTTCTTCCTGTCCACTTTAATTCAGCTTACTAAAGAAAAACAAAACAGGACTCTTCAATATATTCCCTCACAAAGCTTTTCATGTATCTGATGTCAGAAAGAAAGCGATGTGCTAGGGAACACAGGATTGTTTTGTTTGTTTTTGGTGAGTGCTTTCATTTGGTCATTTGGGAAGCTCTTTGATTCTCAAAAGATAGTCACTTTTCACACATATGAGTTAGATCCAGACAAAGGGACTGAAATTTCCTGGTACATGTGTCTGCCCGTGTGTTTAAGTCAGGGAAGAGATCTCAAGGGCAGGGGGGCTGCTTCTGTTAGTCCTATTATTCCACTTCAGAGAATCAGCCATGGAGAAGTGGAAGGAGTCTGAGAGACCATTTCATCTAGCCTTTTCGTTTTACATAAAGATACTGGGGCCCAGGGAGATCGGATGATTTTCCCTTGGCCATGGGCACAAAGGTACCTCTCTAAAGCAGGATTTAAATCCAGGTCTTCAGACTCCCATGAAGTTCCCACCATGCTGCAGAACCTAACCACCAAGACTATAATGTACATCATATGGTAAATAAATCAGAGAGGCATTCAGCAGAGCTCTTGGAGGTCTGAGGAGCCGATCCTTGCCCTTGACATGGAGTCCATGTCTATTGCTCCCTTCCTAGTGCTTTTTTCCAACATAACTATCTGACTTCAATCTCTACAAAGAGAAGAAAAGATCTTAGGACTAGTGACCCCTACCCCCTACTCTGGAGAGTAGAAAATGTAAGTCCAAACAGCACTGCCCCCAGCTAGGCTGACTTGCCAGTAAATGCTTGACTTTGTGTGTAACAGAAAACATCCTCCCCTGGTGTTCAAACAACTTCCCTTTTTCACTTCTCCTAGACAGCGAGGTAACACTGCACCTTAATCAGTTGTACAGCCATTTGTCATGTCTGATTCTCCATGACCCCATCTGGGTTTTCATGGCAAAGATACTGGAGTGCTTTTCCAGTCCATTTTCTAGTTCATTTTATAGATGAGAAACTGAGGTAAGTAAGCAGGGTGAAGGGACTTGCCCAAGTCACCCGGCTAATAAATGTCAAAAGCTGGATCAGACCTCATGAAGATGATTTTTCCTGTTGCTAAGTGCAGTGCTCTGCCCACTGCCCCACCTAAGTGCCCCTTTGCCAATTTAAGATGTATTGTTACATTTATCGGTCAGGCAAAACTGCATGATGTATCTTTCTAAGCAGAAGTTTGGCCAATACCTCTGTCCTTCCCATCATTACTCAGTCATTCCATTTCCTCGCCCTTGCAGTCTTTCTCTCACGCCTTAACAGTAACCACACAAATAAAAGTGTGTTTAACTTTTGTTCCATTTGCTTATAAATTATTTTGTAATTTCTTCAAAGGAAGGTCAATTGCCCAAAGATCTTGGCTGAGTGAGTTTGTGCAATTAATTGGCTTCTGAGCCCTTTTTCCTCGTAATGAGTACAAATGGTATCTCCCATCACATAGGGGCTCCCATCTCTCCTGTAGGATATGTGGATTTCCCCTGTCTTCTGGCTTGCTTGCTCCAACTTGCCCTCACACTGAAAGACCTAAATTCACACACAAAGGCAACCATCATGTAGTTACTTACACTCAAATTCTCTCAAAATCCAAAGGGTAATCCTGTTGTGAAGGAATATGTTCTCCCTACTTGCTAGTTGAGTTCCTAAGCCCCCACCAAGGTGCTTCCATTTCCACAAACTAGTTTCTCTGTCAAAAAAATCACTGGGTCTTCTCTACTGTGAGTAGGGCCAAGGATGTTCACAATCACCCCACTGTGACAGTCAGCCAAGGTTAAGATAGTACTGTTTGGATTTGCATTTTCTCCCCTACAGAATAGGGGGCAAGAGTCACCAGGCCTAAGATCTTTTCTTACTTTGTGGAAATTGAAGCCTGAAACTAATTTATGACCTTTCCAGATAAATGGTTATTTTGAAGAAATCTTTGAAAAAGGGAAAGATGCCCTATCATTGGAACGACGACCTGGCCCATTAGTCCAGTTTATCACATAAAGCTAAGACACTTTTTCAATTTACATGCAATCATTTATTTAATACAAGAGTAATAAATCCATCATAATCCACACCCAAATCCATCTATCCACATCCATTAAAACTCTCAGGATCTGTGAAGAAAAATGGAGAAGAGAAATCTCTCAAAACCTATTTAACTACTCAGGAACTGTACATATCAATGTTTTCATTTTATCTTAAGAGCTCTACATAGTTTTTGATAAATGCAGCTTCTGTATTAAATAATATGCCCTTCTTTTAATGTGATTTGATGCATATCATGCCTAAGAAACACTTCATTCAGCCAATGTTGTAGAAAAACTATTCAAACTACTATCTTTTTCCCTCAGTAGCCGCTGAGATATTCATTACTTAAGAGTTTTAAGCTTAAATGATGTAATTCTGAAATCTATTTTTTCAACTCATTAGCTCTTATTTTTCTGAGTTCAGACTCTGGGTCCTCTCTGAGAATTACGTAACCTTAGCTAATAATCCAATTCTCCTCTTTTGTCTGTAATCATATACATTTTGTCCCATAATCATAGAACAGGTCTAGTGTCCCTTTCTCTATAGTACAGTTCCTTTTGTCATACTCAAAATGACCAATGACTGTCTCACAAGTCAGAGTCAGTAATTTCCTCTTAGAATCATGGGCAATATAAACTTAGCTTAGCAACAAATGACTCTGCATGAAAGAACAGTATTTTACACATAGGAGAGTTGATGTGGGAAGGAATCTCAGTCGTCAATCTATCCAATCACCTCATTTTACAGAGAGAAAATTGTGAGATCCAAAATGTCCATGTGATTTTGGCAAAAATCCCACATTTTAGCTAAAGCTTTTGACCACCAGTTATGTTGTTTTTTGGTGGGATCAGTGGAGTTCTAATCAGATCTCCTGAAAGAATTGGGGCTTAAAGAAAGTTCTTGTTGAATGGGCCGGGGCCTGATTGAAGTCAATTCTGGATAATATGGACATGGATAGGAGGGGACTGATTAAGAAATGGAAGCAAAGAATATTCCAGCAGATTTGAGTTGAGTTAATCTGTCACCTATCGTCTTGATGGAGATTCATTCTTTTCATGAGAACAGATGCATCCCAATCACCTACCTCATGGTTTCCCCCAATGTTTTCCCCATCAAGCTTATTCATTAGCTTAACATATTGCAACATAAATGTTAGCTTGCTAGAGGCAGCACGAGCATTAGCTCAACAGGCAAGCCAGCAGAACACTAGGCGAACACCCCATACTTCATAAACCTTCCTTTAACACATAAAGGAGCCCCCTCAAGCAAGTCTCCACATCCTAAACTAATAGTTATACCGAAACGTATGGATTTTGTGAGATTAACCCTCTCTGCCACCCTTCCCAGCAAGTATACATGTTAGCTTAGAGACGCAGAACAAACCCTGCGTAAACAAACTCCTCCGTGCACAACACCAATGACACATTTCTTTAAATGACTCCACTAAGTGCAAGTCCTGCTGCTGCTTTAAATAGGCTTGTTCTCATCCTGAGGGTCCCGAGCAGTGCAGTCTCCTGGAGATCCGAGTGACTCACTGGTGGCCACAGAGCATGCAAGCATTGTGGACAGGTTGGCTGTTCTGACCTATGGTGCATTCTCATTACTTTTATAACCTCTGAAAAGTACTTTGCATTATATGCTTCCTTTATGGGCCAAGGGGAGGTAGGGGGTGATTCACTATGAATCAGAGCCTGAGGGGAACTGATCAAACTTTTGCATTTATTTTCTTTCATGGATTAAGTGAAAGTTCCATCATGCTCCGAAGCCTTTATGTGGCTACATTAAGTATTCAGCTAAGTCAACCACTGACACCTTCACATCATCCCTTAAAATGGGCTGTATTTGTTTCCTTCACCTGTTTCATATGTATCACCAAAAATCATAAATGTGCCCACAAAATTCAAAATACCCAGGACCACAGAGATCTCCAAAAGCCGCCATAAATTTAACAAAAGCAGAGCTACGTCTGCTGAAAGTGGGCCGAGTTTCCAGTAGAAATTTGATTTGAGCATTTTCTGAGAAATGTCACAAAACGAAAGGCCCAGATATTTTTTTCCTGACCTTTACTTTCTCAAACACTCACTATAAATAAACTCTTTGGACTTTAGGTGTCAAAAGCCGGTCTGCTCGGTGAGATACTTGCTGCTCTTCTGCTTTCTGTTCTCCTCTTCCACACTCACTCGCTTCTTTTTCAATAGCCATGTTTACAAGATAGGAAAGAGATTGAACGAGGGAGGTCAGCAAGTGAATGAGATGGCTGCAAAATGAATCCAAACAGTAGATCTATATCCATTCATGAAGAGCCTGTCAGCGCAGAGCCAGTGAGGCTGCAGCCTCACTTATGTAGACCACGTTTCTGCCTTCTTTTTTGTGTCTCAAGTATTTATGTTCACACAAATAAATCAACACTCTCTCTGTCTCTCTGTCTCTCTATCTCTCTATCTCTTTCTCTCTCCTCTCTGTCTCTGCCTCTTTCTGTCTCTCTGTCTTTTTGTCTCTCTCCTCTCTGTCTCTGTCTCTCTAGCTCTGTCTCTCTGCCTCTTTGTATCTGTCTCTCTCTTATTGTCTCTCTGTCTCTTTCTCTCCTCTCTGTCTCTGTCTCTGTCTCTGTGTGTGTGTCTCTCTGTCTCCCCTCCTTTATCTTTACTTCTCTCTGCCTTTTCTCTTCCTCCTCCCTCTCTACACACACACACACACACACACACACACACTCTCACAGGCAGCCCTTTTTTTTTTTAACTTTAATATCATTTCTTTCCCAAGATCCCAATGTTAGACTCTAAAATAAGAAGGTAGAGAATCATATACATGAACTGGTGCTTGAAGGGAAAATGAAAAGAAGAATAAAGAGACTTTTGAACCTAAAAGTCATTTTCTGGAGCAAATTAGGTTTAACTGTCAACAGTGGTGCCATTTTTCTGCTTTCTTGTTCCCAAGTGGCAATGGCCAGTCAAGAAATTGTCCAAATTAGCCTGTTTTTCTTAGGCACCTTTCATGGGGCCGCAGCAGATAGACTACACTGATATGTCGAGGAAGAAAGCTCTGAAAGCTGAAGGGATTTTGGGTGCCAATGATTCCAGCTCCCTCATTGAACATTGTGTACATGAGGAAACTAAGGCACAAAGAGATTAAATGACTTATTTTCAGTAGGATTTGAACCCAGGTTTTCCTAACTCTGAATCCAGTAATCCATCCCTTAGATATTTCCTGCATTTCGAGCCAAGTCATTGTTCCATTGTTTAGGAGCACATGAATGGTCTAGTGGATAAAGCCCTGGACTTATAATCAGGGTTCCAATCCTAGCCATGAGACATATTTTTTGTTTGATTGGGGAAGAGGAAGAGTAAAGCCCTTTAGGTCCCTGATCTTCACTTTCCTCTTCTGGGCATGGGAATGGGACAGCTGGATAGAGCACCCAGGCCTAAAATCAGGAGGACCTGAGTTCAAATCAGGCTTTAGACACTTACTATGTGACCTGAACAAGTCACTGAATCCCATTTGTCTCAGTTTCCTCATTTATAAAATAAGCTGGAGAAAAAAAAGGCAAACTACTCCAGTATCTTTGCCAAGAACACCCCAAATGGCATAGATATTATTCCCATTTTATAAATGAAAAAGTTGAGGTTCACAGAAGTTACATGATGTATAAAGTCACAGTTGGTTTCAAAGCCACTATTGAAATTCAGATTTCCTGACTCCAAGCCCAGCTCCTTCTATTCTAATATTCCATCTCCCAAAAAAGATCTTGAGCAGTAGGTGGGTTATGACTTCCCAAAGACCCCCATATATTCCTGGAAGTCCAAGTGCGATTGCTTTAGACTAAGTTTGAACCTCAATTTGTCCATTCGTGAGCATCACAGATGCAAAGAAATGCTCCATTGTGATTGGCTGCAGTTGTTATTTATGTCAAGATCATATAAGAAAACCAACAAAATAATTTTTTGACAGATGAGGAAACTGAGAAAAGCATACCTGTTCTTCAAAACATCTTCATCTCTTACTTAAATTCTGAACTGAGAGGGTGTCTAAAAACTTCTTTTTGGGTTTTGGGGGGGAGGGTTCAATCATTTCCTCTGCCTTCAGCATCATCAGTCCACTCACCTACGACTTAAATGATTATCGAGACTACATAGAGCAATGCAGACCCCAAATAGGAAAACCTTCTCAAATAGGGATCTTTTAAACCCTCAAGCATATATTTGCTGTGATTACATCTTTACAGAGGTGTCAAATTCAAGGCAAGAGGACCAGAAGCAATTGGCAAAATCCAGAGCACTAGCAGAAGCAAATTAAAATGTAATTGGGAAATATTTAACAGAATAAAAATATAATGCAACATAAATAATGTTAATTTGATGTTTTGTATATCTGCAAGCAGCCATCAGGGATCTGTTTTTATTTGAGTTTGACTCCACTGAATACAGTCAGACATTGTACTGCAACTGTGAAAATGCCATTAGTCTTTGGAGACTTTATAACATATGGAATATTCCATTCATGGTCTTGAAAGAAGCTTCTTTTACAATATATAGAATGGAGCATTAGTTATACCAGTGTCTCATGACCTCTTCAATCACTCCGCCTTTCTTCTGGACCCTTGTAGCAGCCCACCGACTAACCCTCCTGCCTCTGATTTTTACCTGTTCTGAGCTACGTGACGCATTGATGCCGATTCATCTACCAAAGGACTATATGATTATAGTCATATAATCTTTCTGGCTCGAAAATCTTCAATGACTCCCCATTGTTTACAGAAAATAAAATTTCACAGTCCTTTACTTGAAATGCAAGGCACTGTGCTAATTTGACTTATTCTAATCTTTTATTTTTAGTATATGGGCTATTGAAGTGACCGCAATTCTAACTCTTGCCTCTGGATTTCTGTATTCTGATCAAATGAAGCTACTTGTTCCCCCAAGCACACCCTGCAGTGAGTTTCCTGCCTGGAAAGCTCTTTTTCCTTAGGTCTTTCCAATTCCTGCTGATTTTTTTAATCACTGCCCAAAATTTGCATCAATGATGGAATGGGGTGACCCAAGAGGTTCCATTTTGTTGAACAAATATTTATTCTAATATGGGCAGGGCACAATGCTAGGGTATTGGGAATAGAGAAATAAAAATGAAAAGCCCTGTCCTTGAGGAGCTTATATTCTTCAGGAGGAAGAGAGGTAAAGAATATACAAAGAATAGTGTCACAAAGTAGAGAGAGATGAAGACAAAAATGGAGACCAGACAAAAACACTCTTTGAATATTTGATTTGAGAGAGAATGTTTTCAATTGCAATGGAGATCAGACAAAATGCTTTTTGAATATTTGATTTGAGACAGAACATTTTCATCTGCAGCTGGGGGAATTTAAGAAAAGGGATTTGCAGAGAAGCAATGATCTCCTTAACTGCTCCTGGTTTCTGTCTCCTCAGAAGTCTGTGTCTGTGTTGTTTCCCTTCAGTCCCCCTAAGGACAGGCACTATTTTGTACTTTGCCTTTGTAGCCTCAGGAACTACTGCAGTACTTTCTGCATAGGACATGGTTAATGCATATTGTTGAATAGGATTACTTGAAAGTCATCCCCAAGATGAATATTGAAGAAAGATGAGGATTCTGCAAAAAATAAATGAAGAGGAAATACGGTCTAGATATGGCGGCACAAATGGCACAAGGCAAAAATTTTGAGTGTGCAGAAAACTTGCTGTGTGGGCTTGCTGAAAAACTGAGTGACTGACAGCAGTAAGAGGCATGTAAGGCTGACTACAAGATTGGTCAGGGCCTTAATGCAAAGCTGGGAGGTCTGTATTTTATTCCAGAAGCATTGACACGGAACTACTGAAGGTTTGTGTCAGGCAGTGAAATAATCAGGGATTATTCAGAAGATTATTTTTTCAGCTGGGTGGAAGATGAATGAATTAATGAATGAGTGAATGAATGAATGAATTAAAAAATCAGTCATTTGATTGTGAAGCACTGTACTATATGCTGGGGGTAAAAAGAGAAAAGCAAGATAGCATCTACTCTCAAGGAGCTTATGTTCTAATGTCAAACATAACCCATATGGAAGGAAAGATTCAACTCCATGTCCTTAGAGTGGAGATGGTAAGGTCTTTTTAGTGGTTTTTTTTTGTATTAGTTTCTGGTGTTGAGCAAATCACTAGTGTTAGCAATGCTTAAAAAGGGAAAAGAAAGGGAACAACTATTTATTCAAGATCAACTATATTCCAGGAACTGTGCTAAGTGGTTTACAAATATCATCCCATTTGATCCTCACAACCACCTTGAAGGGGAAATGCTATGATTGGTCCCATTTTACAGATGAGAAAACAAAAAAGTTAAATAACTTAGTTGGGGTCTTGTACAGGTAAGTAATTTATCCAATTGTTCCACCAAGATATTGTACTAAATCTATTTGAGCCCCTTTGAATTCGATCTTCTGTGAGTGGGAAGCCTTCCCTTGCCTCCCAGCTGACAGAGAGCTCTTTGTACATTAAAGAAACATAGCACATTGTACCTCTCTTCAGCAAATTCACAGAATATTTAATAAGCATCCATTAGGTACAAGACACTGTGCTGAAAGAGGAGGAAGTGAGAAGGAAGGGGACAAAAGTAGAAATTGAAATAGATAAAAATAGAGACCAAAATTTGCTCTGCCTTCTTTAAAGTCATGGAGGAGAGGGAAATAAAATCCCAAAATAACTATTGTGTGTGTGATGTTATATTATAGATACATTACATATACACAACTACACATTACATATAGATATATATACATTATGTATTATAGATACATTAAATATTTTACATATAATTTACATAGGAAGTACTTTGTAGCATTTAAAAATAAAATAATAAATAATTTTTAAAATTAATTTAAAAAATAATAAAAGTGATAAAAATAAAAATAAAATGATAATCAAGGCTAAAGCGTTTGGACTACCAAGGGAAGATCAAGGAAATCTGTGCAGAAGAGGAAGGAGAGGCTATTCAAAGTACATGAAGAAATGTAAGCAAAAGCAAAAAAAAAAAAAAAAAAAAAAAAGGAAATAGAGAATAAGAAATTCAGTTTGATTGGACTAAAGGAAAGAATGGGACCAGAATGGGGAGGCTGAGCAGATCTGGTACAAGGTGGCAGAGCGCCTCGAATGCCTAGCGAAGGAGTTTGACTTTCTTGTTAAGTAAAAGGGAGCCATTAAAGACTTTCCAACAGAAGGATGATGTCAGCAGATCTGTGCAAAGTTAAGATTAATATGGCGGTGGGCTGCAGGTGTGGTTGTATTTCCCTGATTTATTTTGTTGTTGCTGTTGAATCTTTGTCAGTCGTGTCCAACTACTTGTGACCCCATTTGGGGTTTTCCTAGCAGAGATACTAGAATGTTTTGTGGTTTTCTTCTTCACTTCATTTTACAGATGAGGAAACTGAGAAAAGCAGGGTTAAGGGACTTGCCCAAGGTCATATAGCTAATAAGTGTATGAGGACAGATCTGAACTCAGGATGATGAGTCTTTCTGACTCCAGGATGGCACTGTGCTACCTACCTTCCCTAATTGTCACTGTACTCTGTATTTTGTATTTGGTTTTTTCCCCCCCTCTGATTATAGAGAGAGAAAAGATGTCTAATGCTATTTTATTTCAATATTCCTATTTTACCACCAAGGAAACTGAGGTTCAAGGACATGAACTGCTTTTTGCACGGCCACACAGGCAGAGTCCCAGATGGAATTTGAAGCCAGTTTCTCTCACTCCAGAGTCATTCCCAGTGTCCTTTGAGTCAATGCCAGGGTCGGGAGTCTGATGTCATTACAAATGGGCAAGGTCTGAATTTGGCTTCAGAGCCTGGATGAGCCAAGATCTCAGGATTCTGGTTTGAGGTCTGGGTCTGTGCCCTTGCTGCCACTTCCTAAACTGTGAGACTGCCCAAGCCATTAGCTAAAATGGCCCTCAGTTTCCTTGTCTGTACAATAGAGATAATAATAACTGCCTTCTGTCCCTCACCGAGTGATTGAAAAGACTTAATGGATGTTAAGCTCTTTGTCATCATGTGTTAGACTAACCTCAGACGTGGCCCTGGTCCATGGCTCTCCTGCAACTAAGAAAAAGGAATTAATACAGCCTTGACAATCTGCAGATCAAACTAATTAATGTTCATTTGATAGCCAGCTAGAGGGTGACCTTGTTTCACCTTAAATCAGTGAACATGGGTGATTCTATTGTTTTAAGCTAAAGTGTAAAGATGGATATGGGGGGAGTGGGAGGCCCGAATTCTAAGGCTGGTTCTGCCATCACCAAGCTGTGTGACCTTTCCCCATTCGGAGGGTGTTTCCCCTCTATGTCAAAAGGAGGAGGTTGGACTCAGTACCTCGGAGTATCTTTTCTGGACCAACCTTCTCTGCCTCCTGTATGCTGTTTGCCTCTCCCATCTGAAGATAGGGACCATCAGTCCACTGTTTGCCTTTGTTTAAAGTGTTTGAAGATGTTTTACAAAGCCAGAGATTTTCCCACAAAGCCTGGAACAGTGTTGCCTTAAGCAAAATAAAGAAGGGAAGAAGAGGCTATGAGGCTAGGGGGCTCTCAAAATAGTCAAGAGGAATGAACTATACAAAAAAGGAAAAAAAAGAGCTCACCTCTTAAAATGGAAAAAGAGACCCAAAGAGAATGTAAACATCGAGGTAGTGTAAAGTCCATTCTGCAGGGTTGGTGCTTGAGTTCTGAGAGTTCGTCTGCCTTTTGTTCTTCCCCGGCTTTATTGATTTCTGTTCCCTCTCTCAGTAGAAAAAAAGAGTACAGGACTCTGGAGTCAGAAAACCTGGCTTCAGATCCCACCTCTGATTCTTTCTACGTGTGGGATCTTGGGCAAGTCAATTATCTTACCTAAACCTCAGTTTCCTGATTTAGACTAGATAACGACAAAGTTCCCTTCTAGCCATTGTTCTCTGCCACATGATCAAAAAAACAGAGTTCATAAGGGGAATATCCATTTTGAAAATTAACCTTTTATTTTTGAGAAAAATCTGAGCACCATATTCCAGAAAGAATGATTATGGAGGTCACCTGAGGATTACAGTGATCCCTACTGCTCTTGCAGTTCTGGGGCCTCTCTCATTAAGAGTGTGATTTGTATTAGAAGAGAATAATAATAAAAGCTATTTTACCTGAAGCTCAGAGATTCACCTTACAGACAAAGATGTTTGAAAATGCCCAATAAAAATTTCTTAAAATTTGCTGTGAAATAAGAAAAGGGATAGCAAGAGCAAAAGCAAATGCCTGAAGAAACCCCAAAATGAAGAATTAGAAAGTGATGAAGCAAAGGAAAGAAAACCTGGACAAATAAATTCACTCTTAAGCTAAGCTATGGTCCTTCTTCCTTTCCTCTTCATTTCTGCTATTGGAAAGCAAATGGCACATGGGATATTATGTTTAGTAGATCATCAAGTAATAAATGGATATTGGCTTAGGCCTGGTAGGCTCATATTTTTATGTGGCCTATTGGGATCCATTTTCACTAATATTCTTAAGCCCTTTTTCTTAGATTCACCCTGTTTTCTAAGACCCCATCTGAAACAAACTTGGACTAGCCTTCCTGTTCTGGTCTTTTCTCAATCTTTTGAATCATGAACACTGCAATAAGAATTATCTCCTTAAAGTATTGTTTATGTGATCATTTCCTTGCGTAGTATGTTCTAAATGGTTTCCAGATCAAATTAAGCCTTCTAATTGAAGTCTTAACATTTCTGCACAAATTTCAGAGCTGCTATTTACTAACTATGGAAGCTAGAACGATTTGATTGGTCTTTATGGGAGCGGATTTTTAATCTACAAAATGAGTACTCAAAACTCCTATGAAATTTCAAAGATTTCTGCGAATTTAACTCATTCTTTCTCACCTACAAACTTTTCTATAATCCATTCCTCCTACTCAGAATTCTCCCTTTGCTTAAAAACTTACCTTTCGGTACCACCCCCATGTCCGGCTCCATCAATTTTTTACCTCCGTTATGTTATTGTTCCCCCTTCATTGCTCATCCCTGTCTCTCTTTTTCTATGTGTGTGTATCTGTCTGTCTGTATCTCTCTGTCTCTTGCAGATTCATAGTTTAACAGTATTTTCCTCTTTCTTTTCCATTAGATTGGAAAGCTCTTTAGGGAAGTAACTCTTACTTTTAACACTCTCCCCCATGTTGTTTAATATCTTTATACTTACCAAATATTGAGCACTCTGACAATTAATGGGCAATTATTAATTGAGTATGTTCCATATATTTAGCACTGAGAGAGAATAAAATGAAAAAAAAATGAAACTCCTAAGGGAGTTTACGGATTGAATAAATGTTCTTGACATATGTGCTCTGTGCATAGGTTTCAGGGGTCCATCAATTGGGATAGAAAACCCAATCTATATTTTAAATTACCTATGGTTTCTTTTGTCATCCTACACATTCTATTTTATTCATTTAACAACATGATCCTGAGAAAGGGTCTATAAATATTCCACTGAATTGTCAAAGAAATCCGTGACACAAAAGAGTTAAGACTTCCCCCCAGTCGCAGGAGCAATCCCTACCCTCGAGAAATGGCCCCTACATTCTGTCAAAGGAAACAAATGAACATATTAGAAAATGTAAAAATAGTGCAAAGTAATTCCAGGGGTTGAATAGCACGAGAAACAAAAGGGCTCAAGAAAGGTGTACAGCAGAAAGTAGCACTTGAACTGTCTTTTGAAGGCAGAAAAGGATTCAAGAGAATATATACATATACATACATATGTACATGTGTGTAAGAGAGAATGATTTTCTCTCATATTGATCACCAAATATTGAATTGAAACTGAGATTTTTCTTCTTCCTATTTCATCATTCAGAAATCAGCCCCATAGGTTATCCAGCCAGTTTTTAAAGGGCAGGACTTATGATAACATGAAATCTTAGGCAGACACAACCCAATGGGAAAACTCAGATCTGAACAAATGGTAAAATATATATGTATATATATATAATTTCAGTGAACTAGTGGATTCTGGTTTATTCTGTTTTAGACAGGTCTGGATAGATTGCCTTAAGTCTCTTTGACCAAGACTGAGTGATCAGAATCAAATCCCCAGCCCATCACTGGAATAAGCCCACTTCTTATAATGTTCTCTTATTGACTGTTAACCAATGAAGGTTGATTGCTGCATGTCAAGGACACCCATTCTTCCAAGGCATACAGGTGCTAAATGAAAAGCATTTATAAAGATTCATTTTCAAAGGGTTCTATGAAGGGTTTTGCTTTAGGAGAGTCAGCCAAATGACCCTTTTATTAAGTATTTATCAGGCATAATTAATAAAATGATTGTTAATTATTCAGAAACTATGTCGGTTAAATTTTTATATGTTATGTTGTTTGGATATATGTATTTATGTGTGTATATGTATATATTTTTATGCATGTGTATATGTCTATGTATGTATATATATTTATATATACATATATGTGTGTATATATTTATATATATACATATATGTGCATGTGTATATATTTATACATACATGTGTGTATTTATATATGTATACACACACACACACACACACACACACACACACGGGTCTCAATGTTGGTATAGGACTTCTTTAGAATACTCAGTAGGTTTACCCCTGGTGTAGTTCAGAACTCCTGAGCTCATTCACTCCACCCGACTCAATCTCCTCAGTAACAGGGATTTTAGACATGTGAAGCACTGCCCATAAGTGTTATCTGGAGTTTAGCTGGGGGAAATCTCTTGGAGGTTTGAAGAATGTGAGGAGGCTAAATTGTAGATTTAGGGCCGAGCAAGATCTTAAAGGACATCTGATCCCAGTCCTTCATT
Organism: Antechinus flavipes; assembly: GCF_016432865.1. NCBI lineage: Eukaryota > Metazoa > Chordata > Mammalia > Dasyuromorphia > Dasyuridae > Antechinus > Antechinus flavipes. Next base: position 11,601,613 of record NC_067403.1, on the reverse strand, counting down.
TCATAGCTGAGGAAGTTGGAGCCCCACAAAGGTCCAATTTAGCTGAGCTGCTATCATACAATTGTATAGGGAATGTCAGAGTGGGATTCCAACTGTATCCCTCTGGCTCAGATTCCAGGGCTCTTCCCATTACCTCACGGTCTTTAAAGGATAAATTGTGGTAGTGGACATCTCCAAATGAATGTTCTGTAAGACATCTAAAAATCAGTATACAAAACAGAACTCCATCTTTTCTCCTAAATGCTTCTTCTTGATTTCTTTGTTTATGTAGTTTGTACCACTTTCTTCTAGTGACTATAGCTCATGACATTAGAGACTTCTTGATTTTTACCTTTCCCTCATCCATCACATTCAATCAGTTCTCTTAACAATTCTTTATACTTTTTCTTCATCCCTTTCTCCAGACCCTAATTACCTCTCATTTAGACAATTATAATACTCTAGTTGGTTTTCCACTTCAAGCCTCCTTCCTCACCAGTCTATTCTCCACACAACCGCTAAGCCGATAGTCCTAGCTCTAGTCTACAGTTTTATTTATCATATAGATCGTAGTTACTTCATATTCTACACTAACTAGCATCCTTGCTGAACTCAATGGCTCCAATTTCACATCTCATATTCATGGATTTGCACAGAAATTTTTCACAATTTCCCCCGTGCCCATAACATACTTTCTCTATATTTCTGCCACAGAGAATAGCTTACTTCCTTTAAAGCTCACCTCAAGTACCAACTCCTATAGGAAGCTTGTTCTGACTCCTTCATTTGCTTATGATAAAGATTACAGAGATTATAGAGAATTGGGAAAAGTAGGCAGAAATGATAGGAAATAGGGATCCATAGATGGTTTTCGAATGAGAGTGACTCATATCTCTAAAAACAAAGAATTTACTAGACAATGAAGCCAGATTTTTGCAGTGATTCATCTTTGAAGGGATGGATGCTTAAAGGGTGGTAGTAGGGATGGAAATAAAGAAGTAGAAAGAGATAGATCAGTGTTTAAAGGAAGAATCATCAGCTAAATGATGACTAGCTTTCTCAAATGACAACTGATTTTATTTTCTTTAAATGTTGCATCCTATCTCACCCCACATATACATCCCAAGAATGTTTTTTTTTGTTTTTATTTTGTTCCTTCCCCACACATACACACTGCTCCTAGCAGATGATAGGAGCAATAAATATTGAATAAAATTGAATAGATGGGAGGAAAAAGCTTGATGAAAGAATGAATCAAAGATACTTCAAGGTTTAGAGTTTTCATAACTTGGAAACATGATGCTGTCATTTGCAAAAAATAGGAAATTGGGACAGAGAACTGATTGACCATAGTGTGGGAAGTGAGATGATAAGTTCAGTTTTGAACATGTGAAGTTTGATGTCAGGATATGCAAATTAAAAGTATATAATCAGCAATTAGAGCTATAAGATTGGAATTGGGATGAAAAGATATAGATTTTGGTATTATTAAAATAGAATTAATATCAGAAACTATGGAAATGAATGTTTTTTGAAAGCATCTATAATGGAGATGAGCAAAAGGCCAGTGAAAGAGCTTTAGTACTGAAGTAGTTGGGGGAGAAAGAGAATCTGGTAAAGAAAATAAGAGTATTTAGATGAGGTTAAAATTGAAATCATTTAATGTTATTGCTGCTGTGAGCAGAGGAAAATTCAAGAGCATTTTCTTTAAAACATAGCCAGGCAGCAATTATAAAAGGGGGCTAAGAGTCAAAAACAGGCTAAAAGAACTGGAGATATTTAGCCTGGAGAAGATGGATATTGAGATGGGGGGGGAGGTGAATATGATCATTGTCTTCACTTTTTTGAAGATTTATTAAATTTGTTTTCTATAACCCAGAAGGTAACACTTCTCCCCAGTGGGCAGAAGTGAAAAAAAGATGCATTTCATATCAACATAAGGAAAATCTTCCTGATGATTTGACCTGTCCCAAAGAAAAATGGGCTGCCCATTAAAGGTCACAACTTTTCCTATCCCCAAATGTCTTTGCTTGGAGGCTGAATCATCACTTGTCATGAATTTTACAGAGAGAATTTCTGCTCAATTACTGACTGACCTAGGTTACCTCGAGGTCTCTCCAAACTCTTCATTTCTCTGAAATCACCATTTGATCTCTTCTTGCCATAGTTTATTATTACACCAGAGGGTCCTTGGATTCAAAACTAATATTTCGTTCTGTTTTCCCTTCATTGCTTTTTATATTTTCTGACCTTACATCTTTGTTTCTGTAATAGTTTCAGCAGCAGATGGGGGAGGAAAATCTATTCACTTCATCACTTAAATGTGCTGACTACAAATGCAAGAATGAATAAAATTCCCTGTAAAAATACCTACTAAAAATAAGACTTTTCCAATTTCTACCCTTGAAATTGATTTTTGGGGGGTTGTGGTTTTTATTCTTGGCCAATCATAGGCAAGGTTAAACACTATGTATGACACCAGGTGTGAAGAAACCAGGAGCGAAATTTTGGCTCTTTCTCTGTCCGTGTTATATTCAAATTGACCTTTCTGGGACTTTCGAAGAGCAGCTGTGAAAAATACACCAGCTCAGATTAACTTATATAGGACACAGAAATACCAAATTCCTTTAGCACAGATGTTATTATAATTGGGATTTATTGGAGAAATCCAGTATTCCACGAACCCAGCTGTGATGAAATGAGAATCGATATGCTATGTTGGAACTTGTTGTTCTTGTGTTTATATCAATGTTCTTTTTTTATATTTCCTTTTAAGCAGTATTCATTTCAAGTTCTAATAATAAATTTTTATTACTCAGTCACCTGAATTTTTTTTGTTCAAACCGTAGCCTGTATCCCAGGACTGGAACCATTTTTTTCAGTTCATGGCAGTGGTGAATCCAAACTATAAAAGTGCTTTGGTTTGCTTACATAAAATAAAGTTTTACCGGTCTCACTAAATTTTATAATTACAAAAAGTAGAAAGTTAATTGTAAAAAGTTGAAGATTACACTAATGTTGCTGACTACAATTATTCCTCAACTTTTTCTATATGTCTATAAGTCCGTATGTTTATAGAGAAGCAATACAGCATAGCAGATAGAAAATCAGTCTTGTATTTAGAATGGTTCGAGTTCAAATCCCACCTGGAACACATACTAGCTATGTGACCATCAGTAAATCACTTAAATCATCAGTGCCCTCAAACTAAGCTTGAAGGCTAAGTTACAGATGAACTGCTGATCTCTAAGTGAGTGGGAGTCTCCACCCTAGGAATTTCCTACATTAATAAAACCATTGGCATGGACTACAATAATTAGCTATGCTAAGAAGTAGTTTATGGAAGAGAAATAATCACTTGGGCAGGAGCTGCATCTGTCCTTTATCCTTCAGTAAATGCTAATAAATTATTCTAGCTACCAGTTGTTGCTGTTTTTTAAATCTAAATCATCTATTTCAAGTAAAATGGAACACCGGTAGTATACATACTACAGTCAGAGAATTCAAAAATAAAAAGTGTAGTCTATATGCGCTTAAATCTAAAGCCTGGCAAAGTTTTAATGAAGCAAGGTTGTGTAGACAAAAATTCTTGATGGGAAATGCAAGACAAGAACAAATACTAAAAATGAGATTCTGTTTATTTAAGAATATATTTCTTTCTGAGGTACACAACACACACAGATGTGTCTGTATATGTAATAGCCTGTTGTTTTATAGTTTATATTATCTATTTGCCTTCCTACCCTGAATTTGAGCACAGATCAATAAACTTTGGGGTCTAGAAAGCACCCTAGATATTATCTAGTCTCAATCCCTTAATTTACTGAAGAAAGTACTCAAATTCTAGTGAGTATAAATAGGAAACTTCCATTATCTCAACATTTTAGTCCTCGAGATACTTCATCATCTTTCTAACAGTGTCTTTGCTAATGGCACAACACTGATAGTTTAAACTTTACTTTGTTACCTATAAGATGGATGCTAGAAGTAGCTGTTTTGAATCCAGAGAGATCTTAAATTCCCAGCCGTATCTCCTGACTAAGTGACCTATCTTCTTTCCATATGTATTTGTCTCTTACTGTTTCTGCTACAGAGATCTATAATTTCAGTCATGTAGGGAACTCCCAGGGAGGAAATTCCTTCTACCAAAGCAGCTCTCCAATTGTTCTGCCGCAGATACATAATCAGAGAGTTGCCTAGGAAGCCAAAGGGTTAACTGACTTTCCTATGGTCATATTATGTCTAGAACCCAGGACTTCCTGTCTCTGATCAGCTACTAGATGATCTCATTTAATGTTTTGTTGTTGTTGTTGTTGTTGCGATGAGACTTTAAAAAAAAATTATTATCAAGAATATAAATCTGCACTATTTCTAATCAATAGATTTCCACCTCTTCATCCAAATTATTTGTTAAGAAATCCATTTTTTCTACTTTCTTGAAATTATTTTTTTTAAAAAGACATAGTATTGTGGAGATTAAAATTATCCTATCTGTAATAAGAGAGACTGAAGCAGAGGTCTGAGTCAGTGGCACTTTAATGAAGAATCCATGGTTCCTTCTAATGAAGGATCTTCTCTGATCTGAGATGGCTCCTCCTTCCAGGGCCCCATCTTTATAGGGCTAGATGCAGCCAGTCATTCCAGAACAGCTATACCAACTTTAGGAAATTTCCATTGAATAAGCAAAATAATATGTCAGCAAGGTCACAAATTGGGTGAAACAAAGAATATCTCCATACAAGATGGATGGGTTTCTCCTTAATTTGGGCTGTCAGTCAGTGATCTAAGTGGTCAGAAGATGGTTATCTGCTCCTATTGGACAAATGATCGCTCTGAAGGCACAAATATATTTGGGGGGATTTTCCACGTAGTTGTGATCTCTGCCATGCTGGGTTTGGTCACAATGACAAAGTAAGGTAACATAAGAGTGGAGAGCCTTTAGCTAACTTCCTATAGTTAAAGCAAATGAACTTGGAATCTGTTGCTCACAGCTTTGGGGCCGTTTATACAGAACTTTGATATGACTCTATCAAAAATGATTAATACTGATTGGAATAGAGTAGGGGTTCAAAATGAATTATTTCTCTCTGCGTGAACTCTGTAGAATTTTCATTTACAAGAATTAGATAGTTTTGCCAATGGTTAGCATTAGATTGTGAGCTCTCTGGAGGCAGGAATTATTTTTTTTTGCCTCTTTCTGCATCCGTCTGAGGTTAGCATCGTCGCTGGTATGTACTAAGTGCTTAATGAATGTTTATTAAATTAAAAATCTGTTCTAGCTGCCAGATCTTGTCACCATTCATATTCTATTTGTTTCATAAATGTGTATATACACACACTACATACTATATTACAATAATTTAGTGTATAGTATATATACATATATTACATACACTTTAAACACATTATATACATTTGTATCCCATTTTATATAATATTTATGTTACATTCATGCATACATAATAAGATCTCTTGTATTCAAACTCAAAACTTCGGTTCACAAGCTGTCTAAGGATAGTTCTTCCATCTTGCTTCAAATTGATGAAATATTAAATCGGAGAGTCAATTATAATGACAGTAGGGAATAGAGTTTAAGTAACAGATGTCCAATTGGAAAGAAAAAAAATTCACCATTAAAAATGATGATGAAGCATCCCAGGGATTGAAATGTAGAGCCATTAGAACCTCTGTATTTGTAATCATCAGCCAAGAAACATTAAGCACTGGCCTAAAGGAATATAATATTTCTGCAATTAATGATAGGAAACTTGCAAAAGAAAATATAAGGATGCTGAGAACAGACACCTGCTCTGAAGTGGGAATAGGACACCTTTTCTTAGATAGAATTAATTTTCTACATATATAATACTTGTAGAGTGAATGTTAGTGAAATGTATCTGGATGTAAAAATTTCTTTGTAGCAATTGTGTAGATACTTATCAAGATTATATTGGCAGAATCCACTGAACCCAGGATACAGACACTAATAAGTGAGTCCAAATTTTTAAATTGTTATTCTCACTCTTCATGCTAGAACTGAGCTAATTTGATTTTGACCTCTGACCTGATTATCCAGTGATCATAAGTTGTGTGATATTCTCTCATCTAAACCATATTTCCAGGGAGGAGGAGGAGCCATTTTCATTGTCAGCATCATCTCTTTTCCAAAGACTTACAATATAATTTAAAAATTTTTTCCACAGTACTTTATGGTTTACAAGCAAGTATTTTTGTCCCCATTTTATAGGTAAAACAGGTTAATTTATTTCCTAGTAATGCAGCTGATGATGGTTATTTAATGTTTATGAATTGCTTTTCAAATTTACAAAGCATTTTCTTTATAGTGACTATTTTTGAGGTAGGGAGGAAAATATTATTATTTCCATTTTACAGATGAGGAGTCTGAAGCATTATGGACTTTTTCTATAATCACAGAATTTATAAGTGGTGAAGCCAGGACTTAAACTCACAAGTACTATGTTCTTTCTACTATACTGTGGTGATTTCAATCTCATCCCTACCACTTTAATGATTAAGGGGAAAATATATCAGACCTCTATTATTACTTCTAGAAGTAAGGTTCCAAGAAAGATCAGAATAATGATTGAATTGAAAGATGGAGTCTTTCTCCTAGATTCTTCTTAATCTTTTTTTTTTTGACCAAAAATATTCCAGAGAGATGAATTCTAATTCCAAATGATTCACAGTGTCATTCTCACCATCAACCTGAATGTTTACTTATACTAAAGCAATATAAGGAAATGACCATGACATAGAAAAAAAGTGTTTCTCAATTTCACACTCTAAAATACTAGCGATCACTCTAGTTTTAAGACTTTGTTAGCGATAAGCAGCAAGGTTGTTTCACATGAAAGATGCCTTATCCTTTCTCCTTGGCTGAGATGAATGCCAGCTGTTGTTGTTGTTATCATTATCACTATCATTTTTGTTATTATTGTGGTATTTTTCCTAGAAGAACTCATTCCTTTAACATGCAGAATTGTTTGATTAAATCAGTCATCACCAGATCCTATTGCTTTAAAAATAGCAGCTGGTCAGGAACAAGATTCCAGCATCATGGTAGATATTTTATCCCATCTTAGATTTTATAATCTGAGATTTTGAGCATGAAACCTTTGATCTCATGTGGATCAGTGATGTCAAATTCACACACACACACACACATACACACACATATATGCCATTTAACTGTACATAAAGGTCTCTGCAAGCCACATATTAACTTAGTTTTGAAATGGAACATCATCTATGTTTTATTATTGTTGTTGTCAGTGTTATTAAATATTTCCTAATTACATTTTAATCTGGTTCAGGCCATTCTTTGGCAACCACAACCCACATGTTTGACACCTCTAATCTACCAAGATCAATCCACTAAAATAAGATGATCATAGACCAAGCAGTCTCACCATCTCCTTTCACTCTGAACTTTCTCCTACTCACTGTTTAGAAAGGATTCATAGTATAGTGAATAATACATTCATTCAGAGTCTATTGGTTCAATCTGTTAATTAGTGATGTTAACTTTTTTTACAGCCATGAATCCTAGATTCAAATTCTTATTCTCACATGAATGCTTTAGGTGACCATGGATACATCCCTCAGCTTCTCTCAGTCTACTCATCTATAAAATGGGGCAATAAAATAAACAAATATCCACCCTCTGAGTCAGGAAGAGGGTTCAAGTCCCATCTTTGATATAAACTGACTGAATGACCTTGGGAAAATCATATATGCCTTCATGCTCTAGGCAGCACGTTAAGATATTAACTTTCAAAGCAGATTCTAATCAGCATTCACAGAGAGACTTTCCTCTTTGATGGTTTTCTGTACATTTAGAATAGCTGAATAAGTTGCATTAAATACCACAATTTATACTATAAGATATGATGAGCTCAATGATCTTTAAAAAACATGCATATACTCGCATGAAATAGTGAAGATCAAAATGAGCAATGTTCAAGAGAACATTGTATTTAGTAACAGCAATATTGTTTTAAGAACCACTTTGAATGAATAAGTCATTTTGATTATTACAAATACCCAAATTAACTACAAAAGTCCTGTGAAGGAAGTTGCTATCTCTAGTCAGAGAAAGAATTGATAGATATATAGAATTATTTTATGCACACACACACACACACACACACACAGGTCTAATGGGAGCTGTTTCTAGGGTTGGGGAGGGAAGAAAAGATGAAATTAAGAAAGAATATAAATAATAACTTTATTAAATATTTTTAAAGAACAGGAAATTTACACAATAGATGTGCAATTTCATGTGCAGTAATCTTTTTTATTATACTGTGTTTGGAAAATGCTTGTTCTAGTTCATAAATTTAAAAAGAAAATAAAGAAAAAGTCACCCATTTGTTCTTCCCCCAAAAAAAGAGTACTTGCACTAAGTGCTTATTTTGAGATGAGAATCCAGTGAGGTAACTCTGTAAGGCAATTTGCAAAATTGTACTTTAACAAGATCAGCCATGATAATAATCATTATTATTACCATTATTGTGAGGAGCCAAAAGATCCAAGTTCTGATTTGGATTTTCCCAAACTGGCTTGAGCAAGTTCCTGAAATTCTCTCTGGAGCAATTTCTTGATGTTTTTATGAGATTAGATCAGATCTCCATTGTCCTCATGCTCGTATTCTATGGTGTTATGAACAATGTGATCACAAAGTATTTCTTCCCTACTCATCATTTTGATAATGTCTTTTCTGGAAATGAGCTTAAACTGCCACCAAACAACTCCATTAGAAAGGAGCTGCCCATCTCATTTATGAAAAGAACTTCTATGCTTAGAGTCCCTTGGGTACCAGTATACCCACAGCTGTAATTCCTTCCCTTGCCCTCCAAAAAACCCCAAACCAACAAAATTCATATATGTTGGCATAATGCCTTTAGATCCACATTTCTCTTTTGATCCTCTCAGTTCTCTGAAGTAAGTAGTACCTATGTATTAACCACAGCAGAGAGAGAAGGAAACTGAGGCCAAAAAGATGTAAATGACTCACTTCAGGGATACTCCCCCATGAGTCACAGAGACACACTCAAACCCCGCTCTTTGGATTCCAGAATCCATTCTCATTCCATTATCCCAAGCTGCCTAAAGAGCTGAGAGAATTGGACCTAATGAAGTAAATGAAGCATAAAACAGAGATGTCCTGAGTAAGAACATTTATATATACATACATACATATATAGTGTGTGTGTGTGTGCATGTTTGTGTATGTATACACACAAAACACACACCCACGCACACACACACACACATACACTCGGAATCAGCAAGCTGAAAAAACTTTTTAACAGATTCAGCATAGTGATCCTGGAAAGTAAATAATTGATAACAAACATCAGAATAGTAATGAACCAAATGCTCAAACACCAGTAAAAACACTAAGTAAAGGCATGTTAAGTATGGTGAAATCTGACACTCGAACTTGGCTGGAATTACTATTGGAACGGTCAATTAAATATGAGAGAAATCCAAGGTGCCGAAGCTTTTATCTCCAACTTGATTCCAGAAACCCATTCCATTGACTTTTTTTGGCTTGTGCTGCAGAGCAAAATCAATGCAGGAGCACTAGACAAAGATTTCTAGAAAGAAAATCAAACAGCAGACAGAAGATGAAATCTTAAAAAGCTATCAGAGAGGTAATAAAGTATTTAATATACCTATAGCTTCCTTCAAACAACTCCAAGGTACTCAAATGAAGTTTCAGTCCATTAAAAGCACTTAAATAAATTGCAAGGGCAAAATTGTCATTTGGCACAAATATGAACCATATTTCTTCTATTATTATCATCATCTTCATCTGCTTAAATTTACTAAGCCTTTCAAATAAATTCTCTCAGTTGCTCCTCATAAATAACCCAACCAGGTAGATTGGATCAGTGTTATTGGCTCTGATTTGCAGATAAGTAAACTGAGTCTCAGAAGAATCTCATCCTCCCCAGGTCGACACAGCTTAATATGTAGATGGTTTTAAATTTATCTATCAGTGATTCCCTATAGAAGGAGCCATGAGAACCTAGAGGTGGGATAGAGATGTGCATGCACATCTACATGCAAATTCTCAAATGAACAATTTTCTGTGTTGCTTAGTTGTTTTCAGTCATATGTAGATCCTTAGGTCAGAGATCCGGGGTGGTTTGCCATTGCTTCTGTGGCTCATTCAGCAAATAAGTGTAAAGGGCTGAAACTCTTGAGTTGATGTAGTGAGGTCAGACAAACGAGCACTTAAGGCTAATTACCAATTGGGCAATACTCTATTAGCATATGCTTGGAAAATGGCCCTTCCCACTATTCTGTACTGGTTCAATCTTTTGGTGTATACAGAGAATTGTGGGAAGGATTAGGGGGTGGAATAAGACAAGCCAGGGTCACTTTGCTGGTGGAGGTGGAAGAGGAAGGTCGCAGACATCCTGTGTCCATTGCATTCACTTCTCCCCCTAAAGACCAAGAATAAAGACCAAGGACTTTTGCTTATCCTGACTCCGGCTGATTCTAAGGTATACAGGGGGCTAACTCGGTCTTCATAATAAGGAAACTGAGGCAGAGAGGAGTGAGTGACTTGCAGGGTTACGTAGCTAGTTAAGTGTCTGAGGCCAGATTTGAGCTCAGAAAGGGGAGTCTCCGTCCTGGTGCTGGAGCCATTAATTTGTCCATTGCACCATTGGGATGCTCTCTTCTGAGATCCTTGCCCTACCTGCTGCAGACTGACTTAATCAATAATCGGCATCTCCTAAGTGTCCTGCGCTAAGGGGGCACATGGAGCCTGGATTCTCCTGGGGCAGACGATGTAAAGCAGAATATACAGAGACGGCTCTCACATGAGCAGTCCCTAGCTGAGGAAACTCCCTCTCCCAATCCAAATCAGTATCTTCTTCGCAACTTAGAATTGCCCAGAATCCTGAGAGGCAGTTTTCTCAGATGGGGTCAGGAAGTCACTGTTTCCTGTTTGCCTCAGTTTTCTCTTCTGTAGAATGATCTGGAGAAGAAAACAGCAAATTGCTCCAGTACATTGGCCAAGAAAATCCTAGATGGTCACATAGAGTCAGAAAGGACTGAAGTGACTGAGCAACCAGATGACCGTTGGGGAGCCAAAATGAGCCGCCCGGAGTCCTACAACCAGCAGGTTTCAGAAAGAACGATGCTTTCTGTAGCATCTGCTGTTATTTGTTCTTCTCGAAGATCATGACATCAGAGAGGGGATACTGTAACAGGCAAGTGAATTGGGGTAGATGGGGGAGGGCTGTGTGACGTCACCAGCCTCATTTTCCCCTCTGGAGCCTCTGGGTCCTTTGGCCAGACAGATTCAGAAGGATGGAAATAGCTCTGGATGCTGAGGACCCAGAGGAATGGTCACTGAGCCGAGGGCCCAGAGGAATGGGTTTGCCTTCAGAAGACTCAGGGGGGAAAATACTATGTTTTGCATGTGAATCTAGCAAGCTAGCTGCTCCAAATGTATGAAAGGCTGGGATGATTAATAAAACATGGTTTTATTTAAAAGCTTTTCTGAATTCTGTTTACTCAAAGAATACTGTTCCAACCAAGAAATACCATATAGCTACTATAGTGTGAAAGATAATGATACTTTTTTTCATCTTAACAAGAGATCCTCTAAGACTTTCCATTTAAATGGCTGTGTGAGAAGTCACAGAAGAGTCAAGATCTCTCCCTTTTACTCCACCGGTGATCTAAAATATGTACTAAATATAGATTTTCCTGGCACTGTGCTTGCCTCTCTCGTTCTTTACTTTATGCTACCACCCAACAGACCACACTGCTGATGAAAGCAACAAAAATCACATGATTACATCAGTAGATTCAGAAAGTGCTTTTGACAAAATATGGCACCATTTTTATTTTTTAAAAATAAGAGTAAGTGGTCCTTTTAAAAATTATGACAAATAGCATCTCTTAAAGTCAAGAGCCAGCCTTTTGGTAATAAACACCATGAGTCTTTTCAGTAAGAACAAGAGGAAATGAAGATGTCCGTTATGATATTCTATTTCACCTTGTTTTAGAAATGCTAACTATGATAATAAAATGAGGAAAAAGAAACTGAGAATGAATGTGGACAAAAGAGAAACAGATGATTGTTTTTTTCAGGTAATATAATGGTCTGCCTAGAAAACCCTTTCTATTCATCTAAAATGAATCAATTAATAACTTCAAGTATCAGAGTATAAAGCAATCATCAGCCCTCTTGTCTATCATGAACAAAACTTAGCAAGAGATAGGAGAAATTTTATTCACAGTAACTACAGAAGGTATCAATATTTGAGAGTTCTCCCTTCAAAACATAAACAACTAGAAAGCATTTGTTTGAAGAATAAAGACAGACCCAAAGCTCCATCCAGGACCTGCTTCTTTTTTCTGTCTGTACTGGGAATTATTTATCAGGGTCCACACATCCCTACGGGATCTATGAATAGAATTCAAAGGGCCCATAACCTTAGAGAGGAAAAAAACACCTTTATTTCAGAATAATTGGATTGTTTTGTTTTTGTTTTGGGGGCTTTGTTTGTTTGGGGGTTTGGGAGATATGGGGATTGTTTGTTTTTAGTAATTCTGGGAATTTTATAGTATTTATTTGAACGATTCTGATAAAGTTCAGTAGCTTCCAGCAGATAGACAAAGAAGTCTATCACACACACACACACACACACACACACACACACACACACACCCCAAAAAAAAACAACCTTCTCTATACTATCTCACTGGATAATCTCATCACCTCCCGAAGTTCCAGTAAAATATTCACGTAGATAATTCCAAGATTTCTATATACAGCTTTAGACTCTCTCCCGAGCTTCAGTCCCCTCATCACCATGTGCTATATGGGCAATTTTTGCTGAGTAGAATCTTGAACCTTAGAAGATAAACAAGTTTTATATCACTCTGAGCATCAGGACAATCTTCAGTCATCCTGGTCTTCCTCTGGTCATAGATGCCTCCTGAGGAGAGAATGAGGTTGCTGACTTTGCATAGTTGTCTCCCACTGAAATCCCAGTCACTTGCACCCCTTCTCTGATGTTATGGTCCTCTTCAAGGACAGAAGGACAAACACTTCTCAAACTGTTTGGTATTATCCTTTTTTGCTCTTAAAAATTATTGAAAAGTCTCCAAAAAGCTGTTGTTTGTATCTATAGTTATTTAGACATGTAATGTCTTGGAAATTGAAATGTCTCCATACGATTATGAAAATAAATTTGTTCTCATAAACCTTCTGAAAGAGTTTAATGACCTTCAGAGTCCGTGACCTACTATCCTTTGAGAACTACTGGTCTAAAAAATACGTATCAATCCCTTCCAGCTCACTCAAACTAAAATTTCTCTAACTCAGTATTAGTAAAAGTGCTCTTTTATTTTAATTAGAATATTTTGTAGTTTAGTGCAGCTTCTAAATTTTTGCTTGATTTTCTTGATTATTTGTTAAAGCAAATATATATGTAAATCTTACTCGAAATTGAGATTAAATAAATATAAAATGTACTTCCTTTATCCTGTACTAATTTTCTTGGTTTACTTAAAGGCTGTGTAGGTTCAGAACTGTTTTGCTATTCAAATTAAGTGAAGTTGTATTTGTCTAATTGAATGAATTATTTCAATGGCTTATCTGTGACAACTTTTGGGAAGATAAGACTTGAGAGGTAGAAGGAACCTTTAGGAAATATCTGATAAGCATTTTCCTATAAACTCTCTCTTATTATTCTCATTTTAAAGAAATGGAAATAGGGGTTAGGAGTGATTTATCTCAGGGGACACAGGGAACTATATCCTCACAGCAATTGAGGTAAAAATTGAACACGTGATCCCTGATAATGGGACATCAGAGGACAACAGGGACTACATTTGCAAACTAAAGATCTTGAGTTATAAGCTCAGTTTTTATGCTCTCAAATTTGAGCAAGTAACTTTTTCTGAGCCTCAGTTTCTTCATCTGTAAAATTGGGAGGATAGACTACATGAATCTAAATCCTGTCAGGTTCAAAAATCTATTGATTACATGACCACAAATTTAAGACTGTCCTTGAGATTGTTTTACACTTTGTCTTTGTATTCTCACTACCTCCCCCAGTGCCTGCCTGATACCCAAAAAGTGCTTAATAGATGTTTGTTGCTTACTCGCCTTATTCATTGATGAGCCACACTATCAGAGTTAGAATGGCCCTGGTTTGGACCACTTGTTTCCCGCTGAATTAGCGTTGGGGTACTCAGAACTTCCACTGTCCAAGGTCTGACTGTTTTTAAGAAGGGTACAATGGAGTTCCATTTATGGGATCATCCCATCATGGGGAGGCTGTGGGAAGCCATCTCCGGAAGGATTTCTTAGCTGCCTCTCGTTCATTTTCTCCCATGTTCTTGCATCTAAGACATAGCCAAGCATTTCAGTCCATCCCAGGCAGGAACTTCATAGACTATATTTTCTGATCAGTTCTTGGAAATATAAAACATGTCGGGGAGATCGTGGGGCTCAGTCGAAGGAAGTTTGGTTTTTCTCCCACGTTCTGCCACTTCCCTCTGTTGCTTCCTCTCTTGCAGCTTCCTGCAAAACATGTAAAATTCAATATGTTAAATAACCAGGTGACAGGTAGCTTTGGGCGCTAGCCCAGAAATGACTTAACAATGTGACTGGTTAAGCCAGATGATCCCAATACCCTTTTCATCTTTAGTTTTCCATAAGACAAATAATAATGAGATAATGAGAAGGAATGAGGGACCAGAAGGCACTACAATTTCTGAGAATTTAAAATGTTCTAAAGATTAATCTACTTTCCACACCACCTAGGCTTTCTGGGAGTTTTATACTAATGGTGAAGCCCTTCTGGCTGGGAAGATAACCTTCATATTGCCAACTAATGTACTGCTTTTTTGTGCCTGGAGTCAAACAGATTGAGACAATAACTAAGAAAAATTGGAACTTCTCCATTCATCGCTGGCTGTTATCTCCTGACGCCACAAAAAAAATAAATAAATAAATAAAAATTAAGGCAGGTAGGAAAGAAGAGGATAGAGGTAGTTGGAGTGCGAACATTTTTAACTATTTTATTACCGGTTCTAAAGGAAGACTACTCTGCTTTCTTTTTTTTAATTTTACTGGATCTGGATATTTTAAAAATGTCTATTTCTCAATGTACTTATCCAGACTCACGCCGTTCCCTCAAGGAGAGGGAACAAGCATTTAGAAAGCACTTACTGTATACCAGCACTGTTCACTAATTAGTGATCAAGTCATGATCAGAACCCAAGACAATTAGTACTTTCTCATCTACTCACCACAATGCCTTCTCTATAATACTAAAAATATCTTTCTGGATTCTGAAAGGAAGGAATAGGATGAGTGAGCAGAAGATTGAGAAAATTTGCTTGTACTTGGTGTAATGGGAAGATACTGGAAGACTGGGAGGCATTAAATAGATTCTATACATTCTTCTTTATATTCTTGAGGCTTTTGTGTGGAATTGGGTCAAGGAAATGGGGAGAAAGACAGTTTTTGAGGTATTCTGCAGAGCTTCTAGAAAGCTAAACTTTCAAAATAAAAATGAGGAAGAAAGGGAGAGAAAAACAGAGAAGACAGAGACACATAGAGAGTTAATAGAAACTATCAGTCACGTGGGGCATAAATCAAAGTCTTAATTCAACAACTAACCCAACACCAATTGATACTTTTTAAACACTTGGACTTGAAAATCCTATGTATTCACATAAATATGCCCTCCAAATCACTTCCAAATAATAAAGATGTTTCTTTAAAATAATCCAAAAGTTAATTATTCCTGAAAAGAGAAGATTCATTTGTCTCTCAAGAAGAGCAGAAGAGATAAGAAATGTTTCTTGTTCCCCCGGAATTGAAGAGAGGCAAGACCCAGAGTAATGACTACCTTTTCAGTCTTTCCAAAAGGCTAAAGATCAAGAAGACTCCCAGCTCTCTAGTCAGTTTACATTTTTAAAGGTTTTATTTCCTTTTAATACACATTCTGATGGAGACCTAGGTCTCTTATCTCTGTGTTCATGAGAGTTAAGGGCAGCCTCTTAAATTCTCTCAAAGATCTACCCCTGGGGAAATCAGTCTTGAACCAAGGGTGTCCTACCCTATTCATAATAAACAGTAACTTCCTCAATTAGAGACCACTTTTTCCTGAGACCTGTTGTTCTTCATATAATCAAGAGAAGGGGGGATGATTTTGCTATACTCCCTGACCTCAATACACCTTCAAGAGAGCTAGAAGTTAAATTGGTATTAATTATTCATTTGACTTGTTGCCAGCTGGCTAACTTCCTAAAAATGAGAACTATTAAGAGGTAGATTGCAGGCGGAAGAAGTTCTTCATCAGCATTTCAAGGAAGGCTGGATCCCAGTTTGTCCAGGATGTCACAGAGAACATTCCTGCATGAGTCTGGGTGTACTCAATCACTTCTGAGGTCCCTCCAGGTTTAAAGTTGCTATGATTCTTTGTGAAAATGCTCTGAAAGTTGTAATGATAAGTATGACTGACTAACTTTGAAGAGTAAATGGGCTTTAGGTTCAAGTTAAAACCGGAAAGCTTGAAGCTGCTTTCAAGCCCTTATTTGGAGATATCAAACCATGTAAACTGGTGTTCTTTTACCAGGACTATTCTTTTATAACCCTCTTATGCAGAAGTCTCCAAAATGGGATCCATGGCATAATACCAAGAAAGTCTCTGTGGATTATAGAGTAATCAGTCAGAGGGTAAGAAGATAGCTCACATTCCCTCCCCACAAAATCTATAGGTTTGTCTCCAACACCACCAAACTACTTCCTTCACTTCTTGCACACTAAGGGCCTTGTCCACTGGCCTTCCATAGCTAGGCTGATTCCTGGCCCTCCTATCCCAATCTAGGCCCCTCAACACTTTTAAATTTGCACAGCTCCTCCCCTACTTCATCCTCATTCTCTTCTCCCCAATTACCACAGTGAGTTTTGCATTCCACGTGACCCTCCCGTCCCCCTACCGTGCCCATGTTTCATTTTTCAGCAAGAAATGTAGTAGCAGAAGGGGAACAGGAATGGATGGATTGTGATTACTATATGTTTCCCTATTTCCATAAAGACCGCTAAGTTCTCAGTCCCATTCTTATTTTTATTCAGTGAAGCTAAGCTCTTTAAATTCCCCAATCGTCCCTTACTCTCCAAAAGTGATGGGGTTTTTAATTCAGTCTTTGTCCTTACTGTCCTTTCTGGATCACAGATCCAGATATATACATACATACATGCATATATATAAACATATATACATATATATATATACATATAGACATATATATGTGTATATATATATATATATATATATATATGTAGGATAGTACAATCAAAACAACTTTGAGAACTACTGTTCTCAAGGGATTGTCCTAAGACCACACCTGATAGACTCTGGGGCTACAGGGGAAGAATGAGAGCTTGTTTTTTTATTTGTTTTATTTTTTTAAATATGAATAAGGCTTGTCCTACTTCTTTTTATCAGAGCTAATTGTTATGATGTTTTGAATCAACAAGAAGAATCCCCTGCATTTGGTTTGAATCTGCCATTCCCATTAATAAAATTGATATAGTACCAACCATTTCTCCCTTTTGAGGTATCTGAATTAATTAGATATCATTGGTAAAGTCCTATTAGCTCTTGCAATAAACTCAGTTAAGAAAATGTGGATTATAGAGTGTTATGGTTTTAACATAAAATGTACTAGAACTTATATATTCAAATAAATCGATCCATTGGGAGGCTATGTAACTATACTATTTGATCTGCCTTTACTCAAAACAGTTTTGGACTCCAACAGCTCTATGAGGAACATTAAACAAAATGAGTTTACTAGCCCAAGAATGTTAATCTCATTACTTTATGGTCATTTAAATCTCTTTTTTTTTTTAAAGAAAGAAATTATATTACCTGGTTAGCTAACCCATGTTATTAACCAGACTTGTCTTTGCATAATTTGGGGTTAAAGTGATATGTCTGAGTATCTTATGACAGTTGTCAAATCACATCTAAAGCCATTTCTTCTTTAGGCTAAGCAGTCCCAGTCCCAGTTTCTACAACTTGTCAGCATACATGCCATGGTTCCAAGGATGATCCCTAGCTAGTTCTCCTCTGGATACTCCCAGTTGTCAGTGCTGCTTTTAAAATGTGGCGACAGAATTAAAACACGTACTCCATATATGGTCCAACAAGAATCTACATTATTACAATTATGAAGTTTCTTGAAATTCATACCATCTTTTTATATCACCTAACCCCAGAGCATTGTCCTTCTGTCACATACCAGCTTCCAGGATGTTTTGTGCTCTTCTCCCTTGGTTACTTCTGCTTTGATTTGCAGTATTCTTCTCTATCTCAATCCCCTTTGGGCCTTCAGCAATCAAGTTGATTGTTGCCTCTGAAATTCTAGTCTCTCATATTCTTCCTTCTCAACTCTCATGGCTTCCATCCCATTTCCACTTTAGCCCCTCACAGATGGGGTCATTACCCCCAACCCAAACCTCCTAACTCCAAAGTCTTTCCTTCCCTGATACAGACACCTAGCCCCTTCCCTAAACTCTGCTTCTCACCTCCAGTCCTGTTTTTCCTTTATATTTTGTACTCTGGTTCCTCAATTCCCTCAGTATTCTCCCGAGTCCATCAGCCTTGTTGTGACTTACAAAGATTTTTACAAAATCATTTTGAAAAATGCACACCATTATGTAAATGAAATGTTACTGTTGCTCTTACTACTATTATCACTATTCCATAGTGGAAGATCCTATAGCAAAAAACTACAAGATGAATAAAGAAGGTGTCATCAGGGAATTGTTGGATAGAAAGAGAAGATGGACTTGCAAAGGGAGAGCAAGTGTGATCATTTAAGGGATGGGGTGTTCCTTTATTTTTTGTTTTTGTTCTTGTTTTTTGGGGGGACTTGTTTTTGCTGGGTTTTTTTGCAATGGGGAGAAAAAGCAAGGAAGGCCTTCAGCCTATGGGTGGCTCCCCTGTGTTAAACTTTAGGAAAGACATGAGACATGCTGGATGCAGAAACCTGTATTGGAAGGCAGGCCCCATTTAAGGAAATCCCTGATCCATCTGAGTATTAAATAAGGGCAGTGATTCTGAGGTCAATAAGGAAATGGAAAAGAAGCTGAGAAACGAGCCCTTCAGCATTGATGGGCATCTTCTTAGTGCCCTCCTGGTATAGGGAAGGAATTTCATTCATTCTGGGGAACAAAAGTGGCTGGGAGCTCATCGTATGGGAGGTCAGTGGATCAAAGATTTTTTTTTAGTTGAAAAGAGAATTGGACAAGAAATGACCCCCAGATGGCTTCTAGCTGGAACATTTTTTTATTAAAATATTTTCTGAAAAGAGGAAAAATCCTATGGATGCTGATGATGGGGCCAGCAAAAATCCCTTCCTGCTTCTAATTCTGTGGAAGATGATTTTACTAAGTGCAAGATCATTCTAACAGAATTGCAATTGTAACTAGATTTTCTGATCCAACAGAGAGAACACTGCTGCCCTCTTGTGCTGCTATATTATAATCAAATGATAAACTTCAAAACTTGGAAATGCAGCTTTGATTGTCAGAGTTCCCTAGAAATCATTTGAAATCAAATCTTATTGTATTTTTTGTATTAGATATTGGAATACTAAAGAAGCATAAGACATGGTTTTTGTCCTCTAGGGCCTTCAGATGCATTCAAGCCTGTACTCCTGCATGATATATGGCTACGTGGGCAAAGAGAATCTTCTGTTTTAAAACATTTCAAATTTGCTTAATCAATAGATTGATAAATGTCATAGTTACCGAAAATAATCTTCCAACCCAGAAGTACTCTAGGAGTGAACAGAGCTTGATTCTCCCAAATCAATGTCTGATCAGTTTTTCATTAGAGGCAAACACTATATCTTCATTAAAAAAGAATATGCTTCCTGCATAGCTCCAGGATAGGCAGGACACTCTAGACCTGAGACCCACCATGGGGGAGAATCATGATGCAGTGCATAGACATTGTCTTGGAGCCAAGTGTGCTTTCTATTCCTGCCATTCACTCACTGTGTGACGTTAGCTAAAAATGGTCTTGTCAAACCATTTGTAAAATGGAAATAATGATGTTATGTGAGTTTCTAGGAAAATCCTCTGTACTTCTTAGATTGCTACATAAAATGTAAGTTTTATTATTCTTGTCATTTGTATGTATATAAGATCAATCTATATGTAATGTGAATTTAAGACTTGAAAGGGAACTTTGGTGCAATCTAGTTTAGCCCCTCAGTTTCATGGACAAGGAAATGAAGAATACCAGGTTACCAAAAGAAGAGAGGGGCAAGGCAGCGTCTTCTGGTAACAAGTTTCCCCATGGGGCTGCACGACTACTCAAGATTTAGATGAGACATCTAAGTTACTAAGTTACTTATCCAAGGAAAGTAACTAATAAGTTACTAAGAAGACATCTAAGTTACTAAGAAGTAACTTATCCAGTGAAAGTAACTAATAAGTTACTAAGAAGTAACTTATCCAATTAAAGTAACTAATAAGTTACTAAGAAGTAATGCTAATAAGTTACTAAGAAGTAATGCTAATAAGTTACTAAGAAGTAACTTATCCAGTGAAAGTAACTAATAAGTTACTATAACTTATCCAATTAAAGTAACTAATAAGTTACTAAGAAGTAACTTATCCAATTAAAGTAACTAATAAGTTACTAAGAAGTAATGCTAATAAATTACTAAGAAGTAACTTATCCAATGAAAGTAATGTTACTAAGTTACTAAGAAATTACTAAGAAGTAACTTATCTAGTGATTTCCTGAGCCATGACTTAAACCTTGTTGACAATCTAATAGCTTAACTGAGTTGGCTCCCTGTTAGAGACAGAATTCATAATTTCAGAATAAGCAAATTAAGTAAAAAAAAAATGTTCAAATTCAGGAATAAGATATCTGTTGTTTTTCAGTGAGCAGGAATAAAATACAGGTAGATGAAGGGCCTTATACAGGAAGTAGCCTGTGTCACTAAATTGAAGAGTACATGAAGAAGAATAAGGGAAGGTAGGAGGGGGTTGGTTAGGAAGGGCCTTGAATGTCAAATGGCATTTTGTATTTGATCTTGGAGACAACAGCAAGACGGGGAGTTTCTTGAGTGGAGGTGAGGGGGTGGAGGATGGGGAAGAAGCAGGATCATGGAGAGAGCTAACCGAGGAACTTTCACGTAGCTGACCTGGCCACATAACAGCAATATGGCTTCAGCCAGCAAATTGCTTGACCTCTCTGATCTTGAACTTCCTTTTCTTTAAAAATCGAATTACTTTTCAACTGTGAGATGATTCAGGCTGGTTCCGATGGTCTTGTGATGGAGAGCAACATCTGCAGCCAGAGAGAAACTCTGGGGATTGAGTGTGGATTACAACATAGTATTTTCACCTTTTTGTTATTTGCTTCTTTCTTGTTTTCTTTCTCATTTTTCCTTTTTGATTTAATTTTTCTTGTGCAGCAGGATAAATGTGGAAATAGGTATAAAATAATTAAATGTTCAACATATATTAGATTATTTGCTGTCTAGAGGGGAGAGGTGGGGGAAAGAGAAAAAAATTGGAACACAAGGCTTTGCAAGGGTGAGGGTTGAAAACTCTCTTTGCATATATTTTGAAAATTAAAAAAAACTATTATTTAAAAAGAAAAGAAAAAGTGAATTAAAAGTACTTAAATTCCCTATCTCACATGTTCCTCATGGAATATCCGATGAGATATGCATAAGGTACTTTGCAACTTTCGAGTAGTATTAAATATTAGATCATTTCATAGTTGTTTGCTTTCATATATGATCTATTACTTAATAGAAACACTGATGCAAAAATCAATTAGCTACAAAAAGGAAAATCAGATTGGGTCTGCAGAAATAAAGTTGGTTTGGGGTTTTTGTCATTGTTGCTGTTTTCGGTGCATTGTGTCCGTTCGGCCCTGCACTAATCAGATTCATAGTAGCATTTAATAGAATGTAATATGCTATATTATACTCTGTAGCTCATTATATAATATAATATGAATTGTGTAATATAGCATATGTGATACATGTATGTAATATAACGACATTGTAACGTGCATGTGAGAGCCTGCATAGGAGAGGACAGGAGCTCTAAAGAAGGATTTGAATCCCTCTCTGTTAATAACTAAGTGTGTGATTCAGGCAAATGACTTCTTATATTTACTCCTGTTTCCTTAGCAGAAAATGAGGGATCTGGACAAGATGAGCTTTGAGATTTCTTCTCATTTTAACTTTATTTAGTCACTAAAATAGGTAGCTATCTAAGGAGAAAGTCAGGTCCCCTTCTGGCATCTCTGGAGGGCTTCCACTGAGGGACAGGGACTAGACCTGAGATTTTATTAGCATGAAGCTCTCTGGAAAGCGGAGCTTCCTTCTAGCTCCAAAATTTTGTGATTCTGATTATCCAGTCTCACTTCACATCAGACTGATTCCAAGGATCTTTAGCCTGAGATGACTGGCTCCATCTCCACTCCCCATGTCCATCTCTAGCTTGTATTGTGTTTTACTTGTTTATATTCATGTTTTATTTTGCCAACTTGGGTATAAGTTACTGGGGGATGGGTAGTGTGACTTACCTCCCTTTGTATCTCTAGGAACTGATTATTTGTCCATTGTAAGCACAATAGCTTCCCTCTCCATAGTGCTGTAAGATTTGTGAAGTGCTTTACAGGCAAGAGCTAAATTACTCGTCCCTAATAGGGAGCAATGCAGTAGGTACTTTGGACCTTAATATCCTCATTTTATGGGTAAGGAAATCAATACTCAGGACAGTCCAATGATTTGCCCAATGCCAAGCAATTATAACAATAATTATTATTATTATTATTATTATTATTATTATTATTATTATATATTATTATTTTATTATGTGTCACCAGTGAAGTTTAAAAATAGATGTTTACTGACTCCAAGGCATCCAGTAATTCATCAGTTGATCAGCTTTTATCAAAGACTTGCTCATTCTGATCTCTGGCCACCAGACCCAGATGGCTCCAGATGGCTCCAGAGGAGACCATACACAGCCCCTTCTCCCTCACTCAAATCCAATTCTCTTGCGTGTCATAGCTTCACCTCCCTAAGGTAGGTGTCCTTCAAGAATGAAGGACAAATAGCAGTAAGGAGCTCCTTTGTGCCAAACACAAAGAAAGGTAGATAAAAGCCAGCCCATGTTCTCAAGGAGCTCAACTACCTTCTACTGGGGCAGGGGATGGGAGGGAGTGTGATGAGACAACACATAAACAACTGGAATAAAAATCAGATCATTTGAAAATACTCTCAGATGGAAGACACTAAGATCAGGGAAGATTGAGTGAGCTTACTAAGACATAGGGCTTCAGCTGAGACATAAAGGAAACCTGAGTAATAGGGGTGGGGAGGGAAAGGGGGCAGTGAATGAAAACATTCCAACTTGGGTGAAGGAGTGCCCTGTGTGAAGGATAACAAGGAAAACATTCAGTGTGAAGGAGAATAAAGCAGAGGAAGCCTGGAAAGGAAGGAAGCGATGAGCTTATGCAGGGCTTTGAAAGCCAAACAGAGAATTTTAGATTTTATCCTAGAAGTAATAGGGAGCCTCTGGAGTTATTGAGCAAGAGTGTGACAGGGTCGGAGCTGCATTTTAACAAGATCATTATGACAGCTGGCTGGAGGATGGTCTGGAGTGGAGAGAGACGGTAACGAGAGAGGAGATATTAGTTCTATCAGTTGGACAGTAGTCCAAGCATGAAGTGCTGAGTACTAAACAGAGGAGAGAAGGGTTAAAATATAAGAATTGAAGAGAGGGGGGATGGATGAGCTCGTAGAAACAAAGCCAGTAGAACCTGGGAGTCAAATAATAAGCTAAAGAGCCAAAGAGTAGCAAGAATCTGAATGGGAATATTATTGCAGTCATTTCTACAGCATTTTATCAGTGATAAAAAAAGCCAACATAAGATGAGCTGAGCAGTTTTCTTAGGAGAATAATAGGGTTAGAGACACATGAAGTTATGCAAAAGAAAATTTCTATTCATACATGAATATTTCCGTGAAGCTCCATTTAGTCTGTCAGGTTGCTCTTATAATGACAATGAGTCCCATTTATATGGTGCTTTATATATGGTCGGCAAAGTGCTTTTCTGTCAAGAGCCTTCTGAAGGGAAAACTGCTCATTGTTATCCCCATTTTACAGAGGAACAAATCAAGCCTCAGAGTTGAGTGATAATACTGGTAAGAGTAATAATAATAATTGCCATTTATATCATGGTTTAAAGTTTGCAAGATATTTTCCATACGTTATTTCATTTGCTTTTGCAACTCTAAAAGTATGTAACTCAGGCAATATTATGGTCATTTTACAGATGAGGGAACTGAGGCTCAAAGAGATCTGGATTTGGGCAGATTAAATAAACTGAGGCTCGGAGAGATTAATGACTGACGTCACAAATCTGAATCTCGGAGGCGAGTCTTGAACCTAGCCACTAAATGTTGTCATCTGAGTTAAAGAATTAAAGATTCTTTTGTTTATATGAACATCTTTATTGTTGTTATTCTAGTCCCTTTCCCTAAAGGGGAGCTCCCATTGTGGCTTAGACAGGACCTTGAGTTTTTAAGATGATGAGAGCAGGGAGATAAGTCCTGGCAGGGCTTGCCAAGCCAAGAAGCCTTCAGCGACCAGTCAGAGAAGCAAGGGACTGTCTGCTGGCCACACATACCAAAGTGTGGGCAGACTCTGAGCTAGAAACTTTGTAGTAGCAAAAAAGCAAGGAAATAAACAGCTGGGACCGACAACTCAAGGAATGGTTAAAATATATTAGTATATCAATCAAATAGGAAATTACTGCACCAAAGGAATAAATATTCAAGATAAAATAGAGAGGAGAGGAGGGCCGGAAAGACAGAGACAAAGACCACAGATGCAAAGAAGCACTGGAAGATTTGTGTGAACTGATGCAGAGTAAAGAAGGAAGAGAAAGAAAATTATACATAATGACTCCAATAACACAAATAAAGATACAACTTTGCAGAATCAAGTCAAAGGCAGTGGCCAATATTGGAGCCGATATCTGAGGTTAAAATAATTTCCTTTCTGTTAAGAAAAAACATTTAACTATAAAATCAAAATATTCTAGTGATAATGAGAGATAGTGAATTGTAGGTTTTCAAATAAAGGATGCTTGAATACCTAAGGATTTAATAGATAATTTCTATAATTATCTATTAGTATATGATCTCTGTTGTCTCAGTAACTCATATTCTGTAATTTTAGGATTGGGGCATTTTTTCTATTTTCAGTATGTTTTGACATTCATTATTTTATCCCTACAAAAAAAAAAAAAAAAGCAAGGAAAGTTACAAAGTTTACTTTGTGAATCTCCCATACTTGTGAACTCCAATGAATAAAGGTGTGAACACAAGCATTGTATCAATTAGTTCTACATAGTACCTTGTTTCAGGTTCTGGCCCAAAACATCAACTCTAACGAGTTAGCAGTTTGTAAAGATTCCAACAACTATTCATATTTTACACATGTCCCCCAGTATGTTCTCCTAAGCATGCTTACTTTACTTTGTAAAGTTTTGGTTTCCTATAATTTTTTTTATTTATTATATTAAATTACCTATTATCTATAATTCTCTTAAATTGTTGATTACCATGTACAATATTGAATTATGTCCATATATCACAACTTATTTAACCATTCCCCAGCTGATGGACAACCTTTATCTTTCAGTTCCTTTCTTATTTTTCCCTTTTTTCTAAGTCACCCATAAAGTTTTCTTAATTATAAAATGCCAGATAAATGAAAGCTATCATTACTATTATTTGTGTGCATTTTATGTTTTGAATAGGTTGCCTGTGAGGTGAACAAAATGGCTTTTATTAAATCTGAAGCAAATTCTGAATTCTAAGATAGGAGAAAAAAGAGAGAAAAATAAAAAAGAACTTAAAGATAAAGACTACCTATAATATTTTGATCCTCACAGCACTTCCATGAGATAGATATTATAAATAGTATTATCTCCTTTCTACAGCTATGAAAATTATGATTGAGAGTAGTTCTTCAAGGTATACATTGCTGATAAATGGCAGAGCTCAAATTCAAAACCAGGTCTTCCAAATCCAAATTCAGTGCTATTTTACCTACTCCTACACCATGTGACTTTTGAAATAGCATTTCTTTACATGAGGGAGGGAAGTGATCATATCAACTTAATAACCAAAAGTAGTTAGGAAGACTTGGTGATCCAATGGACTCCTGCCTTTCTTTACTAATCATCCTCACCTCTTGTCAACAGCATTTTCACTGGTCTACAAGCTTCCATCTCTGACCTTCCATAAACTCACCACCACTTAGCCAAGATTCAAGTTTCTGCTCTTATTTCTATTACAAACAGATGGCTTGTGTTGACATAGCCACTGAACCATATGTTTTCAATATGTAAAAGTCTATCAGTCAACAAACACTTGTTGAATACTTACTACCTGCCAGGTCTTGCTGGAGAAAAGCAAGGGGGGAAAACCAGCCCAAGCATTCAAGGAGCTCATATTCTAGTGAGGGGGATATATGCGGTATAAATGGGATGTTATTGTTGTTGTTTATCTTTCCTTCTCAAGAAGGACCATGACTTCAGGGAGATGATACCAGGAGATGTGAGTGAGTCAGATTTAAGTGAGGGGAGTTGTGTGCAGCTGCCAGCCTCCCTTTCTCCTCCAGAGCCTCCTAGACCAGTGGCCTGATATAGATCAGGATGAGTGGACATGATCCTGGGTGCAGTGGGAGACCTTAACCTTTTTAAGCTCAGGTCTTTAACAGGTCTCAGCTCCCAGTCAGTGATTAAGGCTAGGTAAGAACTGAGGCAAAGAATGGC
The DNA here is from genome assembly GCF_016432865.1 of Antechinus flavipes. Classification (NCBI taxonomy): domain Eukaryota; kingdom Metazoa; phylum Chordata; class Mammalia; order Dasyuromorphia; family Dasyuridae; genus Antechinus; species Antechinus flavipes. The sequence goes on along the minus strand of NC_067403.1, from coordinate 11,574,719 downwards.
CTCTTTTACCTAGTCAAAGGAAAAAAATCAATCTGAAAGTGGAATATCTTCAGGATTTCTGGTCAAAGTAGTAATAATTACTATTTACATTCACTCTGAACCAATCAGGGCCCAAGCAATGACCGACTGGAGCTTGACATGGGACTTGTTCAACAATCAGTAAGAACCAGAGACAGAAGGGGAAGGAGATTGGAGAGGGAAGAGGGGAGAGAAGGAACTAAGAAAGAAAAGATTTGAAATAAAGGTTTTCATTTGCCACTGCAGATGTTTCTGTCACTGCCATGGTATCAAGAATCAAAAAGCTATTTTGACCAGAAAACCCGAGTCAGTTATTGTAAACAGTCGTTTTATGATATTTATGAACTTTCTTCTTTTTAAAGTACCTGACATTGTCATTTTTGTAAGGGGATATACTGATATCCCATAACTTTTCTCTTTATTCAAACCACAGGATATCTGAATTTTTTTTTTCTTTTAAGCTTTTTAAGACGTGGCCTTATGATGGAAGAATTTTTAAGTAAACCAGGGTCAAAAATGACATATGGAAATGGTATATTACATACATTTTCATCCTATATGACTCAAAGATAGAGTATGGCTCACAGAGATAGGGATTAGATTTGCTTTCAATAGTATAACGCTCTTCTGAGTGATGAAACACCTTTTAACAGTGCAGGTCGGCACCTTCTCCGAAACTTGGAGTTGCCTAAAACATTGAAAGGTTAAGTGACTTGTGGTTGGGTAATACAACCACTATGTGTCAGAGGCAAGAGCTGAATACAGCTATCCTATCCCCCATACCATCCTGTCTCTGTGTGGTTCAGTGAAGTCTCTGTGAGCTGTTATCTTTCTTCCATATAAATGTTACACCTTTAATTTTTCTAGTACAGAAGATTCAGAGCATGGACATCTCCCCTTCCAAAGAAAAGCATAAAAATTCATTTTTATGGACAATTCACTCATACTGCTTCTCTGTAACTTTCTTTAGGAATGCCCCAGTGGTGTTGTTAATGAAGAAACCTTCAAAGAGATTTACTCTCAGTTCTTTCCACAGGGAGGTGAGTACAAATGGAGAGTTGTTAACATGCTCAGAAAATGAGCGTTCTAGCTGTAATTTGGATGTGATTTTGATCTTCCTCCTGTCCCTCTGGTTGTTAAAAATAATTGTGTATATTTAAATAATAAACAGCAGAAACAACTGAAAATAACACATGAGTAGTTAGTTCCACTCTTACTGGTTTTGTGTGTGTGTGTGTGTGTGTGTGTGTGTGTGTGTGTGTGAGAGAGAGAGAGAGAGAGAGAGAGAGAGAGAGAAGGAAATAAAGAAAAAGAGAGAACTTTTTTATTAGGTATCATGATGATTTTAATGATAATGGTAAGGAAATATAGCACATATATGACTGGGTTTAAAAATGATTCATTTTTTTCTTTGTCTTTAGATATAATCTGTATCATTAACATTTTCTCCATCACTTTCTTAGGTCTAGACATTAAGAAAGCCCTGATTTATAACATTTTCTGACTTCTGAGGTATAAATGTTCCCCCTAAAACATTTAACAATCAGCTTTCCGGAGCTGGTTTAAGATGGTTCTAATACACCCTTTCATAACTGTATGTGTAACATGAAATCACATGCCCTGAAATCTAGGAAGTAAAACAAGCAGTAAAATTGCAGTGCATCACAGTTAGCTTTCTGACAACTATTAGGCTAATATTTTCCAACACTACCATAAAAAGGAATGAGAAGGGAATGAGCATTTATTTGGGACCTGTTATGTACCATATACTAAGCACTTTTTCAAATATTATGTCATTTGATCTTCATAACAATCCTGGAAGCAGATGGTGCTATTCTCATTTTTTACAGCTGAAGAAACTGAGGCAGGCAGAGCTTAAATGGATTTTCCCAGGATGATGTAATTAGTAAGTATCTGAGGTCATATCTGAACTCAGGTCTCTTACCACTAGGCCCACTATTTGTGAATTATTATTGCTGTTATTATTATTATTATTATGCCACCTAGTGCCTTAGCATGTTAAAGCATGCTACTGGGCTCCAATAAAGCAGGCAGGATTTTGAAACAAATTTCAATTTAAATCCATATTTTATATCTGTGTGACCCCAGACAACCCAATTCAACTTCATGAGCCTCAGTTTCTTTAACTATAAAATCTACTCGCAAGGGAAAATACTTTGGAAATCTAAAGATCTAAAGAAATGTGAGCCCTAAGCATTATGAAAAATTGCATTTATATCAATTCATTTCTACATATAATTTTTACATTATTTTAGACTAAAAATTATCAAAAGAATCAATTACATACTCTCTACTGATGTATTCACATACATATCCCTGAAAATTATTACAGCCACAAACAAAAATGGAAACCCTTTTTTATTGCTTAGTGTAATGGATAAAATCATTACATGAAACAAATTCAATCCAGCGTCACATTAAAATTTCATCTTTTTTTTTTTTTAAGAAAAACAGTATTTCTACATTATAGTCTCCCTACTTAAAATATATTCCCTGGCAAAAGATTTCACATTTAAAAAATCCAAATAGATAAAAAGAAAATCACTTTCTTTACTTTAAAAAATTCGTTGATTGTCCATGTTACCCAAAATACATAAATTCACAAGTATTATTTATTACAGGTAGTTATAAATTTTTAGAAGAATCATGACTTGCCATTTAAAAAATTTATACTGCATGTCCAGATCTGCTCTAATGCTAATGAAGGAAAAAATGTTTTAAGAAAGGAAATTCAAGAGGCAATCATTTCCCCCGACTATAAAAGTCTTTCTTTGGGTAGGCTTTATGAATTGTTTGTAGGTTTTTGGTCCTGACAGAACCAAAGAAGGAAAAGTAAAAATGATAGGTTCCTATTATATATGTATATATGTGTATATACATGTATGTGTAGGTTATAGCATATAAATACAATGTGCACACAGCAAAATAGATCCCTATATTACATACATACATATATATATATACACACACACACACATAGTCATATAACATGTATTGTGTGATATATATTAAATGTGATTTATACTGCATGTCCAGAGCTGCCCTAATGCTAATGAAGCAAAAAATGTTTTAAGAAAGGAAATTCAGGAGGGAATCGTTTCCCCGACTACAAAAGCCCTTCTTTGGAGGGTTATAGGAATTAATATACACATATATTTTAATATTAATATATTTTAATAGCTTAGCACTAAGACTTTGGGAACACCTGGGATATACAGGTGGGCAGATCAGCTGATGGATCCAGAGAGGGAGGATATGGATATCCATATATACACACATATGCATATACAAATGTTATGTCAATTTCTTCAAATAAGATGATTTAAATATAAATCCTTCCATAGCTTCTACTGCCTCAAGATGGGAGGGCTCCCAGTGTTTATCTGAACTGTAACTTGTTTTTGAAGAACAGCGTGGTCCTGGGAACGATTGCTTCATCTCTCTGCAATTGCAAAATAAAGCAATGGTTCTAGCCCTCAGATCTTTTCCTGCTCTGGGTCTCTGAGCCTATGAAGTCCATCTGTGGCCATGTCCTTAGGTGTCTGGCCCGCCTCTTCCCGGACCTTTGCGTTCCATCCCCATCTCTCCCATCCATGCATTCTCCCAGACTCCCTCGGCCCCTCTTCACCTCTTGCTTTTAAAGCTCTGTTATTCTTCTCAAACTCGAGTCACCGTCTCCTCCTTGAAGAACTCCCTCATTCTCTGGTAGTGTCTCTTTCCCCACATATTCCTAAAGGCTTTGGCCGACCTCCTCCATGACTCATTACTTCTAGCCTTGCTTATCTGGGCACGTGGTTCCTTCTCCCCCCACCCCCACCCCCCGCCAGTAAACTTCTTCAGGACAAGGACCGTTTTAAAATACCTAGCATGGCCCTTACATATAGACCAGGGATGGAGGGATGAAATTTCATAGTGATATTTGCAGCTATTATTATTCAGCATTCTGCTGGATGCTCTAAATTGCAATCAATTCTTACTCTTCTTGCTTTCCAGACTAACAGGCTTATGGCAGCTACAGACAAGAGTCTCATGTGTCCAGGCTATGTCTATGATCAATTGTGTAGGAAACATCACTATCCAGATCTGTATATACATATCAGTGTTTCTTCAAGGGACAGTGAATTGTTATCAACATCTAGGAGGAGTGGGAAGAGACTCTATCTTGGAAATATATTGTTATGTGATCTTGGCCAAGTCACTTCCTCTCTGAGTTTCAGATTCTTTGTCTATAAAATGAGGGATAAGCTCCAGTCTCTTCTATAGAACCCATCCTAAGACTCTTAAGAAACTCACTGAAACCATCCAGTGAAGGGACTTCAGCACCTTGGATAGAGAATTTTGACATTATTGTTGGGTAGGAGAAGAAATAGTTGAGCCATATTGCTGGTATGGGAGAAAAGGAGATCTGTTGTCTTCTTTCTGGTACCATTAAACTTCCCTCCACTGTGCCAGGACTGAGCACTCTCTTATTCCGAAAGCTGGTGTCGGTATCCATTATCATGCAGGAGGTTTGGCCAACTTTTTTGCTTTTTTTGCAGCAGATCAAATATATGCTGAGTTCAACACAGTGTCTAAGCTACAGTGTCTTGCTAAATTAAGTCTCTTGGGAAGACACATTAAAAGTAGCTTCCCAAAGAGTCTAATTAGGAGTTACATTAGGAGACATATCACTTAATATATTATTATCTAAAAATGCTTTATGATACATTAGACAGCTCTCAGAGAGTTATTTTACACATGTTCTATCTGTAATTCAAATTTAAAATGTCAGTGTGAATGTGTTATAGTTTGATAGGTTGCCTGGGTCCCTGAAGAAATTGTGTAATATTAATAAGTGAAACTTTGTCTTCATTGATGGTGTTGCTTGAGCGTGTGACAGTTTACTCAAATAGACACTGATCACTTGGGCACTGAAGCTAGATTTCATTAAATGATGAACTTCTTTATGAAGGGTGAAAGCTATGTTATATTAATATAATTATTGCTTTAAAATTCAAATTAAGTAAAATTAATGTCTTTGGAAAGATTTTTCTTGAAGCGGTGGCAAGTTAGAGCAAGTTTAGTGTGGAAAAAGTTTTTTTCTATATGACAAACATAATTGGGGAATATAAAAGTGAGTTTCAGACTGGTGTTTTCTAAATTATATTTGTCATGTAAGATGGGGAGTGACTGCTCGATGTTATCAGCTACCTCCTTGGTATTAGAAGAAAAAGATTTTCCTCAAACATAATTTTCTAGAGGAGAATTGGGGAATCCATCTAATTTGATCAGTATAATTATCTTTCTATAACTTAAAAAAAATATTGAAATTATTGCATTACAAGTATGGGGGACACTTACTCTTTGCAAAGGCATGGAGATGGGAGACTGCAGTCTCATAGGAAGAAGGCCAATTTGGGCAGGCTTTACTACAGAACCAGTGTACAAGACTGGAATAGTGGCAGGAGTCAGGTTAAGAAGAGATTTAAAGGTAAAACTGAAGGTTTTTTTTTGATTTTGGAAGTAATAGGGAGCCAGTGGAGTTCACTGAGGAGAGGAGTAATAAGGACAGTCCGGTGTTTAAGAAATATGTTGCTGAAAGCTGGAGAATAGATTATAAAGAGGAAAACGTGAAGGCTGGGAGAGCAGTAGGACTTGCATTAGGGGCTGTGAGTAGAGAAGCAAATGGATCCAAGAGGTGTTATGGATGTAAAATGAACACAATGAAAAAAGTGATGAGTGAGTGAGTGAGTGTGAGAAAGAATGAAGAGTCGAGATAATTATACAGTTCTGCAAACCTGGTGACTAGGAGGGTGGTGGCGCTCAAGCCAGGAAAAAAAGAAGGAAGATGAATTTCTAGGGATAGGTTGGACTTGAAATATCCCTGTAGGACATCTACTTTCAAATGTCCATTAAGTAGTCAATAAGGATGATCCTAGAGCATAGGAGAGAGAGACAAGATTGCTACATGAATGCACACACAGATATATATACACGCACATGTGTATGAATGTGTACATGTATACTTTTTCATGATCATGTGCACACATAAATATATCTTGACTTCAAATCATCTGCATGGAGATGATCACTGAATCGAAGGACAAGATCTCCAAGAGACAGAATGAGGGTAGAACACAGGGGAATATAGAATGATAGGGATCTAGGGTAGGAAACTGAGAAGTAGTCTGACAAATAGAAGAAGACCAAGAAAAAAGAATGCAGAGAGGTCGGATTTTCTAGGAAGAGCAGAGAGGCGGCAGAGTCAAAAGTTAGAGCAAGCTCAGGAAGGGTGAGGCTTCTGAAAAGGACGTGAGATTTCTTTTGGGTAGAGAGCAGATTCAGTTGAGTGATCAAGATAGAAATCAGATTACCAAGTGTTAGGAATAACTGAGGAGAAAAGACAGTTTTTCTCTAACAGTTTGGCTACAAAAAAGGTGAGATACAGATAGCTAGAGGGAGTAGGTAAAGATGTCAAGTGAAGCGTTTTAAAGGTGGGGGGGGAGGGGGAAGGAGAGATCTGTCTATTTATAAGCTTCTGGGGAATAGGAGATCTCTTTGGAGAGAAAAATGGCATGATTATAGGGTTACCACTGGAGCAGTTTAGAATAGTTGGGATCTAGGGTTTTTAGGAGAAAGTCCAATTATCAGAAACCAGAAGGAAGACAAAATGAACAATGATATCAAGGGGTTTTGAGATGAAAGATGGAAAAATTGGGGATAGAGGCTCTGTTTTTTTTTCCAATAAAATGTGAGATGAGAAATTAGTAGGAGGATTAGTATGGGAGGCTTAAGTGAAGACAATTCTGAAATATTGGCTGTGGGAATTATGGCAGAATCGGGGAAAAGGTGCCAATCTACATGGATGAGGAGAGTTTACTAAGGAAGAGTTCCCTATAGCAAAGAAATCATTAGTTAGAGCCAAATTCAATTTTTTTTTCTAAAATGAATTCATGAAGATTTTTCTTTACACATGATGAAAATTAAAAGAGATCTCAGTTAAATTCAATTAATCAGAATATACCACTTTCTAGTCTATTATTTACTGAAATGCTATTGTGATGCAGTACAAGGGAAGAGAAAAATTTTGACAGAGATCAACTCTATGTTTTATAAGTTAAAAAAAATTGCAAATTATTTAGAAAAATCTGCCTAATCAAGAATATTTTTGGTTTTCTTTTTGAATTTCAGATTCAACAACATATGCACATTTTCTGTTCAATGCATTTGATACTGATCACAATGGATCTGTGAGCTTTGAGGTAAGTCTCATGTTTGACAAATGAGTAGAGGTTCTGACAACTGTTGCTTTAAAATTCCTAAAAATTATTAACAATTTAAGAATTGCATCATATTTGAGCATGAAAAGTAAAAACAAGGAAAATGACATACAGGGATCTTTTTTCAGCACTGAAATTCAAGATACTTTTAAATTATGTATCGCTCCACAGCAATGAAAATTATAATCTACCGTTAGTTAGCCAAACACTTCAAATCTCTCTGGCATGGAAAAAAAGGTTAAGTCCCCTAATTTTATTAGTCATAGCCATTTGAGGGGAACCCCTTATCAGAACAGTAAAGCCTCAGTTAATGAATCCCCTAGGACTAAAGCTCTCTGATAACAAAGTTAGCCCTAATGTGTAAAAGACATCTTAATTTGTGGAGGCCAGGAGGTCTAGAAACAGTAGGATGATGTAGGTGGCAGATGAAACAAGTTCCAGCTCTGGAAGTGATGGTAGCTGAGAAAATGGCAGCAAGGGGAACACTGACAGCTAAAATTAAGGGATGCTGAAGTTAAGGGCATTGAGAAATGGAGATAGGGCAGGAGGAAGAGAAAATGTCAGCAATGTCATTGCACGAATGGGCCAACAAATTCATTCTATTACTTCCTGTATTTCTGTTTTGCTGCAATTATAGGCGGAGTGAATACAGGCCACACTCCTAAGATGAGATCTTTTTGAAATGCAGAAAAGACACTTATTCGTGTTTTGCTGTATACAAAGCAAGATGATGGGCTCAGGGGAAAATATATTTAATTCAGAGTAAACATTGTCTCAGTAAGGGATGATTCAAACATGGGATGTTATAACTACAATATAGAACATTGCATGAGAGAACACAAAGCAAGAACTCATCTGGAGAGCAGGGGAAGCTTCCTGGATGGGGTGCTATTTGAGTTAGTCTTTAAAGGATGGAAATATGGTCACGAAGAGAAGCGTTAGGTACAACTGATGACTGAAAACAACAACAGAGACTCATCAAAAGAAGAAGGGGAGGAAAGGCATAGGGACAGAAAACAGTGTGAAAGGGGAAAAAAGAATTGTAGGTGTATTTATGGGGCTCTAGTTATCATGGGGATGCTTTTAAGGTTCATCTCGCTTCCCCCCAAGCTGGATTGTAAATTCCTTTATGTCAGAGACAGTCTCCCATAAAAATAATCATTTCCCTGGAGCTGATCACATTGCCCCTGCCTTCAGCAAAGCATGAATTAATGTCTTGTTTTGCATCCAAAAGGTCTCATTTTAATGGTGGGGCTGCATCAAAAATTCACGTGCCCTTCTTTTTGCTGCTTACTAGCTTGGATCAGAAGGACAACTTTATTCTCTAATTCTTCCCACTTCCACTCATTCCCTTCTTTCATCCCCTGCCCTTTTCCTGGGGCAGAAAAGACTCAGTGATAGCTCACAAGCTGGGATGCCTCCCCTCCACCCCAGAGCGATTCAATCAACTAACTTTTATTAGGTGTCAGCCACCTGCAGGATTGGAAATTAGGGTTGTGGATGTCAAGAGAGAAGACCTGCTGTCAAGGGAGCTTGCAGTCTAAGGAACTTCTAACGGACTGAAAGGCCTGCTGAATCAGAGCAATGAAAAGCCCTCAGTGAATCTTCCCTCGTTCCCTCTCTATCTGAGTTTGGTGGCGATGATAAAGATCTTCCCCTCCCTGTCATGTCCCCTTCAGGGGGTGATTCTCTACTGAAAGGAGGAGACAAAAGACCAAAGAACAAGAAATAATAATTTCATATTTTAGGTTGTGATGACCCCAGGTAGCCAGAACGGTAGGGTTCAAGATTATATATAATGTGAGTTCCCTTCTCCAGCCCAGAACAGACACGCTGATCAAGGTTAAAGCCATACCTGCAGACGTTGGAAGCAAACTCATTTGTAATCAGGAATCAGGCTCCCAAAATACCATCCGGCGTGGAGTGGGTGGTACTAGGGGGTGGGAGGGAGCAAAGCAGCTCAGCAGGAAAATGAGAAACTTTTATTAAATCTGTAGGAAGGAGCATAAGTAGGACAGAGACGCAGACAAGAGTAGAGAAAGTAGACCAGAAAGACAATGTCCTGCTCATGTTTCAGAGCCATAGAGTACGTACAGACACTTGGAAGTAAGAGGAAAAAATGCTCCATCCCAGCTGCGGAGCATCCACCAATATTTCATGTTCACCGCCTCTGGGGGATGAAGCTTTTGGCCGAGATGTCCATTGTTCACCATCAGCCCACTCTTCGGTCCAGTGCCTCTCTGGCCACTTCTCTGCCATCACTCATGTAGCCTTTGCTTTGCAAAATATAAAACATTTATCACTCTTCTCTCCTGCTCCAGAAACTAAAAAGGGATGACATCATCTCTCAAGATTCTGTGATGTCATTCACATTTACCCTGTGAGATTTTCAATACCAATTTTGCTCGTGCGATGTCCCATGGATCTTCCCAAATGGGACTGAGTACGGGCCATGTCAAGATGTTAGAGAAGCCAGATGTGGGAGGACAAATTTGGCTTGTTGACAATGAAATACACTCATAGAAGATTCTCTTCAATTTCTGCAATACATACATACATAAATTCTCTATTTTCTAGCAAAAGAAAAAATAGGAGCTGAAATCATCTGATAAAGAATTTTGTTTTTAATTTCTATCCTTAACATAATTTGTGGTGAACTAGTAAGGTAAGAGGAGTAGTTGTCTTTTCTGGAAGTAATAAAGCTACTCTCCCTCACACACACACACACATACACACACACACACACACACACACACACACACACACACACACACACACATACACACACACACACACCCCACCCACATCTCTCCAGGCAAATGATTTTCTACTTTAAAAAAAAGGAGCAGAAGACCAGTCTGAATGCGTAACCTGAGAAAGGAACAGAAGGAAAGTTTTTCCTTGCTTTGTGCTCTGGAAAGCATATTAGGATGCCCCACAAAGGGCAAAGGAAGTGATTCATGCTCATTACTGTCTCAAAAAAAAAAAAAAAAAGGACAAATAAAACCCACCTCTGTAGGGGGGAAAAAACCCTCCTTTTTTTCTTTTTATTTAAGATGCTATGGGTTAAGAATATAGGAATCAACCTAGAGCTCAGTAAAGTTGCTGCCAAAAGCTTTTCAGCAGTTTTGTGCATCTGGGAGCAAATGAACCAGTCCCTTCACAGATAAAACTAAGAAGGTACAAATGCAAGTACTCTTGAAAGCAAATTGAGTTTTTGGCAAGTGCTTGCAACTTCCTGCTTGACGGATTTCAATTACCATGTGGAAAAGCTAGGAGCAAAAATGAGATAGGCTATATTGAGTTCCATTTTACATCAGCACAAAATAAGGTGGAAATTCATTTTTAAGTAACTGTTTATTGAAATGAAGATTGCATCATGCAGAAAAGACTGTGTAACCCCAGATGTCATTAAAACAGGGGGAAAAACTATGTAGTGTTAGAGGTCCCCATCTGTCTCCTACCAGAGCTAGCCAGCACACAGAAAAAGAAGGTGCTGCAAGAGGAAGAAATAATGAACTCAGTTCTTTTGTGTTAACCAATGGGACTCAGCCTTGCAATCCTGGGCTCTATTAGATGAGCTTTTCTAGTCTTCCCCAAATCGTGCTGCCTTATAGACACACAAACACTTGCCTTATGAGAATGAGAACTACTTAAGGACAAGAAATGTCTTGTCTTGGTATCGTACTTGTATTCTCAAGGTTAAGCACAGTCTTTGGCACATAAGCAAGAATTTAGCGATGGTTACAAATGAACAAGAAAGATGAAAATACCATGTTTTGACTCACGTTGAGTCTCCATAGTTCTCTCTATCTCTGGATATGAATGGCATTTTCTATCCCAAGTATATTGGAATAAAACAATAAGATTTTAGAAAAAAATTAAGGCGCATTATATCTTAGTCTTGGAGTAATTGTTTTTCCTTTTTTTGGGTAAATATGAATTAGATGGATTAGAAAAGGGAAGGATAGTATAGTAGTTCAAATGTAAAGTGATGTAGATTTGAGATAAGAAGGGTAGGGTGAGAAGAAAAATTCAAAGATGACTCTCAAGTTATATTGTCATGGAAGGGAGAAAGGAGGAAGAAAAGAATATCCAGGAAGAGGGAGTGATCAACAGTATCAAAAGCCAGAGAAATGTCAAATAAAATAAGGGTTAAGGAAGGGATATGCTATTTAGTACTTAGGAGCTTGCTAGTAACCAATAAAAGAGAATTATTGGGGCGGGGGGGGTATCCATACTACAAAATATTGAAAGGGTAAGTATGATATTGTTTAGTAGTTTTTCAGTCGTGTATGACTCTTCATGACCCCATTTGGGATTTTCTTGGCAAGATAGTGGAGTAGTTTGATATTTCCTTCTCCAATTCATTTTTCAAATAAGGAAACTGAGGCAACTTGCCTTTAGTCAAACCGATAGTAAATGTCTGAGGCTGGATTTGAACTCTGGAAGATGAATCTTCCTGATTCCAGGTCCAGCTTTCCATCCACCACACTACCTACTTGCCCCTATAAATAGAGTGTTTCTTTGATGTGAGTCACTAGTCATTAAATACCAGTATTCATTGGCCATTTTTCACTCTCTGTTGCTAAGGACAAGAAAAAATCAGCTTTTTGTCAGTGTCCTGGGTTGAGATTAGCATAGATCAGTGGGTTTAAGCTTAGTTTTAGAGTTATGTTATATGCAGAGCTGTCTATGACTTGCACAGCCTCCTGGGACTATAACCATAACTTTTTAAAAAAGACATATCATTATGGATTGTGGTTTTGGATTGGTTTTGTTTTATTTTTTTGGTCCAAACCTGAATTATACCTATAAAAGGAGAATTAACAGCTTATTAAAGAAAGGGACAAAAAATGAAGAAAATAACACCTTGAAAAATATAATTGGTCTAATGGAAAAGGTTAAAAAAAGTTCACTGAAGAAAATAATTCCTTACAAATTAGAATTGGGTAAATGGAAGCTAATGACTCCAGGACACATTAAAAATAATAAAAACAAAGTAAAAACAATGAAGAAAATGTGAAATATTTCATTTAAAAAATGTCCACATGATATTTCAAGAAATAGCTTTATCACACCAAATGCTAGTCAAATAAAAGACCATCACAAGTAGAAAATAATGAGTAAACCCTAGCCAAGCAAAATTGCAAGTGTAAATTGGAGAGATTAAACAGCATAAAATATATCAAAGAAAACACAAGAGTGAATAGGCTCTTCATCAAGGAGTGAAATAAGATCTCATTTCAATCAAGGAGAGAGGAAATATATAAAAGGCAGCGGAGGTTCATTCTTAGTTGTCTCTAAAATGACAAGCAAAGTCAAATGAATGATGGAGTTGTTTTGTCCGTACATGTTCTATATTCCAAAGCTTCTCTCTCTATGTGTCGCTCTGTCTCTCCATATATATGTTCTCTCTCTCTCTTTTTGTTCTCTTTTATTTTTTCCTCGGTAGCATTCTACCCTTCCAAATACAATCAGAGAGTCTCCGATAGTCATCCCTCCAAGACCATATGCTCCAAATTTCCCTCCTCCCTCCTCAACTGAGATAGCAAGAAATCTGATATAGGTTGAATATGTGCAATTCTTCCATCATGTTATCCAAAAAAAATCAGACCAAAAGGGGAAAAAATGAGAGAAAAACTAAGCAAACAAATAAAAGGTAGAAATACTACACCTCGGTCCACACCCTGTCTCCACCCTTCTCTCTCGAGGTGGATGCATCCTTCATCCTAAGTCTATTGGAATTCTCTTGAATCACTGCATTGCTAAGAACCAAATCGGACACAGTTGGGATCACATAATCTTGCTGTTATTATGTACAATGATCTCCTGATTCTGCTCACTTCATTTAGCAGCAGTTCATGTAAGTCTTTCCAGGCCTTTTGAAATTAGACTGGTCATCCCAACCAGTGGGCATCCACTCAGTTTCCAGTTTCTTGCCACCACAAAAAGGGCTGCCACAGACATGTTGGCATATGTGAGTCCTTTTCCCCTTTAAGATCTCTGTGGGAGACAGACCCATTGCTGGGGATGCACGGTTTGATGGCCCTTTGAGCAAAGTTCCAAATTCCTCTCCAGATCCAACAATGCATTCGTGTTCCATTTTCCCCATATCCCCTCCAGTATTTATTACTATCTTTTCCTGTCACCTTAGTCGATCTGAAAAGTATGAAGTAGTACCTCAGAGTTGTCTTAATTTACATTTCTCTAACCAATGATGATTTAGAGCATTTTTTCCTAAGACTAGACATGGCAAAGCTTTTCTTTCTACCCCCACTTTAGAGTTCCTTTCTCCAGGTGATTCTCCCAAAGAGTACCTGGAACCAAGTTAGTAAGTCCCATATGGCAGACCTATATTTCTCACTCAACATTTTTTCCAGAAAGTTAAGAGTCACCTCCTGAGTAAGTGACACAGCACAGTCACTCCCTTCCCTAGCTGAATGTGAGTCAGGTTATTTACACAAGCAGTTGTAATTTTCCTTTTAAATTATAACTATTATGGCTAAATGTTTAATTTATTGTTTATTTTTCCATATATATTCCATTCAAATCTGTCTTTGCATTTCAGGAATCATGAATACCAATTATAGTAATTATTGCTGACCAGTTTTTCATTATTTCTTGTATTTTTAAAAAATCAATGATTTGTTTCAGATTATTTAGATTTTTGGTTCTCAATATTCTTTACTCTGTGCTAGAGAACAACAAGCTATTTTCCCTGGGCCTCTAGGTGGGGTTCCTTAAGATGAGGCATTGATCACTCCACTCTCACATTCTTCTCAGAAAAAGGGATTTTAATCAATGAGAGCACTATGTTTTTTGAAGTGGCAACTTCTACCCACACCAATCCATACCTTAAGCCACTGGGATAGCCAATACTAAGAAGATGGCATGTTGTGAATTGTTTACAAAATGAATTTTTCAAAGAAAAAAGAATGTAAGGAAACTGAAAAAAATATTTTTACCCATAGGTATATGCTTGAAGAATAGTGTTTTTGGTCCCAAATGAAATAATTCACTATCTATTTATAGTTTTTGCAATGTTTTATTCAATTTGAAGCCATCTTTTTGAACTAAATCAAAATTATTCTTTATTAAATGTTTACTTTGTTCCAGGAATTATATCTTAATTGTACTGGGGATAAAGATATAATAAATGAAACAATCCCTACTCACAAGGAGTTTACATTCTAATGAAAGACAGTGTATAAATAAATCAAATGAACTATCTATGCTAAAAATATAAAATGATGAATTTAGTAAGGTTACAAATTTTGCGACTAGAATTTTAATGTAGTATAATGTGTAAATACTTCAAATTATAGCAATCTCATTGCCATTCTCACCACAATTCTCATTATTTTAGTTTATTGCTTTAGATTTTAAGAGATCCCATCAATGTTGATACTTACACCTTCCAGGAGTGCAGCTCCTCATCCATTACACTTTGCTGTCTTATGTAATTATTGACCATGTCCTCTTGAATGCACTTAGAGCTTTTCTGGGAAAAGACACTGGAGATTCATAGAAAAGATGGCACTGGGTTTTCTTATATAATTTTCTTTTCCACCAATTATGCTACACATTTATATTTAATCATCTATTGAAAGTCAGAGGAATCGAAAGATGCTAAATGTACTAACAAATGCCTGAGGAATGAGAATCCAAGAAACGTCATCCATTTTATCAAGTGAATCTTCGTTGTTAAGTGAAATGTCTAGGAGTTTACTGCCCTAGTTTTCAGCATTTGACAGCTAACTATCGAGTTTTATGTCATATTTACTTTTCCTTTACACAGATAACACAGAGATCTGCCATCCAGTGCCCATCTCTCTTTTAGGATAATACCCATCTATTGGATATTTTAAACTGGACGTCTCAAAAACGTTTCAAACTCAGCATATCTAAAACTGAAATCATTCTCATCTCCTCTTGAGCACATTCCACTTTTTGTTTAAGCCACTCCCATTCTTCTGGTCTTGAATTCAGGCAATGATCTCAAAGATAACCTTGATTCCTCACATATAGTCAGTTGCCAAATAATGCTTTTTCCCTTCTTCATCCTTTTTTTTCCTCATTGACCCTATTTCCTCATATAACCACTGTTCAGTTGTCAAATACTGGGTTTTTTTTTTTTCCTTCTTCCCCTGTCTTTTTCCTCATTGACCCTATCTATTTCCTCATACAATCACTGTTCAGTTGCCAAATACTGCTTTTTCCCTTCTTCGCAATCTTTTTTTTCCCTCATTGACCCCATCTATCTCCTCACATAACCACTATTTTAGTTCAGCAACTTAATAGTTCTTCCTTAGTTGACTGCAATGGTCCAACTTGGTTTCTCTGCTTTTGCCCCACTTTAGTCATTCTTCTCCATAGCTGTCAAAGTAATATCCCCTAAGCACGCATCTGACCAGGTCATTTCCCCTCCTCGGCCAACACCGGTGACCCCTGACTAAGAGGAAGTGTAAACTCTTCTGTTGAGCCTTTAAACCCCCTTACAATCTTGCCCCGACCTAAGGCACCACTTCCATAGTCTGCTTCCCCCCTCCCATGCACTATGATCCAGTGCCCTTCACTTGCTCCTTATCCTGGACGCCATCTCCGAACTTTTACACTGGTCAGTTCCCCTCCTCATTTTTACTTCAGAAAGTACCCCTTTCTAACTGAAACCTTCTCTGAATCACCTCACAAGTAGTCCCCTCCCTCCTTAACTCTATTTCATTTAACTAATGCATCTTTATTATCCATATATTTATGCTATATATAGTTGAATATGGATTTTTGCTTTTAGAATGTAATGGGTGTTGTTGTTGTGCTTTTTTGAGAGTAGGAATTGTTTCATTCTTTATGTTCATATCCCCAAAACCTAGCACCATGCCTGGCACATAGTTATTAATGTCTTTGGGTAAAATGTTTGATGACTCATTGATTTGTCTGGATTTCATTGCACCCTATTAAGTTGCAATTTTCTTTTTTTTAGGACTTTGTGATGGGTCTTTCCATTTTGCTTCGAGGGACAGTGCAAGAAAAACTCAACTGGGCATTTAATTTGTATGACATCAATAAAGATGGATATATCACTAAAGAGGTAATAATTATCTTCTAGGAAGAGCTGTTTTCATATTTTCTTCTTCGAACCAATTTCATTTTCAACACTGAGGAGTTTTAAATTAAATTACACAATTACAGTCATAGACTTTATAACTGATCTGAGCAACCAAAAATATTGCAATGAATTAGTTTTATTTAGGGAAAAATATTCTGAAAAAAAATTGGTGTTTGGGCTTAAGATATTTTTATAAATCCACAAAAAAGCTAAATTTTCTATTTAAAAGGGGGAGAAAGAAACATTTGACCATATGATTATTCAGTTTAAAAATATTTTTATATTTTACAAATATCAAATATTTTCAGTTATAAAATATTCTATACATACATAGCACATGGATAGCCTTGGATCTTTTTGAAGAAATTTTCTTTCTAATACTGACACATTTTGTTTTGATACAATTATTTCCCAGTAAAATTTCTCCTTAGAATCTTCCCTTAAAAAATGTGGTTGAACAAGGTAAGGGATATGATTGTGATGGAATAAATACTACTGTGCTATAAAAAATGATGGGTTCGGTGATCTTACAAAAACATGGAAACACAAGAAATAATGAAGAGTGAAATGAGCATAACCAAGACAATATTGAATACAGTAATAATATTGTTTTTAGAATGAATAAGTCATTTTGAGTATTACAAATATCCAAATTAATTATAAAGAACATTTGATGAAAGATGTTATCTGCATGCAGAGAAAAAATTGATAAATAGAAGTGTATATAATATAATTTTACTTATTATACATACATAGATATGTGTATCTAAATGGAATAGGAATGAGAGGGTGGGAATGAGAATAAAAAATTACATTTACACGATAACTTTATTATATTAGCAAGTTGTATAGAATAGATTTGCAGTTTTATGTGCATTTTTAAAACTTATACTATGTTGTGGAAATGCTTGTTTTATTTCATAAAGTAAAAATAAATATAAAAAAGTTAAGTAAAATCATTTAATTATGACTGATAAAAGATGCTTTCTGATGCTATTCTTTATCACTTCCTAACAAAAAAGCAAGTGTATTTTAGCTTTAGTTAACAGAATGTTATTCACTATATTTGACCTGAGGTTTTTTTTTCCTTTGTTATCATAATTTACATTATTGTAGTCATTGTGGATGCTGTTTATGTGATTCTGCTTTTTTTACTCTTCAACAAATACTGCCACTCTCTTGATTTTATACCTGAAAAGGAAGTCAATTTAGCAAGTCTTTATTGAATACCTACTTTGTGCCAGGTACTATGGTAGGTACTTGGGATTTAAAAACAAAAATGAAATAGTACCTTCACCTAAAGAGCTTAATTTTTCCTGAAAACAAAAACAAAAACAATGATTGCAAAGATAAAGATATAATAACTACAAAATACAGAATAATTTAAAAGAGAAAGAACACTAATTAAGAAGAGGCCACTGATCTATATTTTGAAGAAGCTTTGGATTCTACAAAGATGACAATTCAAAATAAAAGAATTCTCGTACTTGCTAAGTTTGAAAAGATGGCAAAATAGTAAAAGTGTGTAGGGGGATGGAATTAAATTTTGGAAATGCTAGGGGATAGCAGACATAGCAATGTATTATTGTAGAAGTTGTAAACTAGTTCCTCTCTGCTAGAAAGTAATTTGGAATCATACAAAAAGAATTTCTGAATCATTTATTTGTTTGATGCAGAAATCCAATTACTAGGATTTATGCCCTCAGAAGATTGACTACAAATTTAATCAAAAATAATCAATATATACAAAAATATTTACAGTAGCATTGTTTGTGACAATAGAAAATGGGAAACATAATATTTATGAAAGATTTTAAAACGAATAAATTGTGATTGAAATATTTGTGTGTATGACAATGTTAGTAGAATATTATCTTTCTGAAACAAATGACAAATATGAGGTGATATAGAGGGAAGAAAGAGAATCCAAAGAACAATAAATACAATGACTACAAAAATGTTAATATAGGCTTAAATGGTAACAAAGTTCAGAGATAAATTATAGGCAAATTCGAATTAACACAAATAAAATTTTCTCCAAAAGTAGAAAATGGCATATATATAATGAGTCACAATAATTTGAGTGCTTTTGCTTAACCATTTTTAGAGAATATCCTTTGCAGAAGATGAGTATTCTTTGGGTGTTTGTTGGAAAATGCCTGATGTTAAATAATGTGCAGTTTTGAGATATGAAAAAAAATGAAATAATGAAAAACAGGGAATGAGAGATCATGATGTGTTTCTGCCATCCACGTAGAGTCATGTCTTATTCAAGTTCCTTTTTGTTTTCAGGAAATGCTTGACATAATGAAAGCGATATATGACATGATGGGTAAATGTACGTATCCTGTTCTTAAAGAGGATGCTCCCCGACAACATGTGGAAACATTTTTCCAGGTAGGAAGAGGACAGTGGGTGAGCAGAGTTAGGAGTTCCTCCACTAACTGCTTCCCTATCGTTTTTATAGTTTAAAAATGTTAGGAAGACAACTAAAATAGTAAAGATCAGAAAAAATAGTAAAGAATGGATTCTCTTCAGAGGCAGTGAAAGGTTTCCTTTCATTGGACATCTTCAAAGCATTTTTATGACTGTAACACTCCTGTATTTTATTTCTGAACAGAAAATGGACAAAAATAAAGACGGGGTAGTTACCATAGATGAGTTCATTGAAAGCTGCCAAAAAGTAAGTACCACAAATAATGCATCACATCGCCTCAGGTAGCTTAGGGGCCGGGGGAGATGCTGCAGCAGAGCCCTTTGAAACGTCGGTTCTGTTCTCTCAAGGTCTGGCCTTGAAGCTGCCCCCTCGGCTGCCCCAGGGAAGCCACAATGTCGGCGGCCAGCTGGGCAGGACCTGGGCCCGACGCTCCAAACTGGCCGCAGACATTGACTGTCACCCTGGGCAAGTTCACTTACCCCAGGCTGTCTCAGTTTCCTCATCTGTAAACTGAGCTGGAGAAACAGCAAACCCCTGCAGTGTTTACCAAGAAAGCCCCAAGTGGGACCATGAAGGGTCCGAACAGTGTGGCCGACAAAGTCCATCTCCAGTCCTCCTGCCTCATACGCTGGCTACGTAATCCTGGACGGGTCACCTTTCGGTGTCCCCTCATTTTGGGAGGGGGAGGCACGAGGAGGTAATCAGGGTTATGTGACTTGCCCAGGGTCACACAAGTGTTTAGGGCCACCATTGAACTCGGTCTTCCTGCCTCCAAAGACCAGTGATCTGTTCCCTGCACCCCAACTTGCCCCCCGACTTTCTAAGACTAGAAATTATACATGCTACTCACCCATGTTGTGCTATCCCATATCTGGGTGGATAAGGCAGTTTCCACCAAATATAACTAATTCATTTTCACAGCATTTTGACACAAGCCCAAATTCATAATTCCCTGACTTTACACCAATAGCTGAGCATACAGAATCTCCTGACAGCAATTTTCATTGTCTATATTTGTTTTCCCAAAACTTTACAGGAGGGAACTTGGAAGTCAATATTAATAATTTATTTTTTTTTAAATGTGGCCTTAAAAAAAGCACGTGATCTCATGGAAACAAAATGTAACAGACTGTAGACAATCTACTTTCAGGATACAGTAGAGCAGCCTTGACAGGACTGATCATGTGGTACAAGCGTGTGGACATTTCTGCATCACAATCACGCCATATATTGGGATTCACCCCAACATGTGTTTACCTGTTCTCAACAGTGACAAAGAACTCGAGCTTCCGATTCCAAGTTCATTTGTGCTTCAATTGTGTCATGCAGGCAAACCAGCCCTTCACTGGTCACAAATGGCCAAGCAGGCACTGGAGTTAGAGTTCTCTGTAAAAGCAGAGCTTAGGTGACAGTATAAATAAAGTGTTCCCCGTCATTTTAGGTGCTTTCTAGCTGCATGATCATGACCACTCGCCTTCTTGGAGCCTCAGTTTCCTCCTCTGTATCATGAGGGATGTGGACTGCCATGTGCTCCACGGACCCTTGACGATCCCACTTCAATCATTGAATATCAGTTTTTTATGATGATTAAAATAGGATTTTATTTTAAATTCCATCTTCTCCAATAGTTCTTTCAGCTTATCAACACACACAGACACACACACACAAAAGCTAACCATGATCATGTCCGTTGGGAATCCAGCTGCTTCCAGAGATATTCCTGGAAAACAACTTAAAAATGACCAATTTGGAGCAATCCGCTGAGATCAGTTTCCTACAGCACTGAGCGGGTCATATAGCCAATAAATGTTAGACGTAGAACTTGGACCCACATCTTCCTGGTTCTTAGAGCTCTCTACACTGCTTGCTCTTCTCATTTCTAGAGAACACCGTTAGGATTAACAACTGCCCCAAAATTCTGCATCCACAGAAGATTTCTCCACTGCATCTTTAAGACCACTTGTTTCTAGAAGCAGGCCCATAGAACTGAGGGTCTACAAGACTTCAAAGAGTAATTAGTCCAGCACCATCACTGCTTTGCTCTTTTGTACTTATCCCTGACCTGGTTTGTTTGCCGAGTCTCCTCTCTTCTGCTAATGTTACTGTTATTATTTATATTCTTATATGTTGAATTTGGAAAGGTTTCCATTATCATCTAAAAATAACTATTCAAAGTTTTGAAAACACATCAGACCTAAAAATGCAGAAAGATGTTTCTATACATAGAAATTAGAAAATCTTAATATAAAAATACCTATTTTACATGTTTCTATAAATAGAATGCATGTGTACAATGTGTATTTTTATATTAAGCTATAAAGTTTACAAAAGCAGCATTTAATTATTTGTAATAGCTGATGATTGTTACAAGTGTTTAAGCATAGATGCATGTTCATCCGAATGGGTATTTTAGAGTGGGGAGTGGGAAATCAGGATAATAGCCTATCTTTTTTTGAAAAAATTCAAATTTAATCTATTTATTTTTGTCTCCTTACAGGATGAAAACATAATGCGCTCCATGCAGCTCTTTGAAAATGTGATTTAACATGTTGGTTAGATCTCAAATTTAATAGACAAATGTGAACTATTCTAAAACAATATTCAAGTTGGAATTACCACTTTTAGCATAGACTGCTCAGCTTTACACTGAAGCATATTATGCAAATAAGCTTTGTTTTTATTATAAAGCCATCCCCAAAATTATGTTTCCAAGATATCAATTTGCATCCTTTTCATTATGTCACTAAATTAATGGGATGTTCTAAAAATTTCCTACCACAAAGCTATTCAAAGAAATGGTACCTGACAAACACATAATTTTATCGGTACTCCAACCCTGGAATTATTGAGGCTTTCGCACATCAAAGTGATGTTATGATAGTGTTTTTTGCTACCCATTTGTATTAGAATCCAGCCCCACTATTGTTTTTTTCCCCCTAAAATATTGGCATCAGTGTTTAATTTATAGAAATTAGATTTCATTTCCATATTTGTATGCTGTAATCCCATTTATATACTTTGAGTAAACAAAAACAATTCTCGCTATTAAAAATGATGCAGTCCCTATTTTTGTGGGTTTTCCTCTTTTTGTTGAAGTCTCCTTTTGCTGAAGCCTTCATTTATCTGGCATTTTTCTACCATTAGAACTAAAACGATTACCTGGTGACGGCATACTTCTTTTGAGTATGGCTCATTAATAAGTACTTGTTGGTTTTCCGTATTAGAACCCAAATCCCACATAATATATGTAATTTGGGACATGCTCAAGGTGACGGCCCCAACTAGGCTTCACACTTCCTTTGAAATAAGGAAATCTAGTGGATTCCGGTATCACTACATAAATGCCCATATTGTCTACAATGAAGACAAGGATTTACCGTCCCCCAGTTTTAAATTATGGCTCACTAGTGCATGAGCATCTGGTACGCGTTAATAATTAACAGCAATCAGCCTAGGGTCAGGATCACCTCTGGCCTGACCTCCCCCCTTGCATTTCTGTCACACAGAGCTGCAAAGACAAAGAACACTTGATGAAACAATGGGGAAGGACATTAGCATAATTTCATTTTGAAGGAAAAACTATCATACTGTTAACTATGATAACGGAACAGTAGAGAATGCCTTATCACTTCAATTATTTAATTGGATTATGTAAAGGGATTAACAGCACACAAGCCCCAATTTTAAATATTAGTTTCCAGGATCTTAAGCCCATAATGTCAATTTTCCATAACAATACTAAAGATATAACCATTGTCATTTTTTTTTTCCTGAAAATATCACAAAGACAAAAACTTCTGAGATAGAAGGAATCTGCGACTTTGTTTCACAAAAATAAATCAGGGATCTATTCTGGTGTCAAGATAAGAAGCTGAAGGATGTTCTACTATCACCAGTGTAGGAAGAAGAGTAGTACAATACATGTACACCTGAACTTTGCCATTAGTGTGTGTGTGTAAGCTCGATGTATACATTTTGTATTTTAAAAAGGAAAAATAAACAAAAGTAGAATGTATATAAACTTAATGTTTATGTTTTAGGTCTTCTTTTCACCCTTAAACCACAATTTATTTATATTTTTAATTTTCAAAGACTCATCAAAGAAACCGTTTTGTCTTTTCAGGCCTCTGCACAAAGTGGGGACAGTGATGGAAGGGAAAGCTATGAATTGGGAGTCAAGAGCTGGGTTCGAGCCTTGGTTATGTTATTTAAGTTACAACCTCTGCGAGCCTGTTTCCCATCTATAAAGTGAGGATTGATGAGGAAAAAAGGTGATTTCACTGGCTGTGGCATTTTGTAAACTATGGTAACCTTCATCATCATTTTTGAGCTCCCTATAAAGATAGTGTTATAATGGCTTTAACCATGGTTTCTAAGATGCCAGCTAATGCCCTCAATTTTGTAATAGCAGTAAATATTCAAAGTTGATTCTCAATTCTGTTCTCAAGAGCAGTGGCCTTCAAATTTTTTAGTTGTTGAACCCTTAACTGTAAAATAAATTTTAGGAAAATACTCAGAATAAATTCAGAATTATTTTAAATATTTACATGTGATTTATGGTACCAAATAACAAAATAATTTTACTATAAACATGTTCTATTAAATATAAAAAATTTTAAATAGCTCATAACTAATTGTAGATAACATGCTAAATTTGGAACAAGATGTGAGTTCATATCCTGCCTCAGACATTTACTACCTGTGTGATAAATGGGGAAGTCACTTAATGTCTTTCTTTTTCATTTTCTGTAAAATGGGGATAAAAATAGTACTTATCTTCCAGGGTCATTGTGAGGATAAAATGAGATCTCTTACAGCATTTTGTAAGCCTTTTGGTATACTATGTAAATATTAGATGTTTACATTATTAATAATTAACAGTTATCGTTGTCATTTTGTAGATGGAGAAACCGGCTCACAGAGGTTGTGACTAGCCAAAGTTAAGACAAATTTAGGTCGATTCCAAACCTCCAGCTTTTCCCATACATCTGCCTCCAGTTTGTGTAGGGACTGAGCTTGGAGTCAGAAAGGTACAGTAAGCCTGCTCTGCTACCTGTTGGGTGACCCCCATCACTTAATCCTCATTAGCCACGAGGCTCCAAATGACCTCCAACACTTCCTAGCTCTGTGCCCTGGAGCCAATCCCTTAGTTTCTTTGGGGTTCCTCAAAGGCACGACGTCACCTGTCAAATTCAAATGTGACCATACTTGTGAAGCTCTTAGTTGGGAGCCCGGCTCAAGGGAGAGGCTCTATGGAAATGGTTACTCCCTCTCTCCTTCCTCTCTCTTTAAAATGGGGATACCAGGAACACCTACACCCACAGCAAAATTTCCAGTTTCAGACCCCAAGATTCTAGATGGCAAATAGTCCCTAGGGGAGGAGATGCCTTTGACACTGCTTTTCACTTGCCTTAGAGGAATTGTTTTGAGGAAAAAATGCTTTAAAATCTTAAAAGTCTTATAAATACAGGTAGTTATTACTATAAATTCTCTAAGGTCTTTCCAAGGCCAGATCCTTTTTCTGGATTGGCAAAAATCTCTAGCCTGAAGTCGGAGGGGGTGAAAGCTACTACTTATCCTGATGTTCTTTAAATCTCTAAATAACATATAACTTATGAAAGAGCAATTTTGTTTTTATAGCATCTAACTTCATTATATCTCTTTCCTTTCCTACCACACTCCAGAAGCTATCCCTTATTATAAAAGGAGAAAAAAGAAAGTGTAGCAAAACTTACCAATTGAATTAAGTCTTAACATTATAGAAAGTCTTCCAATTCTATGATCCCATACCTCTGCAAAGAGAGTAAAGGGCTTTCTCCTGCTGTTTCTTCAGGACCAGGCTTGGTTATTATAATTTCTCAGCAGTCAGATTCAATTGTCTTATTGGTGCTTTTTCCATTGCAGTATATTGTTTTCCTGGTTCTACTTATTTCACTTTACATAAGGTCATAATTTTTCCCATGTTTATCTGTATCCATTATATTTATCATTTCTTACAGCATACAGCTTTAGCCATTTTCTGATCATTGGTTATCTACTTTGTTTTCAGTTTTCTGATACCACAAAAACAATCAAAAACCCAGGTGTATGTGTATGGGCCCGTGAGCTCATATGGGCACCATTGAACCCACTGTTTATCACTGACCTCCTTGCAGTATTATCTGCAGCAGTGGAAACTCTCCATTTACGTCTATCCAATTCCAAATTGTCTTCTCAATGGTCATTTTCCAAAACAGTCATACTATGTTATGGCTCCACAAGCAATATATTCATTAGTACACTGCAGTTTCTATAAACCCATCTAATGTCACTATTCTTCCGGTCATTGTTGCCATTCTGGGTGGAAAAGCTATCTCAAGAGTTGTGTTGATTTGCATTTTCCTTCTTATTGATTTGAAGCATGTTTTCATTGGGTTTTAATTAGTTTGCAATTTTGAGAAGAGCTTATTCATATATTATGACCACTTATCTACTGGGGGATGGCGTATGGTTATATTCTATAAAGAAGTGTGTTAGAATCAGGTTGAACCAGCTCAAATACAAATTATGTAATTTTCACTGTGAACATTTATACTTTCAGAAATCGGCAAACCGAAAAATAAATGAGCCTTTTATGGTTTTGTTGTCTACATTTAAGAAAGTAAGAGAAAATACAAATGATGTGCCTCAGAGTTAAAAGCGTGTCATGACTACATTTTTTTTTCCTCAAAGATCTGATTATTAAGCATTTACCTGTTGGAATCTTTACAAACTGCTAACTCATTAGAGTTGATAGATTATTCATCTGATCTTACAAGATGTTGTTTTGGGTAAAGATTCCAACATTTACCATTAAGCATTGTTTTGGATATTATGCCCCTACCAGAAATATTTGATTAGAAACATTTTCTTAATTGTTTGTTTCTCTAATTATCCTAGCTGTCTTAAATTTTAGTTGAGTTAAAGCATTTTAATTTCATGTAATTGAAATTTTCTGTTTTACCTCTTTTGATCATCTCTATCCATTATGGGGGTTAGTAATTCCTCTTTCCCCCAGGAACAAGATGGAAAATGTACTTTACTTTCTAATTTTAAAATATTGTCATTAATATTCAGATTATATACCCAAATGATATATGGTCTTATTCTAATGCCAGACTGCTTTTTTCACTTTCCCCTGAAATTTTTGTCAGAGGAATCTCACTCTTAGGTAATGTTTCGAAATTTGTCAAAAAGAAGGTTACTGAATTATTTCTGATTTCTCCCTTGCCTAATTTGTCCCACTAAATCTTTTTCTGCTTTTTAACCAACACCTACTAACTTTTCATTTACTACTTTATAATAATTTGAAGACTAGAAGTGCTTACTTTTTTTCTGAATTTTACTACCTTTGATATTCTAGAATATTAGGACAAATTTTGTTATATTTTCTAGTTTTGTATAGTATAATCTTGGTATTTTCATTGGGATAGATTTAGGTCTGTAAATTAGTTTTGATAGTATTGCCATTTTAATATGGCTATGATCCAGGCATAAACGCTAATATCCATACAATGATTTACCTCTTTAAAGAAAATATTATGTGTAAATATATAAATTTATAGATGTAGATGGAAAGTGTTTAGATAGACTGCTTCCCATAAATTTTACTTTGAATAAGACTTTATGCCTTTAATTTTCAAAATTCACGAAACTAAATTTAAAACTTTAAAATTATTTTGTTTGTAGCATTAATTCAACTTAATTTACAGAAGCTTCAAACTATAAGACTTTTGAGACACCTTGTATACTAAACTTTGACTTTAGATACTTTTCATAATTAAAAAAATTCTGTTTTGTGAAGCTTTTAGCACTGATCATTGTACTTTGTCAAAGGCTTTTTCTGAATCAAATGAAGGTGTGTGTTTTTGTCTTTAATATCGTTGCTTTTCAGATGTTGAACCATATATTCCTGGTGTAAATTCGACTTACGATAGGAAATGATTTTAACATAAATTACTGTAACCTCCCAGGATATTAAAGATTTTTCATCATTATTCTTGAGACATTTTGGCACAGTGATTAGATCTGGATTCAAATTCTGCCTCTGATACATGGGGTAAGACATGTTACCTTTTAGGTGTCTAGGCAGCTCACCAAAATTATGTGACAGAGAAAATGCTTATCTGTGTTGTAACAGGAAGTTTCCATAGCCAACTAATCTCTATGCTCATGAAATCACTGTGGAGAATATTGGTCTTTCTTTGCTTTAAATTTTCTTAAAACTGGGGCTATGTCTTACGTTTCCTTGTCAATTTTTGATGGGATCAGTTGTGTTGTAATATTAGTAACTGTTCTTTTAAGTTTAATACTATTCTCCTAAAACCTAAGATTATAGTCTTCCTTTGATAGTTGCTCTAAAATTAGTTCAATTTTCTGCAATTTTTTTTTTTTTTTTAGTATTCTACTATTTTAGTTTTTTTGTGAATATTCTGTTCCTTTTAGATTTTCAATTGTACTGGAATACAGCTGTAGATTCTAGAAATTTTTTCTTCCAGTTCTGATTCTACCTGGATTTGATATTACTCCCTAATTGGCCAAATTTCAAACCAATTTCTATTTTTGGTTTTATAGTTTTTTGATTTTCATTTACATTGGACATTATTTTGTTAAAGAAAGTTTTTAGGCACATTATTGTATTCATTTTTTCATCCCAGAAATTTTGCTATATTGTTGACTAATGATTTTTCATATTTGCAATTTGCTTTGATCCTATTATATTGTTCAAGATTATACTGTGAATCTTTCATTCAGATCTTTTATTTGTATTCCCTGTATTGACTATTATTTTTATTGCATTTTGTGTGCATTTCTGCCTTACTCTGTTTTGGTGATATGGTTGATTTTCAAAAAGTTGTCATGTAATGTTAATCTATATAATTCAATGTACCCATTCAGAAAGCATCCTAAGTCTTTTAGCTCCAACATTGAATTTGTCTAGTTTTGGATTTCTCATTTTGGTTTGTAAGGTATGTCTCTCTGAGAGGAATTTTAGTCTCCTATTATTACTTGCCTTTCTACACAACTTTTTCTTTATGAATTTAGCAATTGTCACTTGAAGCATATATTGGTATTACAATAACTAATGATTCACTTTAGGGTTTCCTTATTTATTGAGATAGTTGTTGCTAAAACGATTGCAATTCCTGCTTTGGGGGTTTCACTTTGATGCACTTTAGTCTCATTTTGGTCTCTTCTCCAATTTCATTTGATTCCTGAGGGGGCCAGTTGGTTAGTGGAGGGAGTATTGGACTTAGAGTCAGCAAACTGTGTTAAAATTCTTCTGCAGACAAAGACAAGTTATCTTTCTAGCCCATTTCCTTTCTATAAAACAATAGCATCCACCTCAAGGGCTGGGGGGACAATCAAATGACAGCTTGGCAAACCTTAAATTACCCCATCCTTTCTGTTGGCCCAATACAGTTTTGCTTAGACTGCTTTGATGTATTAATTCTACTCCTGGGACTCCTTTCCCTAACCCCGCTGTCTTTTGCCAATTTTCTCCATTTGGGACTTTGAGTTTTCTTAGACTTATGCACCTCTTCTTTACTCCATTCTTTCAGCTGTGAAGTGATTAACTCAAAACCTCCCTTTCACTTCTCACCTGCCCTAGGAGCTGTGCCATCACCTCTCAGGGTTGATGTTGCCACTGATGGGACTCGGCTGCATCAGAACCTTGTGCACAGCACACCTCCCTACTGGACAGGGCCTCTTAATTCTTTTTAAGCTCTTCCAGTGGTTTAAGTCACAACCTCTCACCTCTTCCACCAAGGGAGACCCTTCAGGAGGATCTGCTTTTTTCTGTATCCCGGGTGGCTACTCATCTGAATGCACGAATTGCCATCTCATTCCTCAATGGTTGAGATTTCCTAAGGAATAGAATACCCCATTCCCTACTTCCCTGAGCCTTATATGCATCCTACGACATTTGTCCCACAAAAGTTTCATGTGTGTCCAGGTAAAGGGGATATTTGTGATTTCTTTTAACTTAATCTCCCCACCCGCTTTTTTTTCTTTTTCTGATTACCCTTTCTTTTTAATCCCATGGAGATAATATAACCTCAGAACAAAGAGAAATTCTTTCTTTACAATAGCGTTCACTTTTATTTCTGTTATTTGATGTTGTTTCCATGTCAAATATTTTGCTTTTTTCCCTCTCTGTTCACCTATCATTTTTTGTTGTTAATGACTCAGCCTAGCTTTGTATCCTTTGTCATTATCATTTTGAAGGAGCTTGAGCTTTTTTTTCAAAATATACTAGAACATTCTTTTTCTTTGTATTTGAAGGTCTTTCTTTTTCCCTTGGCTGCAAAAAGACTATTTTTCTTTGCCACTGAAATTGTTCAATTTAACTATAGTTTTTGAAGTTTGAAAGAATAAGGTGATGGTGTCACTCACTTAGAAGGCAAACCTCTTTTGATTGATGTTCTATCTTCTGTATTTAACTGTATCAGGCAGCGTTCCACCCCCTGCAATTGGTGCAGGTTTTGTTTTGGGGAGACCTACTGTCCCTAAGTTATCTGCATGCCTCCTGTTTTTAAGGTCAGTTGCTTTGGTCATTCTAAAAGTTCATGGGTATTTTTAACATTGCTTTTCTTTGGCTTCTTCATTGTCAGATTTCTTCCAATTCAGTATTTTTTGTGCTCAAATTTAGAACCTTTCGGTTCTTCGTGTTTTCCAATGTCCCTCTCCAGTCCTCCATATCCAATCTGCTGTTGTCATTTCCTCCTCTGTAACATCTCACCTAGAATCCCCTTCTCTTTAAATGGCCTCATACCCGGACTTCTACTTAGTCTCGCTCTCCCCTCTAGTTCTTCCTGAGTACAAGCAGGATCCTGTCATCATTACCCATACAGAATGGTTAGTTTAAAGCTTGAACCTGCCCCTTGATGTATGTGCGCTGTCCCACAACTCTCCATGTCCTCTTGCCTCACCTGCTGCAGGAAGGCACTCTCTCCTGACCTCGTCTCCTCGGTAAATTAATTTCTATGGATGTGTCTTCCATCGCAACAGAGACCCATGGGCCCCTTCGTAGCTACCACGGGAGGTAGGTGTGATTCCTCTTAATGGCTAAATCCAAGGGCCTCTCTCAGCTGACCCCGCTCTGGACCCTTCTTATTCCTCCTCTCTGTAACCTCCCGATGGCTCTGTCCTGGATCCTCTGACTCATTCTTTCACTCCTTTCCCACCTCCGGGCTGGTCTCTGTCAGAGCCCACTTGTCTCTTTCACCACCTGTCCTTGAAGACCCCTAAAATATTACCTTCTACAGGATGCCTAATTATTTCACATTTCTTCTGTACGTCTTTGTAATCACCCAGCTGTTGGCAGCTTGTGTCCCTAGTGCTTAACACACAGTAGCTACTTGACTGGACACTGATTAACTAGCAGCAACTTCAATCAAAAAGTAACTGGATTATTTTCTTTCTGGAACTACAAGGTAGGGCTGCCATAACCTTTTTTTAATCATCCTTGGATTAACGTGAGAGCTTTTCTCGGTGGTGCAGAAAATCATAAAGTAAAAATGTCTAAGAATTACAACATATTTATTAAGTCATTTTAAGGGGAAAAGAGTTAACAAGTTAACACTAAAAGTTTTGTGAATACAATCTGGAATTTCAAGAGTTGAATTCTTAAATATTCCATTCCACAAGTCATATTTCTTTAAGGTAAGGAAATATAAAATAATATTTACTTGTTACAACATCTAAACTCATCTATAGTTTTAGCAAGTTGTAAAATAATAATTTACACCTTAACATGTAGAAATTTACACTAATAAAAAGTCACATTCTGGATGTTTTCACCAAGCATTCCATATTATAAAAATACCTGTTTATAAGCAATAATTTATCAGTGAGTTACCAGTTTAATTCTTATAATTTCTATGACTTTGTAGGATTTTTAGACCTATCAAAGTATGACAGAGTCATTATGAAAAACTAGTACAATCACTTAAGTGATTGATATGCTAACTAAAATATAAATATCAAATCTGAAACTGTAAACAAAACTCTGGTTCTTAATACAAACCAATGTAGCAAGGGGAAAAAAAACTGATAAACCCCATAAATTGCACTATAAAAGTCCTTTCAATAGTTTTCCATTATTTTCCATTTTCCCAAGCTGATAAATGTGAATTTACTGTGATTCAATGGAATCAGTTCTGTGTACTAATTTTTATCATGTAAATATATCAGGAGCTGTGATTAAGAAAAGGAACTTATTCAAATGGGATCCTATGATGTTCATCACATGCTTCTGATATCTCTCACCATTTAATCAAATCGTTTTATTCCTTTGGTTTAAGAGGAGATGGAACAATAGGTTGGAATTTTAGCTTTGATAATCATCAGACTGCCCTGTTGATAGAAAAAAAATTAGCATTAGTACACTGTAGTACTCAGTGGGATAGATGCATTCAATATATAATACTTTTCTTAAAAGTAAAAAGAATTTACTAAAAGCTTATTTAAAAATGGAAATAAAGAAGATAATATTGTTCTTTGCTAATATTACACACAATTTTAAAAACTACATCTAACACATGTTGTAACAGTGTTCAAACAAACACTGTGGAAAAACATCTTATCAAAAAAGGCTCTTCTTTCAATGGTGTCTCTTGAACACTTAAGATGAAGTTTGGGGCTACTTAAAACGATTGTTGATCAGTCCCACCGTTATATCTGACTCTTTGTGAAACCCTGGACTGTAGCCTGCCCACACTGACTTGAAGCAGTATATACCATTTCCTTCTCAGGTTACCTAAAATTAGGATAATACAAAGACCAGACAATCTAAAGAAAAGTCATTTAAAAATTATTTAGAAGGAAACAGCAAAGAAGACTTGAAAGTGTTAGTACTTATCTTCAAGTATGATGTGAGGCAAGTCTCTGGATAGCTAAAACTACAACATATGGCAGATATATTAACTTTTTTTTTTTTAAAACACTTACAATACCTAATAAGAAAG
Organism: Antechinus flavipes; assembly: GCF_016432865.1. NCBI lineage: Eukaryota > Metazoa > Chordata > Mammalia > Dasyuromorphia > Dasyuridae > Antechinus > Antechinus flavipes. The sequence continues at coordinate 11,542,886 of NC_067403.1, read as the reverse complement.
AAAAATGGACTTAAATGACTTCTTTTTTTAATCTTCAAAAAAATCCATGATTTTAATAGTGTGGGTACTCCTTTTACAATAGGGAAAGTTCCAATTAGGCAAGGCCTGGAAGTGATTATAAGAACACATATACAGAGTTAAGGGAAATTAGGACAGCAGATTAAGGAGGGATTAGTCCTAAGTATGTACAAAAATATTTACAGTTTTATGGGGTGGCACTGAATGGGAATTCAAGGAGCTGCTCATAAATGGGAAATGGGTAAACAAGGATATAAATGTAATAGAACAGTACTGTGCTGAACTCTTAGCATAATGAAAAACCAAGATTCCAGAAAACTTAGGATACATGTTTCTCATCTTCTGACAGAAATGAAAAACTCAGAACAAGACCAATTTTTTTGGACATGTATAATGTACAAGTTTAACTACATATACATATTTTAAATGGTATAATTTTTCTTTTCTGAGGGAGAGGGACAAGATCTTTAATAAATGAAACAAAAAATTCTCTTAAAGTGAGGAAAAATATTTAAGCTCAGTTACTTCCAAATAAATTAAAGGAAGAATGACTTTTTACTCACACCTCCACCATGGTGTTCTAGCTTTTGTAAAGCACTGGTGATTGGCTCTTTGAATTTCTTATCCATTAGTCTTTTGGAAAGCTTAAAAGAGAAATAAAATATATTTTATCTACTAAACAATATGTTAAGCACAAGACACTGGGGGAACAAAAATGAAGTTCGATTATAAATCATAAGAAAACTTTCTAAATTTCACTAACTAAAAATAGGCTAATTGGGGGAAATAAACAGTGAGATTTTAGAGCACATGGGCACTCAATTTCTATTAGAGTAATTTTAATTCATCTCTTGAGAATTAAGATTAATAGAAATCTAAAAGACACTGGTCTAATATTAAAAGGTTCAGATTAGAACTTAAAAATAGCCTGACACACCTGGACTAAGTACAGAAAACTTAGGATCCATTCCCCACCCCGCCATCTACTGGATGTGTGATCCCAAGGCAAATTCATTTAAGTGGTCAGTACCCCACGCAACTGTGATAGAGGCAACTATCTGCACTGTCAAATGAAATTTCCTCAGTAAGGTAATCAAATTACTGAGGATATCAAGTCCAAATAATAGGAGGAAAAGCTAAAAATATTGGAGAATAGCACAAGAAAGGGATACAATTGTCAAATATTTTGGACACTTACACTTGTAAGCAAATGCTTCAGATGATCATTTAGAGAAGGCCCGACAACACTACTCAACTGTACTAAAGCATTCAACCCCCTTTCAAACACTTCACCATCTGAATGAGTCTTCGGAGGAAGAGGAGGAGGGAGAGAAGAAAGCAAGAGAGAAGGATGATAATTAAATAAAATTCAACATCTACAATTAAGAGAGAATTATCAACCAAACAAGACAAGCTTTAAAGCTATAATCCTCACCACAAAAACTAGAAACAAGTGCAAATTCTCAAATAAACTTAAAATATTGAAAATATTTAATGTATTACTTAAATGTAAATGCAAAATTAACTTGAAAGTCTTGTGTTACACTTGGTATTTCTTCCAAAGATATCTACCCTTCAAAACCAGATTGGAATTTTGAGAGCATCAAGTAGATGCCAAGTTCAAAAGTAGAACAGTCTTTCTTGCAGAGATTAATTACATAAAATATAACCCTGCTGAGATTTTTGATTTGATATTAAGTTTTTGGGTGTGGGAGCTAGGTAGCACAGTGGATAGAGCACCAGCCCTGCAGTCAGGAGGACCTGAGTTCAAATTTGGTCTCTGACACTTAATACTTCCTAGCCATGTGACCCTAGGCAAGTCACTTCAGCAATTGCTTCAGCAAAAGTAATAATAATAATAATAATAAAATAATACATGAAGTCTTTGGAATAAAATAAAAAACATACCAGAGCAGCCTTCAAGACAGGAATCAGTCTCGGTAGCAAGGGCACGGCTTTTTCAGTAGCACCTTGTACCAAAAGTAATTCTTTAAAACCTTCTTTTGATACAAATGTATATGGATGTTTAGTCTCTCTCAAACCCTGTTAAATATGTAAAAATGTGATTTAATATAGGTTTGATCATTCGAAGACAAAACATCATAATATAGAAATCAGAGTATGTTCATTATTATGGCTTCCTAGTTAAGAAAGTACAATTTTAGTAATAATAAATACAACAATTAAAACTGGAACAAAAAAAGAAAAATAGGAATAGATTACCATCAGTTACACCTCTTTTTCTGACCTTCTAAATAAAACCAGGTGATTTTCCTCCTAAATAATACTTTTCTACAAAATAAACAAAAAGCTACCACAGTTGTGTGTATGCATGCCTCAGACCGTGCATCACTCCCTTTAAGAATATCCCCCTAAAAGAAATCATCCCAATCTACACCAAGATTTGCTGGATTGAAATTCCACTATTTTCAAAGTCATAACATTTTTCTTTTCTAACCAAAGACAATTTTACAACTTTTCCTCCTACCCAACTAATGAAATTTAAATCCTCATTTTTTCATAACAATTCCCTAAAAGATAACTTTTCCCCATATTTTTATATTTAAAAAAGGAAGCATCATGTAATGGAAATAATACTACTTGTCAGAGGACTTGACTTTGAGTCCCATCTCCTGTACCCAATAGCTAGTTAGGTGATGACAGATTGAACTTTTGATAGTTTCCTCATCTTTAAAAAAAAAAAAAAAAAAAAAAGGAAGACTAATACTTTACCAAGTCACAAGATTCTTGTAAGGAAGCCCTACCCTCCACAAATAATTTTTATTAAACACAGTTTATGAAAAGAGATCCTATCAAGTTGTTGGTGAGAGAAGAGAGGAAAAAAAATGAAGACTGCTATAGCCGTTTATGGGAAACACAAATCCTTCAAATTTGAAAGGAGAAACTACTGTGATGGATCACAAGTACAAAGATGAAACCCATACTGTCTTTGCAGGACTGGTGAGAAGAAGGCTTTTCTTGAGGTCTGTTTCCCTTCACAACATAGCAGAGTAGGTAGAGCTCATCTGGGAATTCAAGGCTATGTGACCCCTGTCAAGTCCTTAAACTTTCAGAGTTACAGGCAATCCTAGAAGACTCTCTGTTTAAGAGAAAGTACTCATTTACACTAGTAAAGGATCTTCATTTGGAAGAACATCTCTCTCAGCAGGAACCTTCTTAACACAGATGAAATCAATGGTAGGTCTAGTTTAAAAAAAAAAAAAGCCCTCAAACCATTCCACTTATTTCTACTAATGGAAAAATAGGAAGAGCAAAATTTGTTTTAAATTGGAAAAGAAAAGTTCCTGTTTTAATTTTTCAATATTAACATTCTGAAAGCAGCAAGCCTAATAATTTTGCTCTACAAGGGATATTTATTAAAATGTAAAAAGTAACTCACATTTACTTTATGGAGTACACAAAATGTTTTATTGAGAAATAATTCTCAAAATTACATAATAGTCCATCACCATTCTTCTTGTAAAAAAGAGGAAAATGAGATTCATAGCAGTTTAAGTGACTTCTCCAATGTAACACAATTAGTGAGAGAGAACTGGGACTCAAATTCAGGTCTGCTAATTATAAGTTAATCCATTATAAAGCACTTATGTAGAAAGGCCTGAATAAGAGGTACTGTGCTAAATCCAAAGACATGCAAAAAATAATAATAATAATAATAATAAAAGCAAAAATACTGACCTCTGCTCTCAAGAAGCTCATATTCTAATGAAGTAAATAACATAAAATCAGGTAGTTTTTAAAAGGCATATACAGAGTTGATGGAAGGGTAATCTCTGAGGAGAAGGCACTAACAGTCAGAGGAGCCAGGAAAAAAAGCCTCTGGTCTTTATCAGGTTTGAGCTGAGTCCAGACTAAGGAGACAGAGAATTCCAGGAATGGATACTAATCAACCTGGAAGTTGAAAAACTGGACTGTCTTAACTGGACAAAACACAAGCCCGGGTAATTTGGTGTGCCATTTGCCTTTCATAATATCAAACCCATGTAAACTGCAAATGCCTAGCAGGTTACAGTTCTTAAAAGGTAAATCTATTTCTAAATCATAGGAATAATGCTTCCCCTACAGAAAGCATTATCAAAAGACACTACAGATTCCCCTCAATGTTTACACTAACTTTTTGTAATTCAAATTTTAACTAAAATGCATTTATACTCTTCCCTCCAGAGAAAAGTTTTTTTTACAAAAACAATATATTTCAATATTATGAAATGTCTATAAAAGTATTATGAAAGAATAACATTTATTAAATAGATGTAAATTTCTTCTAAGACAATTAAAAAATATCTTTAGTATTTTTTTGTCCTAAACAGATCATGTGTTTGTCTCCCTACATTTATAAGTTCTCATAAGATAGACATCGGAAGCAATATTTTTCTATATAAAGATCATATATTTAGATTTTTTTATTCCATTTTAAATTTTTATGATTTAAAAATTATTTTTTCTTCACTTATAATAAATTCCAATCTACACAGAAAATTAGCTTCTAATGATTTACAATTAATCCTTAAGCAGTAGCATTCCAACATCATTATGTCTTATTTAAATACCAAAAACATTAAATAAGTTCTAGAAAACTCTCTATTTTATCTAATAATAATATCATTATTGTTTTAAAGAAAGTCTTTTACCTCTGCTAAAGTAATAAGAAGAGGATCAAATGGAAGAGTTTCAGGAAGGCAGTCCCACTGTAATCTGTGTTTTACTGAGCCATGTACCAACCTGAGATGTAAAGATAGTGAATCAGGCATATATCAAATGGTATTATATGTAAATATTGTTAACACTATAAATTTTATTGGACAATTTTTCATTTCCTAGTATATAATAATGTGATCACATGATAAAGCACTTATCAGTACATCTTTGGAAGTAGCTTTTAGTTCTATAAAAAGTTCTCCTTTATTAAAGTTGTGACATAGATTCATGATCAAGTAATATTGATTTAATGGAGGAGGTGCAAAGAACACTGGATTCAGAGTCAGAAACTTGGGTATGAATACTTGAGTGACCTTAGGCAGACAATTTAAATTCGCTATAAAATTAAGGGGTTGAATTAGGTGACCTTTAAGGTCACTTCCAAGATTCAAATCTATAATCCTAGGAACTGGTACAACTCAATTTTAAGTTGTAACAGTTTTTTACATTACTTACAAACCTTAAGTACAACTCAATTTTATTCCTGCAGAGGATTTTAAGACATACTTATTCTGGAATTCCAGCCATTATTAAGTAGGTTTTTAATGTATGCCTTAGCCTTAATATTTGTGTCCTTATTACCACTACAATATTAAACAGCAAGATGTTATGTAAGGTTACAAAAAAAAAGAAACGGTAAGTTAAATAAAAACTGAAGCTTTCAAATAAAACCAAACTTCATTGGCATTGGAAAAGGTTTACAGTTGGCCTTGATTTAAAAATCACTTTATATAAAGAATCAAATCATAGGAGGATATTTTTGGAACATGAACAAGACATCAGACCACTGATGTGAACTTCTCAGCCACAAGGACAATGGCTGTGCTAATGTACTACAGTGGCAAGCAAAAGATAACTAACTACTACAAAAGGTGATTTGTTAACACCCTCCTCAAAAAAAAAAAAAAAGACTGAATAACCTTTGAGAAGTAATACAGTAGAAGAGATAGAACAACAAATAACATTTCTAATATTGAGAGGTTGCAATCAGGTGGCATTTCGATTAAGATCTCCACGGTTGCTTGCCAGAGCTTATAGAATCAATAATGCATAATCCTGTGAGATTTTTCTACATATATCTATGCTTGAGGATCTTCATGCATGTTATGTGAGGAAAAGGTAAGGGACAAGTATCAGGGGCTACTAATAGCCAGGGATGGCAGGAACTATATCCCTAATGAGTCTCCTCAGTTCCTTCCACTAAAGCTCATATGGCATAATAACCTTGGGTGCCCTTCTCTGCAAACTCTCTAACTAATAATGACATTAACAATAACTGACATATATATAATACTATTTAAGTTTGCAAAACACTTTCTCATTTGAACCTGTTAACAATCTCATGAGGTTGGTATCTCAGATATTCCTATTTACAAATGAAGAAACCAAGGATCAGAGAAGATTGAAGTGAAGTGGTCACCTAACTACTAACTACTAAATACACAAGGCAAGATTTAATCTAACACCATATTCCCTACCCCTTTTAAAATGTGATGCTAAGATCTAAGTCATTCTACTATGGCCTAACTAGGGGAAATGAGTTGGATTATAGCCTCTCTGGTTCTGGATATTAAACCCTTTTTAAGCTAACTAAGATGATAATTTATGTTGCCATTCCATGATGTCAACTCTTATCAAAACCTGTAATCTGTTACACTCTACAAAACACTTCAAGATATTTGTATTGTTGTCTAGCCATACTTACCAAATACAAAGTTCATTTTTAAAAATTCAAGAATAAGATTCTACATTTACTCCTGTTTTTGGATGCTGAATGTGTTATCTAGCAAGTATAAAACGTGTAATTTGGGTAAGAACAAAACAATCATGTCTTTCTCAAAATCATTGGGAAAAAAAGGTTAAATAGCATTAAAGCATAGGTAACTAAGATACTCCAACAGAGAACTCTTTCCAAGATGACTTTTTAAGTCCCAAAGGCAATTGATATTCTTAACATGCTTAATCTGCAAAAACTATTTAATTTGATTAAAGTCATTTCAAGAATATGGTCTATTACCTCTCTAATTGATTTTACCTGCAAGGGATACCTCCTTTGGAGTAAATAGCAGCAAAAGCAGAAGAGGCACGTGGCTGATCACTGAACTAAAATGAAATAAGAAAAAAATAAGTTTTTGTTTGTGAAACTTTGTTATATAAAAGGAAGAGAGAGAGAAAAGATCAGACCTTGGATTTACAACACAGTAAAATTACACAGACATATATGTATTTAAGTAGTTCACTGATCTTTCTCCGGAGGTTTTTTATCTGTCAAAAGTATTTTAGATTGTAGTTTACCATCAATTCCATTACTTATGAGTTAGTGGAAAGTCTACACTTCAAGTGAACTAGGTATTAAGCAGTGTGAACATATGCTTACAAAAACTTTTGTTACTAAGTCACACAAGTAGTAAATGAAGCATTACAGTCACTCATAGAATGAAAAATTTTAATTTCCAAACCAGAAAGAGTTTGAAGAAATTCACATAAATATTTTCTTTTTAAAATAGTACTAGGAATAGAACAGGTCTGCTTTCTGAGAACCAGCCTGACTATAAAGAGGCTCATCAACTATAAAGAGACCCAATCAGTCATTGGGTACCAAATTCTTCAGAAACAAAGAACAAAACAAACAAAAATTAATAAATAGAATATAAAATAAAGAAAAATACAAGAAAAAAGAAATGCTTTGTCTCATATGGCTTCCTATCATGTTTCACAATCTACTTGGGTAGTAGAAAATAATCGCAGCTTAAAGAATACTACAAATATTGTTTGTTTCAAATGATTACAACTATTCAAGCTAGGACTGTGGAAACAAGAGTTACTGATATTATAGAAGAGATTCATATATCCAGTAGTGGACAAAAATTGCTAATTTTATAATGTACATAGCCAATAAAATGTTAAGATGTACTTTAGTATTCTTAGCTAATTTTTTTCTTTACTACCATACCTGTTCATTATATTCTAGCCAAAGTCAGGGATGAGAAAACTAAAGATGTCAAAGTTAACAACATCATCTTTTTCAACTGCTTTCTTTTTAATATAAAGTGATAATGTTAATTTTAAGGTACTCTTTTTACTTACCGGGTCAATAGTTTTAGGATTAAGTTTATCACTTGGCCGAGGGTGAGGCTTCTTTGCAAAATTTATAGAATTGGTGGAGGATGCCTTATTTTGGTGTATTACCGATCTGTGTTTTACTTGGGAACCTGATGACGTTCTTTGTTCACAGGTGCCTGTATGTTAGGGAAAAAAAAAAAAACAATAAAACAAGGCTCACCTGCACCTTTCTGTATATAAAAGTACATCATTAGAGGATGATATCATTAGTGGCGGTCCTTCCTCCTTAAAGAAGACCATGCTTCAGGGAGGGATGCCATGATATGCAAATCAGCTGGACTGAAGCAAGGGGGAACTCTTCGAGCTCACAGACCCCATGTCTAGTGCAGGCAAGAAACAGATGGAGCACCTGAGCAGAAACAATTAGATGATGTACCGCAATATTGACTGCCTCTTCAGTGTGATAGAAAGAATGCTACCTGTTACTCGGTTTCTCATCTGCAGGCTTCCATGACTTTCTGATTTCTGCATTCTTCCTTAGTGGTTGCTCCTGAAATTAAGAAAATATTATTTTAAATAATATTTATTTATTTATTATATTTATAATAATATTTATTTAATATTTATTTTAAAATGTATACACACACACACAGCAGTAAGACACAAAAGTAGCAGAACCACAAGAAAGAAGAGAAGACAAGTATAGATTTGGCACCTACTATGTGCCAGGCACTGTGCTAAGCACTTTTACAAATCTCTCATCTAATTTCCCTAACAACCTTGGGAGATGGGGACTTTCATTATCCTTATTCCACAGTTCAGGAAACTAAGGCAAAGAGAAATTGAGTGGCTGCCCAGAGTCACAGTTACTTTCTCCTAACCACAGGCCCAGCACTCTAGCCAGGAAACCTCCTAGCTGGCAACAACACACTTTTCCTGGGCAGTTCGAGAGAAATGAGAATCAGGTGAACAAAATTTAAGTCATACACAGAAGAAATAATTGGCAGAATAGAAAACTTTCTATTTCTGATGCCAGGTCTTCACCAAAGGAACAAAGAGTATATCATAATACATTTGGTATGTAAATCACAGAAGTAAAGGAAAATCTGGAAGAGAAGAAAAAATAACATGAAAAGAAAATGCACTAAGCAAAACAAACAGATTTAAAAAACAGGATATGCAGATACAAGCTAAGAATGATGATGAAGCCTCCCAGAAACACAAGACAAGTCAAAAAACCTAAATATCAAAACTGAAATACTAATTGAAAGAATTCAGATTGCTGCCTCCAAAAAAACCAAGACTACAAAATCTAAGAGAAAGAGTAGCTAACTTTAGCCATTTTAAATTCAGAAACAAGTTCTCTGCAAGGAACCAGAAGAAAACTCTTCAAATACCAAGACAGGTAAAACTGAACAAAACCAGATTATTCTGCACCCACCAGAAAACATAAAAGAGAAAAGTATTACCAAAAGCAATGGAGCTCAGGATGCAGCCCAGGGTGACTTACTCTGCAAATCTGAGCTTATCCCCAATAGAAAAATGATGGATGGTCAATAACAAAGAGGTATTTGAAGCATTCTTAGAAATAAAATCAGACCTAAAGAGATTATTTGCTTCTGAACACTTGAGTCAACAGAAATGCAGGAAATAGGAGTGCAGCAGTCAAGGCCAGCAATAATAACAATGACAGCACAAAGATCAGAAGAGAATCTCTCTAAATGCACACTAGACAACAGGGGTGAAAAGTGCAAGTCAGGGGCCTGGAGCACAATTGGAACCTGGCCCACTATATACAGATGACTGTTTTCTGTGGCTGTGTATATTATGAAATAGGAAAGTTGTATGAAAGAGCAAGGAGAGAAGGGAGAGAGTATAATGTGTCTGGATCCAATGAAGGGACAGTGGCTTCTTTGGTCTTTCAAGAGACACGAATCATCAGCATTTCTCTACATCACTGACAAAGCCCAGCATTAAAGAGAAAGAGAAATTCCACTTAAAATCATTGTAGACAAAATAAAATACTTGGGGTATTTTAGACAAACCCAAGAACTATGCGAACACAGTTATAAAACATGTCTCACACAAAGTCAGATCTAAACAAGTGGGGGAAAAAACTGCTAATGGGTAGGCTGAGCTAATATAATAAAAATGACAATTTTGCTTAAAATTGGACTACTTGTTCAGTGTCATACCAAACTGCCAAAAAGGTTTTTGTAGAGCCAGAAAAAATAATAAAATTCATTTGTAAAACAAAAGATCAAGAATATCAAGAGAATTAATTGGGGGATTTAAAAAAAAAAAAAAAAAAAACAGTGCCTTAGCAGTACTAAACCTAAAATTATATTATAAAGCAGCAGCCATCAAAACCATTTGATACTGGCTAAGAAATAGTGGGATCAATGGAATAGATTAGATACACAGGACACAATAATCAATGACTATAATAATCTAGTATTTCATAATAAATAAATAAACCCCTAAACTCCAGCTTCTGGAATAAGAATTCATTATTTCACCAAAAAATTGCTGAGAAAACTGGAAAATAATGTCAGAAACTCAGCATACACCTGCATCTCACACTCCGTACCAAAATAGGGTCAAAATGGGTACATGATTTGGGGACATAAAGGATGATACCATAAGCAAATTAGGAGAGCAAAGGATAATTTATCTAATGGGTCTTTGGAGAAGGGAGGAATTTATGACCAAATGACAGAACATTATGAAACACAAAATAGACAATTTTTATTATATTAAATTAAAAGAGTTTTGCACAAACAAAACCAACAGAAACAAAATTAAAAGGGAAACACAAAGCTGAAAAAAAATGTTTTACAACCAGTGTTTCTGATAAGGCCTCATTTCTAAAATACATAAAGAACTGTGTCAAATTTATCAGACTGTAAGTCATTCCCCAATTGACAAATGGTCAAAATATATGAACAGAAATTTCAGATAAGAAAATTAAAGCCATCTATAGTCATATGAAAAGATATTCTAAATCACTAATGATTAGAGAAATTCAAATTAAAACACCTCTGAGATATCACCTCAAATCTCTCAGATTGGCTAAGATGACAGACAGGAAAAGATCACGATAAGTGTTGAAGAGGATGTGGGAAAACTGGGAGACTAATGCATTGCTGGTGGAATTGTAAAATGATCTGGAGAGATGTAATTCTGGAAAGCAATTGGAACTATGCTCTAAGGACTATCAAACTGTGCATACTCTTTGACGCAGCAGTACCAATACTGGGTCTGTATCCCAAGAAAATTAGAAAGAAGGGAAAATGACCCACATGTGCAAAAATGTTTGCAGCAGCTCTGTTTGTAGTAGCAAAGAACTGCAAAGTAAGTGGATGCCCATCAGTTGGGGAGATGGCTAAACAAGTTGTGGTATATGAAGGTGATGGAATATTATTGTTCTATAAAATATGAATAAGCTGATTTTAGAGGCTTGGAAGGAGTTACATGAACTGATACTAAGTGAAACAAGCAGATACACTGTATACAATAACAGCAAGGCTGTACAATGATCAACTATGAAAGACTTGATTGTCCTCAGCAGTTCAATGATCCAAGGCAATCCCAATAAATTTTGGATGGAAGATGCCATCTGCAACCAGAAAGAGAATTATGGACAGTGAACATAAATCCTTTTTGTTCCGACTGTTCTTCACAATATGGTTCATAAGAAAATGTGCTTAAAATAATCAATGTACATGTATAAGCAGAAAAAAGTAAAAGAGTGGGGGGGGGGAGATTGAAAAGGGGGCAAGGGAAAAAAAAGAAGGTTTTGTTTTGATGGTGGGACAGGGTTCCAGTGATGAAAGATACTATGACTGAAGAGAAGTTGGTTTAATTAACCCCTTCAAGATTAAATTTAAATCAAATAGCTGGGTTCAGGATTTCCAAAAAAATTAGAATTCAGGGAATCAGTATAAACACAGGTTTTATTGTTATGTCAGGCAGCAAACAGGCAAACAAAACATATACTCACATTATGGCAATAAAAAGCAACATAAGTCTGTCCCCAAATACAAGACACTCAATCCAGCAAGAGGGTAAAGGAGATATGTTGGGGAACACACTCAAGAGTTGAGGTTCAGATGGCAAGATTATATACCTCAAAATGGGCTTTGTTGATAACATCAGAGCCAGATGTGGTAGAAAAGCTCTTGGGGTCCCAGGCTTGGGTGAAGCTTTGATGGGGGGGGGGAGAGAGGGGATTATTTCTTTCTCAGGACAAACAGGTGAAAAAGTCTAACATTAAGGTCTCTGTGTCAGGTTCATACAACAAAAAGCTATAATAAGCCTAATCCACCCAACACAATTGAAAATAATGGGGACATATAGCTGCCAATTTGCCTATATGCTTCTATGGGCAATAGGTCCATTTAGCCTATGATTATCAAACATTCGCCATAACATCAAATAATAATTATGATATCAAACAACAAAGTTTACATTATCACAGAGGTGCTTGATGAAGGAAGATAGGGAATTTTTGATGGATGAGCTATTTGGGGTGAGAAAAGATCCTTCCTCCTACCTGGAAGAGGAGACAGGCAGGAATAAACCTTCCCTGGGACAACTGGCAACTAACCAAGTGAGAAGAGCCGGGCCTGGGTAGATTTCGAGGCAAATGGGAAAAGAAGGTTACCTGGGGGAGGGTAAAGGTCAGTTAGGACAGACAGCATTCTCCCAGTTACCTGGACTAGGGACTGGCATAGTTCTGGGAGTGAGGCACAAAGAAAGGCAGTGGCAGGAACTGCCTAGAGGGAAAGCCCAGAATGGGTAACAGGGAAATTGAGATTCCATGAAAAATCACTATAAGGGACATGAACCAGAGAAAGAGTTTAGGTAACAAAGAGATGGAGAGAAATCATCTTTAGAATAGGGGAGGAAGGAAACAAAAGAAAAACATACACAAATTTCTAGGATGTAGATAAGAAAGTGGAGGGTAAGAATCTTATTTCTACAAGCATATATTAACAAAAACAGAAAAATGAGGATTAATGAACTAAGTGTAAAGTCTTTTAAGTTAGAAAAAAATAAATCTAAAACAAGCACAAGAAGATTAAAAATTAGGAAAAAAAATTAGTTAAACTAGAAACCAAAGAGTCCTATTAATGATAAACCTAAAAGCCTCTTCTTTTAAAAGACTAATAAAATTGACATATCTTTAATTAATCTGATTATAAAGAAGTCAGAAAATTTGACCATCTCAGAGAAGGAAATATGTCTACTGTAAAGGAAATACAAAATGTTTAATAAAAATCTGCTAAATTAACAGCAACTTATTAAAAAAATAAGACAAAACGGGTTTTAAATTAGGGGTGCAAAGATGGTTCAACATTAGCAAAGAACACAATTCATATTAAAAGTCAAAAAATATCCCAAATCACATGATAATCTCAAAAATGGGAAAAAAAAAAAAGCCTCTGGCAAAGATCAGCAATCATTTATGCTAAAAACTCAACAAAGTATAGGCATTCTTTAAAAAAAAAAAAAAAACTAAATTAAAAAGCATCTGTCTAAAACCAAAAACATTATGTGCAATTAAGATAGAGTAGAAACTTTCGCCAACAGATAAGGTAATGCAGCAAAAAGCCCATCTTTTCCCCCACTAAGCAGACAGTTACAGAGGAAACAAAACCATTCCTATTTGTGACGATTTAACTTTAGAGAGCATCTCTCCTTAAATGATCCCCATTTTCGCCGCAAGGCTACACTGCATTTCAATATATTCTAAGTATCTGTAATTTTTTAAAATAAAAGTAGAAGATAAAGACACAAGCGGTCCATTTTCTATCCGGCCCCACAGGAGGGGCCGTTCCAACAGGCCCCTTAATCACCGCTAGTTCCCCAGCCTGAGGGCGCATCTGGACCACACCAAGTCCAAGGGTTCCCCCAGCGCTTCCGCGGACGCAGAAGGACTCAGGAACCGGGGCTGCCACGCGCCGGGGAGGCCAGATGCCGGCCCCGCCGCCCTTCCGGCGTCCCCATTCAGCTCCCGGGGGAGGACGCTGTTCCTTCGCGTCTCCTTCGGTTAGTGCCTAATAAACAATTATCCACCTCCCAGTGCTGAAATACGTCCCTTCTCGCGACTGGAACAGAACACTGACCTAGCACTTACTATATAGTCAGTGGGAAGCCAGGAGGAGAGGGGCACACCCGGAGGTGGGAAGACCTACATTCAAATTCCGCGCACTTCCTAGCTGACTGACCGGCTCAGTTTCCTGACCTGTCAAATAAGCGGGAAAAGGGAATGGCAAACCGCCCGGAGGAGTGACAACAGAGCACGGATATCGGCGGGCCCGGGCTAAGCTCCAGAGGCTCTAGGAGAGGCCCAATGAGGCCTTGCCCTCACGTGTAAGGGTGGTCTCTACAGTACTAAGGGAAAGGCCGGGGCAGCGCATCCTCTCCTCCCGGCCACTTTCCCCCTCAGTAAGAGGAAAAGGGTGGGCGGAGCTCTACGGAGGCCCTGCGGGGTCAGCCCACCAGGCGGAAGGGACAGGGCGGGAAAATCAAGCTATAATTGTTGGGTCCCGACCCCCGAAGCAAAGGGGCTCAGAGAGGGTGCCGAGGCCGCCAGGGACCCCCCACTCAAACCCCACCACCACCCCAAGCGGCCGGGGATGCGGCCGAGACGCCATGGTAACAGGCCGCCGCGGAGGGCCACACAGGAAGAGCATCATTGTCAGCTGACCTGCAGGAGCGCGGGCCTCAGCCGCGGACGTCCTACCGCATAGCTCCGGGCCCTGAAGCTCTAGAGCCCCTCATAGAGGCTGTGAGCGGCACGACCGCCTACCCAGGGCCTCGGACCCGCTACCACTCCGCGAAGGCGCGGAGAAAAAGACGGCGACTCCAAAGGCGCGTCATCAGCCTCGACGCGGTGACGCCTGACGTCCTCGTGAAGACGTTATACGTGCCGCACGCTAGAGGAAGACTGGCGGGTTCAGGGCGGGGCGTTACTGGCGCCTGCGCGCCGGCCGTGCCTTGAGACCAACCACACACACAAACCACCATGCTGGGGCGGGACATTAGTGGCGCCTGCGCGCTGGACGTGCTCTGTATTAGGGACATGCACCCCACCCCCTACCGTAGCAGGGGCGGAGAACACGTGCTTCCGGAAGGGCGGCAGAGTGGAAAGAAGTTGCGACTTTTCTCCCTACGGGCTTAGTAGTCCTGGGTTTTCCCTGGAGTGAGACACGGTGGCTGTAGGTACAGCTGTCTTACACTTCAGAATGTAATCTTCCTGATCAGAGGGCGTTTCCTCAGTCAAAAAGTTTCCCATGCCAGTGGATTCATTTTTTATCTAAAATGCTAAATTTGTATTCTGAACAATCCGCCCGGAGCACCAAATACCACGCGGCATAACGCCTGTAGGGCACGCGGGGGGGCAGTGACCCGTCTGGGGTCAAAAAGACTCATTCCTCCGCTTAAGTCTGCCTCAGCGCGCCCCAGATTAGTGCCCCTCCCCAAGTCACTTCAGCCTGTTTGCCCCAATTCCCTCCGCTGTAAAATGAGCTGGAGAAGGAACTGGGAAGCCATTGCGTCTCCGCCAATAAACCCCGAGTGGAACAGACGCAGCTGATTTCATGTCTCTCAATCCGCTTGTTGTCAGACTCAGTGAGAAGCTCAGTTCTGGGCGATTACAAACATTTTCATCTCCTTTAACGGCCCAAAGGGAACTGTCTCTAATTCATTACCGGGTGTCTTGGGAAAGCTTGGAAGGCTGGAGTTTCCCGAGATGGGAGAAGCGGGGGCAAGTTGGGACTGGGGCTGCGCTTGAGGATCCCGAGCATCCATTTCATTCTTATACAGATCAGCCAAGTGCAGTAATCTCGGGAAAAGACTGGCAGGTGGGAGCCAGAATGGGGGGGGGGGGACCCTTTAAATGCTAGGCTATGCTACAGCACACAGACCTATTAAAGGTTGTGAACTGTGGGATGGCGTGGAACTTCCCCGTTTTAAGTCTCTCAGCTTTCTCAGCTTGGAAATACCTCAGGTAATGGGACCCTGATTATCTCACGCTGGACAGCTCCGGCACGCCACGTGGGAAGTAATGAGGGTCTGAGCCTGGCCGGAGTTTATCTGCCTGGGGGAAAGGAAGTGATCAAAGAGATTAGGAAAGATAAGACCTGGGGGAGGAACTGAGGAAGAAAGAAGAATAAATGGTACTTCCAAGTTTGTCATTGGGCTCCTGGAGTCATTCAAAGAAATGGGGGATTTGGGAGGACCGATGGGTTTGAGGGCTCCTGGGGCAAAAGAAAGAGAATGGCCCCTCCATCTTGTGAAGTGAAGATGAGTTTCTGCCTTTCCGTGGAGTCAACACAACTATCTACTTGCTGAAAATGGACAAGAGGGCTACCGTTCTGTTGGTTTTAGGTGCAGAAGGAAAAGAAACTGGTATTTGTATCCAAGAACTGGTTTGATTACATGCTATCTACTGCTCTGTAGTTTGCGTACTGGGGTGCTGCATCCTCTACCCTTTAAAATAATTGCAGTTGTTGTGTTTGAAAAACCACCCAGGGCTGGTGGAACCTCAGCTGCCCCACTGAAAAATAGGGGCCATCTGAGGTTAGTAACCTCACTTCCCTGATCTCATCAGAGGTGGATATTTTATAGAGAGAGAATGTATACGTCAAACCAAAAGTACTATATTTAATTATTTTGGCCTGAATTGTTTTCTAAATTATTGTCCCTTCTAGTCAGGGCCTTCAGAAACCTTGCGCTTGGTTCATTTTAAATGAGCTATTTTAAAACTAAGGGTTTTTTGATACTAATAAGTAGGAGTTTATGATGTATGTTTTCAAATAGTTTGTGGCATATGAAAGTATCAAGTTCAAGAGCATGTTTAGTATTTCTAAGTTTGGCTTAAAACTTTTCCTAATTTTGTAATTTCTTGTCAGGAATATTTTACTCTTTTGGTAAAAGTAAATTGTCCCAGAGAACCATGTTATTGTATATGCAAACTGCAGAATGCCTGAATCCATTGGGAACCTTTGCCAGTTAATTATAGGGTTATGCAAACCCAGTTGGTAGAAAGGAATAAAAATATATACCATGTAATTGGAGTCCACTTATTATATTATAAAACATACATTAAACATAGCATTCAATTTACAGAGAATAATTTAATGCAATTAAGATTAGGGAAAGATGGCACTGTAGAAAGAAAACAGCCTTTTAACAAGTTTCTAAAAACACATGTAGATATTAGCAATTCATAGTCTTTAAATTCTGCCAAAAGATAGTTTAAAAGAATAAATCCAAACATGGAAGCTGATTCAGTAGCATGTACATAGTGGTATCTTTTAGAAAAAGGTAAGTTACTATGGTCTTCTGCTTACTGTTAGCCATTAATTGTTATTAATATTATCAATATGATAGATTATAAATATAAACAATACCAATAATACTGTTTTTACATTAATCTATTAATCACTAATCATTTTTTACACATAAACTAAAATGTCACTTTTTCCTTAATAATATACCAAACATATTTTCTTTCCCTCAATTTTTTTTATTTATTTATTTTTTATTTACAAGCATATACATGGGCAATTTTTCCAACATCGACCCTTGCAAAACCTTTTCTTCCAAATTTCCCCACCCTCTCCCCTAGCTGGCAGGTAGACCGATACATGTTAAATATGTTGAAATACATGTTAAATCCAATATATGTATACATATTTATACAGTTATCTTGCTGAAGAAGAAAAATCAGAGAAAGAAAACAAAATGCAACAACAAAAAGAGTGAGAATGCAATCAAATTTATTTTTTTAAAAAATGCTTACCATAATACCATAATTTATAGTCCTATAAGTGAGAAAAATAAATGGTTTGATGAAAGGTCGATAAACCTAATTGGTATCTTGTATTTTGGTGGATTTGTGATGTTTGATCTGAATTGGTACTTCCTCCAGTGGTACCTTTATAATTCCACTTTTCCATTTCATTTGATGCAATTCTTATCTGTTTTTCCCCCACAAAGGTCTATCAACAAACTGGCCACACTCTTCCTTTTCTTTTGACATTTCAGTGCACCATTGGGGCTATCCCTTTGTTTTCTCTTACAGGAGTTTGATAACGTCTTTCTCATTTTTTGTGTTCACGTGGTCACTGTGATACATTATGTTTATGTGCACATGCCTTTTTGCCTTGCTCTTTAGCTCATTTAAAATTTGAAATCTGTGATTGTCACATTTCATAATTCACAATGATATAAACATTGGAGTTAATAATGACCTGCTGCTTTTTGAGCTTTTCCTGAAACAAATAGTTTGTTAACTTTTAAAACATTTTATTTCAAATATGACGCAGCTTAATCTCATCTCTTTTTTTACCCTAGCATTTCCTTCAGTGCAGAAGGTTTGGACTCCATACACTTTTGCCGAGAGTTGAGTTCCTGTTGGGGGCTTCCATTTGAGGGATGGGCTTAGACCAGCCATTCTTTATTGTCTTCTACACTGGATTTTCTGCTTTAGCACAATTATTGGCACATTACAATAAACACTTAATGAATAATTATTACTTGCCTATAATCAATAATATATGTTCTATATCTATATGTATGTATATGAACTAATAAATACACATGTATGTATTATATATGCACATGTACATATATATATACACATATAAACTAATTTGAGACAATGTCCATCTAGCTACATGTTATAGCATGATTAATATATATTTTTCTTCCACATCATATTTTCCTTGTGGAACTCTAAATCAATATGTGTAATTGTTAATGAAGATATTTTGCAGTATTCTAGATTTAGTATATAAGGTACTAAAATGCAGGCTAGGAAAAGAAACATTTATGGAATAAAGAATTGTTTTGTTTCAATTGTTTGGGCAAGATGTTTTCTGACAGATATAAGTCAATGTATATTTTTCCATTTGATGCCTTGTTGATGACAACAGCAGAATAAAACTAAAGGAATCAAACAGGAGATCCTGAAAAAGGTAAATGAAAATGTCACAAAATCAATTTTACATTAAAACTATCTGAAGTTTTACAAGTCCACTTATTTACAAGATAATAAAAAAGAGTTCCTTCTTAGCAAATTTTACAGAACTAAAACAAATTTCATTCAATTTTTTATTTAACTGACAAATGGCAAGGAAGATAAAAGATAACAAATAATTTCTATTAGAATATGAAAAGACTTAAATGAACTAAAATAGTCATATTTTTCATATTCTAGTTGGAATTTTTAAGTTTGAAAAAGTCTTCAATTTCTACTTATCTCAATATTTTATGTTCATACTATAAATATAAATAACAGCCCAAGAGATAAGCAGGGAAGATATTATTTTGATTATTCATTACCAATAAAATGGGTACATGATTTGTAAAGTATCATACAAGTAAATGAACTATCATCTAGTGGTAGCATGCTAATTCTCTAGGCAGAGAATCTTTGTATCCTCAACATGACTGCAAGTAGTAATTCTTTAATAATCTTTCTTTTAAAAATGTTTAATTCCCCTCAGAAAAAGTATAAGAGACTGGATCCCTATATAAAATCTATATATTCTAGTCATTAGTCTTTAAGTTCCCTCAGCATAGAGTTCTATTCATTTTTGTCTTTGTAACCATGTGGTCTCAAACAAAATAAAGCTCTAATCTATGCTTGTTGAGTGATTGACATATTGGAAAATATAAAAATTCATTACCTGGATGACAAAAGGTTTGGGTTTCAGACACGTGATCCATGGAAGAAGTATCCATATCAGTGAGATCCCCAATGCATCAGTGTGAGTCCATCATCAATGATGATAGAAACACCATAGACATTATCTTCCTCAATATCCCCTGTATCATATGAGGAAGTAGAAATGGCATATACAAAAGTGAAGTTAAAAAAGAAACTGAATTAAATGAAATACAATTTTGAAAGCTTCGAGATCAATTTTCAAGATTCCTCAAAGATGGAGATTTCCAATAACTGGAGAAAACATCACATCACACAAAGAGATGAGATAAGACCTTGGATACATTTCCTACCTGATTATTCAAAGTCATCGGCAATCTGACTCCAAACTTAATTTCTTCCCTCCAGGGAAACCTGTCTACTCAGTGTTCATAGATATGCAAAACTTTTAATTGGAAGAGATCTCAGATCATGACTAGTACATTTATCATATAGTTGGTCCAGCCTATGTGTTTCTGTTCCCTTCTTGGATTACAGTGGAAAGAGCTGCAGTAAGCAGGACCCTTCCCTATCAACATCTTCCTTTCCCACTGAGAGATCCCAGTCTCAGAAGCCCCTCTACTAGAGCCTACAAGGAAGGAATCACATGGAATGAAGTCTCTTCATAGACAAAAAAGGGAAATGGGATTTTCAAGTCTAAGCCATTACTCTCCCTGGTATTTTGCCAATCTCCTTCCCCAATATCGTTTCTGTAAGGGGAAGGAGCCATTGGAAATATCCTACTATATATGACTATATTGTAAACTCTCAGAATCTAGTTTTATGTCTCTATTTATCCCCAGATAACCAGTATCCAAATGTTTACTAATGAAAAATGATTGGATATTGGATAAAGTTTCTATACATGTATCAGCTTAAAGCACTGAGAATTCTTTCTGGAAACTTGAGTAACTGTCATAAATTATATGAAGATGGAAGTATAAACATGAATTTCATTTTTAAATTCTTTTGCCCTTTGCAGCTGATTCTCTCATTCTAGAACTTAAAGGAAGTTCTGCAGTTGGGTCAAGCCCTGTGTGGCAAGGCAGTAACTCCACACTGGGCTGACCTGCTCCCCATCCCACCTACACTCTCACTAATATTAGGATCTTTGAGGAAGGAACAAACACGGGGGAACCAGTGTATTTGCCTTGAACCTCCCCCCTTTTCTCCACATCGATGTTATCGAGCAAACTCTGCATTCAAAGCCCGCTACTCCCTCCACTCCCCCTCCCTGAGTGTTTTTATTTTGCTTAGCTTTTTTAGTTAATATATGATTTCTTATTATCTACTCAGCAGCCACCTGCTCTGGTCCACTGGTCACACCATGAACACTAGTTCTTGCACTAAACTCATTCTTGTACCAAGTATAAACTAGAGATAAAGGAAAAATTGATGGTTTTGACTGAAATGAGAGATTGCCTGCATGTCAGGTCTCCTTAGTTTTATTTGCATGTTTCTGTGTAAGTTTTATTGACTTCATTTATTGATTAACTTCTCAGATCAAGTTTGGGTTTGGCCAAATAACAATCAGACCTTAAAGGAAGTTTGCTTGGTCATTCTGGAACGTTTCACATTCTGCTTCCCATTTTGTTTAATTCAGAAATCTAAAAGATCTATTCAAAAAATAGCTACTTTTCCCCACCATGTTTCACCTGGATGGATTATGGAAAGTCCACCATTAAAGGATATAAGCATACCTAGTTCTAAGACTTTATGGAAAGTCACACAAAGAAATCAGGCTTCCAACTCTTTCAACTTTGGGGTAGATTGACTATAAATTATTTGTCATTTAAATTCTATCAAAGAAGGGTACAACACCATTCCTATTTTGGAATACTGAGTATTTAAATTTAATGCCTTTGTTAAAAGTGGAATGCCTCTTTCTAATCCCTTATGCTCATCCTAATTAGTATTCATTCACAATAGGTCTTGTCAAACGCTTCACTCCACTAAATGAGCTTTAGAGCTCACAACATCCTGGAACTCTCCTTTCCCTTCTTGTATATAACTGACAAGTAACGGAGTTTTAAAAAAGCCATATCCTTGGCAATGGTTTCTCCTTTTTTCACCTTTTTTCCATTACCTTTCCCTTATAGGACCAGAAAGAAAGGCTCTCTACCTCCATTTCTTAATCATTCCTCTATACAGTGGTATCAAATTCAGATGGAAACTTACATATTGTCTTAGAAAACCACAAATTAACATTATCCATATTCTATTATATTTTTGTTTATTTTGTTCCCAATTACATTTAATCTGGTTTAGCCACATTGGAGAGTTTTCTCTCTAAGTCTAATATATTTTCTCTATTTCCTTTCCTCAAGACTTTCCTGTCTTGTGAGGATGCCTGAAGTACTTTTTTTTGTTTTTTCCTTGTTGATATTCTCATAAACTAATCATTGAGTCATTTTTCAATGTTAGCATTTGTCTTAGTATTTGACTCAGTCCTTATTTCTACTCCATCATCGTCAAGGACCTTATTATTCATGTTGACAACCTCTCTAGAATCCTGATTATCTAATCTTTTTAACCTCTTCAACAACAATATCCTTTACCTTAACTGTCCACTAGCACAATCGATCCTTAAGCCTCATCATCTTCAAGATCTGCAACTTTGGAATTCTACTTTTCAACTAGAAACACCTGTTCTTTAGCATTTCCTTTAAAGCCAAATTGGGGGAGAGGGAGAGGAAAAGATATCAATATAGGGACGACGGCATTGCCTCTAGCTGTTCACTGGTTTATTAGTTTGTATTTTCTGTGCTACCTTCTGCTAGTAATCATTCAATCAGATGGTTGATGAAAATAAGAAATTGTACAATTCTGTGAGTTTGGGAGTTCATCACGGAAGGGCAATGTTGACTACCCGGAGTAGTGAGAAGCTAATTAGAACACCGAATTTTTCTCAGTTCTGAATGTTGCAAACAATATCTTCTCAGCTGCTGTTGAACCTAATGAGAGAGACAACTAGCAGGAAACAAATTTGGAAAAGGTAAGGGTTGGGGTGGTGGGGATTCTGAATTGGTTTTGAGTGTACTTTTAGCTTTGCAGCGTTGCATCCAACACAAATCCTGCAAAAACGCACTGCTGCTATTACTTATGAGGCTTTTGCCCTAATCGGCTTTGATCTTATCTTTTTTCAACTCATTGCTAAATTTCTTTAAAACGTTTTTCTCGCTTGCTATGCAATGTCTTCTCATCCCCTTGCAATCTTGCCTCTGCCTCCACCATTCTAAGGAAACTGAGTCCTCTAAAGTTTCTAGTGCCTCATTGCCAAATAAGTCCTTTGATACGGTGTTTGGTAATGGCTTTGATCAGATTATTCTTCAGTTCTCATTGTTTGCTTTTGCCATGTTATTGTTGTTGTATAAATCATCTTTGTTCTGCACATTTCACTCTGGATCACTTCATGTAAGCATTCCCAGTTTTCTCTGAAACTCTCCCTTTCATCATATCTTAAAACATGATATTCATAAACCATAACTCGTTGAGCCATTCTTTGAAATTTACCCCCTTAGGCTTCTGATTTTTTTCTGTCACAGAAAAAGCTGTTATGAATATCTTTGTACATATTGATCCTTTTTGTTTATTTTGAGACATAGGTTCAGTAATGGAATCACTGGATTTCAAAGATTAGAGTTCTAAATTGTTTTCTAGAATGTCTAAACCAATGCCAATAGTGAATCAATGTGTCTTTTTCCATATTAATTGCAATAATTATCATTTGCTTTTTCTGTGAGCTTCTCAATCTTATAGTTGGGAGGTAAAATCTCAAAACTGTTTTGATTGTATTTCTCTTACTACTAATTATTTGGAACATTTAAAAAAAAGATTTACCATGAATTATTTGGAACATTTAAAAAGATTTGACTATCAATAGCTTGAATTTTCTTCTTTGAAAACTACCTATTCAATCCTGTTCTGGTCTGGATCTGTCTCAGGTTCATCCTCTGGTAGCGTAGGCTGGGGAAAAAAAAGACACCTATCATTCAATAGTTTTACAAAAAGGAGATATATTACATATGATATATATTCAACAAGGAGATGCAATAAGAAAATTTTGAGTTAATTCAGTTGAGCAAACTGCTTTTCCGGAGTCCGCCATTATGATCCACCAACCAAGGAGCATAATCCTCCAACAACTCTTTGTAGCCACTTTGAATCCAGGCTGTAAGACAGTAACTTCTGCAATCTTTTCTTTTGAATCAACTAAGTTCTGAGGAAAGCCTCCAACCTTTTACTGAAGAGCTATTTAACTCAGCTGGGGCATAGAGTCAGATTATCATTCCTACCACTTTGCTTTGATTATTTCTCTGTTGGGGAATGGTTTGTCTTCTAATACATTTGAATCAGTCTAACAATAGCAACAACTACAACTGGCATTTATATAATGCTTTAAGATTTACAGAATTATTTATGTTTGATTTTTTTGCCCTTACAGAAGTCTTGGGAGTTAGGCATTATTATTATTCTCATCTTATAGATGAGATACTGAGCTATGCAACGTAAAAAGTAAGTGTCTGAAGCCAAAATGCAACTCAAGCTCTACTTGACTCCAAGGCCAGCTCTTTAACTTAGATGTCTTTTAATTTTGGAAAATAATCTTGGAAATTAACCATTTTCCCTTTCATTTTAATGGCATTAATTTTATTTTTACAAAAATTATTTCATATAGTCAAAAATATGTATTTTATCTTCTATCACCCTCTCTTTTCCGTATTTGATTACAAATCCTTCATATAGCCACAATCATAATATTTCCATCCTTGTTCTTCTAATTTCCTTATGATGTGATCTTTCATATTTTATTCATGTAACCAATTTAGAATTCATCTTGGTATATAATGTCTGATAATGATCTAAACCCTTTTTATCTGCCAGATTACTTTCTGATTTTCCCAGCAATCTTGTTGAATGGTGAATTCTCAATTAGGTGCCTTAGAACTTAGGGGCTTCAGGTTATTAAACTGTGCTGTGTTTGTTTCTGTTTGCTTCAAATTTATTTCACTAAACAAACTATTTTTTTAATCCAGTACCAAATAGTTTGAATGATTACTGCTTTGTAAATTATTATGAGATCTTGTACTGTTAGACCCTCTTCCTTTTCACTTTTTCATTACTTCACTTGAGATTCTTATACTTGTTCCTTTAGATGAATTTTATTATTATTTTTTTCCTACTCTGTGAAATTTTCCCTTCGTTTGATTGGGATGGGACTGGGTAAATAAATTAACTTAGTGAGTATCATCATTTTTATTATACTGGTCCATATCACTCATAAGCAATTGATATCTCTTCAATTATTCAAGTCTGTATGTCTGTAAAAAAAAATTCTGTTGTTTTCATGTAGTTCATGTGTGTATCTTAATAAGTTAACTCCCCCTGAATTTATACATTCTGTAGTTATTTTGAATGAGATTTTTCTTTCTAATTGCTAATATCTATCATCTATACATGGTGTAGGAATAGATTTGGATGTAAGTCTATGTTGTGTCCTCGTGTCTGCTAATGCATCCAGTAGCATGGGAGGAATTGCAGGGGTGTTGAGTCAGTTCAAGGGTGGTGAGTGTAAGTTCCTGAGTTTTTGTTTTGTTTTATTTTTCTCTTCATTTGGATTCTGGGTATCTAGACTGTGGAGACAGCTAAATTTGTTTTATTTTTGATACATAATTTTCATTTTGGAGCGGTTTGAGAAGTCAAGGGATCAGAAAAAATTTCTAATATACCTTCTTGTTGCTCAAGTGACCTGGCACATATTTTCCTTTGAGAATTTTGTTTAATACCCTATCTTCAATTTCCACCTCCGTGCAGATTATTTTCAAATTATTATCTTTAGATCTGAATTCTTTGCTGATTTTTATCTCTTCAATGGGTATTGGATGTTTCTAACTCATTGTCTCAACAAATTCTCTTTGTCCAAACCTGAAACTTACTATCTTTTCCCTATGCTTGCTCTTTCAGAATTCACTATTTTGATCTGTGATTTTCAAACTTCCATGGCCTTACCGTTTATTTTCCTAGTCTCCCATGTTTAAAGCCATGATTTCACTTTTGATTTTTTCCTTTTCCTCTCCCTTATTTCTTAAATCAGTTTCAAGGTCTTAGACATTCTCCACCAAAAACATAATTAAAATTTCACATTTCATTGGTGCAGCCTTCCTTTACCTTATCTTGTTTCTACCCAACCCAACAAGCTACTTCCTGGACATTTTAATAGTATACGCTACAAGCAAACCTCTCTGACTCTAGACCTGGTCCTCCATCCGCCATTCCCCCTACATGTCCATCTGGCACATAAGCACTTAATAAATGATTCTTTTTTTCCCTTTCTCCTTTCCTTCCTTTGTATTTTCCTCCTTTTCTTCCTTCCTTCCATCTAGGTTCTCTATTATCACCATCAATTCTGCTGACCTCTTGCTATTCACCTTGACTAATGCAATAGCCTCTCAATAGGTTTTTTTCCCATTTACTCTTTCCCTTCTCCAAACTTTTGCCAAATAGCTTGATTCATACTACTTCCCTACCCGGATCTCTCCAATACCTTTCTACTGATTCCCAAGTAAAGTTCAGATTTCTTTGTCTAGTATTAGAAATCTTGCACAATCTTCCTTTTCAGCCTTATCTCATATTTCTCTCTTCCATGTGGTCTGCATTCCAGCCAAAACTATTCTCTATCCACTGGATGGAGCCTAAATAGACTATTTTCTGTCCACTGGATGGAGCCTGAGCTTTTCCATCTCCATTCTTTTGCTTACGTTGCTCTCTTTGCCGGGAATAACTTCCCTCTGCTTTACTGGTTAAATTCCTATCCAGCCTTCAGAATTAATCCCAATATTATCTCCATTCAGTTTTCTCTGAAATTTCCTTTCCCTAAAACCTTCTTACAACTTACAATGTATTTTGTTTTGTACTTTTCTACTGTACTTATCATACAATTATAGTTGTTTTAATAAATATATTATCCCTTTACTATAATACTGAGCTTCATCATGGTAGGAACTATGTCACATCTAAATTTTACATCTGTGCTTTTCTCCCTATATAACTATTAACGTGAATAGACAAAAGTTCCATCTTGGATGTTTAAATAGCAAAATAGACATGTCCCTAAGTTCTAAGACCACTGAGACTGGTCTAGCCTCATCTATTTGTTTATCAAAGATCGTCGATCTGTCTAATTCTGGCCAAAAATCCCCCTATGGCTTCCCAAAAGATAAAAAAATCAACAATGAATTATCTTGATTGATCAGATTTCTAGATGGCTTGCCAAATCTTCCCTTCCTACAAGGTCCTATAAGGCAGTCCCAAATGTGTATTATTTTATTTTATTTATTTCTAAAATATTGTTCAGGGGTTTAAAGTGAACTGAGGTCATATGTCCTTATTAGTTATTAAAACCTCAATAAAGAAAAAAGAAGAAGAAGAAACAATTATGAGAAAACAAGATCCCCAAGCTTCTCTGTCATGGGTTATAATAGGGAAAAAATGAAAGCCAAGAGCAGGAGACAAAGCTTTGTTTTAGCCACTTGATGGCGCCGAGTCACTACCTTTTCAAAGCTTGGGTCCCCAAATTCAGCCGGGGACTTCTTCAGCTTTTCATACTTAGGAAATTAGAAATGGAAAGAATGAAGTCGTTCCTGATGATCCTGGCAAAATCGAAATTTTTCTCAACAGAGACTTGAACATATTTTTTAAATTTGATTGCTAAGGAAATGTTTTCTTCATTGGCAAATATTTATACCATTAAGAGCCGGAAACAAAACTATCACAGAAACAAATGGAAAAAATATGTTTTAAGTTAAGCTTTTTTGGAACAGCCGGGGTGGGGGTTCCCATATTAGGTACAAAGGAGCAGCCACGCCAGAATACACCTGCCTCCTACGGCTGTTACCGACCAACATTACAGACATTTTGTCTAGGACCTGCATCAATGGCTGCCCAAGCTTTCAAAGCTGCTGCACATCTGTTTATTTTGAATTTAGTACCAAGGAAGGGTGGTCTTTCTCCAATACTTGCTCTGGGGCCTAGAGTTTAAATTGTCTATACCCTTTAAATTGATTTAGATTAAATGAATACTTTTCTAGGACCAAGAAACCATAGAGTGTATACATGTAATCAAGGCCTCGGGGTTTTTAGCTCATGGAACTCACATGTGAAACGGGTAACATTACGCTACTGTTTTGGAAAAGGAGATGGTTTTACTATTTTCGGAGTTTTGAGGTTAACTAACAGCAACATCTTTAGTGGGAAAAGTGGAGAGCGTTTGGCAACGATAATAATAGCTCAGCCTAATGTATGGAATAGCTAGCATTTATATCGTGCTTTCAGGTTTACAAAGCAATGTACATTTATCATCTCCCATCATATGGGATAGTGACTGTGATCCTGTAATCCTAAGTGAGAGGACTTCCCTCTATCAAGGCAACTTTCAGCGTTAACCTGAGAGGTTAAAAAACTTGGCCTGAGACATAAAAGTCAGTGTGTCAGAGGCAGACCTGGACTCCAGGTCTTCCCTGTCCTCAGCCCAGCTCTCTATCCACATGATATGTTACTTCTCTTTATTATACACCTTCCTAGAAACCTGTTGTGAAATTTTAAATTTAAATTTAAAAATAAAACTGATGATGTACAAGTATTGACCAAGACATGTCATTAAAATGAAGCTGGTAGATAAGGAGAAAAGTTCATATAGAGAAGAAGATATAGTATTAGAAAGTCATTTCAACAGTCCAGGTGAGAGATGGTGAGAATCCAAACTAGGGTAGAGACCTTGCAGGTAGGGAGAGGGATGGATGTGAGAGATATCATGGAAGTCCAACTGACAGGACTTGAAGTAGGATATGGATAAGGATGAGGGAAGGGCAAGATCCAAGGCGAGTTCCAAGATGGTGGCTCTGAGCAACTAGAAGCACGGTGATGTCCTTGAAAGAAATAGAGGACGTTAGGACATCAGATGGGCTGTGGAGGAGATCTGAGCTCCTTTTGTACAGTGAGTACGTCATTTTCCACCGTTAGAACATAAAGCCCCTTGAAGGCTCTTTTTGTTAAATGTCCTCCCTTAGCACATGGTCTGTTTCACAGCAGACTGTTAAAAGATACTTATTGCAGTGAGCTGAATTGAGCCGAATCATTTTGAGATTATACATAGCCCAGTGGATAGAGTTATGATGAGTTTGAATTCTGTTTGAAAAGCGCTAATTGATCGATGATCAATTATGGACAAGTGACGGCCTCCCTGAGGTGCTGAAGCTCTCCACAGTGAAGAAATGAGTGGTCTTGATCAGAATTGGCAAGTAGCAAAACTCTCTATGTAACCAGATTAAAATGTAATTGGGAAATGGGAAACGAAATAAATACAAATGCAATACTACATAGACAGGGATGGTTTGTGGCTTTCTAAGTCAATCTGTGTCTGCGGGGATCTGTTTCTGTCTGAATTTGACAGCACTGACCCTTGCTATTCACCCCAAACATCCCCAGGTTTAAAAAGTGCTTTATAAACTTCATTTTTTTTTGATGAGTTAGAATATTTTAAACAAGTGAGAAGGCAAACTAAGGAATAAAATTTAATACAATTTAAGTTATGTATTCATTAATTACTCAAAGGAAAAGAACTAAGAGGATATTCACTGGACTCTCTTTCCCCCAGTGTTAAATCACCCTCTAGGAAACCCTAGGAAGGTCCCTGACAGCGTTATAATATACTGTATAATGTATTGAATAGCACCTGTAATAGTGGCCTAAAAGAGTTAACATAGCTTCTTAAAGTTTCTTTTAAAATGATCACCTTTTGAAGATGAACTACAAACGTGGGGGCAAGTTGGCTTATTATATTTACAGATGACAAATAAATTAGGGGGGAGGAGTAAACAAAATTTTGGGAAACAGATAGAAATGAAAATTCTATTTGTCCTGATAAATTAGAGAGAAATTATCCATTAAACAAATGATGTTAAATAAGGAGATATGGAGTTGTGAGGAAGTTCTATGGACCCTATTTTAGAAATATTTACTAAGTGTATATGAACCTAGAAGAGTTTTGAGTGCTTTCCTGAGATTTGTGTTAGGGTGTCCTCATTAGGGGTGTCCTTCGTGACCATGGGCTCAGCCCCCCAAAACCAGGATGATCTGATTTTTATTGGACTTTCACCCAGAGGGTAACGATACTAAGGGGCAGGGAGAGCCTTTATTCATCCCCAGGAGAACAAACATCTGCCAACCCCAACAGACAAGTTTAGGATTCTATCCCAGAACATACTAGGGCACTATCTGGAGATGAACCCCTAAAGAGATTTATGGTGGAGCCCAGTTGCTGTCTGAGTGCATTAGGGAAACTTGAGAGCCTTTCCTGGCTGAAGTGGAATGACAGCTGAGTTCAGAGTTTAGGGTCTTTCATAAACTGACCCTAATCACTCAGTGTAGCGTTTACAAAAGCAAACCCTTACACTCCAAGGGATGTATTTGCAATTACCCAGGAACGAGGCAGTATAGAACAGAGTGTGGAACTTGTCCAAGAAGCAACTTGGTTAAAATTCTGCCTCTTACATTTATTTGGTGTGTGACAATGACCAAGTCGCCCTCACTGAGACTTAATATTCTCATGCAAAATGGGGATGATAATAGCCTTAATACCCAACTGGATTGGTGTAAAGCTCATATCATATGTAATATGAGTAAAGCAAAATTCCCAATGTTATTTAAATATCTGTTATGATTGTTGGTTCAGATCTATCATGTCATTGGTGTAAAGACCCTCTATCAGTAACAAAACTTTACTAGTAAGCTGGTAAGCTGAGTTTACTACTGAAACTTAGTCTCGTAGTCTGGCAGTACAGAGAGTTTCTGCTTTGTCAGAGATGGGACAGGAATCCACTTCAAAGCCAACAAGCCACTCACCACGTCATGTGGTTGATTAAAGGTTGATTAAAAAGATGAAAACCGGTCATCCGGGATAGATTCAGGAAAATAGCTCAATAACCAACACTTTTAGCCACAACAACAAAATCAGAGCTTTCTGACTCTCGACAACTTGTAGACTGTGGCTATGTGCCATCGTTTTCCCACTTTTTGCTCCCTCAGTTCTTCCCTGGTGAGAATGCTATTTTATGTCCCTAAAACTGTGTTTACTATCCTTGAAGTTTTAAAAATTTTGCCTTTCCTATTCCCTAAGGTCTTCCTTCTGCTGGCTAGGAAAATGAGAGAAAAATGATCAGTCTCTGATAACTTTTAGTCATTGACCTTGGAGATGAGGGATTTTGCCAGATGATTTCTAAGAGCAAGTTTTGATTTTGTGTATTTATGTCTCTTTCTCATGTAATGCTAAAATATCTTAGTGAAAATAGAAGAAAAATTAGTCCGATAATACCAAGCATCCAGATGTCTTTCGGGAATCAGCTATCATTTACATGATTGGCTTAAGATTTTGGTTTTATCCAGATGCTCTAGGATTGAAAGCAAGTTTTTTTTTTTTTTTTTTTAAGGGGTAAAAACATATGAGAAATATTCAAGGGAGAAGTGTGCCTGTTTTAGCAAATCATCTTTGATAATAAGAATATTATGGTCAATAGTTTAAAAATAATCGAAATGCAATGATTAAAAATAAGACCAATCATTTGTATATTTGTATTTTGATTGCCAAGTAAATAATGAGGTAAGATTACTCCTTAGACTTTTATTATCAAATCCCTTTGCAAAATGACTCAAAAGAAAATCAGCTTTCCAAGTAATTGTAATTTGGACGAATTCCAGTTTTGATAAACTTTCTCATCCACTTCTCCATGGGTTCCAACAAATTTACTTTCTCCTCTTAGTTCCCCAAATAATCAGTAGGCTTGCCTCAAATGCTTTCTTTTCAATTCTGCCAACTAAACCCCTTAGTTTCCTTTGAGTCACAGCTGACATCTTATCTTTTATAGGAAAGCTTTCTCAACCTCTATTAATTATTGTACCTTCCCTCCATTAATTATTTCCTATTTGTTCTGTCTATAACTTATTGGTAAGTTTTAGTTTCCTTGTTATCATTCCCCCATTAGATAGTGAGCTCCTGGAGGAAGGGAATATTTTTTGCTTCCCGTATCCCCAGATTGGTGTATAACAGACACTCAATAAATGTTTACAGATTAAAATTCTTATCAGTCATAGTATCTAATAGTTGTAGTACAATTATGATGCAGTACAATTAATTTCAACGAAGATATTTTCAAGGACAGTTCCCAGACCTAATAATTACTTTGTCCCTTTTTTTTTTTAGACAATATCTATTACTTTCTAGTGAACATCTCTATTCATTTATTGTTACTGATGTTCAATTTGTAACTGTATATTCTTAATTCAAATAATTAAATTAGTCATTAAAGGATATTGACTTAAGTCCATGCTTTTGCTATTCAAAAAGCAATTGTTTAAAAGCAATGAATTGTATCAGTCCCTTAAATCTCTTAAATCAAAGAAAGCTATGACACCAGTGCTTATTATTAATCATGAAAACTTGATTTTTTGGAACAAAATAGTAATGAGTAAGGGCAATTTAGTTATATGGAAACATCACTACACTTGAAATCAGAGATCAAGAGTGACTCCTGGAGCTGGTTTTGGATCCAATTTCAAATCTTTGATTTGATACTTGCTAGGTGAATGATGATCCTGTATAGGTACTTAAAAAAAAAAATATATAAGACTCAGTTTCCATATTTTCAAAATGGAGATAAAGGAACAATAATGATGAAAATTTATAGTTTTCTGGATTTAGAGGTAGACATAATCTTAGAGGATTTCTACTGCAACCTCTTCAGATAGGAAACTAAAACCCAAAGAAATGATGCAGATTTTCTGAGCCTTTCCTTGGTATTAGAGCTATTGCAAGGATAAATATAATTCATTATCATACAAGTGCATTCTTTCCTTAATTTCTTCAACAAATATTTGTTAAACACTTACTGAATATAAAAAATTGATAGGTTTGGGGGATACAAAGATAAAACCAGTGGCAATCCCTGGGCACAAATACATATGCTTCTTATTGCTTCCTTCCTACTAAGAATGTAAACTCTGTAAGGACAAGGACTGGTTTGTTTGGTTTTTTGTTTTTTTTTTTTCATTTTGTCTTTTTATTCCCAGTGCTTAAAATAGTTCCCAGTGCATAGTAGGCACTTAATAAATACAAAGAATTTCTCTTGCATTCAGACTCTGTGTAAGAGCTACTGTAAGGTAGCAGTAGCCAGATTTGATGAGCATATAGCTCTCTATTTCATACTGATAATCAGAGTTATTTAACAAAATTATCTGTGGCTGTATGTAGTAATAATAATTCTTAAGCAATTTCATCATATGCATGGAAAAGGCAAACTTTAGAGCTATATTCTGGCCTATGGAATTAAGTAAATTTTTTGTAAAATAACACATTTCTAGTGGCAAGTTTAGGATTCATGAAATTAAGTTTACAAGACAAGGGATCTTCTTGATATCTTTCAGTTATTTCATGATGGTAAGTATGCAGAAAAATCCTGCCCTTTTCCTAACATATCAAGGATAAATTCAATACATGTTGATCATCCCACAGTATTAAGAGTTATAAAATAATAATAGTTGCTGATTAATTCTTAATAGCTTCAGTGTCATTTGTGATTTTTTTTCAAATCATTTGATAAGTACATAAAAGGCATATAAACTGCTTAGAAATCTGAATAAAGAGAGATTCACTTACAGTATTAAAAATCCTGTTCAATAAAGTTCTTATTGGGGTTAAGAAAAATTGAGTGTCATGGAAAATCCCTTCCAATTGGGCTCCATTCACCTCATGATTGATTATCTCAGTAGCCTGACCAGAGTTAGAAAGAGAGCCAAACAATAAAACTCCCACAGAATCTGTTCATACCGTTTTGATGGGACCAAAAGAACTCTATAACTCAGTAGCTAGATGGATTTAAAGAAATTTTAATTCATGCTTCGGTGTCATTCAGAACAGCTGAAATGGAGGTAAGGTTTCCTGCTAGGATATATCAATATAAAGATATCCGTGATAGGTTGAAAAAATTCTTTTGAATTATGAAGTCTATTATGTCAATATTTTCGATGTGTACCTGTTCTAACTGAACTGTTCTTCCCAACTTTATTCTTTTTTTAAACTTCTATTTTTGCCTCTCTTGTAAGTCTTTTTCAAAATATAATGTAAGTTTTTATGCTTTAAGTATTTATTTTATAGTAGAGGGGAAAAAAAAAAAAAAAACAGCTGTCCTATATCTGTTCTACATTGAATATCTTATTGGGAGGACCCAGACATGAACCAAACTTGAAACAATAAGTGATTTTCCCTAGAGATCTGTAGTGGGAGTAGAGAAAATGATAAAGAGCCTGACTCCCCTTTTTTGAGGTTTTGCTCCTTTCAGGACTGAACCCAACACCCACTTCTAAAAATCCCCTTAATGGGAGGGGATATTCACTGACACCTCGGAGAACACTGGTCTATCGTTACACTAATCTAGGTCATTTGTATTTTATCCTACAGCAGGGATTCTTAAACTTTTTCCACTCGTGACCCCTTTTCATCCAAGAAATTTTTATGTGACCCCAGGTATAAAGGTATATAAAATAGATGTCCAAATCAAACATTTACTGATAATAAATCATAATTTTGCAACCCCCACATCAGTTTCATGACTCCATATGGAGTTACAATTCACAGTTTAAGAAACTTTGTCCTACAGGACAAGAATTCTTAATATGTTTACTTTTTTCTTCCAGTTTAGGACCCTTTTGACAATCTGCTATAGGCCCCTTCTTAGAATGTTCTTAAAAGCATTAAGTAAAAGATATAGCATTACAAAAGAAATCAATCATGTTAAAATGTCTTTATCAAAATATTTATTTAGAAACAAAAAACAAAAAGAAAACAAGTTCAAGCAGCCCAGGTTAAGTAGCCTTGCTATATCTCAATGAATGAAGGAGAAAGGGAGAATTTTGGAACTAAAAACTTTTTGCAAATGAGTTGTTTTCACAAGTAAAAAGTAAAAAACAAACAAACAAACAAAAAAAACCAAGTAATCGAAGGACAAATAAAATATTAAATTATTTTTTCAAAATAAAAACAAAAATGAATCTGTCATAGGAAACTCATTGTGCTAGGTTCTAGAAAAGAAAAAAAATCTGATGGGGGGGGAGATAAAACAAAAATTAGAGAAGGAAAAGGCAGACCATTTCAGTATTTTGCCAAGAAAACCTCATGGACAAAGTCCAAGGGATCATATAGACTAGGGCATGACTGAACAAGAATAAGATGTGTGAAATAGAGTATCAAAGACAAAATAAAGATAATATAAATGTGAAATGTAAGTGCCTAAAACTTATATAAACTGTTTAGAAATCAGGTTAACAAGAGATTCACTTAGAGGACTACAAATCCTTCCTGTCCAAATAAGTTCTTCTTACTGAGGCAAAGAAAAATTGAGTGTCGTAGAAGGTCCCTTCCAATTGGGCTCAATTTACCTGATGATTATCTCAGTAGCCTGACCAGATTAGAAAGGTAGCCATACGATAAAACTCTCTCAGAATCTGTTCACACCATTTGAATGGGACCAGCAGAACTCTAACTCAGCAGCTAGACAGATTTACAGAAGGCTTAATTCGTGCTTCAGCACCTTTCAGAACAGGTGAAATGGAGGTGAGAGTTCCTATTAAGATAGCAACCACAAAGCTTGACATGGTTATACGATTTTTAAAAATAGAGTTCAATGGATTAAGAATAAAGGCAGAGAGGACTAAGATGGTTTGATAACGCTGTCCAGGTGGGATAAAAGGTTAATTCTCAAGGGAAAGTATTTTCTTGTTGCTTAGCTGATTAGCAGTGGTGACTCAGTTGTTTATCTTTTTTTTTTTTTTTTTTTTAATCTATATCTTTTTTCCTTGACAACTACAATATAATCTGTCTGGGAGTTGTTCATCATTTAAAAAGAAAAAAAAAAAAAAAAAAAACACCTCTCCTCGAAAGTGTTCAGATGCATGAGCCAAAATGATGATAACATCATGAGAGACATCATATTTTATCTGGAACATGTAAATCACCAGGGGCCCCTCTGTGCACGCTGGCTAGAATGATGAATGACTCTGTACGCTGGAAGAGAAACCCTAAGGAATTCCCCAGCAGATCTTTGACAGTGAGAACTGCCTCCCGGGTTCTTCCACTTGGGGAAAAAGCAGCCGCTCAACAAACTTGAAAACAGAGATTTAACCACTTATCAAAAAAGTTTCATTTAAAGATATAGCTTCCTACGCAACTCAGTGCTGGAGTGGAACAATTTCTCCAGAAATCTGATCAGTGGGAAATTGACCTGTTATCTAAGACCTCAAAATCCTTCTTTTTAGGAGAACATTTTTTTGTCGTGGCAAGTTAATTCAATTCAGTGCAGTTATTAATATGCAGAGTACTTGGGCCTACTCTTATAGATTGTAAAAACAAACAAATAACAGTTCTTCCCCTCAAGGAGCTTACGAAAGGGAAAAGTAAGGGGGTCCCTTCCCCATCCCTGCATTTCTTATCTAATTATTCCCCTAAATTTCATTATTGTCTCCAGAAACTCCTTTTCCTTCACAGATCAAATCAACCAAGAAACTCACGCTTTTTCCGCCTTCCCCTCCCTTCTTTTGCCCTGTGATGGAGAGGGTGGGAGGTGAAATCCTCTGTTTAGGAAAAACCCAGACAGACACAGACTTCAGGATTTCCCAATGGGCCCTAGGATCTCCTCGAGACGCCTTCCCGTTTCCCTGATTCTTCCCAAACTCTTTTATCTGCTGTTTTCTGCATTAGACTGTAAGCTTCCTGAGGTCAGGCCTTTCTTTGTAACCCCAGCTCTTAACACGGACCTGCACATAGTAGGCCTTAATAAATGTATTGATTGATTTGCCCCACCCTCTCAGCATGCTCTTGGTTCCAGGAGATCATGAGGAAGTTTGGGGTGGGTCCTACTTGTAGCCATGTATGAGGAGCTGGGAAATATCTCAGAGACCCCCAGATGATCAGGGAGTGTGTGTGTGTGTGTGTGTGTGTGTGTGTGTGTGTGTGTGTGTGCTGGAAAAGGGGGTGCAATAAAGGTGCCACAATGTGCATAGAGCATCCCAGAAGGGTGAGTGAGTCAGACAGAAACAGGAGGTTTGTACAGAGAGCAGGGAGCGGGGGATGATCCCACTGAAGTCCTTTGGATGTGACTCTCCGGGTGAGTAGTGAGAGGTAAAAAGGGTAGGTCTTCTCTGCTCTGGATCTCATCCGAGACCCCTGGCTGCCTTTCCCCTTCTTGTATGTTGCTGAGAAAGTCATTTCATTTCTGTTTTCTTTTCTGTAAAATGGGGATTATAATAGCATCTACTTTCCAGAGTTGTGAAGATCAAATAAAATCCTAATTGTACTTTTAGGTAAAAACTCATTGTTATTATTAGCTGTTTTAGGGGAACTAGTATCCCAAAGCGGATGCATCCTAGACTGCTGCCATCTTGTGAATTCCGAAAAGTGGGAAGGGCCTGGGTGGCTGGGATAACTCCGGGAGCAGCAGGAGGAAGTGGCGAGATCAGCCATGGAAAGGAAAATGAACTCAAGCTTTGTAGTTTGATTGGGTAGAACTGGGCCCAGGAGAAATGTAAAAAAAAAACCTAATTAGCAGTATAACAAAAGGGCTTCATATTATGATGTGGCTTAAATATTAGCCTCCCCATTGACTGTAACCATGGTTATAAGTTGTGGCTGAAGCCTGTGCAATTTATTAATACGTAATGTGATTTTCCCAAGATTAGCATTTCTTTCTATGCAGTAATAAAGTATATATCCCAAATCTTATTCCTATTATATACTGAGCACTTCTTTTACTTCCTCTTTGGGGAAACTCAGACTCTGGAGTTATAATTATTACTATAATTAGCATCTTCCCTGGGGTTTTAATGAACCATTGACTGTGAGACGGTCTCGGTGACATAGACTGTGGATCGCCTAATCCCTCTAATTAGAGGTCAGATTTCTCCAGGACTGAATTTAGTCCAAAGATGACGTGATTTTCTCTAGACCAAACTGAATGACGTTCCCCCCTCCCTTAGGAACACCATGGGTGAATGTGTGTGTGTCTCTACAGGGCTCATTCTGGCCCCTGTTGCCTGGAAGGTCCCCAAGGTCAGATTCCTTCTCTCCCCTTTAGACTCCCCTGGATCCTTAAGGAGAACTGGGGAACGCTGTGGCTCTCTGCCATCGGCCCCCTCCCTCACAGGTGGTGGGACCCCCTGAACTGCAGTTCCGTGTAGCCACTGATAGTCGGATCAGCTTTTACAAAGAAATATTCCCTTCCCAAGAGAAAAACCGCAACTATACAAGCTTATTCCCCCAACGCTTGGGAGGGGTCACCCCTCTCTGTAGCAGCAGGGAGATGAAGGGGATGAGAGTCCGAGCACAGTCCCAGTGCGTGTGGGCCATACGTGGTGTATAGACATACAATCTGGGATTTCGTTGATAAGGGAACTGAAGAAGGAAATCCCTTCAGCCTTTCCTTCTTCCCCCAAATGGCTTCTTGTACACTCCTTCACAGAGTTTTTCTGATCATTTATTATGTTAGTGTTTTCTCTGTGAGATTGTCTCTGCATAGAGAGATAGCTAGAAATATAAATATATAGAAACACAGAATTCAGTGGTGAAACCTGCAATCAGGAAGACTCTTCATCTGTAAAACTGGCTATCGAAGGAAATGGCAAAGCACGTCAGTATCTTTGCCAAGATGGGCTTATATATATACACATATCACATTACATATATTATCTGTATATTTATATATTATTTGTACACAGTTGTTTGTATGTCGTCATCTCCCATTAAACTGTGAGCTCCCCGAAAGCAGGAAATGTTTTTCCCTTTCTCTGTCTCTCCTCAGCACAGTGCAAACACGAGTAGTTGTTCAACAGGTCCTTCTGCCTTGTGAGAAAGCTCTCTCTGGCTTTCAGGAGACATTTTCTCCTCCTGTCTCCGACGCTATCCCATGTCTCATGAAACTGACTGGTTAGATAGATAGATAGGTAGATATAGATATAGATTAATGCTGATGGGAGGAGTGGTGGGATGATCATTATTTCCTGGAGAAAAACGAGCAGAAAAAGTGAGTGAAAGCTCAATAAATAATAATTAGTAGAAGCGTCACTTCCTGTGCTAGGAATGGATGATCCTACCCAGAGCTAGAAAAAGGCAAGGTTTGAAAATGGGATTTGACTGTGAAAAAAAAACTACAACTAGATAATGTACCACAGGATGAATATTTTTCTGGCATTAATATACATATATATATACTTTATATATCAGTATTAATATACTAATATATTTAATAAATATATTATTTCTATATAATATACATTATATTTATATAAATGAATATATTTATTTACTTATTATAAGTATAAATAATATATTTATTTATAAATATATAGTTTTATATAAATATAATACAATATATATTAAGTATATAATAGTTAATAATAAGTATTATTACTTATATAAATAATATTTATTATTACATTTATAATAAACATAAAGTATATTTATTAAAATACTTATTTATTATCTTTGTGCTTGATAGATATCATCACTACTAAAGATTCTGTCACCCTGTTTAGCTTTTGGGGTCCCCCATGTTCTGACTTCAATGCACTTTTGTACATCACTACCCATTACTTTTCAGTATCCACCCCTACTACCGCTAATGATAGTCAGCATTTATCTGGCACCCTAAGGTTTCCAAAGCGTTTTCCAAGCATTAGCCCCCGATGGTTGTGGAACAGGTGAATCTGCGGATGCTCTGGATGGAGGAGGTCATTCTCAGTGGTTGTAATAGCTCCTCACCAGATCCGACCCTTACTGGACCGAGCCAGACAGGTTTTCCTGTTTTTTCCTACTTTTTCTCAGCGACACTTACCAGGGGAATCTGTCGATTTGGGGGGTTGTCTCTCAGAAATACCTAAGCTATAGGTCTTCCCTCTCACATTCAGCTATTCCCTGGGCAGGGTGGTGGGTGATGGGGTCCAGTGCACTTTCTGCCAGAACAATGGGAAGCTTAGCTTTTCATCCCCCATAAACCATTGTACACCTCCTCGGGGTGATCTGTCACTTTTACCTCCCCTCTTCCTTGGGAGATCTTGAATTCAGCCCGTGCCCTGCAGACACATCCCTTGTCCCAGGGGTTTTAGAATAGTCTTGCCTTCCAGCCTGTCTGGAGCAGGGAAAGTCTCTTTTCCACCAGCAGACTTTCCCCTTTGCCTTTAACTCTTAAATGAGGACCTGAGTCAGGATGGTCTTTGTTTGGGTCCTGATTGACTCACATTGAAGGTAAATAGAAATCATTTCTGCTTTGGCCACAAACCCCGAGGTTTTCCCCTCCCGGATTAATTAACTAATTCATTTGTTTATTTAGATTTTTTTTAAAATTTAGGTGAGATTCTTTGCCTCAATTGCTCCCTAGCCTTCATCACTGGATGGGTGCAGTCTTAGTCAAACTGAGACCTTAGCTCAAAAGGGCCCAGGTCTCCAATTGCATCCGGGGCCATCTCCATCATTCTGATCTAGATCTGGCCACTGGTCCCAGCTGGCTCTGGTGGGGAAACTGGGGCAGGGGACCTTGCCCAACCTCCCTCACTCAAATCCAGTTCACTTGCATGTCATGACATCCCTTCCCTCAAGTCCTGGTCCTCTGTGAGATCAAATGACAAACAATAGCAATTTTGTTAATGTCTCACAGGGTACCTCTTCCATACAAGCCTCAGTTTTCTCATCTGTAAAATGGTTCTCTTGGATTAGATTCCTTGGAATGTCCTTCCCAGCCCTAAAACTCTGTTCTCATGACTCTGCTCGGTTTAGGGCTGAGCTCGTCCCTGTTCCAGCCACAGGGAGGGACTGTGAACTTTGCTGTCCTTTCTTTGACCATATTGTTGGAAAAAATAAAGGAAGACTGTGGTCTTTGCCTTCCAGTCACATCGTGGAGTTGATTTCATGGGGTTTGGCAGAGAGAGGGGGTTCATGGCATCTCGACAGCTCCAACTGCTCGTGGCCCTCACTGTGGCCTATTCACAATGGAGGACCCAGATTACGTGGCGAGGAAAATGCGCCCTGTCCCAAACCATCAAGTCCCTGGGGACGCACCGAGCCTGCACTGTGGATGGCGGAGAGGAGAAGGACAACTTGAGTTCAAATTTTGTTTAAAAAATAATAAAGCTACGGCCTGTTCCCTCCTGCCCCAGGTCACCGGGGTGATATCCCCAGGCCTCCGGAGGAACATAAAACTCCCAGTCTGGCTTTGATCTCCTACCTTCCTCGGAATGTTTTAATCAATTAACCATGAAACTCCTCGGCTTCTCCATCTAAAATGACTTGGGTCTGGCTGACACTTTACTACGTCCCAAGATCAAAGATTGAGCAGATGC
Organism: Antechinus flavipes; assembly: GCF_016432865.1. Taxonomy (NCBI): domain Eukaryota; kingdom Metazoa; phylum Chordata; class Mammalia; order Dasyuromorphia; family Dasyuridae; genus Antechinus; species Antechinus flavipes. The sequence goes on along the minus strand of NC_067403.1, from coordinate 11,501,935 downwards.
TGAATCCAGCCAGGATAATTGGGAGATCCCTTTTTCCTCCAAAATGCTTAGGAATATCTGTATCCCATGGACAGAAAGGAGCAGGACGTTGGAGTGGAGATGGCAGCAAAAGGCGTCACGAGTATTTGGGGAAGGAGCCGCTCTGTGCACAAAGAGATGGTTATAGCTCATGGGAAGGCCTCAGATAACTCAGTCTGAACAAAGTCTGGTTTAAAGTTAATAATGTACATGAGAGATGAAAATGGAAGCTGCTTCCTGAGAGAACTTTACTAGTGCCTTCCCATTTAGGAAGCCACTTTTCAAGTTGGTCTAGTACAGAGTGTTAGAACAATTAGAAATATGAAAAGATGAGGGTAATCTCACAGGCCCAACAATCAAAGCTTAATCAAATCTCCTGTTATTTATTTATCGCAGTCCATTAAAGGAGTCCTCATTCCTGGGAATGGAACTACTTTTTCTATTTCTGCAATGACAAGGTTGATATGAAGCATCTGATTATATTTAGAATACCCCACCAGCAAGTTTGAATCCCTAATTTTGTTTGGAAATAAGAGTCCTTTGGGGTCTGAAGGCCCAGTAACATTGTAATATAGCCTACATTTTGTAGTATAAAAATATTAGTGGCTCATTAAGTCTGCAGTTACCCAAGTATCATTCCATATTGAAAGTATTTTCAAAAACTTTCTTATAAAAGGAAAGGGAGTATGAAAAAGTGATTTTCCGTAAGTAACCATTTATTTTTAAAACCAGAAAAGGTGGTTTACAGGAAAATAGAAAAAATCCACAATAATTTGACATTTGAAAGAGAAGAATCCAAGACCAGTGGAAGGTGGGCAGCATTTAGCCATAATCATAGTGTAGAGCAAAGTGGAAACTTTTGAAATGATACTTGGAAAGGAGAAATAAACAATTCCATGGCCTAATGAATTCCAGAGGGATGGGTAGCAAAAGAACAAGTGAAAATTGGGAATTCAAAGAGAGTGTGTGGGTAGAGGGCTGTGATTGGAAGGATTACGTGAATAGGGAGAAAATGGAGCTTAATTTTCACACATGGGCTGGAGTAGAATTCAACTGACCCAGAATTTTGCAAACTAGAAAAATGGCTTGGATTTGGAATTAAGGAAGAAGCCAAAACAAAAACAAAACAAAACAAAAACAAACAAATCTAACATCCAAGGATATAAAGTGTGTATTTTAGGATACAAGGTCCTGGGTTTGTGGGTCTATCAGTTTACCATCAGAGGAAACACATATTATCTAACAAAGGGGGCGGGGGGCGGGGGGGAAGATTCCCAATCAATGAAAATAATCACATGTGTGGTATAGAGTCACTACAGAATCACAAGATCTGAGAACTGAAATCTAAACTAATTCATCTCTTGCGTGAACCGAAATCTTCTCTCCATCTTTCTGGACAAATGATGATCCAATCATCCCCTTGAAGATCTCCACATTTGGAGACTCCACCAGAGAACAAATAATAGGGAGGAGCGAAACTTTTCTCTCTGATAGTGAATTTAGAGGATATTGACAGTACTTAAAGCCCTTCCTTAGTGGAGAAACACCTGAGCTCAATGTCTACCTACCAAGAGCAACTTGTGATTTTGCAGAACCTTATTCTTCTCTCTGGGTCGTCTCACCCAACTTGCACCCATTCTGACAGAGATTCCCAGGGGGGCTGCCATAATTCTGCAGCTTACCTAGAGTTTTAGGGGGATACATTTTACTTACAGGAACAATAGTAATAAGAAGCTTCTCAGAATCCCTCAAAGGTCTGATCTTGACCAACTATTGCTCCAAAGCAGATTCTCTTGTGTGAAATGACTCATTTCCATCTCACGGTGGGAAACCAAAATTCACATTTCTGTCAGCCAAGCCACCGAGCCACAATGAGGAATATACAACTGTTCCATAGCCACCAGATGTTTGTATAGATTAACATGTAGTAGCTTTTAATAATAAGGTACTGTCATCAAGCCCAATAAATCAGATTTGTTAGATTCCGGAAAGATGACATCGTGATTCTTTGACCAACCATACTCCTTGTGAATGTGTTTTATTCATGGGAAGGGAACTTTATTCATGTGTCAGGTACTTTATAAATATTATCTCACTTGATTCTTACAAGAATTCTGGGAGGTAGCTGCTGTTATCATGCCCATCTTACAGATGGCTTAAGAGATCTGCTCAGGGTGATCCAGCAACTGTGGGTCTGAGGCTGGATTTGAACAGGATTTTCCTGGCTCCACACCTAGTATTTTGTCATCCACATGTCTTAGCTGTCCCCCCTTTTAAGTGTTTTTCCAATAATGGTCTTTTGTTCTGTCCCTTTCAGTCAATAAAATTGTCTCAGTCAGAAATTGGTACCTCCTAAAATGGAAAGCTACCATGTAGTATATGGGAGTAACTTTTTCTCCTGCCCCAACATGTTTCTCTCTTACTACATTCTCCTTAATCCATCCTCACACTGGTGTTTCATATTTTTTCCCTTCTCTTTCCCCCTCACAAACCCTTACCAAGGGACAATGTTCCAGCCTGTGCCTCAGGTTCACGCCGGCTTGCCCTACTCACAACTTGCCCTGATTGAAATTTCCTGTCCCCAGAATCAGCCCGTTTCTTTTTGTACCTCATTGTTAGGAAACTTTCCTTACAATACACTGAGCTCTTCCTTTCAGCAACTTTCACCTTTCTAGTTCTGCCCTCAAGGTCCAACTGAAGAAGCTTAATTCCTTTCACTTAAAAGTCCTCCAAATACCTAAGGATGGTTACTGCACAATCACCATCATCCCACCAGATCTCCTCTTTCCTAAGACAAAAAAAAAAAAAAAATGTTAATTCTTTTAACTCATCTTCACGTAGCTTGATTTTCAATCTTTGCCATTGCAGTCTTGTTCTTTTGAATGCTTTCCAGCCTTGCAGTAACTTCCTAAAATGTAGTGTTGAGGAATTAATGTAAAATCTATAATGTGGTGTGATCAGGAAAGAGTTCAGCAGTATTATCAACTCCACCATTTGACTATAATGCTCTTCTCTTTTTTCTGAAGCATTTTAAAATGTTTAATAATTGCTTTTTATTTTCAAAATACATGCAAAAATAGTTTCCAACATTCACCCTTGCAAAACCTGGTGTTCCAAATTTTTCTCCCTCTATTCCCCTCACACCCCTCGCCTAGACAGCAAGTAACTCAATATAGGTTAAATATGTGCAGTTCTTTTATACATAATTCCACAATTATCTTGCTGCACAAGAAAAATCAGATCAAAAAGGAATAAAGAAAAAGAAAGAAAAAAAAAAACAAAAAAAAAACAAGAAGTAGCCAATAAAAAAGAGTGAGAATGTATGTTGTGATCCACATTCAGTCCCCATAGTCCTCTTTCTGGGTATAGATGGCTGTCTTCATGACAAGACCATTGGAACTGGTCTGAATCACCTCATTGTTGAAAAGAGCCACGTCCATCCTATTTCTTAATACACAGTTTGAGAAAACTGTTTGGAAATTCCTATTGGATATCTTAGTAGAGGCCCCACTGGATCATAAAATCCTTATAAGTGAAAGGAAACTTAGTAGCTGTCTACTTATTCTTACCATTTTACAGATGAGCTAACTAAGGCCTCAGGAGATGAAATGAGATTCCAATAGGAAGTAGTAAGGGCCCGACTTGAGTTTTGGACAGGAGAAAGAAGCAGATTTAGAGTTAAAGACTTAGAGTTGAATCTCACCATTGCTACTAACAGATTGTAAAACTTTGGGCAAGATTTTTACTTTCTCAGATTCCCATAAACTATACCAAGTATTAGTAGGGAATATGCATGTATTATCCTTTCTTCTAGGTATGAAAGCAAAATAGGAGGTCTGAAATTTATATCCAAAATTAAATCATGTAATACACGAGTCTTAAAGGAATTTAGAGTTCTATTACTTGGCCTCTAAATTTATAGGCTTTCCGTTGATAATTAAAACAAAATAGCTTTTGTATAAATTCTGGTATACACTAAAAGTTATCAGAAGTATATATTGTATATATTATATTGCATATATACATAAATACACACACGTATATTATGTATATACACACATATATATGTGTGTGTGTGCATGATAAAACAGAATTTAACTTATCCTCCAACTACTACTGTTTGAATCTATTTGTAATATTCTAAACTTTGTTTTTACAAAATATAATTTTGATTTATTTTTTCCACATAATTAATGTTGTATGACAGTTTAACTTTAATGTAAAATCCCACAATATGTGATAATTTCTAGAATTTCCTAATGCTTTCCATGACAATTTTCACACAGGTCTATTGGACTCAGATTATTTATGTCAAACCGACATGTAGTCAAGAAAGAGTAAACTCTATTGGGCAAACATTCTCAAAAGAGTTGGATATATGCTAATATAATTATTGTTTCTAATAGATGTGATTACTAAGCACAATGCTGAGGAACTAGGTCATTTGCTTAGATAATAAGCTGGCCAATCTCTGTCTACCTGCAGAGTCATTGAATACGACCAAAATATCCCTAATGATGAAGGTTTTCATGATAGTGGAGTCCAGTGGACTTCCCGCTATGTTTTTGCAGCTGAGACTTATAGTATTCAGATGGTGACAATGGACATTTTTAGCGTAGGAGCCTCATTTTGCTCCCCTTCTTCCACAGGGGCCAACATTTCCTTTGATCTTTAGTGTTGTCACACTTGCTCTACACAATGTAATTTCATTACACTAATGAATTTGCATATAATTTAAATTCTTGAATAAATTCCAGATTTAATTTGTATATTTACAACTGTATAATGTCTATTTAATTGTGAATATTATAAAATAACAAAGCACACTCTCCATTGTACCGCGATGCTGAACATAATTTAATAAAGCTAACAAATAATTAAATTAATGAAAATAATGAAAACTACATTTAATAAATAATTTAATAAAATCTTCTTGACTGGCTTGCTCTCAAACACAAGCTTTTTCTTTATATGAAATATATCATATGGTGTTTTGACTCATGGAAATATTTTTTAAAAGTTTATTAAAGAAATAATTAATATTTAGGGAAAAAAAGAAATCATCAGGATAGCATGCTTCATCAAACACAGCTCATCCAGGCAATGCTTATTTATCTGTTTACCTAAGGTGATAAAGGAAAGCTGGGGGATCCCTGCCTCTATAATGCAGTGAGTTGTACCCCAGCCCTCTGCCCCCCCCATCCCTTAGGTGCCAGAGGGTCCTTTGACAACTATCTCCCAGATTATAAGGAGAGCCAGCAACCTTTTTAGATATTGATTAGTTTATCTTTAAATTGGTCAGGGAACTGATCTCCCAGGTGTATTCAGTCTGGCTTGATTCCTCTCTCCCTCTTTAGTTTGAGCCTTTGCACCTGGGAAACCCCCACGGGTATTTTTTCCCCTCTATAAAAGATCTGCTTTGAAGACTCTCTAGGCTACATTCCCTTACAGGGTTAGCCCATGATGAGATACTCTCCTTCTCTCCCTCTATTTTCATCTTCCCCCTCTGCCTGCTTCCTTGTCCCCCCCCCGCCTGCTTCCTTGTCCCCCCCCCCCCGCCTGCTTCCTTGTCCCCCCCCCGCCTGCTTCCTTGTCCCCCCCCCCCGCCTGCTTCCTTGTCCCCCCCCCGCCGCTTCCTTGTCTCCTTCCCCCCCCCGCCCGCCCGCTTCCTTGTCTCCTTCCCCCCCCCGCCCGCCGCCTTCCTTGTCCCTCCCTCTTCCCCCGCCCGCGGCCGCTTCCTTGTCTCCCTCTCCCCCCCGCCCGCCCGCTCTCTTGTTTTCCCTCTCCCCCCCCCCGCCTGCTTCCTTGTCTCCTCCCCCCCCGCCTGCTTCCTTGTCTCCTCCCCCCCCCGCCTGCTTCCTTGTCTCCTCCCCCCCCCGCCTGCTTCCTTGTCTCCTTCCCCCCCCCGCCTGCTTCCTTGTCTCCTCCCCCCCCCGCCTGCTTCCTTGTCTCCTCCCCCCCCCGCCTGCTTCCTTGTCTCCTCCCCCCCCCGCCGCTTCCTTGTCTCCTCTCCCCCCCCCGCCTGCTTCCTTGTCTCTCCCCCCCCCGCCTGCTTCCTTGTCTCCTCCCCCCCCCGCCTGCTTCCTTGTCTCCTCCCCCCCCCCCTCTTCCCTCCTCCCCCCCCCCCCCCCCCCCCCCGCCTGCTTCCTTGTCTCCTCCCCCCCCCGCCTGCTTCTTGTCTCCTCCCCCCCCCGCCTGCTTCCTTGTCTCCTCCCCCCGCCTGCTTCCTTGTTCCTCCCCCCTGCTTCCTTGTCTCCTCCCCCCCCCGCCGCTTCCTTGTCTCCTCCCCCCCCCGCCCGCTTCTTGTCTCTCCCCCCGCCTTCTTCCTTGTCTCCTCCCCCCCCGCCTGCTTCCTTGTCTCCTCCCCCCCCCGCCTGCTTCCTTGTCTCCTCCCCCCCCCCGCCTGCTTCCTGTCTCCCCCCCCCGCCTGCTTCCTTGTCTCCTCCCCCCCGCTGCTTCCTTGTCTCCTCCCCCCGCCTGCTTCCTTGTCCTCCCCCCTCTGCTTCCTTGTCTCCTCCCCCCCGCCCGCCTGCTTCCTGTCTCCTTCCCCCCCCCCCTTGTCCTCCCCCCCCCCCTGCTTCCTTGTCTCCTCCCCCCCCCGCCTGCCCTCCCCTTCCTCCCCCCCCCCCCGCCTGCTTCCTTGTCTCCTCCCCCCCCCCGCTGCTTCCTTGTCTCCTCCCCCCCCGCCTGCTTCCTTGTCTCCTCCCCCCCCCGCCTGCTTCCTTGTCTCCTCCCCCCCCCCGCCCTTCTTGTCCCCCCCCCCCCCGCCTGCTTCTTGTCTCCTCCCCCCCCCCGCCTGCTTCCTTGTCTCCTCCCCCCCCCGCCTGCTTCCTTGTCTCCTCCCCCCCCCCGCCTGCTTCCTTGTCTCCTCCCCCCCCCCGCCTGCTTCTTGTCTCCTCCCCCCGCCTGCTTCTTGTCTCCTCCCCCCCCCCGCCTGCTTCCTTGTCTCCTCCCCCCCCCCCGCTGCTTCCTTGTCTCTCCCCCCCCCCGCTGCTTCTTGTCTCCTCCCCCCCCCGCCTGCTTCCTTGTCTCCTCCCCCCCCCCCGCCCGCTTCCTTGTCTCCTCCCCCCCCCGCCTGCCCGCTTCCTTGTCTCCTTCCCCCCCCCCCCCCCGCCTGCCCGCTTCCTTGTCTCCTTCCCCCCCGCCTGCCTGCTTCCTTGTTTCCTTCTCCCCGCTGCCCGCTTCCTTGTTTCTTCTCCCCCGCTGCCCGCTTCCTTGTCTCCTCCCCCCCCCCCCCCTGCCCGCTTCCTTGTCTCCTCCCCCCCCCGCCTGCCCGCTTCCTTGTTCCTCCCCCCCCCCCCCCTGCCCGCTTCCTTGTCTCCTTCCCCCCCCCCCCCGCCTGCCCGCTTCCTTGTCTCCTTCCCCCCCCCCGCCTGCCTGCTTCCTTGTTTCCTTCTCCCCCCATTAGGAATCGATGTCCCTGTCACAGAATCTTGGTCCTCCAAACCCTTGACCTTCTTTGTCACCGAAGGTAAGTTTCAATCTTTTTTCCCCTGCTCCTTATCTAACGTGAGATGGTACAGCTGGAAATCAATTTGCCCCCTGGAGAAGTAGAGATGGACCTGAAAATGGGGGGGAGGGGGAGGTCACGTCCTTTTTCTAGGATGACACAATTCTCGCTCAAAAGTAGGATTTTGAGTTTTTGTGGGGCCTTTGGGTCCCCAATATTGCAGAAGGAGCCAGTGTAATTTCTGGCCAAGTGAAATGTTCAAGTGCTTTCTCTGGGCGCTCTTCCTGTCTCTGTGCCCTGGTTTCTGCCTCTGCAGTCTGCCTTGCAGACTCGGGTAACCCAGGCATGAGAAATGTAGAAGGCCCTTACCCAAAGGGACTCCTCGGAGATCATCAGGAAAAAGCAGAAAGAGCCGTCCCGTCACCAAATAAGAAAGAGAAAGCTTGTGGTAGGAGGGCTCATGCTCCGGAGGTTTTCAATAAACAGCTTTTCTGCTTTTTCCTGATGATCTCTGAGGAGTCATTTTGGGTAAGGGTCTTCTACATCCCTCACAGTCGGGGGATCTCCGGGATGGGGCCTTTGGGGGAGATGGCTGTGCACCCGGACAGGGACGGGTACCCACGGGGTAGTTTTCCCCATGGTCTCTGGCTCGGGGTGAGCAGCCTCCTTCCCCTCTTAGACAATGACCCAAGGAAAGCAGAATTGAAGATGGAAGGAAGTAGAGCCCTCATGGCCGGCATTTGCAGCCTGAAAGAGATGTACACATGTAAACTCGAGGTCACTATTTTGGGGGCCTTGGGGTCCATTGGCTGGGTCGAGGGAGACCCTGAGGGATTAGTCCTCCTAAATATGCTTTTGGTGTGGACTGCTCTTGACCCCAATGATAAAGGACTTTTCCTGAAAAGGCTCTCGGGTGGCTATGGGGCGTGAGAGTAACGAAGGGCTTCACGCCAAACACCTGGACTGGGTCCAAGGTGGGAAAATGGGATAGAAGCAGTCCAAGAATTTGTATCGGGATGTTAGCTAGGGATCAGATGTAAAAGGAAAGAAAACTGGGAGGATGTTCCAGGACTACTTGGGTATATCAGACTTAAATCTGTATGTAAAAGGAGAAAATAAAGTTTTGTGTATGTCTGCTTTGCATTGCCTTTGTTCTGTGGTAAGTTAGCAAACTCGTAGAAATAAAGAACTCGGCCACTGGGTTACAGACTTAGAAAAAATCGGGCTGAATTGTGGGAAATGGAAGCCTTTCAGAGTGGCTCAGAATGTATGGGTCTTACATGGTTTAGGTTTAGGGCTTCTCAAGAAAAGAAAGTCTGTTTTTCTCTCCTTCTCCCTGGGCCTCTGGCAGTGGCTTTGCAGGAAAAAAGGGAGAAGGGGAAAAAATAAAAACATAGATTAAAAGTTTGGAAAGTTTTGAGAAAATAGAAGTACGATGTGTATCACTACTATAAACAAGGAACCTGTTACTAGGACTCAGCCAGAAAAAAAAATCTCAAGCTAAAGCAAGGATTGATGCTTAACTCTTTCTTGGCTTAATGAAGAAAAGAAGTTGGAATGGAATATGTAGGTGGATTTTAGGAAAAATCACAAACTAAAGTAATGGTTAATTTGAAAATAATTTTAAATTGGTATGTGTGTTAAGATAAGAAATAGTAGATATATTGGAAAGGAGGAATAAAATAGAATAAGAGAAGTAAAGAGCTGAACATGGGAGCTCTCTGACCTGTTGGACTCTGGGAAAACTAGGCATTTCCTGTAGAAAGAAAAATCATTATCAGTAAGTTTGCTTTCGTGGAGTTATAGAACAGAAAGTTTAAGAAAGCTAAATTGGATAAGTATTAGTCGGCAACATTTGATTAAGAGTTTGGGAAGCTCTCTATTTTAAAGAGTTACTATACTTTTGAAATTGGGGGAAATAATTTTACTGTTGCCTTGCACATGTTAGATTAATTCTGAGTATAAAATCTTAAGAATTGTTTGAATAGTGTGGCCTTTACAACTTTTCATTATTATTTGGTTGGACTTCAAATTAAAAACACAGATTATTAAACAAAATGCCAGCAGCTTAACTTAGGGGGGAGGTCATGTTTGTGTCTCCCTACTTAAATGGTATGTTGCTTTCTAGGCATATTGGGTAATTTGTAAACTGTTGGAAGTTTTATGAAACTTGGTTCAAAATTAATTGTGAATCTTGAAGTTTAAAGTTTTAAAAAAAAAGTGATTTAAAGACAAGGAAAAAGAGCTTGATTTACAAAAGCAATTAATTTAAATGGAGCATCTAGTGGGAAGGGGTATTGGTTTGGGAGTGTTTAAAGTATGTCAGAAGGTTTGAGAAATAGGCATTGGGAGGAGAGAGACAGAGATGGGACAGGAGAATGAAGGTGATTTAAGAAGGATTGATTAGTGGGAGCAAATAATGTTTTTAATAACTTTTTATTGACAGAACCCATGCCAGGGTAATTTTTTACAGCATTATCCTTGCACTCACTTCTGTTCCGATTTTTCCCCTCCCTCCCTCCACCCCCTCCCCCAGATGGCAAGCAGTCCTTTACATGTTGAATAGGTTACAGTATATCCTGGATACAATATACGTGTGCAGAACCGAACCGTTCTCTTGTTGCACAGGGAGAATTGAATTCAGAAGGTAGAAATAACCTGGGAAGAAAAACAAAAATGTGAGCAGTTTATATTCATTTCCCAGTGTTCTTTCTTTGGGTGTAGCTGCTTCTGTCCATCCTTGATCAATTGAAACTGAATTAGCTCTCTTTATCGAAGAGATCCACTTCCATCAGATACATCCTCAAACAGTATCGTTGTTGAGGTATATAATGATCTCCTGGTTCTGCTTGTTTCACTCAGCATCAGTTCATGTAAGTCTCTCCAAGCCTCTCTGTATTCATCCTGCTGGTCATTTCTTACAGAACACTAATATTCCATAACATTCATATACAACAATTTACCCAGCCATTCTCCCATTGCTGGGCATCCATTCATTTTCCAGCTTCTAACCACTACAAACAGGGCTGCCACAAACATTTTGGCACATCCAGGTCCCTTTCCTTTCTTTAGTATCTCTTTGGGGTATAAGCCCAGTAGAAACACTGCTGGATCAAAGGGGATGCACAGTTTGATAACTTTTTGAGCATAGTTCCAAATTGCTCTCCAGAATGGCTGGATGTGTTCACAATTCCACCAACAATGTATCAGTGTCCCTGTTTTCCCACATCCCCTCCAACATTCCCCATTATCTTTCCCTGTCATTCTAGCCAATCTGACAGGTGTGTACTGGTATCTCAGAGTTGTCTTAATTTGCATTTCTCTGATTAATAATGATTTGGAGCACGTTTTCATATGTCTAGAAATAGTTTCAATTTCTTCGCCTGAGAATTGTCTGTTCATATCCTTTGACCATTTATCAGTTGGAGAATGGTTTGATTTCTTATAAATTAGAGTCAATCTCTATATATTTTGGAAATGAGGCCTTTATCAGAACCTTTGACTGTAAAAATGTTTTCCCAGTTTATTGTTTCCCTTCTAATCTTGTCTGCATTTGTTTTGTTTGTACAAAAACTTTTTAATTTGATAGAATCAAAATTTTCTATTTTGTGGTTAATAGTGATCTCTAGTTCTTCTTTCGTCATAAATTCCTCCCTCTTCAACAAGTCTGAGAGGTAAACTATCCTATGTTCTTCCAATTTATTTATCATCTCATTCTTTATGCCTAGGTCATGAACCCATTTTGAACTTATCTTGGTGTACGGTGTTAAGTGTGGGTCAATGCCTAGTTTCTGCCATACTGATTTCCAATTTTCCCAGCAATTTTTGTCAAATAAAGCTTTCTTATCCCCAAAACTGGGGTCTTTGGGTTTGTCAAACACTAGATTATTAAAGTTATTGGCTGTTTTGTCTTTTGAACCTAATCCATTCCATTGATCAACTAGTCTATTTCTTAGCCAATACCAGATGGTTTTAGTAACTGCTGCTTTATAATATAATTTTAGATCTGGTACAGCTAGGCCACCTTCATTTGATTGTTTTTCCATTAATTCTCTTGCAATTCTTGACCTTTTCTTTTTTGGGGGAGTCTGATTGGTATAGCGCTAAATAAATAGATTAATTTAGGTAGTATTGTCATCTTTATTATAGGGAGCAAATCATTTCAAGAAGAAATCTGTGGGGAAAATAAGGAACTGGTTGGAAAGGGTAGTCAAAGGGAGACTGCTGTGAGAGGGATCTGTTTTTGCTGGGAGGGGAGGGAAGAGAAGAGAGCAGCAGTGGAAAGGTGCTGCAGCTGTTTGGTTCCTCTTCCTGAAGAAATCAAATGGTGATTTAAAGGGACAGGCTGATCTTACAAGATGTTGATTGAACATTTGTTTAAGATACATAAGGTTTTCTTGTTGAATGAATATGACAGACCATCTTCAGCAATGAGATGAACGAAATCACTTCCAATGGAGCAGTAATGAACTGAACCCAGCTACACTCAGCAAAAGGACTCTGGGAGATGACTAAGAACCATTATATAGAATTCCCAAACCCTCTATTTTTGTCCGCCTCCATTTTGGATTTCCTTCACAGGGTAATTGTTAAACTATTTCGGAGTCCGACTCTTTTTGTAAAGCAAAATAACTGTTAAGACACATACTTTTCATGTATTTAATATATATTTTAACATACTTAACATGTATTGACCATCCTGCCATCTGGGGCAGGGGTTGGGGGAAGGGGGGAAAAATTGCAACAAAAGGTTTGGCAATTGTCAATGCTGTGAAACTACCCGTGCATATATCTTGTAAATAAAAAGCTATGAATAAAAAAAATATGATCAGAAATGTGATCTATAGTTGGAAAGGATTATTTCAAAAAGTTTAATTGATGTTTTCAAGAACTTTTCAGATGGTTCTGATGTGAAAATATGAAGTTTAATTAACTGCATTGATGCCAGTTATCTGAAAGGGACTCTAAGAATACTAGTTTTTGCCGTCTTCCTTTTGAAAACGTTTTTGTTGTGAACAATATGTAGTTGGCATTTTTTCTGTGTATTGGGTATTTTAAAAGCAAAATGATTAATATAATCAACATCTACTTGGGTATGTAAAAAATGTGTGAAGTTTCTGGGAGAAATTACTTACTGTTACTGATATAAGATCATAGTAACTAACTGGGATTTATCTGAAACTTTAGAGAAAATCTCTTGGGCTTTATAGTTCACGGGAGTTTGAAAGTTTCATTCTCATGTGCTGAATGTTGAGTTTTGACTGCTTATACGTTACTCGTATCCCTGCATTTTTTTTCCTCCTGTGACTGATTTCTATGATTAGAACAATAGTTAATAAGAACTGTTAATGCAATTCAATGATGTCATACCTTGTTGTTTCCAATCTGATTATATGTGATCGTTATGTCTTAAATAATTAGACAAATGAGTATTTACCCTGGTTATCTATCTGTTACTGGATATTTGTGTCCTGGATATTCAGGTTTTTTAAGTGTTTCCAAATAACGGGAGGACGATTAGCCCAGTGATCTGTGAAACCCAACTGCTACTTACTGGGACTATAGCCATCTTCCCGTCCTGTGCAGCAAACTTGTTCCTTCCCATAGGAACTGCTGGCCAATCTATACTGGCCTCCCCACGTGTTGTCGCACTTCCAGACTGTTCTAATCTGTTATATTTGGTTTTTTTTTGTTCCAGATTTTGGTCACAGTACAGCTATATTGACCTGCTTTTGGGACCTGGATCAGCCCATCGATAGTTATTGGCACACCACGCCCATCCGCCTGCTTGGACTGAGAGCCAGTTTTCCACCCCTTGTCAACATGAAGCAGTTTCGGAAGGAGAGACCATAGCCCGTGCTCCTGATACGATTTGGACTGATACATGGGGGACTGGGGAACGGTTGATAAATGACTGTTAAACGCTGCTTTGGTCATTTATAACTGTGTGTTGGAAATTTAGGAAGGAAATTGTTAAAATGGGTAAATGTTGCTGTTAAGGAAGTTATAATGATAATATGTAAGTAATATCTGTATTCACTTCAGAATATGTAATAGTTTGAGGATTTTTTTTTTTTTTAAGGAAACTCCTCCTGTACTAGTCTGTTATGTATAGGAACTTTAATTCACTCTTGGGATTTATATGTGGGGTGATTATTTAACTGTTCGCTTTTTTTTTTTTTTTTTTTGATGATTCCATTCCATGAGGGGAAAAAAAAGAGAGGGAGAGATCAAGGGAAACTGGTGGATTTTTCTCAAAATACCTAAAAGAATTGGAGCCTTTAGTTTTCTGTTGACTTTGCCTTAGGTACTTCTGCTCCAACTCCTCTATCACCAGTTTAGATTGAATTGGAAGCCTTTACGCAGTCCTTTTTGTTTTTCCTATGCTTTAGCTTTGGAACCCGTCATTCTGTTGGGATGGCTCTGGCAGACTATTTTCTGATGGCCTTTTTTAAGGAAATCTCCAAGATGTCTCCTCCTTTGAAATCCCTGACAGACTTGGGATGCCCCTCCTAGCATGACTGTCTTGGGCACTGTTACTTCCTATATAAGTTGAAGCTGAGGTAAGTGCACAAATGACTGGAGCACCTAACGGGGTGAACCGTCCATCTCAAACTGAATGCTCTGGTTGAGGTGAAGGCCTTTGTACTGCTGATAACTCCGGGGTTATCGGGAAGAGCCTTGACCTTGCCTTTTCTAGTTTCATTCCGATTTATTTGCCTCACATTGGGTTGGCCAAATTAAGGTACTGAGACCTTCCAGAAATCCAGGGGAAGGTAATTCAATAATTCAAATGGTTAGAAGGAGAGTGTGTCATGTTGTGCCTCAGTTTCCCTAGATTGTCATCTTTATTTATCTTATTTTTATGTCTGCCAAATGCCAATCGTTCTGTGATAACTGTTTTTCCAAGGTAGTTGTTGGAAGCAGTTCTTAAGGTATGAACTTAATGCAATCAGTGGTATTATCCTGTTGCCACCATGTCTTTAGAATTACATTAGTAACTAGAAGAGTTCAACAGTCCCTATGGAAATACAGCATACAGAAAATGCTATTAAAATGAGGATTGTTGAGAGAAAAGGCTGCAATGTATTAGAGAGGGGTGAACTTGAGAAAGTCTAGATATGTAAATTGATAATTCAACAGTGTGTAAGTTCTTAATAGAAATAAGATAAAAAATTATTAATATATTACAAAGGGGGAGTTGTGGAGAAGGGGTAGAACCTACAGCAAAGTTTAAATACTTTTTCTGTATCTTCTATTCTTTCTACGTCTCTGGGACCTACCTAAGTACAGCGCGTGCAAGCCGATATTTACTTAAAACGTCAGATGTTTACTTAACCAGAGAGGATGACGTTTACAGTTCAGTCTTATTGATATTCGGATCATTAAATGCCATCAGCTCAGTAATCTGAAGGTTGAAGGTCTGATGGATGATTCTTTTCAGTAGAAGGAAAACTCCAAAGGTTCCAACCTAATCTGCTTTTGGTACCTATTTCTTAATGCTCTCCAAATGAGAAAAACTATATCTTTGCTACTGTGTTAACCCCCTTCTTACATATGGGATGGCTCAACATGCAGAAATATTTAATAACTTTGCTACTTTCTTCAGAGTGATCTGTGAGTAGTCATTTTGGGGAAGGGACTTCAACAACCCTGAAAGAAAGGAAACTGTACTCAAGTAGACTCGTGCACGGCAAACTGAAGTGTTGCACTGGTAGTAAAGCAAGGGATGTCACGGTGCTGTGGCAGGTACTTACCTAGGAAATGTAACATACTCTAACTGGCACCTGCTCAAGGGAAAGAAAGGGACTCTACCAGGCAGTCATATAGGTGATATACTGGTACACCAGCTATTATTTATCGAGGGTGTGTAATATACTGGAGCTGGCGCTTCCCTAGGGGATGGAACATATTCTAACTGGCAGCATCTCAGGGGAAGTAATGGTACTCTAGCTGGCGCTTCCCGAGGCCGTGTAATGCTACTCTAGCTGGCGCTTCCCTAGGCCGTGTAATGCTACTCTAGCGTAAAATACTCACTATTTTCATTCCTCTCCATTCTTTCTCTCAGATTTACTAGGTTTTCTTTGCCTCTTCATGAAATGTAGTACCCCCACTTTCCCTTTTTTCTAGTACAATGTCCTTTCCACAACTAGTTTCTAGAACAAGGTATACATGTATTCTTTATACATCTTTACAGCCGAAATATAGTTCCCAAGATTAATCTTTACCTTTTTAGATTTCTCTTGAGTTCTGTGCTTGTAGATCAAATTTTTTGTTAAGTTCTGGCTTTTTCATCAGAAATAGATGAAATTCGCTTATTTCGTTGAATGTCCATCTTCTTCCCTGGAAAAAGATGCTCAATCTCGCTGGGTAAGTTATTTTTGGTTGCATACCAAGTTCCTTAGCCTTTCGGAATATCATATTCCAGGCCCTTCGATCCTTTAATGTGGATGCTGCCAGATCCTGGGTGATCCTTATTGTGGCTCCTTGATACTTGAATTGGGTTTTTCTAGCCGCTTGCAGTATTTTTTCCTTTGCCTGAGGGTTCTGGCATTTGGCCACTATATTCCTTGGTGTTTTGATTTTAGGATCCCTTTCAGTAGGGGATCGATGAATTCTTTCAATGTCTATTTTACCTTCTGTTTCTATGACTTCTGGGCAGTTCTCTTTGATAATTTCCTGGAAGATAGTGTTCAGGCTTTTTTTTTCATCATACT